>NW_027071914.1:8284111-8902444 GCF_038088225.1 Cyrtonyx montezumae | reverse complement strand
TGATTTTGCTAAATCTCATCCTACCTCTTTTCTCTCCTCGCCACCCTTTGCAGTGCTTCCCCCAGTGTAGAACTGGGGGCAAATTCAATCACTGTGCTTCTCATCCATCTCTTCCACGTCACTACAAGAGATGGAAAACAAAATTAAGTCTCATGTTTTAACATGGAGTAATTTGACCTCCTGACCTGGATTTGCCTTGTGTTCTGAAGCTGCTAAATCAAAACTCAACAAAACAATTTCTGTTATTCTCCATCAAAAGTTCCAGAAGGAACACATCTTTTCTTGCTGTGTTTGTATCTTCCATCAGAGTTGAGGACATTCTATAAAAATGAATCCTGTTTGGGTTGCGGGATTGGTTAAAAAAATTATTTGAAAATTAACCCCTCTTCCACCTGCCCAAATATCTTTCAGGTCAATCCTACCATCTTCCCCCTGAACTCAGAGTAATATCTGGAGGCCACAGGGCATGCCAGCAGGTCAGGGAATGTGTTTCCCAACCGTGGCTACTGATCTGTTACCAATTTTTTCTGCTATCCATTCTGTCTTATGGAAAGAAAGGCACAACACCCAAAAAGAGTTGATAAGAAAGACAAATTCCTCCCTCAGCTTTACCACACAAGCAGCTTTACCACCTAAGGATTCCAGTGATAAAATGTAGGAGGGGAATTTGTTTCAGGTGTTGCCAGTGTGATCGCCTCTGAATCTTTACCCCCTCTTCTCCAGCCAATGCTATCTGTTCTGCTACCACGATAAACTATGGAAGTGTGAGCCCCCTTCATAGGGTGCCTGTATAAGCTTAACTGTCTTTAACATTCTTATGTCTAGTATTTGGGAACTGCAAATCTCTGGGGAGATCGGAGTGTGGCCTTTTGTTATATGAAGGGGCTGTAAGAAAGAAGGGGACAGACTGTTCAGCAAGCTCTGTTGTGATAGGACAAGGGGAAATGGTTTCAAACTAAAAAAGGAATGATTTAGATTGGATATAAAGAGAAAGTTTTTCACAGTAAGGGTGGTGAGGCACTGATGCAGGTTGCTCAGAGAGGTGGTGGATGTTCTGTCCCTGCAGACACCCAAGGTCAGGCTGGAGGGGCTCTGAGCACTGATGGAGCTGTGGGTGTCCCTGTTCTTTGCAGGGGATTTGGATTAAATAGCCTTTAATGGTCCCTTCCAACTCAAACAATTCTATGAAATCTATCAACCACCTGCACCAGCTCCTGTTCCTCCCTCCAAGCCTGCAGCTCTCTAGTGCTTAGGTCACCTCATGCAGGGACTTCTCCTGCAACTTGTCCTGGTATGCCTCACAGCAGGTGAAAAAAACGCCCATGCTCTCTGGAAAGCCATGTGAGCTCAGCTCAGCTTCAGATAATGCAGTATAACCTCACAAAAGCACATCAGATCCCTCATTCCAGGAGCACTGCAAAGCAGCAGATGAAGAATACATGCTGTTCTTTCTCATTGCCAAGGGAAAAGAGTTACTTACATCCTGGTGAGCTGATGATGCAGAAGAAAAAACACTCAGAAAAGTCCCTGGGAAAAGCCTGTCTGTTAGAGCAGAAGCACCATGGCTCTGTCACGCCACTGTCTCCTTGGAACAAGTGCAGCTCAAGCAAGGGGCAGCGCAAGGTGCTGTGCACTCAGCCCCGATGTTTCTGTACCTTCTTCGGCAAATTTAAATTGGGAGCAGCTGCTAGCAAACTAGCTGGGATGTTTTATAGCTTGCTGACAATGCCAGATTCTGCAGATATTACAGTCCGTACTCAGTGGCATCTCTGGAGTATTTCATTTTACAAGCGTTTCCCAACAGCCCCCACGAATGCACAAGCCCTGCTCCCATTTACGCCACCGGGGACTGGAGATGGTTTGTCCCCTTCCATAATTGGCCCAGGAGTGCTCCCTGCACTGCAGCCAGCCCACAGGCCTCACAGTGGGATCTGTGGGTACAGAATGCTGGCGTCTGCCATCAGAGCTGGTTTTCCCACATTTGAGATGTGATTCACCTTACCAAGGGACTGTTTGCTCCTTTAGAGATTATATTTTTTATTTCCCAGGAGAGATGGGAGGTTGCGTCAAACATTACATGAGCAACTAAAAGCTTTTATTTGGATGAAACTAAACAAGTGTAAAATTATAGAAGGGATTAAGACAGATTAAGGGGTGCCTGTTAGTCAGAAGTGACTCCTGGTGGGCTGGGATTTCTTCCAGGAGGCTAAGCATAACCTGCCTTGTAACACCATGGGGCAAGCATCTCGTGCTGCACATCACACCCTGTGCGTGGGGCTGGCAGTTCAGCAGCAGAGCAGGAACCTGCACCCCCAAGTTTGCCTTGATGACAGCTTCAGTAACTGCATACAGCTGTCTCTGGAAGCGAGCCTTTGTCGGCCCTTGCACCTGGCAGAAGGGTTTCACAGCAGCAGAGATCTGCCCCCAGCCCCAGTCCTGCACTGAACAAGTGCTCCCAGCAGCTGCATTGCACACAGGTCCTTATTGCAGAGCCACCACCTCTGCGAAAGCATTTGATTTTTTTCCTGATGGAAATTATCATCATTCTGGAAAAGGTAACTTGACCTTTTCTTGAAGCATGCTGCTACAACAGCATTACTACTTTCCAGTAAAGGCTGGTCTGGACACTTCTCCCTTCTTTGTCACTTGGGTTCATCTCAGTAGGACTGGACATGTGTCTCCAGACTGCCCTATCCATTAGGAATAAGCTAACCCTGCCTTTTGCCCACCATTTCTTTGAACACATTTCTTGGAACCCATATGCCTGAAAGGTGGCAGCAAAGAAGAAAGCACAAAGATTTTATGCACTGTGTCAGGGAATAATAACATTTTTTAAAACTCAGCATTTTCTTTTTTGCCTCAATTTTCTTGACAATTGCACAACAGACAGAATATATAAACTGCAGTTTCAAAGTGCAAGACAGCAGATTACCTCTGGATTGGATGTTAAGAGGGAGAACTTGCTTGTTTTTTTTCGAACAATAGGGAGAAATGTTTTGCTATAGAATATTTTGGAGGTTCTAGTATACTTGGTTGTATAACAGCTAAGCCTTCCCCTGAGTCATTACACCCTCCTCTTGTGAAGTTCTCATTTGCTTTCACACATTTGACATATTAGCTTCCTACTGCAGCGGGTGGGGAGATCCTATCTGTTTTATAATCCTCTGTAATGCCACTGCTCCTTGCCTCAAATATTTTCTCCCCTCTGTTGCTCTACATTGCACAGTCACTGTCCTTGGCAGGGTGTCTCAAGACACAATTAGCTGTGCCTTTTTCAGCCTTAATGCATAAAATGTAAGCCCTAAGTCTCCTTAATGCTACAGCTCCATTTCTATCAGGAGTTAGGGGGCCAGCACAGGAGTAAAGGGGCAGGCACGAGGATGGGATGCAGTTATCATCCTCCTCACTGTGCTGTCTCCTGATCCTCAGGCCCTGTCTCAGGGATGTACTGGAAGGTTCAGAAGAGACCACAAGTCAGAGCTCACAGCCAAAACCTGTGTTTTTGCACACAGGTACTATAAGAACCTGGATAGTAAGGTCATACTTCTCATTAAACAACCTGCAATATATTCTATCAACTTGGAGCTGCTTGGGGACACTCCTTGCCCCTTTTCTTCTCCTGTGGCTGCCATTGCAAATCTAAAACAAAGGGTCAGAAGCGATGCTGACATCGAGGCTGACAAACTTGTTTAAAAACTGATGGGAAAAAAAGAGCAGTGCTTAAAACTGGAGCTGTGGCTCTCCCAGAACTGGAAGTTTGCATACCTGCAAGATTAAACATCTGAGGTCAGAAACAGCCATCTGATGAGTGTCACTGGATCCTTTTTTCTGACCTGTTTGGATGGCTGCCCAGAAAATATCTGTCTCATATACACTTCTTGTTTCCTCTGATAATCCTCTCAGGCCAGTCCAGATGTGTCCATTTAGCTGTCCCTGGAAATCAGCAGGAGCCGAGTGACCCTCACCCTGCACGCACTTACAGTTCACACAAACACACACTGACAACGTTAACCCTTTTTGTCAAGCACTGCACTCCTGTCAGGATGTATATCTGCAGATGTTTGCTCTTCCTTTGGTTGTGTCAAAACGTGCGTCATCTGAGCTCCCCAAGCAAGCAGGACTGCTCTGATCTCATGGCTGCCCATCCTCCCGCAAATTCTACAGTCACTGTATTCCTCAGCTGGAATTAGAGCTGGTGGCCCAAACCCTCAGCTGCTTTGCAAGGCTTTGAGCATGCACACATTCCCCTTGCTGTACTTCTTACCCTCAGATCAAAAAGGAAGAGAAGAAAAGAAAGTGCAAGCCAAATGCCTTGTCTTCGATAAGAGCAAAATGTGTCGAGCAAGATCCCAACACCCTCATCCTGAAAGCACTGAGATGGAGGGAGGGGGCACGTCTGCACTCAGCTGCTGCTCCCTCTCTCTGCCTTGGCAAGACAGACCAGCACGTCCCATTGTGTGCCTGGACTGCAGAAGTGTTTGCTCTGCTATGCTGCACATCCCAGCCGGATCCCTGAGCTGCTTCACCCACTTCATGCTGGCTTTGGAAGTTGTCAGTGAAACAGAGGAAGCCCATGTTAGAAACTAAACAGTACCTCCCAGTGAGAGGTAATTAACCATTTCCCCAGGGAGGTGGCTCAGAGGGGACCTGGCATTATACAAATAATAGGGAGAAACAAATGACAAATCCCACTTCCACATAACCTATAATCCCTATAACATCCATTCCAAGATGGACCAAGATTTTACACTAGCTCACACCACCCCCCTTCAGCACTTGGCTCTAAATAAGAAGCTGTAACTCCATGCTTCTTAGAATTTAGAGCCAGATCACTATGTACTAAGGGAACAATCCCACCCACTGCCAGTTAATCGTGCTCTAAGTGCCCTACAAGGAAGAACTCCTGCTAAGCAATGAGAAATTTACACTGAGCAGGAGGCTGTTCTCCAAAGGATTATTTGTGAGAAGCAAGACAATACCTATGGGGCCACTGCAGGCTTTGTGCTGCCTGCTCAGTATTTGGAGTCTCATGTTCTAGGTTTTATAGTTATCACATGATGCATAATGACTTTGAAGTGAGTGTCATCTCTGTCTCTGACAGCTGAACCAAGGGAGAGCAGGCACCACACACTAACTTTTCATTTTTTTTCCCAGTTATGACAAGGAAGCTTTTCCATACAGACCACCTTCCTCACCCCTGCCAAAACAAGTGTTATCCCTGTTTCATAGAGATGACTAACTCAGGAGCTTTACCAACAAATAGAGATTCTCACAGTCTCAGGTGATGCAGTAAGGGACAAAGTGGGGATTGGACAATGGGGACAATGAGAGCAATGGGACCACTCAACCCACCCTGCTCTTACAGATGATGCTAGCTGTAAGCCATTCACCCCCATGATACCTGGGCTTCACTTTAAAACCACAACCAGAATTCCCAGAAAATAGAAATATGTTTACTAGACCTTGACTTTGTTCAAGCTGTTCACAAGGAGTAACAACAGAATCCCACCTCAGGCCCCACCAAAAAGGGTTGAAGCCCAGAGGTTGGCTCCAGGCTCAGAACAGGAGATGGAGGCCCCGTCTCCATGGAGCATCAGTGCCTGAACCTCCCTGGCTCTGTGGGTTATCCCATGCACTCCAGCTTTGGCTCCAGCACCCTAACTCTACTATGTTCATATCACCACTTCCACTCACACAGCAGTCTCAGCTATGTTTTTCTTAAGTAATAGGGCATAAATATGCTTTTCAACCTCACACTTGATCCCAGCAAGTCAACCTTTGCTCTGCTATCAGAGCTAGCTGGCTGAAAGTCACTCTGTAAAACCAGAGCCTGCAGCACTACGTGATCAAGTTTAGCCATGACTAGCCAAGGACAGTAACATCCTGAGATTTTTACAGCAGAACCCATTGAGAGGAACAGGATTTTTCCTAAAGAGAAAGTTTTTTGCACAACTGCATGGAAATGTCTTTGTTTCTTTAGAACCTAAAAATGTTGGGGTTTTTTTTCAGTGTTGTGGGACATGGGTGAATAAGAGGAGGGAATAAAGCATCTTTTTTTCATCTCCTATAGGAAGTATTGTACAAGTAACCATCTGTGTTGGCTGGGGGCTCTTCCAGAAGCACTGGCATGCTCTGCTGTTACCAGACTAAATAGATGGTTGAACTTCTCCATTCTAAACTTAAAAAAAAAAAAAAAAAAGTAAAAGTAGTACAAAATAAACATATTCCTCCCAACACTGAAACTCTTCCAAGTGCCAAATTTCAGCCCAAACCAGATGCTCGCACTGGGGCTGCAAGGCCCCTGAGGAGTGGGGCTCCAGGTGTCCCCACCTGTGCCACGGGCTGCGGGCAGCTGCTGGCAGCAGACACTGGTGCTGCTGGGCTGGGAGCACCAGGAAATTCTCCACTGGGAAGATGGGAACACAGCCACCATACCACCAGGCCGCTTTGGCCACTTAGTGGGAAGCCAAAGAGTAGATGTGTAACTGTGGGTACTCGTGGAGGCAGGGCTGAGTGGGGAGAAGCTTGAGGCTGGGTTAGGATTCCCTCCTCCCTCAGTGCACTGTAAAAGTTGGCTCAGGAAACACCTGTCCCCAAGATCCTCAGACCCTGTGACCACCGCTCCCCAGAAGCTCAGCACCAGCGTCAAAGCAGAGCTCTTCCACTTCAGCAAAGTGCATTTCACATGGTCCCAAGTGGGCAGCGAGCTGTAAGGAGATCCCCAGACAGAACAAGAGGCCAGTTCACTCACAGGACGTGCACCAAGAGAAAAAGCCAGCAAGCAGTCTGCACACCAAACTCCTTCTCACTGCTTGAAAAAAACTTGCAGCGTCAGGCAAAAGCGGGGCATGAACCCAACAGCAATGAAATCGCCTTTCACAGACAGTCCTGCCTGCATCTGAACTCTGCCTGCATCTGGCAGCCGAGAGCACTGCCAAGGCTTTAACCCTGTGATATTAACAGAAGGAGATATTGATGAGTGTCCCTCCGGCGAAGGAAACCAAATGGTGTTTTTTAACTCCGGCGGATTCTTTACAGATTTTCAATTCTTCAGCCAGGCTGTTGCTTCAGACTGGGGTGTAATTGAGATGCATTAGCCACTCTCTCAAAAACTTTCCCAGGAACACATGTGCGCGCACACAGACTATGCATTCAGATATAAATACATACCGTACCTGCACTTGCATTAAGCTGCTGTTCATGGGCTGTCTGGACATTTCCACTGCCAGCTCGGCTGCTCCGTCAATTGCGGCACTCAGCACTGCCAGCTCGACGTGACAAATAAAGTAAACACAGAAAAACAGCTCATCGTTGCTGGGTATCTGTCTACAGCTGTGGGAAGGAAAAGAGGGTCTTTTAAGGACCAGTTCCTGTGAGAGTCAGGGACACTGGGTGCTTTCACCCAGGAGGGTTGTGAACCTTCCAAACCCAGGCCATGCTTCTATGGGTGAGTGCAGGGCCCACCCCACCTCTTCCTCCTGTCCTGCCTCCCCATGGGAACAAGCCACCATCTGCACACAGCGCAGTGGAAAATCTCCCTCCAGAATCTTCCAGCCTCCTTTATCATAGAAATCTTGACAAAAGGCCAAATTCCACAAGTATAGAGTGATCCTATTCACAGCATTCTGTCAAGAGGGACAAAGGAAACATGGCTGAAGCCACACCACTGACCTAAGCACACCTGAGCTCTGACGGGTTGGCACCTGTCTAGGTGCAGCTCTGATTAACTGGGGTTTTTAAAGCATGGACCTTCGTCTAAGAAATGGCTGTAGGGTTTTCTTACAGACTAGAGGACACTGCAGTCTGCCCATCTGGAAACCCTCTAACGCAGTGTTCTAGACCAATTCCAGTCTTTCTTTTAGCTGAGGTAATGTAAATAGATTCCACTATAGGTCTATAGTGAGAGGCAGATTTCTATAGAGTGCTACATCGAGGTTAAAAAAAAGTATATCCTCCTCTGATGAAAACAAGAACACAACATGAGGTGTCCCAAAGATTGCTTCTGTCTTGGAAAGAATGATTCATCAATGAATCCCAACATACTTGAGAGCTAAGTCTCAGTTCCACATAGTATCCACCTGTGTACATCTGCAGCAGGGAGAAGCAATCATAGAGAAGGAAGTTAAGGCACAAATAGCTTTTGTTTAGCATCTGAAAAGGTAATCAAGTAACCAAACTGGTATAGCAACCTAATCACCTGTGTGCACAGAGGCCTCTTCAGCAGAAGACACTGCACCCTTTCCTGCCGAAAATGGCTAAGACTCACTCTTAAGGGAACCAGAATCTTTTGGATATAGAAACAATTTACCACTGACGAGAACTCACAAATCTAATCAGAAAAGCTCATTAAAAGATTGTGGAAACAGTAAAATTGGTAAAACAGAGAATGTTTTAAGCTTGACCCAACAGCCAGTTACCAAATATTAACCCAAGTATTTAAATGTTTATTCGAAACATTCCTTAGAGGTTCTCAAATTTTTCTCTATCAGTTTGAAGATCCATCTACATTATCCCCCACTCCACTCTACCCATCTCTTTTAGTGTTGCTTTGACTTTGGCACAGGAAGACGAATTCTTACACAGACAAATGCCTTCAGAAGTGTATTCCCATTCGTTCAAAGGTGTTTTATTGGAAGATATTTTATGTGGATGTTCATCCACCAAATTACTCAGTCTTCAAAGAGGGGGGAAACTGGAGGTTGAACTGGCTCATTCAGGGAGGAAAGAGCTTATCCTAAAGCAGTCAGCAAAGCCAACAATTCGATTAGATTGATGTAAAGTAACAGGATTTGGCCCAGGTATTATTCTTCCACCAAGCATTGCACAGAAGACAAGGAAAATAGAAGTTACATTGGCTTGAGGCAGAAGTTATATTGGCTTGAGGCAGGTACCAGATCACCATGCATCTTTCCTCATCAGGGTTCCCAAGTACCACCAGCAGCCTGGTGAGCCCCATGCAGACAGGGCAGCTGCCCTCTGCCTGGGCTGCACCTTCTGTGTGTGCCCACCTCAGCTCTGGCACTGCAGGGATGGAAGGAACACATCTGTCATAGAAAATACAAGGGGAACCAAGAAAGGTTGAAAAACTACAGAAGTCATCATCTGGCTGTTTCCCTGCACAATGCACCTGCCTGCTGTGTGTCTTTAAGTCATAGATGCAGGATTTTCTGGCAAAAAGCAAATCTAGCATTTGTTATCTCCCCTGAGCCAGTATAACTCCAGAGAGGCCAGGAGTCTGTTTTCCTCACTAGTTTCCCAACAGGGTCTCCACTCCTACTTGGGATCCAACCCCTCTGCTCTGAAATTCCCCACCATCACTCACCAAGAGCTCAGGTTTGCTCCAAAGCCCACTCGCCCACACAGAACCCCTCTCACTGCACAGCTGATTTCCCTCTCCTCCAGCTGAGCAATTTGGACTGTACTACCCACAGGACAACGCTATTTCTACCCACTGATTGGGTGATCTTGTTACTGAAGGGACAGCAAGGTGGTTAAAGGTGATGAAATTACAAAAGACCAAAAGCCCAATCTGAGCACTGCAGATGCGATGCAGAGGCCAGCTCTGTGTGCAATGAAGTACCCCTCCCATGCAGAAGTTGAATTAGCATCACAGTGGGAAGGGAGCAGCAGTGTGGACAGTCTGACTTAAGCTAAGCTTGGGAAACCTGAGAAGATTGCCCAGGATTAGCCAGTGGGTAACACAAAACCCCAAAGCCACAATTACCAGCAGCCTGCAGCCACTCTGCCCACATCGCTCTCAGCCATCACAACCATTGTGTTTGTGGGAACTAGTGAGCAGGGAGCACCTGATCCCTCTGCCTTCCCCAGGAGGCAGCTCCAGGCCAGTGCTACCTAGGGAAGGAAACCTGCAGGCTTTCAGCACTCACATCTATTGGGATATGTGTCCAAAACCCTCTGGGTGGGCAAAGGAGCGAGGTGGGAGAGGGTCTGACACACACAGCGAAAAAGTCTTACTGAAGGGAATGGGAAAGCAGCCTCCATTTGTGTCTATTCCTGGATATTAAAGAGCCTTTTAGGCATCTGAGATCTTAGGGATCACATTTGCTGGATACACAAGAGATGCTTTGAAACAGCTACAGACTTTTTATTCACTTAAGTTCACTCTGAGTTGCTTTTTCTTCTCTTTGGGCAGAAGTTTGCACTAAGGTTTTATTTGGCTTCAGGGCAAACACGATGCTTTGCAGGAAAGCACTGTCAAACAGACCCCTCTCCTAGACAGGTAATTATGAGAACAAATAGCTCCTTCTTATCCCACAGGGGAGTCTGCCAGCCCCTTCTGCTATTCTCGGCTTCCTGGCTTGCAAAGGGTTACGTTCAAACTCAAAGACTGACTTGTCCTTGGCTGGCTGCAGAGCTGAGCGGATTTCAGCTGGCAGCAGCACAGAGCTGCACTGGGGATACTCACTGCAGGTTACCCTGCGTTGGTAACAGGAGACATCCTATGCCCAAACCCTAAGGCAAGTGCATAGCGGTGCTGCAGCACTGCAGAGCAGGTTTAGATGTGTCAGGTGCTCCGCGGAAAAAAAAAAGAAAAAAAGTTGTTCTTGCCCTGAAGACCCTACAGCCCAGATACAAGCTGATGCTATAGGCAGAGGCAAAAGTGCTGATGTTTTCAAACAGTAGAATGAAGACCTGGGCAGGATGCTGTGAGCTAGAGGGCTACTGTGATGCCAGATCTGGGTGCAATGATCTGAATAAGTAACTCACTCCAGTGGAATGAAGCAGGATAAGGAGAACTGGTCCTTCACATGAAAGTCCTGTTGCATTCAGTGTTGCATGAGACCCCTTTCACCAGGTACATTTTGGGGTGTTACACTGCCTTAGAGACTCCAAAATCCCTAACAAAACTGAGCTTTAGTTACGAACAGTGTCAATGAAGTGAAGGGCAGTTCCCAGGAATCAGTTGCAACCTGTTTTCAGGATAACTATCAAAGCCTGGTTCTTTACTTTTATTTGCCATCCAGAGAGAAAAAAGATGATCTGATGTTCAAAGAGGACATCCTGGTTTCAGGACAGAAGAGGATTAAACAGGCAACAGTTGCTTTTTTTTTTTTTTTTAGGAGTTAAAAGTCTTCCCCAGAGCTGTATGACTCCTTCAAGAACAAATGGGAATATCCACGTTTTCCAATGCATCTAATTAATTCTCTTTTTTTGTGCACTTTCTATGCTAACAAAGCTCCTGGAATGCCCATATTCTGCCTCAAGAAAAACTGTACACAAGGCTGGACACCAAGACATAATGGATGACGGAAGGAGGGCTCATTTAAGGGAAGCATCCCTCCATTCGGCTGCTCCACATCATGCTCCTCAGCTCTCAGGACCTCATTTGTTCATGCCTGGAGCATTCATCACAGGGCCACCAGGAAGTGTGTTCCTGTCCTGAGTCACAGTAGTTCATCCTCAATCCATTTCATATATTCTAAACTTGATGGTATGATGAGATTTCAGGTTGATCTTCTTGACAGAACATCTCAAGACTGTCTCTTCCCACTATATCCGAGACTTCTCACAGAGCAGATGCAAACAGAGAGAGGACCATCATCAAACCAGTGGTACAACAGAAATAGCAGGATGAATGTGAGCCAGGGAAGTGTAAAGAGAGAAGCTGTGTTTTGTGTTATCCTCAGTGGCTTGCCAAGAACCATGGACCCTTCGCAAGAAATGCCTTATCCTCCTGCTCTTGATCAGAAGAAGAAAATTCATATCCAGCCTTGGAAACAGGACAGTATCCAAACCCACAAAATTAGTCTGTCATTTGCATTTATTTCCTGAACTTTCCTTGGCAATTTACATGCCCTATTCCAGAGAAAAAAAAAAAAAAGGAGATCACTCCTTTTGCTTTCATGCAGGTAGCTGAGAATGGGGAAAAATCCTCTGATATTTCAAGATGTGATTTGCAAATCATCTTTCCATCTGAGGAGCTCTGTATAGGTAAATATTGGTAATAATATCTCTCTGCCCTGGCGGAAGGAAAATGAAGAAGTGGGAGGACAAAACAAACCCCTGGGCTGAAATCATGAAATGCTTTGTCTCTGCCTTGCAACATACACAGAGCACCAGACAGGCAACTCTTGCACCCCATTTTCTTCCTGATGAGTCCACACAAGGGCAGCATAGGCAGTTGGGTTCAGGAAGAGGACAGAGGTGTACAGCAGTCATATATCCCTTTTCCATCACTGGAAAGAGTTTGTCACGTAGAAAAAACAAGAACGCATTCCACTGGTGCAATCAAAAACACATTGACCTCATTAGGACCTAACATTGGTGCTATTAAGATGTTGGGGTGAGAAGTGTCTATTTATCCTCCTTTCATTTCTTGTTAAAAACCATAGCCTATGTCAGAGCTGAGGAGAGCTGCAGCACAGAGGAGACATTATTCTCAGCTTTGGATTAAGATCAGTATTTTAATGAAAGCACTTATTAGCCCCAGCTGGGGCTCAATTTTCCAGTGAGTTGGGAAAAAAAAAATATTGCCCTGGTCATTCTTCCCTGGGGATTGTGCAGAGACATCTGAGAGTATCAATTACTGATCATAATACTCTATTGGAAAAGAACAGCTGGGGAAAAGACACTGGCTGGAAACGAGTGGATTGCTTTACATTTTAAAGCATAGTTCTTGGCTATACAGTGCCTATTTTTTCCCACTCTGGGATCCCAGTTGCACTCAACAGGTTGTGGCTGTGCCACCCTTGTCACCCTCTGACACCGGTGCCACCTGTGCTCCTATCAGAGGATACTCAGCACCCTGCAGAGACTGCTGTCAGTCCTGGGCTGCCCAGCACATGGAACTGGGCACAGCCTCAGTTGTCCTCCTCTGCACATCAACCAGACCCACCAAACTCTCTGCCTCGAGGGGAGGGATGCTCTGTGTACCTGAAAGTCACAGCAACCCGAATTCATCCTGGTGCTGCCTGGCACCGCAGCAATCCCTGCACAGGGAACAGGGTCATGCAGGTGCCCTACACAGGGCAAGAAAACTTACTGCCATGCCAGGAGCTCAGTTTTGGAAGAGGAGCAGATCGCTGCTTTGTTCAGAAAGCAGAGCACGAAGATGTGCATGTGGTTACATATACAAAAGAGCTGGCATGAGGGTAAAGTGGTCAACGTTGGCAGGTGGGATGTGTGCAGGGCCACCGGCTTTCGCCCCGGTCCTTGAGATGATGGGGGCAGCAGCACAGTTCTGCCCTGAGGGATCAGGCATGGGACAGAGGGTGAGACATCCCCAGATGTACACCAGCAATTTCTGGAAGAGTTTAAAGCTGTCTTCACATGAACAGCTGCACCGAACTGTAATGGATGGTCACTCTCAAAGGCAAACTGCAGATTTCCCAGCAGAACAGGCTGTGAGTGTGCGTGTGCATGAACCACACGTTTCCCCGGGGCGAAGCGAGGGAAGCCTGCTCCAGTTGCTAGGTTGAAAGTTTCACATTCTTTCAATCATAGTGGTTGGAGTTGTTTTTCTCCACTTGGAATTTCAGATTCAGGCAGCTTTTATCAGAATGTAGAAACTATAGGGTGTTCTACCTGGGTGCCTGTTCTCTAAATATCATGGAAAAAGACTTCAGATTCAATGAATGGACCCCTGGCCAGCTCAGGAGATTCACAAGGAAGAAAAGGAAACCAGCGTGTTGGTCTTAAGAACAAGAGGTTTGCTTAATTTTTTCTACCCGCATCATCTCCACAACCAGCTCATCCTATCTGAAATGGCTGTTTAATTCAGGATGCATTTAAAAGCCAAACTTTCAAGGGTTTACCACCTTTTAAGTATAATAAATTAGCCTAAGTTCCTGGCTTTGCACTATTTTCGCAGCCCCATGATAATACCAGGGCTACAGAGGCACCTCCTCAGACAAAGACCCCAGACAGTGTGATATAACTGCATTTCCCACAAGCACCCTCCAACCATGAGCACAGAACAGTGTCTGCAGCTGCTCTAAGCCCACAGGCAGATGCTAATCATCATCCCATGGAAACAGGCAATGAGCACCTGAGAAGAAACCCAGTCCTAGCATCACACAGACCAACCATTCAGCTCAGTCCAGTCCCATTAGATTTGGTTGACAAAAGAATCCAGAGTGTACATTTATAATATGCCAAAGGAAAAAAAAAAAGAGGAGAGTTAAAAAAAAATAAAAACGAAGAAAAGCTTTCCTTTCTGAATGGAGAGTTTCTGTGGCCCAGCCCTCCTCCTCGTCAGTAGACGGGGTGGAATTCCCAGGCTGCAGTGGAGATCTCCAGGGGCTGATCATGTTCTTAAAGGCATGTTCCCAATCAAGAAGATTGGGATGAGGCATAATAATTGCATAGGCTCCCTGAGAACCGGCTTCATATCCCTCAAGACTGATTTAACCTAGTTTTTCATTCAGCTTTCACATAAAAAAAATAATAATAATAATCTGTCTATATCTTGATACACTACAAATCAGGAAATGGAGGCGTATGGTATATCTCATCCTCCCCTGCCTGCAGCTCTCCGAGGCATGCTGCCAAGGCAGAGCCGCCTTTGCTGTTGCAGACACTGCCATCGCGTCAGCAAAGCTGTTCCAATTAACGCGGGTGAGAAAGAGAAACCAGTGGCCTGTTAAAGGTCTGAGAGTTAGGAGCTATCTAAGCCTCTGCTGGCACAGACTTCTACGTCCTTGAAATTCACAGATAATAATTAGTATCATTACTAGCCTATATTACACACCTACTGGTCTGTAAAGACAAATGATGGAAAGTTTCACAGGCTCAGGGCCATGGCTAACTGCAATTATCATTAACACAAGGATAATGGAAGTCGTGTCTGTGTTATTGGACAAGTGCCAGTCTCAAACTCGCTTTTCAAGAGTCTGGAGCACCTTGAGGCGTTCCTGGGATCCAGAGGTGCTGGCATTTCCCTTCCAGGCTGAGCTCAGGCTGCTGAGCTTTCAGCAGGCAATCTCAGAGGTGCTTGATGCTGCGCATGTACTGTTGCTGCAAGTCCAGGAGAGAGACACAGAGCTTACCAGCAGCAAGCCAGAATCCACACCAGGGGTGCTCAAAAGCAGAAGGTAGATCCATGGCCCCAGCCCCAGGGACCAGCTGGGTAAACCTCAAGCAGCACCCAGAGATAAATTACACGGGCTGGCTGCAAAGGCAGTCTAGATGCAGACATGCTAATCTGGCTTGCTCACAGGAACACTGGGCTTTTCTGTTCCACAAGAATGGGGTAAACCTTTCCTCCAGCGACAGCCATCAGCCCCCACTCTGACGCTGGTACAGAACATGCAGGGCTGGTGTCAGAAGTAAGCTGTTTGCAGTAAGGATATCTTTAGACTGTGATTATAGACTGCAGTTGTAACTGGCCCTCTTCATTACAAGTGCTATTAATCCCATAATGAATGGCTGCTTATAGACCAAGACAGTTATTTTACACCAAACGCTGCCACTTTGGACTCTCAATTCCAGCTTTAAAAGTACAGATCTTTAACAGCAGGGGAACCTAGCTCTGAGGTCCATAGTACCACTTCTCTTATAACTGGGTACCTCCAAACACCACACGTCATCACAGTACAGTATGTCTGAGAGGCTGTTTTCCATTAAGATAGCTCAGCATGGCAAGTCTGGTTTGATTCCACATGGTTATGACACTTCAAGACATTTACATAGATAAAGCATAAATTTTGATCAGTCCTCTCCTCCACCCCCCCTCCCCCCCCCCAGAAAAAAACACCAAAGAGATGAATTGGGTTAGGGCCATGAATATCAGTGCTGAATATCAGTGCTCACTTGTCACCGTGACCTCATATAATACCATACCTTGTGTGGGTCTAACAGCTCTGAGACCCCACTTGCCTTTGGCTCCCTTGCATCCAAGGTGGGAGGGAACAACACTCCCTTAAAACATTCAGGACCAACTCCCAAGCTCCCATTCAGTCCTTGCTCCCACTGCACACCCCAAGTTTGCAGCATGAGCACCTGGGGCCTATCCACTGTAGAGTCTGATGCTTCCAGCAAGAAAAAAACAATGTTCAGCTCACAGTGGCTTTGCTTCAAATTGCTGGAACCATATGCTGCTCTGATGCAGGACTGCATCCCTCTGCCCACCACAGGGTAAGACAACGCAGGCAGTTCCCATCAGTATGAAGCAGACATGGGTGAGCACGGCCTTCGCTATAGAAACTCTGCAGGCCGCGGTTTTGGCAGATCCTGAGATATATAAACAAACAGGCAACATGACCTGAGCTCCCATAAATTTCCTGAAAATCCTTAATGACTAAAGACTTAATAAAGTGTTTCGCAGCAGAGGCAGCAGACGGTAATTATGGTTTTGGAATCTGTGAAGTAGTGAGCAGAAGCCCAACTCTTTGATTGAAAACGCAAGCAGAAATAATAGCTCTTTCAGAGCACAACACACTGCTTCTGCCACCATACACCCTGCTCTGTGAGCTGGCATATCCCTTGCCAAGCTGTTAGCAGCAGCTTGCATCAAAGACAAGATAGATTGAATACAGAGATAAATTCCTGTGGATAGAGTCAGGGTTTACACTTTCACAAAGCTTCACGTGCTGGAAGACTGTGATTTTGCAAAAACTGTAAGTGGTCAGCTAAGGCACTAAAAGCCATTCTTCTGCTGGAAATAGGACTTGCGGGGAAGATCAGGGACCTGATGTTGTATCAGAGGGCTGTCACTGCTGTCCCTGCTCCAGGGGTCCATAACAGGACCCCATCACCACATCTGTGTTCAGCAGACTCACATCAGCTGGAGTTTGGGTTCAAAGAGGAGAATGGTAGGCAGGGAGGTCCCAGCAAAAAGCCTCTGGCCCACACCCAGGGACAGTCACCGCCTCTCACTGGGGGTGAGCAGCACTGGTTATCTGGATCGTTGTGGCTTTGGGAAGGGCATTGCCAGTCGTTAGACCTACAAAAACACAGCCCCACACATGGCTGGCAAAGGCTGCCAGTCCCCACGTCCCCATCTATCACGGCACTCTGACTGCATTTAAAATGTTTTTCATCCGCACTTGGGTCATCTTTTCTCCCTTATTCCTGGTGTCCTTAGCAAAGCCCCCCTTCAAAGGCTACTGAGGGATTTATAAAGCAAGCAACCCTGTCAGTTTTTTTTCCTTTCACCCATCATCACACAAGAGTAGTGCTTGAGATCCAAGTTTCTATTTAAAAAAAGAACTAAGTTAAGCTCTTGCATGATGTCTCTAGAGATGCATCAGTCAGCGTTTTCTTGCACATTCCCTGGTAAAGCAACAGGAAGGTTTGAATAACAACCTACCCATAGGTAAAATCCCTCAGAGCTCCATCTAAACTCCTTAAGATTCCCCCAGTTAGGCAGCAAAGAACAATCTAAAATCTTAATCACACAGCTGGTCGATATTGCTGGTAGCAGCAGGAGAGCCCACATCAAGTGAAGAAGAAAATGTAAAGGGAACTTAAATAGAACAGAACTCAATTGCACACTGAGCCCTATACCACCACCAAGTGTGTGAGAATACCTCTGATGAATGTCCCATGTCATAGATCATTGCAGAATTTGTTAGTTGCTACTAATCTTTTTAAAATCTTGTATTCCTACTGTCATTATTAATGCTCTAAAATGAGTAAGTAATACAGCTAATGCTTCCAGGAATCTTTCCATTGCATTTTTTCATTCTATAAAACAAGAATGTAAGCAGCTTTAGATCACATATCTCATTAGGAAAAAAAATGGGAAAAAAAAGGCATCTTGAGTTTGCAGCTATGCAGCCCATGATCTGCACAGACAGCCCTGGGATACCAGTGAATAATACAACCCTCAGTTCTTTAGAAAAACAGATTAAATTTTCTATTACTGGTGTTTCTGGAAAATACTGAAAGGAAAAAATTGTCAGATGAAAATACTCTCTGTGTCACTTCAAACCAGTCATCAGGGACCTGGATTCTGAGCCCATTGAAGTCAGTGGAAAGATTCCTCTCAGTTTCCACAGGGTTTGGCCCAGACCCACGTGAACGTGCTCCTTGCAGGTGTAAGTTGCCACGTTCCTCTTCAACTTGCCTGAACAATGGCTGCCCTTGAGATCCACTTTAACCACAGCAGCAGTTACCTATAATAGGCACTTCCACTCTGCCTTCAGCAAAGTTCCTTGTCCAGGGCTGAATTCCCAAGCCAGTACATCCCTCTGTCTTCCTCTCCAAACCTGCCTTGTTCACATGTCCAGGTGTCCTGATGCAGTTTTGGCTTTGGTGACCAACATCACAGCCAGCCAACCACCAGAGGCCCTTCTGCTTGGCCACCTCCTCACACACGACCTGCCCAAACCTCTTTTCCTCATTGCTCAGCATCTTGCTGGCTCCTATATTCTCAACCTGCACAGAGCCGACATAAACTCAGATCGTCCATCTTTATGGTAGAAGCAGAACTTTTTGCACACAGCAAAAACATTATTCAACAGGCCCCCGTCAAACCCCACTCCTTCCCTTCACGCAGTAGCAAATTCCAGCCTTAGAAACTATCTAAACGGCTTTGGGCTCAGAACAGGGCAAGGAAACAGCACCAGGTATCTCATGGGGCCACGGAACACACTCTCTTCCATTTTATCCTTTTAGTTAGCCCCAAGCAAACTGTATTCTGAATTCAGATTCCAGAATGTGGAACTGATGGATTTCACTCCAGCTGCAGATAAAAGAGTTAATTATTTTTAATTTTGAGCTTCTTTTAGCTGGAACCTAACTCCAAGTGCATCAGGCTCAATGCCTGGAAGGCTCCACAGTGTAACACGGAGAAGGGTAACAACCAAGAGATGGGCAAACTCCTGCTGGCAGCTCTGGAGTTTGGTGCAGGAGGAAGAGATGCTCACACCACCAGTAGTTACACAAATCAAACAGAAAGTGAAATCACTGCACATCTTTCCTAAATAGGTTACCCATCTGCTTGGGTTTCCCCCTCCTCCCTGCAACTCCCTAAATGCTCTTCAAACGTTTGAAATTCTTCAAGTCACTGAAGGGACAATTACACACTCCACTAAGCACAGAAACAAAACTTGCATAATATTGTGTTGAACTCACAGGGTTAAAGGACACCCCTGGGAGTAGCAGCAGTGACAAATAGGCATGGTGAATGTTCCTTCACCTTTCTGATTGCTCATTAAGCTTTGGCATGTTTCCATGTATGAACTCATTGCACCAAACCAGGCTTACTCCATGCTGTTGAGTTTAAACATACAACACAAACAAGCCCTGGGATGGGTGGACATAAGGGATCCAAATGTGCAAAAGGTAAGCCATTCTGAAATCCATGGCACTGCAGAAGGCTATCTGTGCCTCTACACAAGCTGAAAATGAATATGAAATGTGCCAGGTACAAAGCATGCAAGGAGTTATTAACTTTGCCAGAGATGAAATGGCATCATCTCTAACATTTGAGCGTAGGACGAGGAATCAGGAGAGATTGGCTTTCTGCCTGGTTCTGCTGCTTCCTCACATGCCAACCTGCTTTCAGCACCGTACATCTCCCTGTGCCTCAGTTTCCCCATCTGTCTCCTGCAGGTCTGCAAATCAAAGCTGCTGCATGCATTTTTGAAGAAAGGAGCACTGAAAAGTAAACCAAAATAGGGAATGGAAAAATAAATCCTTCCAGCATTAGTCAGCTTACTATGCCTGAGTAAAAATCATGGGAGAGGTAGGAGCAAAAGGAATGACGAAGGCTGGAAGAATAGAGTTTCAGAAAAGTCCACCGTAACAACTGCACCCCTTTAGTGGATGGGACAGTTCAAATCAGCAGCTCTAAGCTTGGTCCTGCTGGGCTTTACTCCCTGCCAACAGCATTCAATGTGCTGCTTTGTCTTTCGGAAGGAACATGTAATTGTTATTGTTCATTATTTACAGATGTGCAGATATCTGAATCTACTCAACAGCCATATTGAGCTGCCAGCCAGAGCCAAGAAGTTAGGTTCACAAGAGGCTTAGGAAGAGTATCCTGAGATGAGAATTGGGTTTCTGGTGTTCAGTTCAAACCATTTGCTTCTTGAAAACACCTGCTGGTTTCTCCCCTTGCACTCACAGGGAAGCAAAAGACAATTTCATGCTACTCCTTATCTGCCTCCTCTGTATCCTTTTGTCAGTTCCCACCAGTGGCTTCAGTTGTCACATCTGGGAGGGATGTAACACTGACAGGCAGGGGGATCCTGTACAACCATCTCAAATTAACTACTTCCATGCTTTCACCCATGCAAACCTGGGAAAATCACACTGGGTGAGTGGTAGGAAAATCACACTGGAGCCCGTGGAGTCTCTCCCCTAGCTTGGGATAGCAGCAATAGATAAGATCCTGGCCTTTCCAAAGTTAACATCAAGCGTGTGTTGACTGCAACACTCTTGCAAAAGTAGAAGTAACGCAATGCTGTGGTGCTCCTCAGAGTGACTCCCTACAAGACTGAGCCAGTGGGGAGGTGGAGAAGCCTCCATCTCTGCAAGGGCCCACACAAACCAGCAGCAGCCCGTGGAGAGGAGAGGGTTCAAGGCAAGTATTTTACTTTTACTAGAAAGACTTATTTCTTTGGAGGATGGAAAGGCAATGGCTCAATACTGCTCCATTAACCTCTTTCTGAGAAGGGCACGGGGGATTACAAGGTGGAAGGAGAAAAATTGTGCTAGGGAAAGACTGAACAATTCAATGGCAGAGAAATCAGAGGAAGACTCAGTTGCCTGGCAGCAGGCCGGCAGGGACCAGACATGAGTGATGGATGCCATTTATAAAACACTACGGTTAGAAAGTGCTTATGAAACCAACACGACAAGTAATTTGGGGCATCCCCAGTTTTTGATGCATTTATCTAATGCTGGTCGGACAAGATTCCTATTTTACATATGAGCACCTTAGACTCAGCAAGCAAAGAAAGTTTCAGGATATCTCTAGAAACAACGTGGACCTGGAAAAGAGAGAGAAAAATTAAACATTTTTCCCCAGCACCTGGGCAAATAACCACTAGCCACTTTCTTAAAGCACAAGGCAGCTAAGATGCTAGCTGAATTACCATAATATGGGGTAAAAGATAACAGGATTTACAGGGTTAAGTTTAACAGGGTTGAAGGTTAACAGGATTTTAAGGAGAGAGTTTAAAATAAAATGGTAAAAATGGAAATTCTCAGTTAGGAGGAACAATCTGCATTCCTCTCTTTCTCCCTGGATTTGCAGACTATAAATCAGTCCCTATCAGGAAAACATCACCAGCCTGCACTATCCTCTGCCTCAGTCAGGCAGTCAGGAAACAAGGAGTTCATTTTCAGGACTCTGACACCGAGCTGCTATGTGACTCCTGTAAAGTTGTATCACATTTCTGCTTCTTCCCCTGCCAGCTGTTGGTTTAGGTTATTAGAATTATTATTACTACTGCTGCTGCTACAGGCACCACCACAGGAACCACTGTCAGGTACCAGAACCTCATTGTGCAAATAACTGTTTACACAATTCTGTAAACTAACAAACAAACAAACTCAATTCTCTTGTCTTGGGAGGGATTTATGCCCCCAAACACAAGAAAAGTGTGAACAGCCAGATCAGAGAGCGCTGCTCCTTTGCTGCAGGCTTGCAGGGCGACTTGGCCAAAAGGGACACTCTCTTTTTCGGTTACTAATCATCACCATGGCATTAGCAACACACAGTTTATAGGCTCAAAGCTCCTGTGATGCACACAGTGGATTAAAGCACGGGGATACAGATCCTAAACCACCAGAAGAAAATGTTCAATTCATGCTTTTCAACAACTGCACTGCTGCGTACTTGATCCGCTCTCCGAATATTGCTGGTAACAAGTATTTGACACAAGGCGATGCCAGGAAGTACTTTTGCTTGGTTTTGTTTTTCTGTTGATGTAGAATGCTGCCTAAAAAAATCCCCAGCAAGAAATACTGTGCTGCTGTGGCCTCACAGCCCGGATTTTCCTTCCAGCACCATGAGATTTCAGACGGGTGTGCTTCTTGGTGTGCTATGCCTGGTATGTACTGGATTTGATTATAGGTTTTCTTGCACTTCTATCTTCATTAGTTCTACATCACAGAGAGTGTGGAATGCGTGCATTGCCAGTCCAAGAAAATTAAGATGTGACATTGTTTTTCAAGGGCAAATGCTTGGGGCATATGTTTTTCCCTACTTGTCCTCTATCAACGCTTAAATCCCAAATGAAGCTATCAACAAAAATAAAAAGAATATCTCTGACCCAATTTAAGTTTTGAATTTTTTTTTCTTTCATTCTTTTGCTTTTCATGGCCAGAGACAGAACAGAGGCCATGAGCAGGGTTGCCAAAACACATGTGCTTGTTGGACGTTTTTGTCTAAAGACACTATGAAGTGCTAAAATATTAAAGATGTCAAGCAAGAAGGTTTCCTCTGGCCTTCGGAAGAGTTCTGCAAACAGCAATAAAAATGTAAAAGAAGAATGCTGAATAATCAAATGTGGTTTCTTTTTTTTTAATGTAAATAGTGAGGGCTGAGCATTAGTGAACTGAGGCTGATGCCTGGAGACAGTGTACATACGAGCAGACCCAGCCCCAGACAGGGGGGCTCCTCAGCCCCACTGCAGCACAGCTCCCTATGGATGGATCGTTTCTAAGGGTAAGGAACATGCAAGGCTGTCAGTGGGCATCCTCAGCTGCAAGCTTCTGGATCAGATGTATTTGGATCACGAGGTTTTCTTGTACCATTCAACCTGGGCTCTCAAATTCTGAATAAGTTTTGCCTTCCAGTCTCCCCATAACGCTCCCATTTTTCCAGATTTGGGGCTGCTTTCCAGTCCTAACGATCTGCTCAGATCTTGACCTCTCTGGCAAGAGCTGCCAGTAAGGAGAGGATGCAAAGAGGATATTTGAAAAAGCAAACACTCGCCTTACATGAACCCGGCAGTGACCCCCCAGTTCAGTCCTCAAAGGTCAGTACACAGGCTCTGAGCCGCAGCGACAAACACTGCTGACGGCTTTGGGGACAAGCCAGGACAGAAAGTCCACTCAAACTCCTCAAGCAATGGAGTGCCACACCAGTTGCCACCATGGTTGTCTCTAGCACCAGGGTGCGCACTACTGTTCTTGGCAGCATCATACCAATGACAGGGACAAAGACATGGCAGCAACCTGGGATGGGAACCAAGTCCCCTAGCCATAGTGATGGCATTTTTTGTTATTATTATTATTTTTGTCTGCAAAACTCGCTGAAGTAAATACTAAGTAATTATGGTGTTCTGAAGTGACCTTATGGAGCATGTGCTCGAGTCCATGGACCTCGGCCAAAGCTACTATTGTGGATTTCATGCCAAGGCTTGGGAGAACCCTGGCTCCCTCCCATTGTTTTCTTTGGCTGGGCTCTATGGATTCTCAGCCTGGCAAGAAAGCCCCATTTTAAAAGTACTGGCAAACATTGTGCAGTTTGTCACACCACAGCTTATGATTTAGGACCTTGATTTAGGCTCAACACTGGGCTCTTTTGTTTAGCTGTGTTTGTACATCATTTGCAACTTTGTATTAGTTAATAAACGTCAGTCTGCTAAGAGTGTGGCATGTCCAGTGTTGCGGTGAGGATTTTCCCTTGAATATACAATCCGTAGTGAGAATGACTGAGGGAAATTGAAACTTCTCTATGTGTCAGATGGGAGCTTAAGCTCATGTAAACAAAGCTATCTAATACAATGGATGCTTCAGTGATAAAACAGTATAGCTGCATACCTGAGTAAACCCAGAGCTGGAGGATAAGGATTCGCACATCTTATTTGGCTTTAATTGAAATTCTGTTGCTTATGATTCACCCTCAGAAATGCAGTTGGAGCTCAAGGGGGTTAGTGAGAAAAGCCACAACCTCCCTGGCTCCACAAAGCCACCTTACAGTTTCGCTGGGCTTTGCTAGTAGGTAGTTATAAGCAAAAAATGACTCTGCAAAAAAAAAAAAAAAAAAAGAAAAAAAAAGAAAAAAAAACCCCAGGCTTTTGGTAAAAAGCAGCTCTTGCGTACTTTGTGTATTTTGGAAGCCATATTCAGCGATTTTACTGGCTAAGGATTGCAGAAACCAGATGCTGAGATTCAGAATCCTCCAAACCCTTTGTGCATGGGGAGGAGGGGAAAGAGGGCAGGCTGAATATTTAAAAGCAAGTTAGTGTGAAGGAGAGAAGTCTTTTCTTAGAAGGAGTCAAATAGCTCAAAAACTCTGCACCTTCGTGACTGATCCTGCTGAAAGTCAGATGAAAAAACAGCCCTCTATGCTTCTTAGTGATTAGAAATGGATAAGACAGCCCGCTGATTTCTTCCTGAAATAACTGAGACTCCGCTGCTGTTGAACTAGTCAAAACTAATAGAATATAGTTATTAAATAGTGGGTAAAAATGCAAATGAGCTAGTAAAGCTCATTTAGTAAAGCTCATTTAGCATTTCATTAGTAAAGCTAATGAATGGCCATACTGGATCAAATCCACAGTGACCAAGTCAGCCAATAATGCAGCAGACATGAGGTTCAGAGCAGGGTCAGTTCCTACAAACAGTGAGCCTGGAAAATTGAGGATGGGGTTGGTACCACCTCTCAGTCCCTGAAGCCATTACAGAGTCTTCCAGGGGCCAAATAACAAAGAGTATGGTTCACTCTCTCTGTCTTTCAGTCCAGTGTATCTATCTATGATATTTAACAGTTGTTGATTCCTCTTTTCCATACTCTAGAGCTTTGCTAGTTGTCTTTCACAGGCTCAGTGTGATTTGTGGGATGGTTGCTCAGAAATGGGGTTAAGAACAGATATATTAGAATGATGTTTTTCTCTGTACAAAAAGTTATCAATTCCAACTCTTACTTTCTCATTAGCTCTACAAAAGTACAAGTGAAACACACCTGAGGGAGCCACTAGTCAGTGTACTTTCTACAGTGACAAAATAGGAATAAAGGAACTAAAGGGACTTTATGACAAAGAAGAGAGACAAGTTTGACACGACTCACACTCTGGAAGGTAGTGGCATCAAAGTTTGGTGATGTCACCTCTACTTTGTATCTCACATCAAGAGGTTTCTCTGCATTCCCAGTTATCAGCTTAGCCCAGTACAAACACATTTTTCCTTTTATATTCCCTATCTTGGAAAGCACAGAAGTCATCCTTGCTTCACAGAACAACACTGGAGCATGGGAATATAACTTCATACCACTTGTACCTAACTTCAGTTATAATTCCACTGCCACTCTGTCACTTCCCCAGAGCATAGCTAACAAAACCAGGTCAACAGGAGCCAAACCTGATTGACAAGTAGCAAAGTGGAGTCCTGAAGAGCTTGGAAAGTCCCTCTCTCTATATTGATGGGTCTTTCACAATATCTGTCAGGACAGCCACGAGAAATGTGAGGTCCAAAGAGCATGGGATAAACCACAGCCAGCAGCATGAAAAGCATTTTAGCACCCACGTGGCCCAGCCAGCCTCAACAAACTTATGGACATAACTCACAGCCTGATGAACTGCTGCAATTTCTTCCTCATACATCTTAATTATCATGGCTTTTCTTAAAATATACCTTTGAGGTCCCTTTGCAACCAGCTGGACACAGATAAAACAACTGATTTTGGATTAGCAGAGTAAAGGGTCAACTTCCAGTCACAAGACCCAGTGTCAGACCTCACTGGTACAAATCCCACTTAAGCTAGAGGAAACAAAAATGTGTGTGTGCCCATCCCACACTTCTGTCTATGTACACTTCACACCAGCCTCTGTGATTTCTGGTCACAAGCTGACACCCAGACAGGAAAGGGACTATTTTTTACTTCAGGTGTGACTGAAATCTCACTCAACTCACCATGCTCATGAGAATTCAAGGCTGGATCTCACCGAACAGCTGACCTGACTTCAGCCTTGCTGTACGAGGCCAAATCCTAACAGAAACCACCTGTGGTATTTCAATAATATTAAATCCAAGCTGAATTCAGCCTTGTACCTGACTCACATCCAGCATCAATTTCCTTGGCCCACTTCTAGTTTCTTGCTGTCAGCACTCCAGGACTGAGAGTCATGGAAGAATAAGCTGCATTCTGTTAAACCTCATAGCCAGCCCTGCCAGCTGAACTGTTATCCCTGCTACCCGCACTGGGGATGGTGAAGGGGTACAAAAGCAGAATAGTTTGTTTTCCAGATCTGATGCAAGGTTTCAGTTATTGAGCTTGTAGTTTTGACTATATGAGGGTTAGCCAGCTTTAATAACATATGGATCTGATTCATGGTACTAGCTGCTTCCTATAGAATCTGGGAAGGCATGAGGCATGACTCTCTTACTGCAGTACTTGGAACTAGCTATGTGATGCACTGGAGAAGGAATTCCTGGGAAAGGCCAGGTCCTCTACAAGGATGGTCCCCAGTTCTGGCACTCACTTCATAGTACACCAGCACAAGAGTGCGATATTGTAATGTTTATTCATCCAGCCAGCATCTGGCTGTCTGCAGGAGTTATCAGTGTTTGCTAGTAAGACAGTAGAAAATTTTATCTTTTTGTCATATATCATAGAATCATGAAGTGGCTTGGGTTGGAAGAAACCATAAAGCCCACCCAGTTTCAACCCCTGCCATGGGCTGGCTGTGCAGAGCCTGAACCGACCTGGCCTTGGACTTCTCCAGGGACAGGGCACCCACAGCTCTGGGCTGCAGTGCCAGGGCTTCACCACCCTGAGTAAAGAATTTCTTCCTAACATCTAACCTAAATCTCCTGTTTTATTTTAAAGCCATTCCTCTCTATCCTATCACTATCAGCTGTGTAAAAATCAGTCCTCCTGTTGCTTACAAGCTCCTTTCAAGTACTAGAAGGCCACAATGAGGTCTTCCTTGAGCCATATTGAAACTTAACAAGCCCAACTTCCTCAGGCTTTCTTCATAGTAGAGGTGCTCCAACCCTCTGATCATCCTTGTGGCCCTCCTCTGGACCCACTCCAAAAGCTCCACATCTTTCTTGTGCTGGGAACTCCAGTCCTGGACACAGTACTCCAGATGGGGCCTCACAAAGACAGAGGGGAACAATCCCCTCCCTCCCTACTGCCACCCCTCTGTTAATGTAGCCCAGGATACCACTGGCTTTCCAGGATCCAAGCACGCACTGCTGGCTCACATGCAGCTTTTTGGCCATCAGGATCCCCAAGTCCTTCTCCGCAGGGCTGCTCTCAAGGAGTTAGTCTCCTACTCTGTATACATACTGTGACTGCCCCAACACCAGTGTAACACCTTGCATTTGGCCTTGCTGAGTCTCATTAGGTTTCCATGGGCCCACCTTTCAAGTCCGTCCAGGTCCCTCTGAATAGCTTCCCTTACTTTTATTGCATCAACTGCACCACTCAACTTGGTATCGTCCACAAACTAGCTGAGGTTGTACTCAACCCTACAGTCTATGTGAATGATAAAGATGATAAAGAGCGCTGGTTCCAAGATGAATCCCTGGGGGACACCACTCATGCCTGACCTCCACCTGGATGTAAAGCTATTGATCACAGTCCTCTCACTGTGACCATTCAACCAATTCTTTATGCAGCAAATAGTCCAGCCTTCCATGCTTCCCCAGTTTAGAGATAAGGATGTGGTATGGGACCATGTTAAAGCTTTCCGCAAGTCCAGGCAGAGGATATCAGCTGCCCTCCTTTCATCCACTGATGTCACTCTCAGAGTGACAGATTGGTCAGGCATGATCTGCTTTCGGGGAAGCCATGCTGGCTGTCTCATATCACCTCCTTATCTCACATGTGCCTTAACATAGCTTGCAGTGCAGGTTTATTCTTGACGCAAAAAGACATCTAAGGTGCTTTTCCAGCTCCAGCCTTCTGTTCTCCTTTCCACACTCCTCCTCTCATGAATCTGAACTGTTCTCATAGGCCATGACTAGCAACCAGAAAATGAGCTCTTGGCTGTGTGGTGAAAGCTCACCTCAGGTTCAGGTATAAACAAAAAGAAATGCAAATCTTAACCGGGATTGTTTGCGGTTTAAACAGCAGTAACCTGTCATCTACTGCTTTATCTCCTGTTTCTGTCAGAAATGAGAACCTCATCTCTATTTTCCAGTAGTATAGAGGAAGTTCCTTCAATTTCTTGCCTGTGTGTGTAAAAAAACCATAAAAATGAAAATAAAAATAAAAAGCTACCACAGTGACATTCATGTGCATCAGAAAGAGGGAGGAACACCCGAGGTTTTGAGGACAGGACAGCAACTTCATCCCTGTACAGAACGGAGTAACCGAAATGAAGATGACAAGAGCAAGAAGATGAATAGGAGATCAAAGAACATACTGCATTTTTTCCCTAAAGGCCCTGATACTCCAGCCATTAAATCAATGTCAAAACTCCCACTGCATTCACCAAAGAATTTAAATATTTTTGGAAAAAAAAAATCTATTTTGGACAAAATGTCATTTGTGTCGAAAGAATGTTTGGATAAGAAAATAGAAACTATTATTATTGGCATTATCACAGAGCTAAGGCCCCAGTTGTCCTTTCTTAGAAGAGTTAAATTTCTCCTATTATGAAACAGGAAAACAATGTCTGTAAGGAAATATTTTCCAGCCAATGCCCATCCAAAACTCCAGGTCATCAGTAAATACATCCAAATACACAATAAGGTCACACAAAGAAGTACAGAGAACAGCCCTTTGTCTAGAATATTAAGTACTGGAACAAATAACAGCAACATCCTTACGAGTTGTTCACATTTTTCCCAGCATGGCTCTTCCACACTGAAGGCTGTTGTGTTGTTTTTTTTTTCTGTCCCTCATATTGCACTGTATGGATTTTTCTCTTTCTTCATCTGTCTCTCATTCCACTCCAAGTAAAGCGAAAAGTACATCTTCTTCTGTACTCACCTATTTGGCTACAAATCTCTGGAGCCTGCACATACCATTAGCCCAACTAGAAGCCACAATTTTTTTTTTGTTTGATGGTGGGTAGCTGTTGGGTTTTTTGTTTCCTTCAGTGAAAGAGAAACATTTAACAAACAAACCTATCCTTGCAATTTGATTTGTGCCAGAAGTATCCAGGCTTTCACTATAAGTCTTGTCAGTGAAACCAAGAGCTGAGATAGGTCAGGCTGCAAGTCTGACATGTAAGACTTTAGATTGGAAAATATAGGTTTATATAGGTTCAGAGATCAAAGTTCCTTCACCCACTGTTCTAGTCAAAATTAGAAATTATGCAGCTAAGTTACAGTTCACCTAGTTTTTACAGACATATGTGTGTATGAATATATACGCATACGTACATATAATAAATGCATTATAAATGTGTCTGCCTTCAATACTCTACCACTGTTCAAATCTTTCTCAGCACACCTCTTACCCCAACATTTTCAATGAATTCTACAGTTTCTCACCCAAACCTAAACCCATACTTGTCCTTATACTGTATAGTATTTTCTAACACTGTAATACCATCTTGACATTACTTTTTGAGCAAATCATGTTCAATCTTAGTAGAAGTGGCCCAGTTCAGGAGAGCTGAAGCTTCAGCCTCTATCACTCAAGGGATAAGCTTTTTGGAGAGCACACAGAAAAGTAAGATTTAAAAACCTAAACTGATGTGAGTAATGCATAAATAGCATCTCTAGGCATAGACCCTTGGGGGTTGGGGGAGGCTCTCAATGCTGCAAATCTTCTCTCTTCCAATAGCGTTTTCAACCAGAAAGGTCCTAACAGCTTAACAGGTTTTTGACAAATGCTTTCTATGCTGTTGTGATAAGACTGAGGACAAAAAATACACAGAAATTTTGTCAGCACAGAATTCTTGAGTTGTACTTCTCTAATCCTTCCTCAAGCTGAATAAAGGAGAGTCAGAACCCACTGAAACAAGACCTGTTTGCTCAATCCAAACATTATTAATGATGTGAGCTCCAAAAAAATTGTTCTTTTTTCTCTTCATTCCTGTATTTTGGACAACTTCTCAACCAAAAGATCAAGCACTATCTCCTTTCAAAGTGCCTCTAATTGGATTATTACTGGGAGTGTAAAACACACATATTTATTGTTATTGAACCTACCACAAGCAGAGGGCAGCCAACGTTCTGAGTTCGAATCCTACTGTCGGCTTACGGCCATTTTGCCCTCATAAAATCTTTACATAAAGGAATAAACTGCCTGTAGTGTCCATCATGATTGGGTTGCATGACTGACCCCTTCTTGAGCAAACTTTGTAAACCACGAGTATCTACATCTGAGCAGAAACTGAGATTAAATCCAGTTGTTTGTAGAACTTTTTCCTGCAGAATTTCTCAAAGTTCTTGTCCAAAAAAATCTCCCTCCCATTCCACAGACATGCTGTGCTGGGTCAATAGCTCACTGCCTGGCCATATCTCAACCCACGCCAGGGACAAAGGGAACATTTTGTTCCATCAGTGGCTCCTGAAAGCCATAACTCCTATTGTTGCAGTGGCTCCCCAGCAGCAAGCAAGGCTCCTCATACAGTCCTACCAAAACCAGTGATTTCTGGGGGAGATTCCTCTAAAATGGAGTGGTTCTCCACAGTCTTCATTTACACACCTCAGCCAAGTGAGATTATCCAGCCCCTGGTACCAGGGGAATGAAGTGCTCTTCTCAGAGCTGCTGGTGAAGGGAAACAAACCAGCCAGTAGTAAGCTGGTTGGGTATATACCAACTGTGGTCAGTTGTTTCTATTGAAAAATAAAGATTTCAAAGGGGTTCAGAAGGAATCAAAACATTCATCTTTTCAAAATCAATAATATTGGCGATTTTAAAAAAAGGACTTCACTGTGTTTTTAAAACAATCTGAAGTTTGAATAAAATAGAACATATGGGCCAAACATGTTTTGTTTGACCTGAAGTGAAGCTAGTTTGGTTGTTGTTTTTTTTTCTTTTTTCTTTATTTTTGTTTAATATCCTGCCTGCTTACTTGACTCAAAATTGAGATGTTCTCCTTCTGAATTTTCAGATCAGCTGCGCAAAATCTGAAAAACTAATCAGGAGCACAAATCTACTCATCAGTTATCTGATAATCTTGTGTGAAAGGGTTATTCAGTTACACTGACTTTTTATCTTCCCCAAGAGTTTATGTAAGTAAGGGAAGGGACAGCTGAGATGTGCAATTCATTCATGTCCCCAGGATCTAACCTAGAGCTCCAAAAGGAACTGTTCTCACTATTATGTAGTCACTATTAACTCAGATCACATTGTCAACTTCTGCTTGAACTTAGCTTCAAAAGTAATGTTAATCAGTGCTGATACACAATTCTGTGTCTGTTTCCTTAGCTATAATACAGGCTAATAGTTCAACCTTGGATTTGGTAAGTCATGAAATGGAAAAACTCTGTTATAGGAACTTGAAAATCCTTAATAGACAGCACATTGTAATTCTTGATGCTGAGTCACACTGAGAAAGCTTTTTACAATATCTTGCGTTTGCTCTCAGAGCAAAAGATCACACTTCTGTGCTCTTCTTTGGCTGTCCAAAAAGATATTTGAGATTCTCTGTGCAGTGAAGTATGAATGTGCTGCAGGGAATGCTCTCACAGGCTGCATGTGCCGGGGCTGCAAACACTGAAGTGCACAAGCACCACCTGCATCAACATGTGCTGTGTCCAGGGCAGAAATACCACTACAGGCTTCACTCCATGTGGAAGCAGAAGCGTGTTTTGTTACCTTTTAGGGTTGATAGACAACTGATATCAGAGATATGATTCAAAAACCCTTCAAAGATCTTCTGCGTTCCCAGCACAGGCTGCCAAGGGGAGGCAGAACCAAACTGTTGTAGCTGACAGGAGAACATCTTTCCCAAGAGAGGACCCATCAAAGCTCACTCTCAGATACATCCAAAACGTACCATGCTGTAACTGCTGAAGTTCCATTTTTAAATGTGACCTGGGTCATAGAACTACTTGCCCTCCCCCCAGTGCATCTGCCTGGTATTGAAGCGATCCACAGGCATCAAGTTTGATGTCACAGCAGAAAGTGCCCTCCTAGTAGCACACACAGTATAGACGGATGATGAGAAACTCTATGTGCACTACACATATTATATCTTTCTACAGTACGCCAGGCAAGAAAGCACCAGAGACTTTTCCAGTTCATTGTGTGTTCTGAGACGTATCCTAGAGGACAGATCTTAAAACTCTCTGTCCTTTACACTAGCCACAAGAACTCCCACCCCAGACACTCCACCTCACCAGACACTTTACACCAGAAATCCGATACGGTGACTGCAAAGAGACTTCCCAGAGTTTTCTGAAAGCAACTGGATATAGATCTTAACAGCTAAGAGCAGAGGACTGACCTTTCCCTGAGTCATTTTCCATCCCCTTTCAACACGAAGTTGAATTATTTTGAAAAAAAGAAAAGAACATAAAATGACTTAGCAGAAAGCCAGGCCCTTTCATGCTAGTGGGACTGGAGGAACGCATGCTGCTGCTTTGGAAGGCATCAGCACAATGCTGCTTGTTCAGTCAGTTCCCAGTGACCGTTCTGGAAAAGAAAGTCACACGAAGGCAGGGAATTTCATTGCTCCCAGCAGTGCACATCACACAACAAGTCTGGCAAACACCTGTGTCAAAGAGGAGGAATCAAAGCAGCATCTTGAAGAGATGGATGATTCAACATAGGAAGTACTGAGAACTATCCAAATTCCAAACGTTTCCACACACCCTGCTATCCTGCTGTTTGTTCATATTCACTCTTATGGGTGTTTTGCAGGGTAATTACCATTCTTCTTACCAGTAACATGATCTGCAGGTCAGGAAGGGAGTTGACAGCTGAATCAGATTTCCCATTATTCACTATTTCCTATTCTGTTCAGAAAAAGTCAGTCATCTTATCTTGCAGCAGAAACAATGATGAGTACATTTTCAAGGGGACAACTCATGAACAATTCTGGGGCTGAAATCTGTTTGTATCAACCATCTGTCTAATAACAGCCCCACAATACTCAAAGGAAAAACACAAAGACTGCATCCCTGTTTTAGCACCTCAGCCAAACACCTTGCTTTCAGAAGCACTCAATATCCACTGGCCCTCATGGAAGTCAATACAGGCAGCAGATAACCACAGTGGCTTGGACAGATAATAAGCATGGGAAAGAGGTGACCTTTGCTACATCTGCCTTCACCAGTCTGAACGCTGATTTGCTCCCTCACATCCACCCTACAGGAAAGGGCAGAGCCAGCAGGGGGGAGAGAGCCAGAACACTGCATCCTAAAAAAAATCCTTCACGATTACTCAACATGTATTCCTGGGGGCAAAGGTGGATGCAGAGACTTAAGGTGTGCATAAGAATTCCTGCATTTCCCTGCAGCTGGGGTTTGTTATCAGTTTCATATATCTGTATTCCTCTAAACTTTACATTTAACAGACATTTCTAGTAACTGTTTCTAAATTAATAGCATTTTAATGCTGAATACGGGCAGCCTGCAGCTATGTGTGCTGTAGAAGCAGATCTTGCAAGTCTGACTAACAGCAATAACGGCTTCAGTATCAGCTTCTTAATTATGATGGAAATTACTGCAGCAAATTACCATAAAGGTTTAGGAACATTCAGTCCATTCTGACCCTTCCGGATCTGTTGCAATATGTATCTGCTTTTTCTTCATAAATGTCAAAATGCCTTCCTTTTTTTCACCAGCCTTCTCCTTCTCTTGGGAACATGGAAAGAAACTTCTTTTCACCATGGCAAGGTACCAAGAAGACAGGTGGCTTCACGCATAAACAATGATAATTGGGAAAGAGGTGATAGAAATTCCACTCTGCACGCTTCCAAGTCTAGCACACAAGTTCTGCAGTATTTGAGGTTGCTTGAGTTAGAAAGGGGTTACCCACTCCACTAAATCCCAGCTCAGAGCCCTTCTTCAATCCACCTATGGACCTTCAGCCACTCCAATTTCAGTGCAATTCTTCCAGAAAGTCAGGGTCACATACATTCAGGGAAATAAAAGTGAGAACAACTCTAGCTGAATAAAACAATCTTTTGCACCAATATAGCCCTTACAGGTTGAATAAGGGAAGCAAAGTCTTACATTAATGTATTTTGTTTGCAAGTGAGAACTTTTGGGAAAGATAACAGTCTGCATAATGCATAACAATTATCTGAACCAAAACACTGTTAGTTTAATTGATGTCTTTGTTTCTGTAAATGTAGTTTTTAAAGGAGTCTGAGCGTTGAAAATTATCATTTTCTTGCACTCAGAGAACTGCCATTGCAAGATAAGTCAGAATAAATTCAAGGCATTAGTCCATTTTCAGTAGGGAATTCCTTCAGACTGGATTAACCAAGATTTACTTGGTTTGCTTATGTTCTTCTTTCTGCTCATGTTGTCTTTGTACAAGTTCCAATGAGCTCCACTGGAATTAATGTACTGATAGGGTCATGCCAGGGGAGCCTCATCTGAGATGAACCAGATTTCCACTGGCACTTACTGGATCTTAACCACGCATTTGAGTGTGTGTACTTACGTATATAGGCTGAGAGAGGGGGGCTGTAGGGCCAGCAAACTGGCCTCAAGCGTCTCACGTGAACTTGGGTGGCGTGATCAGTCACCACAGCTTTTTTGTCCCAGAAACAAGCACTTCCCCCTGTGTTCTCATACCTCCATGGATCGGGAACACAGTGTTCCTTCCCATGCTCCGACCAGGAGGACGACGAGGGGCTGGCCCCAAGGGGTGATAATGAAAATGCCTTGGTAATGAACCCATCTGGTGATGTCCTCATTGGCCTGGCTTTCACTGCCAAGAAACTCAGCAGGGGTCACCCGCTCTTTAAAGCAAACATATGTACAATACGTACGGATTTTACTTTCCCTGAGATTTCCACCCCACCCCCCTCAGCTAATGTTTTAAATACTTTCCCTGAAAATGCTTCCCTGCAAGAACGGCTGCTAAGCAGATCTCCAAACTTGCTGCTATGCAATGTAGTGGCCTGCCCTTTTCAAGGGTAGAATGTCCCAAACAGAGCTACGTATGTGGCATAACAGGGCTCTCACTTCCCAAGCAAGGCAAGTTGATGAATATCAAGGCAAATCCTAATACTGGTAATCTATAAAAGCCAGGACCCACTTTCTGGTGATGGGGCTGAGTAACTTGTTCCGAGAGTTAGATGTTCTTTCTCGGCATCTCACGTCAACGCTGAAAACGAGCATCTCACGTCAACGCTGAAAACCTTTGGCCATGCTATCTCCAGACAAAGGCAGGTATCATCTGACTGAGCAATAACTGGCTCAGGCCATAAGCTTTACACTAGGGTGCTTAACACCATAACAGTTGGTTGTGTGGCAGGCCTTAAGCTAGTCCCCTGGTCCTATTGAGCACACTAGCACAGAGGTATTCACAGTTTTTGGCTAGCCCAACCATCCCCTACAGGTCAAGCTTGCAACACCCAGAGCCTGCAAGTGAGGTACCAGTGCCTTTATTTGAACCCAAACTCTGCAGCACAAGTCCACCAGTCTTCCTAGATAAAGCATTGAGCCTTCTTCTGTCCTAGCAGACATAATGACAACTGCCAAACCAACAGGATTAAAGGTCCGAAATGGAGAGAAGGCCACTGACACCTGTGCTGAGGGCAGACACAGAACCAAACCTACCAATGAAGGATTTTGAAGAAACGTCCCACAAAAAATAATAACAATAATGGAACAAGCAGCACCTTCGGCCCCATTGATCTGGAGAAGGTCTCCCATAGCTCAAAAGTGCCCTCCTCTGGCTGATTTTGACAGGCTCATCTATAATTACTGGGATACTCTCTGTTGGAAGGAAAGATTAAAAATTAGCTACAAAGGCACAACTGAAAGGCAGTTTATCCAGTGGGAAGAGGTCTTTCAAAATGGTAGGAGAGATGGGACATATGCACAGTGACTCCCATCACAGCCAACCCTCAGGAAGCAACTCTAACCAACACAGACCAGCTCCCCTCTGATGACACTGGGTAAGGGTTCTCAGTTCACATCACCTTGGGCTTCTGAAGCTTCATGTTTTACAGCACTCAAGATAGGCATAGTAAAAAGCTACTTTTCAGAACTAAGTTCTCCATTACAGAGCACAAATTTCTTGCTTGCAAACTTCCGTAGTGCTAAGTCACCTTCGGACTTCTGTCTCCAAGCAGTTGCCTGATATATACCAGATATCTATTTTAGAAGATGATAAATCATGCCCTAGAAATGCCTGTTTTCTCTCTGCTGACTGTAACAGCAGTCTAGACAGTGAGCACAGATGGAGATCTCAGTATTTGGTCAGGTGAATCATGCCTCCATAGATATCGAGTTTCAAAAATTTACCCTTCATCCAAGCTTAAAAGTTGCTGTATTGGCTAAGGAAGTTAATGATGAAGATTATGCACAGATATCTTTGGAATCTCTGACTTACCTATTTGTCACTGCATGTGCATTCCACCGAGATATATCATAGCTCTTTTTTTCATTTCATTTTAATATCTTGGGAAGTTCCCTACTTTCCTGAGAAGACGATTCCACAAATAAGCAGCCTTGGCTTACCCTTACTCATCCTAGGTATTTCCTAGCACTGCTGTGCTTGCATGTAAGGATATTTGCTTCATAATGAATATCTAAGCTTATATACTTCATTCATTTATTTCAATAAACAAATTTAGAACCTCATTCTTTTGTTGTCCCATGCTATATTTTCCCACCAAGGCTCCTTGATTAGCAGATGTCAGGAGGGAGCTGACTAAAACTGAACTTATGAGCCACTCATCAAATCTTTAATAACGGCTACAATGGATCGAGAAAACTAGAGTAAAAACAGTTTTGTAAATCAGCAGATGCATATGTTAAAGCAAACCTCAGTCAGCAATGTTCCTTTGATATGTCATTAAACTGAAGACATCACTAATCACTTTTGTACTAATTCCACAGCCAGAGAAAAAGAACATACTTTCAGAAATGAACTAATGAAAGGGAACTGAACTGTAACATTGAGACTTTTTCAGTACAGAAGTTCATTGTGGAAACCCTAGCAGGGTTGTCACAACACCTTTTTCAAGGGCATATTTTTGCCAGCATGAGTTAAGTTTGAGTTCCCCAAGGCTTCTCTGTATTTAGCTACATGTCCTTCTGCACACTTTGGGATTTGCCTTCCTCAGGTCTCCTCCATTTTGACAGCAGCATTCATGTTGCCATCCTCCTGGCTAAAAATACTTTCCAAAATACCTTGATTACCGATTTTTCCCCAATAATTTGTCTCCATGTAACCTGGTGTCATCCAGTTTTCAATCGGTGGAGCTGTCTGGCACGACATGCAAACTACCCAAGACATTTGCTTCTATTCCCAGCAGTCAGGAGAGAGTACATTTCAAATCCTTGGAACATGCCATACTTCAGAGTTTCTTGCTTGTAATGGTTATTGAGCTTCCTTGCTTTGATTTCTGCACCAAGTCACGGGTGACAGAAATACTCTTCATTTTTCACTTACGTAGGTAGCTCCACTCATCGATATAATTGCATAAGTCTATCTGGCCAACTCAGACAGCCACTTTGTTCTACTAACATCTCTGCCCACACCCATCTTCATAAGTCTGCAGCTTGGCTTGGAGTTTTCTAAGCAGATCATTAAAGATTTATTAACTCTAGTCTCTCAATTAAAAGAATATAGATGGTAATATTAACGCAATAAAAAAAACTGTCTAGCTTTATTTTTACTTTTTTTCCAGTTTGGAGATATTAGAGCCACATTGCCCAGTCTACCCTCTCTTACAGTCCAAAGGCTGTCTGGGTGGAACTGATGCTACAGCTTGGCACAGGGTCTCTGTTACTACTGGCTACTGCAGAGGAGGATGCAAGCCAGTTATAGTGGAGAAAAGTCAAGTCTTCTTTCTTTACCATTAACACTGAAAGCTTTATTATTATGAAACATTTTTAATATAGCACTGTCAAAGGGCCAAGAATGGGGCTCTTTGGGCTCTATACATCCACAGGGAGGTAGACAGTCACTGCCTAGCTTGTAAATTAGAAAAGGAAAAAAAAGCAAACAAAAAGAAAAAAAACACAAACAAGGCAGGAGACAGGGTGTTCTGGCTCTGATTCTGAGAATATGTCTTCTGTTTGTGAATTCCCTTTCCCCTTGAATGTCTCTTTTGAATACCTTCTATGGGACAGATCTATGTCTTGCTTCTGATGGTCCCTTATGGATAATACTAATTAATTACACCTTAAATAGAAGATAAGAGTAAATTTCTCAGAATCCCTGCCAGGAAATTGAGTAGTTTGTCTTAGCAGACTGGAAAAAAAGCCTGATGTATTGTGTCAATATCACAGGATCTGCCTTTCTTTAAATATATAAAAATCTCTCATGGTTACCATTTAACATATAACTAATCTCCTTTAAATCCTGCTTACAATAGTTTCTCAGCACTGAGATCCACTTTCTTCTATTCCAGTCCTTTTCACAGCAGCCAAGTTTAGAAATAGATTTTCATAATTACTTTAATCTAAACTTTAAAGAGCTCTGCAAACATTTATTAACGCTTGCAACATATCCACGGGTCTGCTATAGGGGGTTCTCATTTTATCCCCATTGCATAGACAGAGTAACTAAGGTAACAGTAGGCAAAAAGTATTTGACTTCCCTCTTCCAAGCTGTAGGATGTTAACTATCAGATAATTTTTCTGCTGAGAACAGCTTAATTCTGTAGTGTACAAATATTGACTGCTTGTGCTCGAGAGTTGCTCTCAAAATCTCCTTCAAAAGGTAGCTGCATCAATACGGTTTCATGCAGAAATTATGGTCTGTTTGCAAAGCTCATACAAGGATTCTTGCTGCCATAAGTTTGGACTGAAAGTTTCAGTTCAGACTCTGTCCAAAACCTGAGTTCAGCTTAGAAGTCCAAGAAGTATAGGATCTCTCTAATTAAAAACAAGGGACCCTAAATCCCACTCTTGCATGACTGCAAACCAGAGCATGAAAAGCTGCCATGTGAGGCACTGCCTCAGTCTCCACTGTCACCAACCATCCATAGCAAGTGCCAGTCCTCAGCATCAAGTGCTGAAAGGGGACCGCCCCAGACACAGCCCTGCATCTGTCTCTGCCCACTCCTATGTACTTGGAAATATGTTTTTCAGACAAGAGAGAGAGAAATATGCAATAAAAACTGTGCACATTTTCCAGGCCGGGAAAATATCCTGAACTATTGCCTCCCTTCCACACCATTACTAATCACTGGAAACAACTGCTGTTTTTTTTATTATTATTTTTCTTTCTTTTGTTGATGTTGTCACTGTTTAATATTATTCTGAGCAACTGCTTCTGGCAAAGGAAGATATAATAGGGAGCAAAATTCTACATACTTCTCCACACAGATGCAAAGGTAAAAGCAGCTATTTGATACAATTATCCAGAAATTGGGCTGAGACACCTTCAATTCATCTCATGTAATCCATCAGATTAGTAATCAGATTATAGAATGTAAATCCATTCAGACTGCCTCGTACTCAAATTCACATCACATTTTCACATCAAGAAAGGAAAAGCTATCTTTTATTCTTGTTCCTCTGTCTCCATCCAGGTCTCATGAACAACAGCTAATGAAGTAACAGATTCAGATTTTGCCAGTACCTGCTAGGGTAGGTCAACCTAGAACAGCTTGAAGCTATTAAAATGGTTCTATATATTTCTGTGAACACATGTATCATAAAGTCAAAATGATGAAGTGCCTGGTACAAATAGATTTTGAAAACAGTCAAGAACTGTTTGTTCCCAGCCCAGGAGGAGTTACGGATTCCTGACGTGGACCATAGCTGCCAAATGAATCTGGAAATAAGATCCTTTAGCTTCCACCCCCTTCAAGGATTAGGGGATGTGGAACTCCATTTTGGTGCATCCATAGACCCTTCAAAGCTGTGAGGTGAGGTGACGCATATACTGTTAAAAAAAAAAAATCACAAAGATGGCAAAATAAAAGGAGAAAGGAAGACCCAACTGTGAATTCACATGTGTACATGTACACAGGCCAGCTTCTCTGTTGTAAGGACTAAGGCCAGTTTTATATGGTTCAATAGTGTGATTTCATGAGTTTGGCTTTTTTTTTTTTGTGGTAGGTTTTGATTGTTTGTATTAAAAGCAATAATAAAGCAAACTTCGTACATCCATTCTCCTCCTCTCCAGATCCAGCTCCCAAAGAGCTAAGCAGACCCTCTAACCCATTCCCTCAGTGAGAGAAGAGATAGGACTTCATGCTTGTCAATGGAAGCTGTATTCTGTGGTGAGAAGCAGGAAAGCTGGCATTACCATAGTCTTCAACAGCATCATCACCATGGCAATGGAGAAGGAATGTCAGTTGGAGGAAAGCCTGGGACAATAACAGTGCAGAGATTCTACCTAAGAATGCTGCCTGAGAGAGTGCGTATCTGACCCAAATCCACCACTGCAGGGAATCGTCAGTACATTTCTAATCAGCTTCCTCTAGCCACTTTGAGGTGACAGAATCCAGTCCTCTGCCATTGGCCACCACCAGCCCCAGGTCCATATGCACCAGCAGACCACGTAGCCTGCACCATCTACACGTGAGGTGCTCCAACATTCTGCTCCTTTGAAATATCTTCCTATTGCTTTTTTTTCAGGAATGGTGGAGGATCTTGAAAGGGCAAAATCAGAAATGAGTTGAATTGTATCAGTCCATGCCCCTGGGTGGACTCCTAGACTGGTTTTTGTTTATACTAACATTAACAGTACCTGGCAATGGCTACTGCAGGCTGAACCTATCCTGAGTGCGCTTTCAGCCAATACAGGTTTACGGTGATTTGATATTCAACATAGCTACAGGGAAAGCAAAAAATAAAAAAAATTAAAAAAATCACATGGCAGGACCACATTGCCTTAAATCAATTTTAAATGGCCCAGTCAGGTCAGTTCATTGGCCAAGACAAGGAAAAATCTGTTCAAAGAAGAAACAATGAAACTCAAGAGAAAAAACACAGCATAGCCCAAGGCTCAGTTTTGATGAGGCTGGACTCAAACAGCTACAGGTCAGCACTGAAACACAAAAACCCTCATGTCACTGAGCCAAACTGCCTTCCAAACATTACTCCTCCTCCCACTGTCTTCTGCATTCAGTAGTTGTTTCTTGATGGTCAACTCTCAATTCCATCTGCTGGATCATGAGAGCCCTTAATAAAAGAGCAGGGATCGTTGCTGAGCTGATAAATGAGATGTGGCAGTATTTGTGAGACTGGCATTAAAAAAATAAAAAGCAGTAAGTCTGAGATTCAACAGCAGGCCTTGCATTAAGGGTGCACTAGAGAATTAAAAAGGGGACAGAGCTTCTTGAGGGTCCCTGGTAGTCTTTGCACTGAGCAAGGAACAGGTGTTCAGCTCTTCCATATCCAGGAGCATCATTCCAGCCAGAGATGCCTCTCCAGCATCAAGGGTTTTCCAGGAACACATTTGCACTCATTAGCAGTTATTGCCACAACAGTACAAGTCAGCACAAGCTTGGGATGCTGGCACAAATATAAACTTGGTTGCTGTCCAGAAAAGCATATTAAGTTTGTTTGAATGAGGTGAAGGGAGCCATAGGGAAACAAAGCATCCTCTAGGTACCTTCAGTTAGTCATAAAAAAAAGTAGAGGAAAAGGGAAACAATAGTAATTGTGTGTTGATCTGCATGTCCAAATACTGCCACACAGAAGCATTGCCAGGCCTGATGCTCACATTCACACATCAGACTTGCCTCTTCAAGCACTGGGAGTATGGGTAGCGTTCAGGAAAATGAACCTAATTAATTTTCTGCACACATCTTGTTATTATGTGCTTAGACTTACATCCCATGTTCTCAGAAACAATTCTCCCACTTGTGCACCCCAGAATGAATATCTGGGCCTGTGTTTTCACTGTGTTAGTGAACACATATCTAGGCCACACTTGGCCTTTCAACATCTTCATGTTCCCTACAGGCAGAAATCACTTTCCAATGAGCATCTGAAGGCATCAGTTTATATCACTTCTCAGACACAGCACGCTATTTTAAACTAGACTGACTAATTTTATTTAGTCATTAACTCATTACATGGACAAATCTGATCCATGACAGTAATTGCTCCCTAACAGACACTGTCTGGCCACCCTCAGCCCTGCATCTCCTCAGCAGCAGCCTCACCAGAGGGGCTCTGGTCCTAATGGACATCAGAACCAAACCAGCCATCATGCCAAGAGGTCACTTTCATTCACATCTGCCAGCTCAAAGTTAGGCCAGGAAATACAGCATGAACTAGAATATCAGAAACAACCAGACTTTCTGGAACAATTTTCAGAGGATGCTACGCCTCTTCCACAAAAGCTACTGGTCAAGAGGATTAGCTCTACATTGCCTGCATTTTCAGTCTACCTACTGCCCCTAAACTTTGCTGCAGTAGCAGAGAAAAGAGCCACATCTCTCACCTTCCTTAATTTTGGTGAGATAGCTTGCTTCCTCTCTTCCCTCTAGGAATCCCAAACCATGACAGTGGAGCAAATCTGTCCTCAGATCTTGTGTCCAGAGCAGTACACTGTATGTCTGTCCGCTTGCTGCTTCAGTTACATGTTTAAGTCAAGATCTTGTGTGGCCTCTGCTAGAAGCTGAGTAGGGTGTAGCAGTGTCTGCACCCTTAATTATGTTTTCGATGACAGAGAAGGCATGGAATAACACCAACTTCAAACAGAGATAAGGATACACATGGAAGACAAAGGCAGGAAAGAAAGATCTTTTCCAGGAGCTCAAAAGCTTCCTGCAAAAAGCTGAGATGTAGGAAGATAAGCAAGACCTCTGGGCCACAGTTTTAATCTATTTTGTTGCCTGACCAAAAACATTTCAGCCACACAAGACAAAATGCTGCATGGGTGTGAGCTGTGCTGGTTCAAATTTGTTCAAAACATTTCGACACGTTAACTTTGTACCAGCAGGCTCTATGCCAGGTTAAATATCACCTGCCTGCATCACACTGACTTTACGCTGGATCAAGTGTTCTCCGCCCTCTTACCACCAGCACACAGTTGAAATGAAATGCAAAGGTCTGTACAAATCCTACATCAACTCTGATGAGTTAATTGGAAAGGAGCCTTGAAGGCCACAAAGTCCAGCTCCTCAAAATGAATAGGGACATCTATAGCTCCAGCAGTGCTCAGAGCCCCACCAGCCTGACCTTGGGTGTTTGCAGGAACCCACCACCTCCGGCAACCTGTGCCAGTACCTCACTGCCCTTAGTGTAAAGGATTTCTTTTACATCCAATCTAAATCTCCCCTCTTTCAGTTCAAAACCATTTCTCCTTATCCTACTGCAAAAGACCCTCCTTAACGAGTCTATCCCCTTCTTTCTCACAGCTCCCTCTTAGAAACTGAAACATCTTGTGCTCAGTGTAAAAGCAGCTGCATTCCCTTCCCTTAAACACATCAGTTTAGATCCTCTGGGTGCGTCAGTGTAGTACAGACTAAACACCACCTGCAATTACACAGCCATTTTCCCCCCTGGGAGAAGTGAGGTTTGAGAAGCTTACAGTTCCCTCCCAGTCCTATCCCAACACCAGTTTTCCTCCTGTTCAATTGTACTGATGAACAACCCCAACTGGTAGTGGGACTGCACTGTAAAATGGGTCAGAAAACCACCTTTAGGATAGCAGAGCTTTTTGGTTTTCTGTTTGTCTGTTGTAGTTATTAATTTTGGATCACCTCACATCCCCACAAAGACCTGTCTCAACACAAACCAGGGGGGGAATGAAGCATGGTGCAGTACCAGCAGCAAGCAGCCAGAGCTGGGGGCAAAACTTGGGAATTGCCTCTGCTGCTGGGAAAAACATTTGTGAAACTGCACCCCAAGTAAAGCAGCTGCTCACCTGCCAAGCAAGCTATCAGCACAGCATTTGCATTGGAACTGAGAGAAAAATCCCCACGGAGCGTGTCTGGGCAGGTAGTGAGCCTGGGGTTGGTCAGAGGTGGGATGGAAGGAGGGCATTCTTCACTTAACATTGGGTAAGCAGTCCCCCAGGCTGCTGTGCTCCACAAGGATTTTAGGTTGTTTCCAAAACTTTTACCTAGCTCTCCGTAGTTTTGCCTTAAGCTTTAATAAATAAATCTTTCCTCAGCTCTGCTACAAAACCTATCTAGGGCCCATAGGACCAGACTGCACAATGGAAAAGCTCATGTCACTAATTAATTACTGCTCCTGCCTCCCTCAGTATCAGAGAAGGAAGACAGGTCCCTTGGCTCCAGCTACATGAACTAATAGGAAGGCACTTATAATTACAGTCGGGGGCTGCATCCTCCATGGTTTGCAGCCATCGAGCTCGGCCCACAGCAGGGAGTTTTCCCTGTTGCGGCCTGCAGAAACCAACGGGAGCCACAAGCGTGGGCCCGGCTGCGGGAAGCCTGAGCTCCCAGATCGACGCTGAGCCTTCCTGAGGGTGGTGATGACACAAACCTGCTGCCAGCCACTCTGTGCAAGCCATCTCTGACACTCTGTGCTGCAGGATTTTCATGTGCTTGCCTATTTCAGGGGGGAAAAGGGTGAGGGAGATGAAGGAGGAGATGAGGGTGGGAGCAAGATTACCACATATAGTCATTATAATCATTAACCGCAGAGCACTAAATGAATCATTAAGCATCACAACAGATCCACACATGCTTTGCTTCCTAAATCTTCCTGACTTGAATCTCTGTTTTCTGTACAAATGCCCAGTGATTGTTTCAAGAAACCAAGCACATTTCCAATGTTACTGCTGCTGTTCCTTCCAAAAAAATAGCTAAACAGATGAAGCTCTGCCGAAGGAACAGATCTGTTTATAGAACATACTTTTCTTTCAGTAGACCAAATATATTCAGCCCTCTCAAATAAATGTGTACATTAAAAACTTGATAACTGGCTAAATCAGAAAAAAATGGAATAGCAAATGGGAAATTACATAACTAAGAGCAAGTCCAATAAGAACGTGCATTTGGAAATACTTTGTGCTCTGTTGAGGCTGAATCTGAAAGCCTTTTTCATTTTTGTTTTTTTAATTCTAATACTTCCATTCGAGACAGAGAAGAACAGAAAACGGGAAGGAAAGATTTTATTTTAGAAAGCCTTCATCTATAGTGCTCATGACCTACATTTTGCCTAATGCTGGAATGTAAGTATATGAGAAAGAATTTAAATACCCGACTATAGCAATAATGACATCTTCACTTTTACTATTGAGACAAAAAAAAGTAATAAATTAATAAATAAAGGGCACCAAAACAAAAAAAATGCTATAAATCTTTTTTTTCTTCCCTTCTTTCTTTTCCTCTAGATTCTATTGTTCTCATTACCCAAGCAGCTATTTCCACAGCCATCAGCTTGCGACAGCACCTGGCAGCAGTTTCACAAAGTTATCTGAGAATTACAAAACTGCTCCATTCAGCCCTGCTCAGCTGAGCTCCCTTTGGCTCCCACCCCAAGCCACCCCCCTGGAACAGCCCTCCCCATATCACAAGGCTGCCCAGATCATGCCAACAGAACCCAAACCCAAGGAAATCACAATAGGATTAAAAAATGCTGAGGAAAGAGGCCAACCAGTGGTTTTGTCATGGACATTAATAACAGCAGAATCAGACCATAAACCCAATGCCATAATCTCCCAACCTTTACTCGGGTGAAGAGGTATGGACTGTGGCTTCACGTATGTTTGCACAGTGCACAGCAGGCTGAAGGCAGCATACAGCAATAATTATGCAAGTAACAGTTGGCTTCATGGATCCAGCTCCTTCAAATAAAGGTTGCGGGAGCAGACAGGAGATTACATATCATATCTTCCTAATCCTTCAGTTTACTCCAATCTAACACAGAGGACGTGTGCAACATCCATCAGTGTGTGACCTTGAGCACACAGGTAATGCAGAAAAAAAAAAATCACCACAGCTATATCGGGCCAGGTAATATCATCTTATCTATCACTGTCACTGCAGTTTATATGAGCTACTTATCTCCAAGAGCTATTAGGTCTGAACTTTAGTTCAGTCATTTGTTTGATCTTGTCTTCTTCCGCATTCATTTGAAGCTCCGCTTATTGCGCTTTTAATTTCGTATCAAAACACATAAAGGTCTTCAATATTATTTCTGCTACTGATGCAATACAGTCTTAGCAACAGTGAGAACAGTGAGCAAGTCATGAAAATAATAAACCATGCTAGGTCTGGAGGCTATGAAATCAGCTCAAACATACTGCTGGGAGCTGTGCTGCCTGCACCGAGACACATGGCTTTCCATGGGCACCAGCCCATTTATGAGTCATGAAACATAATGGAGTATTGTTGAAAGCTTTGGGACCATGAGAAATTATCTACTGCCCAGCATGGGGAATGGTATAAACTGGCAAGGAACTGGAGTTACATTCTTCTACAGAAATGAAATCAGACAGCTTTGGCCTGCTTTCCAGTATACAAATCCACAAATCATGAGGACAACTCTTTAATTAGAATTTATTTATTTACTTTTAAGATATAGTTGCCACTGCACTAACCAACAAGGAAAGACAGCATTTTCTTTCCCAGACAAAGAAATAATAAGGCATGGGACCTGGGGAAGACAAAAAGGATTGGGGTAGACAAGAGCAGAATCCCAGCATGAATTACTAAAGGAAATGCATCTTTTCCTCTCCTACCACACATAATATTCCTTCATGCTGAGGATTCAGTGCACACAGGCAAGTAGAGTAAAAGCCATTTGCTTAACATTGTGGTACAAAAACGGCATGGTGCCACAGGTAAGCATCTCTGTGCAGAGCTGAGCTGTCAGCATGCAGCAGTGTTCTGTATGGGAGTGCATAGGTCTGAATTTCTAACCCCAGTTAAATCATGCTCCTCGATCCTGTGCTTTTAATAGAAGTTTAAGACTCTCCTCAAATGAGAATGCAAAAGTTCTGTTGAACTCTGAAGCACCTAGGAAATTGTATAATTGTAAGAACACAGAGCTTGATGGATAGTGCCTGATGAGGGAAATAAAAAGGACCAAGTTAAACTCCTCTCAGCAGTATCCCAGGGGCAAAGGGTAAAGTGCAATACAGGAAACTCTAAATAATAATAATTTCTCATGATTATATATATATTTTTTTTTACTGTGAAGATGGTCAAACACTAGAACAGATTGCCCAAAGAGGTTATGGAGTCTTTACCCTTGAGATATTCAGCATGGACAAGATCAGGCTATTTTAGTCATCCCTCCTTTGATCTGCATGGGGAGAAGAAGGTAAACTAGAAGACCTCCAGAGGTTTTCACCAACCTCAATGTTGGGTCCTGATTTACTTTTATACTGTCAGTGCAGAAAGATGAAAAAAAGGGCCAAATACTAACAGCTCAAATCAGTTGTTAACATGTAATTAAAACACATCACAGGATATCTCTGACTGTGTACCAGTGATGAGGAAGCAGGAAAGGACAAGATTGAATGGATATCCACTACAAATCATCCAGTCAACAAATGCAACCTTATTTTCTATGCACAGCAGTTACACCACACAACAAAACCAAAAATAAATCAGGAGCTCCTTTCCCTCCATCATCTGAGACAAGACCAAGAGGACTTCCCTTCTCTTTGCTTCCCCAAGGAAATCTCAAACCAGTCAAAGCACAAATGCTGCCTGAAACACACAGTGACACTTTTCCTAAGTTCAAGAAGATACTGGTGGCCCTTAGAGACCTCACTCTGGCTCCACATTTGCAAATCCCCACAAGCTGTACAGGCACAATTATGCCATTAGACTTCAAAACAGAGAAGGAATGGGTAGGTGCAGCTCTAGAAGCTGAGGGTAGACAGCATATCTGAGAAATGCTCCTTAATATGTATCTGTATCTCAATTCTGGCACCTATGTTTTAAAAACTAGGCTTGATTCCATCAAAAGGAATCAAAATACAGAAAGATTATACATATCTGTGGAGAAGGGAATACACATTCTCCATGCCTGCTTGTTACTGGAAGCAGTACAGCTTTGATCTTCACTGCAGAAACTTCTCAAGATGAAATTGCAGTGCAATTCAAAGTAAAACTACCTTGGGGAGTGTAGAAGAGTGATGTTGGTACTAATACTGATCTTGTTAGTATAAACATATGGCCGGCAGCAGTGGGAACTCCAGCTCAGACTGGGTATGTTTGTCTGAGCTATTGGGAATATTTTCAGCAGCTAAACCTCTGCCATTGCAGTTACATCGTTATTGGTATGGATACATGAGGTGGAACAACCACATCTTCAGCTGGATGGCAAGCATACTCTGCAAGGCAGAATAAATGCTGGAGACCCAGCAGTCAAGCAGCTATGAAAGACAAAAAGGAGAGTGAGTTTGGGGAGGCCTTAGGCAAGCTTTTGGACTGGTGAACGTCTGAGTTTCACTCCAAGAATGAGATACCTTCCCTTTTATTGGAAGCCATCACTACATAAAGTTTTATATTCCCCCTGTACACATAGCTAATGAGAACTCTTGCATATTACTGTTGCTGGATAACAAAAATGTTACCTTCATACCTCCTTGTGGGTTGCAATTCCACTTCATACTCTCTAAAAGTGCAAATGGCCCATAAAAATAATGAAAAGCTTGATGTTTGTGACAATCACATCTACCTTAATATCTTCCAGGTTGTTGGCTGGGATAATGCATCCTTTTAACACAGCAAAAGTAAATGCTCTCTTTCATACAAACTAGACTTTTGTTTTCCACAGAGCTTTTCCAAGTCCAGGACACATGGTCATCACAAATTCAGCCTCTGACTTCATCCTCTCTGATCCAATAATGGGGTGACTAGATTGAACCTGAGTTTGAAAGTGTCACTACCAACAGTCTTTGGAGAAAGTTTAAGGGAGAAGAACCAGAGAGGATTTGATCTCCAACCTACCACGTAGGGTTGCAGAAATAAAATCTGAAGTCCTAGAACTCTGTGAATCCGAATAAGTGTCAATCTTTGGCCAAGAAAAGCAGTGAAGGTGAAAGAAGGACTTCAAAACAAATATTTTCCTGCATTCCTAAAAGGCCTTTAGTTTTAAAGAAATAAAAATAAATTAAAAAGCCTTTATAATAAAACCTATGCAAGTGCTAAAATTTTCAGAAGCCAAAGGCACAAAGAAGTTCCAAGATAGTCAGAAGAGCTGTAACGCTGCATAAATTGTGGGGAGGAAAAAATAAATATATTAATGACATATGTTAAAAAGGAAAGCGTAAAATTGGGGTGGATTGATTTATTTATGCTACCCATTCTAAAATGTTTTTTCTTCTTCCCCTTTTTGATGTCTGCCTTCTTTTCCTCCAGCTATTTTATGCCACTGATTATTTTGGCACAAAATCTCATCTCATTGAATTGTAGCACTTTTTAAAAGTTATGCAATATGGGAAGTAATAGCTCAGTAATAATCAATAATCTTGTGGGAAACCAAGAAAATTGTAAAAAGTGAGAGGCAATTTATGAAAAGAATGTCAGTTGCATCAGCCAGTCCATCTGTAAGGCTTTGTTCATTATACAGATTGTACCACTGACACATGGAAGAGACATTTCAATGTAGTGGCCTAGATGAAAGGAATTAGGAGTGCTTTATTTCTAGAACAGAATATCATATGGAGTGCCTCGTAAGCTTACAAGGACTACTAATACTGTTTGCCTTCGACCTTTTGTGTATACTTTTCCTTTTTTCAATCTCCAGACTAATTAGAGTGATAAAGCAACTCACAGAAGTTGTGACTCATACAACCTTTAAGAGAACAATACAGTCCTACCCTCCGACAGGGAAACAACTCAAATCACAACAGGCAGTAACTTCAGGCCTGGGGATCATTCCCACGGATTCTTAGATATCAAGCTCAATAGCAAGGTCAGGTTAGGTAAGTCTATTTTTAGACTGATTCTCTACCCACACACATCCAAGTCCAAGCCTTTGAACTTGGAAAGCGCAAATAAAAAATGGCTGGCTTCATGTTTTACTTTTGCATGTGTAGCACTGGAAAAAAACCACTGGTGGTGATTTTGAGAAAATTCTGGTGCAGGGTGTGGCTGCCCAATGTCTTCTGCATGGAATTTGCCCAGAGATATCACCCAGACGAGATGCAACTCATTCACTTCTTAGAAAAGGAACACAGACTCTAAGTATATTGTCATGCATCAATAAAGATATAGAAACCCAGCCTTGTTGAAATAAAGATCAAAACAGGCTAACAACTTAATGAGTGATAAAATCCAATTGCAAGCATTAACAGCAGCCTTAAGGAAGTCTCAGGTCTGCTTATCCAAGCTATTCTCCTGTCAAGCCATGGCAGGACAACTTTTCCTGCCATCTCCAATCAGACCATGCCAGACCACCTTGTGATCACTCCCCATGGAGAATGAGTGCACTTCAGGCCTTGGCATTCTTTTTTGGTTAGCATCCAGTTTCCCACCTTCGTGCTGCTCTGCCTGCACTAGTATTGGAGCCCACTCATTTGCATGTGATGTGCCATGTACATCTGCTGGTCACTTTTCTTGACAGTGGATGCATAGCAAAGTCTGTGTGCATGATTGTGAAAGGACAGAAGTAAGAACAAGTGTGCAATTGTACTGGGGAATAGAAGGTGATGAATTAAAAATGAGTGTTGAAATAACTATGAAACAAATCATACTAAGATACAGATATTGTTCCCTTTGCTATAAGCCTTCAGATGACAGCTCGCTCCTTGCCCCCCCAGTTCCCATCCCAGCTGTTGAACCACCCACTTGCTGTCCTTATGTTCTGTGACATGCAGAGCAGATGCCAACAGTCCCACATCATAAAAGACTTCAACTCATGCAGAGCCTGAGTGTTCCCTGCTCAGCTGTCACAGATGTAGCTTGCTGGGAGATGAACTAGAGGTTTTTTGGGTTTTTTTTTTTTTTTTTTTTTCCAAAAATGCTATATTTCTCCCAGTTTCTAAAAAAGCATTCATCACCCTCTCAGGAAGAAGCAACTAGGCTAAGATGTCAAACCCACACTTCTCTTCACATGTATTTACCCAGCTAATGAGAAATGAGGAATGCCTGACTGTATGCAAAGTCAAACTCCTTCAGAGATCAAGCATGCTTAGATCTGGCCATGAGAGTAACTAATAATACATAAGTATTACCAACTATTTACAGACTTAACCTAGCTGCAATAAAGTCAATCATTTAACTCACCCTGCTTCGAAGGGAAAAGGATTTCAGAGCATATTTGCACCATAGATCACCGCTAGGCTGGCTTGTCTCTGAGATGAGTTTAGTAGCTGTAGTCTCTACAGAACAAGTCCCCAAGCTATATCTACTTCTTGATGCAGCAAATTCTGACAATTCTGTTTTCCACTTTTTTAAAGTGTCATTATGAAAAATAGAGGTACCAAACCATAGCACTAGTGACAAATACAAACACTTTGGGATGGACAGTAATGCTGAAAATCACCAATCTTCTCTCTGGATCAAAACAAGAGGTAGAGACTCTCTCAGTTATGCTCAGTTAACAACATAAGGAGCTGTACTAAAATGTCCTACAAGCTCCTGCTCTCACTAGACACGGCTGGAAAGAACACACAAGAAATAACACTGCAGCACTGTACCTTGAGAAGATACAATTAAGATGCCTTTGCACCTCTACTGCATGCTTTCCAGCATGAGCTCTTTCTCTACAAGAGCAAATTCAATTCAGCAGTCAGAACACGGGAATGGAATCCAGAGCTCCTGAGCTTTGCCAGCCATTTGAACCATTTGTTCATCCGCCTTGTACAAGGCACTCGATCCTTCTTCCTCTTTTTTTTTTTTTCCCCAAGCTTGTTACCTGAAATAGGGGCAAAAAGGCAAATGGGAAATTTCCAGTCTACTTCAATGGTGCCCACATAGGCCTCTATATCTATATTTAGGCATTTAAATATAGTAGCGTGGGTTTTAGAGATTACAGAGCCCACAGCTGTCACTGATCTCAGGGAGGAAAAAGGAAGAACAAATCTCCGGTTCAGAACGTTTCTCACTTGCAGACTACTGCCAGCCCGGAAGGTAAGATCAAGGGAAGTACCATGTGCTATAGATTCCTCCTCACACAGCTGCTGCGACCCAGACACAAGGTAGGATTACTTGTGTTACTGGGATGACTCAGTACTGCTCTTACTCTGTTCTTTCCAGCAGAATCAAGTCCTAATGATTGCAAGTCACTGCAAAAGCACTGTCAAATACTCTGATAAATGGTCTCATCGTTGCTGTGCAGGCTTAGAAGACTTCCACAGAGAAACCAAGCAAATTCCCATAAAAAAAAGAAAAACACTGCTCTCTGAAGACTGTACAGTCCAGTTAAGGCTGGTATTCTGCAGCGTTCCTGCTTCATCACCAAGGATGCAGAAGTTCACTGAACTGATACTCCACTACAGTCTAAGCTACATCTCCAATTCCAGAACCTCAGGCAGGCAGTTAGGGAGGAAAAACAGTAGGTACACTGCTGGCATCAGTTCATTGCCACCAGAACCAGCAAAGCAGAAGAGAAGCGTGCAAAGATGTAGAAAGAAAGAGACAAGGCTCAAACTTCATTTTTCCTATTCTTCAAAGCAGAGAGCATATAGCTTCCTTGCACGTGTCTCTTTACTCACACCACTGGGAATTTCACTAAATGGTTTTAACTGCAGAAATATACGATTCCTTAAAATGAAGCGTGATGTCTCATATGGAAGGTGAAAACTCAGTGAAGGAAGAGTGCCTCTGCCTTTTTTGCCTTGGATGGCCTCTAGACAAAGATAAGTTTTCAGAAAAAGCATCTGTTGCTTCTTACTACCTTCCCAGGAAGTTTTCATTTGGGTTCATCACAGCTTTCAAGGTCAATTAAAGATCTCTCCCTCATTTCCTGAATGTGTTTCCCAACTTCAGCAGCAAAAGAGAGTCCTAAGTGTCTGCCTGCTACTCTTCAACAGCTGCTTGTCAGACAGTTTAACTACCACAAACCATTCCTTGGATCCTCATGCTTACATTTTCAGACTTAGATTCAAAATAATTTACAGGCATCATTCCTAAAGTGGACTGTGGAATTGTAATTATGGTAGGTAAAAATCACCAGTAAGATACACAAGTATTACACAAAGCATTCAGTCTCAAAACTCAACAGAAAATCATTCCAGCATCATTTGTGCATCTGCAACCCAAAGGTGAGGTCATAATTTACTCCTGCATTTATTCTCCTTCACCTGCTTGCCTCAAGCTCTACCACAGAGCACACACCAACTGACATCTGTCTTAAATAGAAGTGGGCTGCATTTTGCAAATAATAGATGACATTAACATGTTGAGTTAGCAGTAATAATGCCAGTTTGTTAAAACTACATTTGCCTATGTACAGTGCAGCTCTACAGAAACTCTGCTCTTTGAGTCCAGATGTATCTGCCTACGGGAGAATGCTGGGCACTGCAAATCCTCATTGCAATAACATGTTCTACTTTTGTCAATTTAGAGAAAAGAAGCAAGCAAGGATCTTATTAGAAAGAAAATAGTAATGTGTTCCCTCCTGAAAGGGACTCTGGGAGTTGATGGACTTGGAAAACCAAGATCCAGCTGCTTGCTCCATTCTAAACGGCTTGTGTCCTACACCAAGTCGCTTTCATGGCCTCTGCATCCACAACAGCTGAATCACAGTAGTCCCTGGGTATGGCTTGACTTATGGGATGGAGAGCACTCCAAGGGGTTGAGAAAACCAAAGCATCTGCCACCTGAGTCTACTGAAAGCTGGCAGAGCACAGTGGCAGGTAGCTTTGACCAGCCACACAAAATCAACAGCAGGCCAGCTGCCTGAGTTCACATTGCTGAGCTAGAGTTCACATTCCTGCTAGCAGGGGCAAAGCCTGCAGTTCTGCTCACAGGCTCAGGAGAAGAGGATGCTGCCACAGGGAGGGAAAACAGGGAAGCAAATCCAACCACATGCCCATCTGGAACGTGACTTCTGGGTAACAGTGTACAAGCTGAAGCAATTTCACCTTGTCTGATGTAACCCTGCCTTCCAGCAGGAGTTGGAAGGAGCTGTCTCATGATAGGATTGGCTTTGTGATAGGCAAATTGGATTTCATACTGACCTAGTTCTAATGAGGCAGGAAAAATATATAGCATGAATGCATCAGTAATAGATGTTCCCCTATTTTTGTACAAAAGTTTAATTGTCAACTGATCTGTCCTTCAGTTAAATGCACCTGCACTGATGTTTTGTTTTTCCATTTACAAATAACCTGCAGTATCATGATCTTGTTGTGTATCTCACTTCCCCCCAATAGCCAGGGTTGGGGGAAGACAAAAAAAAACCTGAAAAAAAGCCCACCCCAGCAGTTCTCAAGAGTGAAAGTCTGAGCTTGTAAAAATACTTGGGCAACAGTCCAAGAAAAGGGCCTGATCCTTAGAACAACTAAACAAAGGAGAGTAGGATCTTGTCCTGTATCAGTCTTCAGAGGACCGAGAGAAGATGCAGAGCTGTGGTCACAAAGCATTTAACATCAGAGGGTGTGAAGAATAGCCTCCTCCAAGAAATTCAAATGTATTGCCCAAGAACCCACTGCCAATTGAAAGGAGACAGGAGAGAGGTAACCTGGCTACAGACCAGTGAATGCCAGCTTACTTTTAAGCCTGTTCTACAATAACTGAAAACAGAAATACACCCAGCAGGAATGGGTGGTTCTGGGGCTTAGATCACTTAGCTGCAATTGCTGTAATGTGTTGTTTCATTCTGTCTGACAAACCAGAGACATTGGCTTCAGGAAAAAAATTGAGAGCAAGTCAGGCACAGTCTGTGATACCCACCAAATCCAACCTAAACTCAGTCACTCCCTAACATATATGTGGGTAGAGGCTCATTGCTCCACTCCACAAAAACCCTACTGGCCATGATCAATAAGTGTTCTAAACTCTGAGCTGAGCAAGGGAGTGAAGGACCATACATAACCACATCTGTTAAGTTCCCATTTTCTCATAATGCGTGTGCTCAAAATACTGAGCCATTAATTCCCCCGAGTGTATATTTTTCTCTCCAGAGAATAATCTGTTTCCATGAGCCCAATTTGTTTTCCATTCAAGTTCCAGACTGCGTAACTTCACTGGTACACCTCATTTCATTTTACAGACTAGAAAGGACCTGAATATTGCAAAGGACACACACGATTTCCTCACATGCCCCTTGCAATCTCATCAGTCGAGAATGCAATTGATGCCTTTTGTCAATTGTCTAAAGGCAACAAAATCAAGAGAGATCTATAAAATGTTCACAGGCAGATAATGTGACTGCTAGTGCTAGAGCATCAGCTGCAGCCAAGCACTAGCAAATAGCACACAACTTCTGAATTTACCCACCACCTCAAGGCTTTACCTCTTCACCTCCCCTCAGTCTCCTCCTGTAGCACTACCAGCATGTGCTAAGGCCTCAGCAGCCATTACAAATGGCACATCAACATGAAGGCTTGGTCTGAAGGTATTTAATGTTCCTAGAAGCATGGATGATGCACCATGAGCTCCCAGGGCTCTGGTCAGCCCAAACAGCTTACTTCCCCCCCACATCAGCATCAAGCAGTTTATTCAACCAAGAGGAGTATGCAGACAAAAGCTGCTCTCTGCACCAGTTCTAACAAGTTGGAGAAGACCTTGAGGCAAGGACCCTCAAGAATCCTTCTCCAGAGATGTTGAAGACCCACCTGGATGCTCACCTGTGCAGCCTGGTCTAGGGAGATGCTTTGTCGGGGGGGTTGGACTAGATGATCTCTAGAGGTCCCATACAACCCCTACAATTCTGTGATACTGGAAATGTCTTTCCTCCTTCACTCTACAGTCAGCCCAACAAATCTTCCTGATTAAATATAAAAACTGTGCAAGTGGTAGAACATATGAAATGAGAGTGCAGCATGCTTCCAGTTAAGAGGACATCCCACAAGGCCAGTGGAAGGAACCAGGAGCCTTTTCTGGCCCAACAGTGTCCCACAGCACAAATCAACTGTAGTGTCCTGCAAAGAAATTTTGGTCTGACTCTATGCTGCTGTCATTGATGTCAGAACTGGACCAGTGTGTACAAACAAACACAAAGTATTTTGTTGCTATGCCACAATGGCAGCAAACTCTTTTCTGTATTTAAGGCAGCAAAACATCGTCCCATGGGACCAGAGTGCAGTCCAGGAATTGGTGACAAACCTCCTTTATGCACACTCAGTGTATTTTTAGGAATAAGGCCAAGAACTCAACGCAACTTCCTCCTTGTTAAAAACTAAAATAAAAATGTAGAAGTGTCTGACAGGCTGGGAAAGAAGAAAAATTGAAAGTGTTCGTCAGCTCAACAGCTGGAAAAATGACTACTGGTACAAATAAAACTTTTAGAACTTCGTTATTATTTTAAAGACTGTGTGGCTGGAAAAAAAAACACCATTTTTGTTACTGTGAGGGATTTACAGCTGCTGGAGAACCAGGTTTCCATAAAATCTATCTACTGTTTAATGCCACTAAGAGCCTGGAAAATTAACTTTTATAAATGTTAAATATGTAAGATGCTTACACACAAAATTAAAAAAAAACAACAAACCCATGAAAGAGATTTGATAGCTATGGCAGAGATTTTGTTCCTTTCAACATCAGATGTGTGAGGTGGGTGGCTTGTTTTCTTTTTAAAGATAAAGCCACTTGTGTCCTCAACCCCAGCCAGCCCTCTGTTGCTGCTCACTAACAACAGGTGAGAGCAGGCTGCAAGACCAAGCGTGGCAGTCTGTGCTGTTCCAGCCCTCTGACTGCCCTCACAACACAGGTACATCAGGATGCTCTAATGTCTCCTCATTCCAAGCACGCAGACTAAGGGACAAAGCAGGCCTGGTTTTCTCAGATACATTGCATACATCTGAGCTCCCCTGGGTTGGCTCTGCCTTCCCATCAGATGCTCAACCCCTGCTTCAGGCCCTGACTTAGCATTTCTGCTATACACAGACTGCTGTTTTGGCTCTGGCTCTTAGTGCTTACACCTCATCACCAGTAATGATGCAATCCAGGAAACTGTTACCTTCAGCCTCATATGTTTAATAGGTCCTGACAAACTCTTATACAATATTTTATCTATTCCTGCATGAGCACTCTTGAGACCTACCTGGCACAAACACTGCCATATTCTGACATTGCCACCATTGTTAACAATGCATCAAAGCTGTTATTCAGCTCCAAACAATTCTCTGGACATAACTCATTGATTCACACAGACAAACTGACATTCTTCATTTCATCATGTGACAGTTGTGCATAGCCGCCTGTGATGTAGCTTATCTTTCACGCTGCTGCTGCCACTGCTGTAATGCACCATTTCACTGTGCTACATCCACTGTTCGGTCTCCATAAATGTTCAGCAAGCGTCAGTAAATGTCAGTGGGTGCAGTTTTCTCCACACAAAGGAATTCAGCTCCTCACCTTTGCTCCTCACCCACTTCCATGTCAGACACCTGTGCCAGACTGCCCCTCAGCTGCCATCTGTCATACAGCAGCAACATGTAATGGGATACTGGTGCAAAGGTTCAACTCATCCCATCAATATCAGCCTCTGACATCATGAGCCAGTATAATAAAATAGGAGGCACTACTTTTGGAGCAAGCCTTGTATGCCTACTACTTTCCCTGCTTACCATTTTACTCTGATCACAGAAACCAAGCAAAGAAGTGACCAGAAAGTAGCATGTCTTTCCCCCAACCCCCTTGTCATTTGAGCAAGATCTCCCTCAACAATGCTCATGCTAAAGCAAGAAGTGAAGCAGACTGTCATACACCACAATAATATTCACAGCACTGGCAACTATAAGAGTCTTTTCTTCGCTTTTGAAATGAAATTATTCTGGGCTCTGCATCACAAAAAATGAACGTAAAGAGATGGAACACCAATGCCAACTTTGCACGGGTCACTTCCAGATTCCAGTCTCCATTTAACATGGTCTTTGATCTTCATGTAAGTTCAAAAGTACATGTTTACATCAAAGTCATTACAGCTGACTCAATAATTTGGCAAGATGAAATGTTTAAAAGAAAATAAGTGGTTAAAGTAACTATTGAGGCTGTAGGGTTTTGTTATCAGTTTATGTCATGCCATAAACCAGAAAATGACCTTAAATACTGAAGGAAAAAACATGCATAAATGATAAAACATAGGCAGCCAAGAACACCAGGATTCTGGATAACAATTTACAGCAGCAAATACTCTTGAACTGTTTAACTTTTACATGGTTTCAGAGCAGGAGAAAGTCTAACTCTGCAGCAAAGCAGACTTTAACCCTAGAAAAAAAAAAACTTTTCAAAATCATGAGGCTCTTTCATCATCCCTTGCCTGAGGTTTTTTTTTGTTTGGTTCTTTTCTGTTTGAATTATAAAAAGTTTGAGGGTTGCTTTTTCTACTCCCCTTCACTTGAACTTTTCAGGCTCTCTCATGAGCATAAATCTAGTTTTGCTTGAAAATGAGTTAATAGATAAAAGTGACAAGCATCTTGTAACAGCTTCCTTCCTACAGGGTTATTAGATCCTGTGAGCTAGAATACACACGTGTATGTTGTCCATATATAACCAACAAAGTTTAAGCACTTGAGGGCAGCAATAAACCCTGACAAGGAACAGGGACTGTTCAGTGGCAGATCTTCTCAGTTCCCCTTGCATAAGAACAATAACAGGGACAGAAAAATGAGGACCAGTTACACTTATATTGCCCTGGAGCAGGGAAACAGGCTAACACACCCACATACTCTACATATCCACTGTGGGCTGCAGGGTGTTGATGGCTTGATATCCCACAGCCATCACATTATGAAGCAGTCAGAGCTCAGATTGCCGTTAAGTCCATCATCTCTGCAGCACAAATCTTAGAGCCATCTTCTCTACTTGGCATCAGCAGTCACCAAGCAAGAACTAAGGGATGCATGCTGACAACAATCTTTTTGCTAGGCAGCTTTAGCACAGGGAGAAAAAGAAGTGTCATGAAGATGTGCATTTCCCCAGTTTCAAAGCATTGCATAGCTCTGGAGACTAAAAAGATGAGATCTACTCCATAACTGCATAGTCACCTTGTGGGACACATACTTCCACCACTATGGGGCCAGAACTTGACTCTCATTGCAGTGGAATTCAGCATTATTTGCACCGAATCAGCAATCTGTATGACGTGACCATTGATCACTCACAATCCTTTACTATGGGAAGAATACAGACTTCCTCTTAATTCTGAAGAGACTTCCAGAAGCAGGGGAAAGTGAAAATAGAGGACAGGTTTGAGAGCTGGCAGAACAGCCCACTGTTTCACTAGAAGCAGCACAGGTGACAAAAGGAAGGAGTTTTATCCAGTAAAAATGTCTTTCACCAAAAATCCAGCCAAAGTGACACTCACTTAACATCTTCAGTGCCATTAACTCTTGATATACCGTCAGCCCCTCTGTGCAGATGCCTACCTACCTGCCCAGCAACGTACATGCCACCCAGCTGTTCTCTTTAACACATCAAACAGCTCTACCCCTTCCAGGAATCCCTAACTGGACATTGCATGTCAAACCCTACAGTTCACACCTATCTCCACACCTGCACCAAAGACAACTCTCAGATGAAGCAAAGCAGTCACCAGCCATTAAATGTGGCAGGAGGTAGGGGAGCAGCCCACAAAGAGTGTGGTCACCCTGGCAGCACCTATAAAAAGCCCTGTTAGGTGGAGTTTAAAAGTCAGCCAATACTTGTGTCATCTATCATCAGTCCCCTTGGCTTGCCTCTCTCTGAACGAGTGATGAATATGACCTTCTTTGTTTGAGTTCTTGTGATGAAGCTCTGTTTGCACAAGGCTCTTCTTTATTTATTTTTTTCATGTAGCTTGTTGACTTTTGTAAGACATTCATAAATTTGTTCCGAGTGCCAGGGAGATACTTAATGGTGTTAAAGGGAAGGTATTAGGGATGGTCGACTCATGTTAGAACAAGCCACTTGGAAGTAGCTATAAATATTTGTCTGGATTTCATTATGCTAACAAACAGCTTCTTTTCTCTTTCTGCCCCCACCCCTCCATCCCCCTTAAAGAGGGGATTTCACAAACAGAAGAATTTTCACATTAATATGAAAGTGCATGTCTGGGTTTAGTTTTTTTTAATAGAAACTTTCCTACTGGGGACATACAAGTCCTTGTGTTCTGTATGCATGAAATAGTCTCCCTTTTCAGGAAAACTTTGGCAGCTTAAGTCCTCCAGGGTGAGCTCATGTTCTTCTGCACTCTCTCAGACTCATCTCTACTCCTTCATTGCTCTGGCAATGAGTTTAGGCTAGACTTAGGGACTGCAGTATCCTACAACCAAGCCAGTAGCTACACATCCCTCCTCATTTTGCTCACAGCACAGGAACACTGGAGGTTTCTGGATTCTGTCAGGACTGCAGCCACTGGCCACATACTTGGCTAACTCCACCTTCTGATCCCATTACTACAAGGTAATGGCACAGACAATATTACTGTCCTTGGCACCCAGGGCCCTCTCGTTGGGAGGCATGAGTGCTAATTAGGGCCTACCACTCCTGCACCTGTCAGAAGCCCAGCAATGCAGGGCAGCAGAGTCCACTGCTGCATGAAAATAGCCCAAAATTACTCCTTGGAACAGGCAGGCATCAAACATGAGAATTTTTCTCTGCCTCTGGCTTTGGATAGACTGAGTCTTGTCTTTCCCAGAAAAGTTTCTGCAGGTATCTCAGCCCTGAAAGCCCCAGATTTGCTCTCAGTGGTCTGAGAACCTCCAGATTGTCCTACAGGACTCAGCCAGCAGGAGAGGAAAGGACAAGGGGATGCCAAGAGCAGTCAGACAGGTTGAAGAGGAAGTTCTTCTGCTTAGAACAGGAATCCGGGGACCAGAAGTAGCAGGGTTGGGGAAGGGAAGTCAGAAAAGTGATTTTTAAGTTTCATCTTTAACCTGTGGCGATAATGAGGAGCTGAGAAAGCATCTTTTCACACATTTTCCTTAGTGATTTTACCAGCCACAGTTCATTGCAGCAGTCAGGAAAGTGCCTGCAAGGAGACCTTGAACACTCAGCTTTTCTAGGGCTGAAGGAGAGTTTTACCCTCAGTCCAAGCAAGCAAATTCATCAACATTTTCAACTTAATACAATTTCTAAAAATATTCAAAACTAACATCCCTTAGAGAAATTCCCCAGATAGCAGGAGAAACAGAGGGGAAAATAAACTTCCTAGTGACCAGAGTATCTCCATTATTTTTTCTGCACGCACACACAGCTACATCCCAGTCCTCTCATTTATAACATCATGTCACAAATGCTCCCATGACTCCAACACAGTTAATGACAAAGATCTGGCAGACAGCCCAGGCCAGTACAGATAACAGTAAGCATGCCACATAGATAAAGTACCTTGCTGGAGAAGGATGCAGAGCTACCTGCCAGCGTGCACCTTACTGTTTCTTTTGTTCTTCCCCCCGTTTTTTTTTTTAATGAATATATCATCCAACTAGGTTTTCCAGTCAATGTAAATGTTGATTGCCACGGTTTGAAACATTCTGTACTCCACTAGAACTAAATGGCAAACCAGCAGTTCTGATGATATCATGGTGAATGATTTATCCAGTGATATACTACATTCCTGCAGCGTGCTTAAGCAATAAGGCATGCAGGGGAGAACATTAGTGTTACTCGTTTGCCTCCGGTGTAAGCCACTGTCAAAGGTTAACGACCCTGAGCATCCAAGAAGCTCAATTAATGCTTTGAAATGGACTACCTCCAGGGGCTGACTGCTATTATTAAATGGAACATTAACACAAGGAACACTATTCCATGACTTTGCAAGACTCTGGAAATATGGATAAGGTACTCCTCATATCTAAAGCCGTGTTTTAGAAACCAGTAAATGCCTGAAGAACTATTTGTTGAAAGAGGGGGCCCTAATTGCACTTCAAACCCCAGTTTCCAATCTCAATACACATCTGGACCACGTAGAGTGCAGGGTTTGAGTCTGGCCTCTATGCTTTTACTACCCAATAAGTTCAGACTTCTTTAGATAACTTTAGATAACTTTTGAGATCTCAAACTTGTAAGAAACCATGTTTCTGGTGCTACGAGTGGGCAGGCAACATGTAGTTTTACACCACTCTCCACTGCTTCAGGCTCCAATCCCACCAAAATGCTCAACAGCCTGAAACCAGAGGAAGAACAGCATTTCTTTCAGATTCCTGGAAAAGGCAAAAGAACACTGGTTCTCCTTGAAGCAAACTGCTGACATTGCCTTTACTAACAACCAAGGGGACAGACCTGTCTCATCCACCACGAAGACTTTCCACTGGCTCATTTCTCCCTTGCATCCTGTGAACACTGTGATACTGCAAGGCAGAAGCATGGTACAGTGCAGTCAGTCCAGGTTTGCTCTACTAAAGCTCTGAGCCACCCCATCCTGATGGTGATACCCCCTGCCAAAACAAATTGGATTAAGCTCAGGTCAGATGATGTGAGAGCTGAGCTGCAGGGATTTCTCATTCTAACCTCTCTTCAATAAAAGAAGCTCCACAGGCTCAGCATGACAATAAGAGAGAAAGCAAGGAGAGAGAAGCCATGAGGAAAACTAGGCTCCTGGGGAGAGGAGAACAAAGACATGAGATGGAAGGTAAATAAAAAGGGGCAAGGGCTTAGCTGTGACTTCATAGAGAGAAGGGTCAAACTTTACACTCAGCAAACCCTGAAAGTCTACAACAGCCCCAGCAACTGCAGCACGGGCAAAGCTGCAAGGGAGAGCCAGATTTGGCTCACCTCCACATTTTAAATTAAGGACAAAAAATGGCAGAAGTGTGACAGCTCCATTTCCAAATCCAAGGCAGAATTTGCTGTACTATAAGTCTGGGCTGGAAACTGGCATCTGATCTGGTATCTCCCCACAGTATCTTAATTTCCTAAGAAACAGAGTTGAGAGAAAGCACACCTGCTCCCTGCTGCAAAGCACAGGAGTACAAGCTACCCTGTTCATGTAGGATCTCCTGTTAACCCAATGTGGCTACTTGCAACCTGAAGTCTATGTAAATAGAAAAACAAAACCCCGATCTGGGTTTTGTTATTCTTTCTTCAAACACTGAACCACCACCTTCGTGCTGATGGAGAAATCCATAGCAGAGATCCCCTCTAGAACAGGGATCCCCATAAACACTGAAAGAACAACACAGCCTACAGAGGAATTTTTTGTTATTTATATACTTGTAATCTACTTGTAATATACTTGCTATACATCTACAATTAGGGAATTACTGCAGGTTAACTTTGACATACATTTCCCAAAATGATGTGCTGCCCCTGATGCATATCAACAAATCTCTGAGGACTCCTCATTTTCAAGACTCTGTCTGGAATTTTTAATACACATTTTCCCTCCTGCTGCAGAATTTAACTAGGAGGTCTGCAGGATTTGGGAAGGTGAGGTCAGATCTGCCAGCACCTAGCACATTACAGTTCAAACAATAATCACAGCAGAAGAAGGAACATGCAGTGTTCCCGTTCTCTCAGTATGAGAAACAAACAGTTGAGAACGTCTGCTTCCTGAAAAGTCCCTTCTCCTTCCCAGTCCAGTGTGCATTTGTTTAAGCCTGAGGCAGGCAAGCACAACACAAGCCCCCAGGAATCCATAACCACCCTGATGCTTCTGGGTTGCAAGGCATCTCCACTGCCATCTGTTTTCAGTCATTCCAAAATGAGTTCTGAAGAGTCAATTGTTTTCTTCTAGGAAAAATAAACATGCAAGCTGCTATTCTCCTGACTTCCAGCAATTTTCTGCTGTGGGTAAGTGCAGCTTCGGATTTTAGAACGTAAGTCTCATTCTCATCCAAAGAATTTTGCAATATAATTACCTCATTTTTACTGACTTGGATAACTGCTGCCCCTAAGAAAAAAAAGTATGTGAAGTCTGCAAGACTAATTCCTCCTCCTGCCCCTTTGTTATAAAACCTTGGAACAACTGATAGTGATTAATCTCACTTGATATTTCTTTGGTTCTCTATTTGTTGACTTAAAGGCGTTTGCTTTATGACTGATTGTTCTCAGTTGCTTGGACAGCTGTCAGATCTGTACTGTGGTTTTACTTGGCTTCCAGGGAGCAAGACTATTATTTTTCTTATTTTACAGCAATACCGCATGGTGGCTGATGGAGGTGGCCCTTCAAAAACTAGCTATGTGAAACCAAAACTACCTCCAGATTGGAAGAAGCCTTGCCTGGGATACTGCTGGCAGACTCCACAAGCAACATGCAGGAGGCAACCAAACAGCCTTTTTGTGTTGCTTTTTCTCAATACTCCCAGCTCACATATTGAATGCACACACAAGTACATTGCCCAAGTCCATCTCTAGATGGAATTTCAGGGGCTCTACAGGAATGGTCTTTAGAGCTCGCTGCTCAAACTGGAGGGCTGCATTTGCCAGGGGCTCCAGGCAGAGCAGTTCACCCAGGAAAGGCTGCACTCAATGGGAGGATAGGCAAGTGAGGCCCACAGCTCCAGACCATAACAAGAAGACAAAAGAGTTAGAACTTAGAGTACTAATTCTGAATGCTCAATATCTATCACCCTGACTTCCCATTTTCAGCACCCTGACCATCTCTGACTGCAACCAATTTCCTTTGCATCTGAACCTAACTTCCGCTTGAATTTCAGCCTGTGTATCTCTCTAATTTTTTTAAACCTTTGCACACCCCTTTTCTCTTTTACTGTCCACTGACAGCTGTATGCCCTGGTTCCTATTGTCCTCACCTATTTCTCATGTTCTGTCTACAGGCAGGACAACATTATCTGTATAACCTCCTTGGCTCTCACTCACATCCTTCTGATTCCAAACTAAAGCCTCACCAACCCTTGTCTCAAAATATGAATGGAGAAAAATCCATTAAGTGTCAAAGCACTGCTTCTAAAATACGCAGGATAAAGTTTTCCTAAAGCAGAAAACATTGATATTAGACGGTGCTTTCTTTGCTTTCATATACAAAGCTCATAAATTTTGCTGGTTTTCAGAAAACATACAGAAATCAGTGTTTGTTCTGGAATTTCAAGGTTCACACATTTGTGTTTTCTCTGGGGCCTGCTGTGCTCATTTATACGCAATAACCGTGCTAACAACTTGATTTAAAGCAGAGCTCATGCATGAGCTCAAGTTCTTAAGTGCATGGGCAAGAGCAACTACCACTGACTGCAGTTTGCTAGAATTTAAGTACTTAGCATAAAAGAACACTTTTTTCTTAACCACAGTACCTTGCAGGAGAGATTATCCTATCTGCTTCACATATCTTCACACTGTCTCTGTCCAGTTAACAAACTGGAAGAAGCAGCTGTTTTAAGCCAAGCACAGGAAGGTAATGGCTTAGCAACACAACAATAGCTCAGGGGCCGTACTTACTTCATCCTTTTTCATAATACATTACTGCCCAAAGTTAGCAATACATTAAAAAACAAGCAAGTGTTGAGAAAGAGAGAAATTATGGATGGACATCACTGATGGAAAGAAAGATTGGTGCAAAGAATCCTGCAAAGAAAGGTGCCTCATGCAAAGAAAGGTGCCTCCAGTTCTCTCACTATCCTGTGATACTCTCTCCTTCCACTGCCCACATCAATCTTAGTCTGACTGCCTCCACCCTCCCTAGTAGCCTGTATTACTGCTAGCTCTTTGAGGAATAATAATATTAATTTTTTCCACCTGACAGATCAATCTTTACCCTGTTATCTGAAGCATCTTAAATTACTTAGGCAAGAATTAAACTCTCTGATCCTCTTCAAGAAGAAGACCTTACTACTCTACATATGTTATCCCTGTGTTTTTGCTTTTCTTCTTCTAGCCTCCTCCTTCAGAGCACACTGCAAACAGTGGAAGCGAACCCCATAACATGCATTGAGAAATTACATATAAAAATAGACTTCAGCTTGGTTTTACCAAATCACTCAACTAGCATCTTTACTTCTTAGCTTTCTAAACCATGTCTATACCTCATCACGATTTTTGATGGACTTCAAGCACAGCCTATTAATTCAACCAGACAAGTTCAGCCTTACACAACTATAATACTGATGGAAAGTACAATAAGAGCTGAGTGGCACAATCCCAGGCTGCAGCAAATGAGAGAACAAATGCCAGCACGCATGCACACCACACCACCCACCCCACCCCCCAAAAAAAAAAAAAAAAAAAACTGCTTACCTTCAGAAAGCCTCAGGTAGGCAAGGACCTTCAGCAAGATACCCTTGCCTCCACTACCAACCCTTAAATGAGAAGGGGTGCATCCTGGCTCCACCCCTTGTGGTCACTCAGGTACATTGCATGCACCTGAGCTCCCCTGGGTTGGCTCTGCCTTCCCACCAGGTGCTCAATCACTGCTTCAGGCCATGACTTAGCATTTCTGCTACAACAACATGCAGGTCTAGCAATATAGACCATAGAAAAATTTCCCCCCATGGATCTTTCAACCCCATTCCTTCCCAGCTCCATAAATCCCACCACATTCCTTTCTCCTCCATCCCTGATCATCTTCTTAAGCCTCCATCTTCTCTGGACACGTGTAGCACTGCTATAGCATTACTATAGTTTTCCATACCACATGGATGCAGAATGGATTGGGACTGTCCTTGAATGGATCACCATGATATTTTCATCTCTTCTGCTTTCCACCACTCTAGTCTCATTTCCATCATCCAATTCTTCTTTATCCATATTGTCTATTCTCACACCCATTCACATCACATGCTGAAGGTGATAAAGAGTGTCAAAAGTTTTTTATTATCCAACTAGGCCATATTAGCAACTTCAACCACCAGCTTAGTTCACCACTCTCCTTTTGTTTAAAAGTAAACAAACTACAGAAGGTCTAGCAACAACAGAAACAGGCAGCAGCAAAGCAGTACGCACTGAAACTCAGCATGATCCCCCATTAGGGGGAAAAATCCAAGTGCTTTAATCATGACAAACAGCCTCTTGGCTGGTGCAGTGCCAGCATCTTCCACAGGGGGTTCATCAGGCATGAATTGGCCCCATATGTGGAAAACCCACTACAATTTGCCCAGTTTCTCCCATCCCTGTGGAGCAAAGTCTCCATATGTGAGATCCCACAGAGCTGTCAGCCAATGTCACATTTCAGTAACAGTAGAAATAACTAGGGCTGCATAAACCAGCAAAACAATCCTATTGCTCATAAACTGGCAAGTGAACCAAGTTGGCAGTGCTTTTGTTGATCACAACCCTTTCTATGGAACAAAACATAGGAACTGTTATGCCAGAATAGACTCAGTGATCCATCTTCCCCTTGTCTTCTGTCTCCAGCATAGGCCAATGCTGTTGCTTTAATAGAAGATTAAAAATGGATTTACAAAGCCTGCAAGGCACCTGGGTCAGTTCTGCAATATTCTTCCCTTGACCTAGCAGAGACCTAAGCTACTATTATATGCAACTCTGTTATATTATACTTTATTATGCCAGATCTATTTCTTTATGACAGCACCTGATGGTCTATCATATGTCAAAGTCAAAGGACTGTCATTTCTTCTTTTCATTTTTAGCTTAGTTAATATAATTGTAACTCACTGTCTCTAGAAGACGAATCTTTGACTTCTCACTGCAATCTGCAAGATGGGACTTTACAGGTGAGTTCAACTTCGTGTCAAAAGTGGCATTTATCTTAATAGCATTAATGACTTCACTTACAGTAGAAATTTCATAGCATTCTTTCTCAACCCATTCCCAGTATCACAGAGCTATAGTCCTTTTCCTTGCCATACCAAATTAATGTTGGTCAAATTAATCTCTTTAGGGATTCTCTTCCCCCAAATATTGTAGGCTTTTATTCTTTTCTACCCTTATTCCACATTAACCTAGACATTTAAAGGTCAGCTAAAAAATACTTAGATCTTCCCTGAGCCAGCATTGTATTTGCAGTTCCTACAATACAAATCAACAGATTACAGGGAAAAAAAAAAAAAGATAACTGAAACAATATCTTCTGGCCTTTATCTGAAGTAGAGTTTAGGGAAGTCATCTCAGATTATACTGATTGCTGTACAATGAATCATTCTTTCTAAACTACAGCCATCATTTATTTTCTGCATGAACTGTTTCATTTCCATAGTGGAGTGTGTGATGAGAGGACTGCTTTACTGTGTGCCTCTTTTTGTCACAAAAAGTATGATTTTACATATATTAAGTCAAAAGACAACACAGTCTAGCCTATTCTACTCTTTTGTTTTGCCTGTCTCTTTGAAAGAATTACTCTTATTGGCTGTGCCTGTGAGGTTGGTAGAGTACATCAACATGATTAACTTCTGAAAAAAATGTAGTGACAGTTTTTGTTTTGAGTGACTGCTAAACATTTGCCTCACTCAATTTATATCAATTAATACCCATGGCAATCACTTTTGATTACAGAGCTTGAGCTACTGAGGGAAAATACTTGTGTCCATCTCTCAGCTGAATATTCTCTTCAGTACCAACTGCCAGCTCTGGCAGCCCCTTCACCCTTGTTAGGTGATAAACTGATGCTCACACTCCCATTGTGCACCTTGCCAAGCAGGCAGAACTCAGTCAGCCAAAGCCTCACTTTGTCCAAACTGCACCCACCCTCTAGTGGGATGAGGAAAAAGTGCTTCTCTGGGCTGCTTTAGAGCCCTGTCCTCAAAGTCTCAAATAGGATTCCCCCCTATGCATACATTATCCCACAACACAGCCCAATTTGCTCTATTGCTGAAAGATCATTTTCGTAGGGCAGACATGATTACTTTTTTTGTTTCATTCTGCACTCCAAACGTCATCTGTAAGATATGCATTAATGAGAGATTTGGGCTCCAGAACATGGTAATGGCCCCAAGAGTTTAGTGTCATTTTAACTACACTTTCATAGGTGATTAAGCACTGATTAATCCAAGGAACCAGTGGCTGTCATCATACACTTCTTTTACTATAAAGGGAAAAAGTAAAATAGATTCAGCCTCTTTCTCTTTATCTGTTAGATGGACCAATTTTATTGACTGCAGAAATAATAATGGAATATTATTGCTAACCATTGAGCACTACAGCTGAGGCAAAATCCATGAGAAGGCAACAGAGTTGTAAACAGATTACAAACCATGACTCAGGTCAGATGTACAAAGCATAACAAGTGAGCAGTGCTTAGGGTGAGACAGTCTTGAAAGTGTTTTAAGTGAATGAAAGCCAGCTTTTGCTTTACATAGCCCTTCCACAGCTGACTGTTCTGCAAGAGACAGTCCAACAGGGCCGAGGGTGAGCCCCATCAGCTGGGAACAGAGCACCCCATGCCTGGGCAAGAGCTGAGCAGGTCTGATGGCCACAAACAGGGTCAGCAATGGCCCAGTTCCCCAGGCAAGGCCAAGTCTAAGTTAAGTCAAGTCAGAACCAGGAGGCAGAGGGTTTGTGGACAAGGGTCCAGGTGGAGCTGCTTAGGGTACTCCTCAGAACTGCCTCACATTTATAAACCCAGACTAACAACCTCTGTGAATTTAAGTGAGTCAAATTAGGTCCAAAAGAAATGAGACTTACAGTCAGGCAAGTTGCAAAATTAGAAGAACCAGGAAGAAATATTCTGTCTACAAATACAGAACTGGGGCTTGTAAATAAATCCTCTGCCTTTAACAGTAAACACAGACAAAAGCTCGAGATAAAGCTACAAAGAGTGATGTCTTCTATTGGTCTGAGTATTTTGTTTATTGCAGGTGTGACAGCAAACTGAAGGACAGAAATGGATTAGGAAAGGCCACTAAAAGAAAGATAGGACCTGAATGATAGGACCTGAGCAGGAGTGAGCAGAGCACAATCTCCTCTTCAACATGATGCAACCAGCAGTCTCCAGCAGCCTGCTAGGCATACTCAGGCCTAGAATGGAAACAGCATGAAGCAAAGAAAAAGGGTGTGAAATAAAAATAAAGCCATCTTTCAGGGATCACATGGTCCCACCAGGAAATACGGAAACCTCTGACTTGTCTGGATTTCTCTCTCTCCCTCCCTTTGGATCTTTTGCAGAAAGCATAGCCTGTGTGCCCAGGAGGTGATGAAATCCCTAAAGCTGTATGGCACATGGGGAATTTGGGGGATTGCAAAACAGGATGTTTCTTGGAGGAAATACAGTCTCAGCAAGCAAAAGGTTCAAGTACGGTACATCTCACAATGATGTAAGAGCTTGATTATGCATCTCGCTTAAAGCCCAGCTTAGGGTTTTAGTTCTAGTAGAACTAATAGGCAACACCTGCTGCGATGAAAACAATTTCCGTCCCTGAACTCTAGCAGAAGTGTTTATCTTTTGAGTTAGAAAATGTTTCTCTAATGTCTGAACAAGACTCCAGGGACAGGAACATATGCCCAGAACTGGCGTTCCTGCGCATTAGATAGCTTATAAAAATGAGAATTAGAAAAACCTGGTATCATCAGACATCTTATCCAAGAAAGCCATTAAATGGAAAAAAAACAACAAGGTTCCTCTAATGCACCTCTCTCTGCCACCATAGCCCTGGCTGCTCTTTGTAGAGCAGAAACTGAGGCTACTGAAAAAACTTGTTGGAGTGAACTTTGAGTTCAATATTCGGGGCTTACCCAGAGCTACTCCTGACTTCAATGGAAACGTTACCCAAAAGTGGGCCTCAGGACTCAGACCTCTTGGTATTAGTTACCAATTTTATTATTAAAGGTTAAACAGAGCTGTTGACAGTACAAACGATTTTCTTACGTAAGCAGTGAAAGGGAGATTGTCAGATACGCAAAATGAAACAATACTGCCAAGTTAAGGCAATATAGGTTATGGGTGAATATCTTTTCACAGGACATACTGCACCAAATCCTGAGATTCCTTCTCTTCCTCGAGCAAAACTGCCATTTAAATCAACTGGAGCACAGTATGACCAAGAGGAAGAGTCAAACCTGAGAAAAAGATCTCAGGGTTCAGCCATGGTCACTACAAGGAGTTTGAGAGGCTGTAACTGTTGAAAACGAAGAGCTTTGATTTTACAGAACAAAATGTGTAGGCAGTGAAAGTTCATCACCAGCAACAGCAGGAAAAAAAAAAAAGAGAGAGAGAGCTGGAGAAAAAGAAAAAAGCATGCTTTGCTTTGCAGTGAGAAAGGAAAGGGCTCAGGTTCCAGGCTCAATCTGCACAGCTGAAGGGTGAAGCATTGCTTCATTTTAGAATGTACAGGGACTGTTTGTCCTAATAATGTGCTGGAATGATAAGACAGACCTGACTGAGGCTACTCGTTTGCAGGGGTACCAAGAACAGAAGGAAAGGCTGAATTGATTCACAATTTAATACCAATTAAATACTAAAACTACAAATTAGGTGCTTTGGCCATTCCATTAGACATACTCAACCCTTAACAATAAACCCTTTGATGACAGCAATGTCAGGGAGGGCACATATGACTTTCCTCCCATACTTTATGCTATACTTTTTATCTATTGCTCGGACAGAAACCAGAGATTTGTTTTTCATTCTTGACCAAAAATAAGAACACCAAATGATGTGATGGTTAAAAATAATAATCATTCAGTCAAAAGCAAATTGTTCTCAGTACGGTCTAACAACACTTCATTGCTCTGGTAATTAGGTGGAAACCCAAAAGTTAACTTCCTGGAAAATCTACTGTTTTTACAATGAAATTGCACTGTCAGAACCATATGATAGTTCTGTCTTTAATAACAATGCAACAGACATTGAGGGAAATTCCTGTGGTCGTCTGTCCTATTCAGATACAGTTATCAACCAATAGATCATCAACTGCATAATAGTCAATGGTGTCACAAAGTTTTCGACACGGTTAACACATTAACACATTACACAGACATCAGATTTGAGCCAATTCACACTGAAGCCAATGGAAAAACTCCAACTGAGTTGTACTGGGCACAGAGATTCGGTCACACATATTGTCAATCACGTAGGAAATAAGACAATCACAGCAGCTCTTTTCTGACATCAGTGTCTGCATCCACTTGAGGCTTTGGCAGAGACTCATAAAAGACTGACTCTTTCTCCCATTTCTTTTAAACACACTGAGAATCATTTGGATTTGGTTTTTTGGCACAAAGCCCTCAAACAGACATTGTTGAGGTTCACAGAATTGAAATCTAAATCATTCTTGTCTTTCTTTCTTAAATTACTTCTACTTTTAAAGCGTGATTTAATTTTTACATTTATGCTATACATTTTAAAATAAAGAACCAACAAACAGCCATTTTGCAATCAACCCCACAGTCATAAATCACAGCCCAGCTCCCATCACATACTGTTGAAGGGTGGTTGTATCAGCAAACATGCCCGTATACCTAACCACAGAATGTATTTTCTGAGCAAATGTTTGGTAAGACTCAGTCATTTGCTGAGTAAGAGTTCATTGGGATTGATCTGCTCAGGAAAGGAACATCATGGATGAAAACATACTGTTCTTTTACCATCACAATACTAACACATCATTAAAACCTACCTCAACCAAAAAATCAAAGCAATATCCTTGTGTAAATTATGTACTGAAATATCCAAAACCACTTTTTTAAATTAAAAAGAAAAAAAAAGTAAAAAAATAATGAAAGAGAAAGACTTAGTACTAATCATGATAACAGTGATCTCTGCTGGGCTGGATTCTGAAATGAAAAAGTGGGCAAGGGTTGGAGCTTTCAACCCAAGATATTCTTATGATTCTGTGATTCTATGATCCTTCGATTCTACAATTCAGGAGACCCTGATCTTGGAAATTTGCACTCAGAGACACAAACAAGAGCCAAAATCCAAGATAACTTTCCCTTTTCATGAAATCAGGGCTTCAAGAGCAAAAAGAAACTTGTATATTTCCCTGTTAGCCTGGAAAAAATATTATCTCATGACTGACAAAGCAGAAACAGAACAGACGGGCTGCAGGTGTCAGTGATGTCTGAAAGAGTCCTGGGGAATGTCCCAGGTGTGGGTGCAGTAAGTAGGAACACGCTGACTCTCCAGGACGCTTCCCTTGCTTGCTGTGTTGCATCTGTTTCTGATGGATCTCAGCTTTCCACCCAGTGCAGTACAACAACAATACTTGAGGTTGCCCTGAGAACACAGCCCATGCATGCAACAGCACAAGTTTCCCTGAAGGTCTCAGACAGTGTCTCCAAAGGAACGTGTTTGGAAAAGATGATAAGGAAGCAACAGCTGCTTAGCTGGTGCTGGTCCATCAGGATCAGCCACGTAACACCAGCACCCATCCTCATACTTTGCCCAGCATCATAACCTTAACGCCAAAACTTAAATCAATGCAAAAACAAACTCTTCCAAGAAGGTGGAAATGTTTTGTGAAGGATATTTGTATTCTTTATTTCCCTGCATAGAACACAGTCAATGTGTGTTTTAGCTGAAACTCACAGAATGCTGCCTGGTTTACATGAGGAAATGAGGAAAGCACATTCCTTGCAGTGCGCCCATAGAGGAAACAAATTACTTTTCTGAAAGGGCCAAGTTCAGGATTTCAGCCTGCACTTTAAGCAGGGGCTGAGAGTAAAGTCCTGCCTGCTGGAATTGTGAAATCTCTGCAGGCAAGCTTACCAGCAAGTGTTAGCACAGCTGGCAGGGCCTTCCAGCCAGGAAGGAGAACCTCTGCAGCGAGGGGATGCATGAGGCTGCAGGTGGACAGGGAAGTACAAGAGCACATCAGAGGTGAGACTGCTCCTCTGTGCAGAGTGAAGGCTGCTGAGAAGTCGCTGAGGTATCTATGGTGGATTTTCGGTCCTTAAACAAAGTGCTGTAGCAATGGCTGTTAGTAATTCTTTTAGTTGTTGTTGACCCCTGCACAGACTCCAGTTTTGGAGATAGCTTTGATTAAAACCTCTTGAAATGTTAGAAAGTGACATGAGGTGGACCTGGCACATAACGTGCAGTGAGGAGACTGCTTTGGTAGGGCCTGATGGAGCACTTGAGCCAGGAGGTGGGTTTGAGAAGAAGCTGGTACTCAGCTGAATGCAAAACTCATGACTTGAAAAGATGCTTTTCTTACAAGAAAAGGCTGAAGTGAAAAGTTAGGTCATAAACCAATTGAATGAAGGAATTTCAAAACCAATGCCAATGAAGATTAAGAAGGTATTGAATGAACCTAAAGAAAACAGAATTCCCCAGGAAAGCAGGAATAGAGATCTTGTTAAAGCACCAGCTGTTAATTCTCAGCTGTATGTAATTTCCATTCCTATTGTCTCTATGAAGCCCTTCAAAAAAGGGTTGTTACTGCTCTGGCTGAAAACTGGAGGTGGCCCAAGAAAGAGCTTGTGGTGGGTGTCCCATGGTTCAGAGGAGACTGACTGTTTTCCATGAGGGTTTGAGGCCAGATGACATTTTTAGGAAGAACAGAGGCAAAGGTCACCATCGACAGCATTGCCCAAGTGTATGGAAACCACATCGGGAAAAACAGAAGTTGCTGGAACAGCATGTCACCATCAGCAGCCCACATAAAATCCTGGCCACACCACCACCACTGAAGGTATGATGCTGACAGCCTGAAAGCCATGTTGCTGATCAGAACTAATTCTGAGCCCCAGAAAACCTGCAGTGCTGAAGTACACAGCAACTGAAAGAAACTAATTGTTGCCTACATCAGATTGCATGAGAAACCCAGCTCTTAGTGAAACCCACCTTTAAAATCAGTGGACTTTTAAGAAAGTGTCTGTTATATCTGGTGCTTTTGGGTCTTGAGGGATGTCTACTTCAGCTAACTGTTATCAAACTGAATTAACTGAGTGAGGTGCTGTTCTGGAGTGACCTCACCTGTCTGTTAACTGTGCTAACACATTTTTCTGTGGGCATTTTTGATACATCTCCAGTGGATGGGAATAAATCGAGTGCTGGCTCTGGGAGGTGACTCATTGTTCCCTGTAGTTCCTACAGGGGAGCAGAGATGAGCTGCTCTCCATGCAGAGTGAGAAAAATGGTGGTGAAACTATGCTGTGATGCAGTGATGTCCCAATGGATTCTTCATGGACTGATGCTGTTTTGACAGACTGGTGGGAACCAGCACCCAGAGCTGGAGCAGTCTGTGCATGTTCTGCAGGAGGATGAAATGAGTACTGGTGAAAACACATCACCAGGACAAATCTCAACATACCTGGTGTCACAAGGGGAGAGATTGGCTCTGAAATAGCTCTGTGAAATAAAAGCTGTCAGATGTGACAGCAGGAGAGAAAGAATGGGATGAGGACCATCAGCCCACTTTCCAGGAATGAAGAAGCTAGGACCTACCCTTCACACAACACCAAACCACACTTAAAACTGAGAGTTCTCCAAGAGCTCTGTCATCGTAACACTGGTCAGATGGCAATGAAAGAGAAACAAAACCACGCCCTGGAGCACAGCCAGGGGCAACCACCTAAATTGCCCCCAGCAGATCCAGCTGCAGCAGTAAGGGATGCCAAGGGAGATCTAGCCAACCCATCAGCTACTGAGACCTTCATTTACACATAAATCTGCTGTCTCCATGCAGCAAACAACCAGGATAGAACACTAAGAGTGGAATATGTTGGAGTTGAGCTATGGTTCCTGCAATAACATCTGCAGTTCCCAAACATCAAGGGGAAACAACGAATTATACCCTTATCTGTCAGATATCATTCAAACCCATAAACATCCAAGAGCGATGTCAGAGAATGTTACATGACCTAATCCAAAACTTGAGAAGTGAAAGTATCTTCACTTAGATTGTTTTGTTTTGTTTTGTTTTAAACACAGAGGGAACATTTGGAAGGAGAGTAAGGGAATCCAAATTGTTTCAGTGTGATAAAGTTTAAATTTGCAGGGAGCAAACACCAATTTGAGATAAATTGCATCCTCCGAGTGGGATGTTTAATCATTTGGTTATTTCAGGATTCATAATTTGGCACACTAAGGTGATACAGCTGCTAGTAGGCTCCGGAAAATCATACAGATTTGCTTAAAGCTTCACAGAAGTGACACATATATTATGTCAGCTAATTAATTGAGATTTTGACTGGGAAAAAAAGAATACCCGATGCAAGTTGGACAATTCATTACCTAAAAGAACACCAAAACCAAGCAGATCTCAAATTACAAATCCAAGTCATCTCCCTCAAAATACCTTGAAGGTGATCTGAACATTTCAAGTTGAGATTCTCAGGGAGCAGCGACTGAACAGCTCAAGGGACTTAACACAGTTTGTGACAGTAAAATCAGTATTCAACTACTAAACAGGGGCCTGTGCTTACTGGTGAGTCCCTGACAGTCTGTTCAGAACAGTGTATCTGTGCTTCTTTTCTTTTCTGCGCTGCATTGGGCCTCTGGAGTTTCTTTTGTTAGGTCTATTGATGCACAAAACACTAGTCAGGCTCCCTGACTTGTTCTTGCATAACACTGTCACAAGGCCAGTCTGAATCTATTCTTGCTGAGGACATCTGTCCTGAACACTGCTTTCCAGGCACACGGTGAGGAATGTATACACACGCAGTATATATAGACATGTATAGCCATTCATCTCCGAGGGTGCCCTGGATTGCACTGTGTAAAGAGCTCTCTGGTGTGGGTACACTGTGGCTTCTGTACCTAACAAACCTTATCCAGCAATAGAGGAACTGGACAGCCTATTTTTGCGAATGCAAGAACAAAGATTTTGGCCCATTTAGTACATCAAGACTGCCACACACGTTCATTGAAAGAAAGGGAAATGCTGAGGGAACTCCGTAACCCTCCCAGACAGATGCAGAAAAGAATTTGGAAATACCCCAATGTGTTCCAACAGCTCTCTAGTGGGAGACTGGCTGTGGATGAAGAATTGCTGGTACGATCTCAGGACACAACCCACTGCAGTCAGACAGTCTGCCCACAATGAGGGGCCTAGCCAAGACAATATGAACTCTGTGCTCACTGATAATCAAACCAAATACAAACAACATCCCGTCCCCATGCCTGACTACCCTACTCAAGAGTGCAGATGAACGTGGAAATGCAATGTAGATTGCAGGCTACTTGGTCTCCTGATTTCAAGACCAGCAAAATCTCCTCACTGTATTCAAGATCTCCTAATGGGGCCATTTGAAATGATGGATGTAAACAAGCTCCTCCAGCCACAGGCAGCGCTGGATATTCCTACAAGTACTAAGCTGCTGTGTGCATTACATGGCTCCCTCTATTCAAGAGGCTATAAAGAAGTTCAGTCCTGCTTGTATATGCTGGAATCATTACGTACAGTGTTCCCATAAATCATATAAATGAGTATTACTGTGTCACTAGTCAGGATGGTTTCTGTTATTATTGAAAAACCTCCTGGCAATCTATTCCTCGTGCCATCCAAGCCGAGGCTGACCTCAGAGCAATTTATATCAGTCTCCAGTCTGTTCTAAACCATGCCCTGCAAACAGTTGCCCAAAAAGACTCTGGCAGCTACAGGCAGTCAGAGTTAACGCTGCTGTGCCCGTTCTTCATCACATCCCCCAAACCGAGACAAGTTGACAAGCAGCAATGTGACCAGCCACGTGCCACCAGGAGCTGTGTCCCCTGCCCCCAGGAGCAAGGTCTGCTCCACAGCAATGCCATACTGAAGCCAGTTTTCCACTTGGGACAAAACTCCTCGTGTGTCACAGGAGGCTGGGGAGAACTGGGCCCACCTCCCAGCTGAGACCGTCACACAAACACATGCATGGGGCTCAGCAGATGCTCGCAGGGTGCCCAATAAAGCTGCTGCTGAAAGAAGACATTAGAGAAGAGATAGCATTTACCTCATCCAATGTGCATGAATTTCCAGAACACAAACTTGACTAAACATAGTTTCAAAAAGGCAGAGAAAAGAGGAGTGCTGGGAGACAGCAGAAGACCATGGACATGCTGTTTGTGGTCTCATTCTGCACATTCCAGCCTCCAGTCAGCTCTGGCTGAGCCATTTACCCAGAGTCCAATTTATTTCCTGTGGATTTTCAAGAAATATGAATCCTAAAACAAGATGTACTGAAAGCTTAGTACATGGTATTAAAGCTAGTATCCGTCATGTCAATTCCGTCTCTCAAATTTATTCACTCTGCTTGTTATTATCATCTGATTATAATCTGCTCTTAAACAATACCCTTATGATTTTTTCCATGCCTATTTATTTCCTCAGTCGTTGACTTGGTTTCCTGAGGCAATCCCCCCAAAATTATATAAATATTTATATAAACACATCTCTTTTTTTGAAATGGTCCCTAACTACTTACAAATGCAAGATGACATCAACTCAAAGTCAAAGCATATTTGGCACATGGGACCCTTTACTGGCTATGAAAGCAAGTGTAGCTGAAACAAACACGGAATCTACCCAGAACACGTAAAGAGTGCATTTAAATAATGCTAGGTTCTGGTCTGCATCCACAGGCAGGCAAAACTCTTGCATGGGAGCGGAGCCACCTGGGGACACCCATGCACTGGCCAGACCTGAAGTTGCAGTGGTACATTTAAGGTTGGATGCATGAAAGTACTGAATTCCATTCATGAACACATTTCCAGAATAAAATCTGATTACACTTGAGTAGTGAAGAAAGCAAGGATTATCTCTGAGGGTTCTCTCATAGAAAATACATCCAGCAAAGTCTTCCATTTCAGGGTATGGATTTGAAGTAATTTAGAATACAAAGTAAAAACCTTTTGAAATACTTTCTTTGAAGACATGAGATACTGCCATCTACGGTCCCATGCTGACGAGCCCAGCTATAATCCAATCTTTGCTTTCTGCTGACTAGCTGAGCTCTCGTGGTTTATTATGTCAGTGGAATCCCTCAAAAGAATTATAGCCTTTTATTTATCTTCGAACCATGTATGAATATGAATGCTAAACTGGTTCAAGTAGTCCACTGCTCCTTCTATAACATTAAACAAAGTCTTAAGTAATTACCTATCTCTTTGAATAATGTTTTTGCTGGCACCAGGTCCCACTGGAAGCTGGCATGCGTGCCTGTGGATACACTGCACAGCATACCCAGAGCAAATGGCAGCATACAAACAACAGCACAGAGCTCCCACCACCACAGCACAGCAAAAGAAAAGGTTTCCACATAAAACAAAATCTAATCCTTCATGAAACGCAATAGTAACATACATAATCAAAGCTACTTTGAAAACAGATGTTAGCTTCGGTACGCCAGTCCAATCCCAAAAGAATGGGATTTGACAGGTTTCCTTGGTACCTGGAGGTTCCTCCAGCACCCACAGGCATGGCCTCGGCTCTATGGCTGCTCACTGCAGGAGACCTGGTTTTAATATGGGCTCTCTGCAAGTCCTGCTCGGATCTGGAAAGATGTGGGGAATGTTCTTAGTCTGAGCCGCTCAGGCTCAGCAAATAATTACTCCCCAAACAGCTTATTTATTTTAATGTGGACTTCAACCCACAGTAGTTCTTATTTCATGGGAACAATGCAAACCCATATGTGTCATGTAGGTCCCAAGGGAACTATCGTACACATTACCTCGAAGTTTACTGCTGTGTGTAAGAGCATCTATCTGGATCCCATACGAGTGATACGAGAGGTCCCATCTTCCCAGGGCCATGTTGTTAGGCCATGGGAATGGCTATCAAGCAATGGGTTGGTTCTTGTTTGAACTGTGCTGAGAACTCCCAAAGCTGAGGGAAGAACAGAAACTTGGTTATACAAAGCCAATGGAAGCCCACAGTGGGACTGCAGAGGTGTATGTCTGCTCTCACTCACTCTGTAGAAATGCATTCAATTTGTCACATCCAGCATGAAGGCAAAAACTGGCCCCTAGCTTCAGCATCAGCTGCTGGTCAGTGGGGAAAAAGCTTCAGTGAGGCAAGCACAGCGTCCATTCAGTTTGTGTTCCTGGCATCCGTACGGCCATTCACGGGAGAGGCGGATTTGCTTTCAATCTGAGGTCAATCAGACTGAGAGCCAGGATTGGCGGGTAAGTAAATTGAAGAGCATTAGATTGTTTAGACTCTGATTCTGGAATCATTGTACTCTGCAGAGTTGTACTTTGTGGGCAGTGACTACGGTGCTATAATTACCACTATAATTACACTGGCATGTTTCCTTCTTGGCGAGCCCCACGGAGTTATAGTGCCGTTACCTGACCTGGGTTTCTGATACTCCTAACATGACAGACAATAGCATAATTTTTTTTTTTTGCCTGGCTGCAAGTTGGTAGGGTTAGTATGAGCTGGAAGGACAGGAATGCCAAGACAGTTTCTTACAGAGTAAAATAATGTGGTCAATATCCAGTTTGATAGCAGCTATGCAGCGCTGTTCAAGTGCTTCCTGATACTATTCCTTGTGGTTCCTTCTGGATGTGGATGTTACCAGGAACAAGAAAGGGGAGGGAAGAAAAAGGGGAAAAAGAAATATCAAGATTCTAATGAAATTGAGTCTTCCATGTGTGGAGAAAGCCTGAGGCACCTGCGCATAGGAAGAACCTGGCACTGCCAAGGACTAGCAAATCTCACTTGTCTTTAACTTCTGCCTCGTATAACTGCATCATAAACACACATAATTTGGGTGTGTCTGATAAACGTGTCAGCTGTGACACAGCTAAATTATTTGCACTGGGCTTTGGAATTAACACTGCAGAGGCAGCTCTCTCTCCAACAACTTACTGCTTCAGGACTTGGCAGGTTCTAAAATGCAAAGCCATCTTGCATTGCAGGTGAATGCTCATTTCTGGGTTTGGATCCTGCCCCCATTCAAGCATGTTAACTTTGACACCTACTATACCAGGTGGTCTTGTGACAGGGAGCTCAAAGAACACCTTCTATTCTATATGTTAAAATAAAAAAATTTTTTTTTAAAGTTTTTCTCTTTGAGAAAAACAACACAATTTCTGCAGAAGAGTTGGGATGCCACATCCCAGCAGCCAGTTGCCTGGATGAGACCAAAGACTCGACTGAAAATCTTTTGCAGATTACTCTTTTCTTTATCACACACTGGGGAATTTGGCTTGGGTGACTTCACTGAACAATTCTCTGAATCCAAGCTCCTTCTCAAACCTCTTTTCTTGAGTTTCCAGCGTATTTTCCTCCTGGCTGCCTTGGAGGACAAGCTGGGGACATGGGTGATACAGGATGCTTAGCACTTCTCTGCGTCAAGCCACAGATGACTGAGGCAGCTACTTCACTGAAGGAAATTATTTGAGGTTTTCTGAGAGCCTCTTGGACAGTAGGTAAAGACTGTTTCAGCTGCCAGCCAGAGCTCTTCATAACCTGAATGACAAGTAATGGCATAAAAACTCCTCCTAAAACTCATTCTGTCCTTTCAAGATGGCAGGCTTGACGTCAATGTCTGTCTTTTTAAGGATCACAAAGCAGCTCATCTGGGTAGGAACTGGCAAGGCAGAGATTGCCCGCAAGAAACAGAGAACAAGAGTCCCTTCCCTGTATAATAGTAGTGAGGAATGTAAGTAATTCAGCATGTCTTAGAGATCTCTTTCCCATTCTTTTGAGAAAAAAAAAAAAGTACTACTGTGAGAAATGGGGAGAAACAGATGCGTTTGGCCACAGCTCTTATCTGGTGACTAAGCAGACTGCGGCCTGATACGCCTCAATTTGAAGAGCCGCATTCTGCCGACCCCTTTGCACATAATTATCAACAGAGCTTCCATTTTTCTTCAGCTAGTGCAGTAGTCACAGAAATCGTGTCTGTTTGGCATTATCTGCCTTATATTAGTTGTAATCGCCCCGCATTTTTGTTTATATCCACAAGTAATAAAAAACACGCGGGTCTTCAGTTTGACTGTAGGAATAAAATCAATACATAATTCTGGCAAATTGTTTGGAATTATAGTTTAACGGCATCTGGTTCATATATTCTGTAGTAAATTGTTGGCACCAACATCGCCGCTTTTTTATTATTATTATTATTATTATTTGAACCAAAATGTTCTCAGAAACATGTGTTTCTCGTCCAACTTCCATGTAATCCGTTTTACGAAGTCCACAAGGCTTGCAGAGTTTGAAACTTAACCTACCTGGGCAGCAGGGGTTGTTTCTGGACACTCATTACGCAGCTGATTAACCAAGGAATAAACAATGCTGGCATGCAACCCAGCTTGTCTGTTGTTTTGGCTTTTTGTCTCAAGGAGTTGTCTTTCTCGAAATACCTCCCCAGGTACAATGTGTACATTCCACCCTGTTTTGCTCACAAATTACATACCTCTCTTTTATGTCAAGTCCAATATAGCTACACCAGGTTTTCTCATTCCACATAAAAAGTAACCAATTACTTGAGTAAATACCTGTTTTAAAAATATCGCGAGTGGTTTCCTGCTGCTCTAAATACTAAAACCTTCAACAGGATTTCTGACCCTTATAAATCTTTCAAATAGTCCATATTTTATCACAGAAGCCAGACCATCTTCAAACCTGGTGCGTAACTTGAGGCCATTTCTCAAATGCTTGGCTTCACATAATCAGGAAAACAAGTCGGTGCCATTTGTAACATAATTAGCTCTTGACTTTTCTTGCATTTCATTTTCTGCAGCTTCATCGTCAACTTCTGCTCACTCGTCATGAAAACGACAGTGACAGACACTCAGAAATACTAAATCGATGATAGATGGAGGAAAAGCAGCTTAAAATACAGCCCTTTGAAGCTTCCCACCAGGCCCACATTTACCGAGCCTAACAGGTTCTCCAGTGTCAAATCCCATTTCAGACACCGTCAGCAGCTTTATTCACACCATCCAAGAACCAACTTGTGGGAATTAAATCAACCTTCCCAGCGCAGGTCCCACACCGGGAGGAGCGAGGTCCAAGAGGCAGCTCCTCCACTCTCCGACCACTTTCCCAGCGATGCTCTGCAGCTCTGGGCTGGTTCGTAATGATGTGTCATTTGCAAGTCAGCACCTTGCACTAAGCCCCGAGGTGGGGAAATTACCCAGGAGAAGAGGCAACTCTAAATTCCCCCGTCTTGCTTCTCTTCTCAAGTCTGATGAAATCACGGAGCGCTGCTTGGGCTGCGCGGCACGGCTCATTGTACCTCTGCTGCGAAACGCTTTTAGTCACCGATAAAATCCCAGAACCCAGACCTCGGCACACCTTCCCCACAGCATCCTCTGCCCTTTTCAAGTCGCCGGCTTCTCCCCGTGTGCCTCTTGCACAGCATTTTTCAGCCTTCACCAGCATGAGAAGGCCTTGCAGGGACGCAGCCCTGATAATAATCATGAAAGCACCTCTTCTCCCTAAAAACCCCAAACAATTAAATGCTTCCCATTTAAAGGCATTGCAAAACGCTCGTGCTTGATCATGGTTTGATCAAAGCATGAAACACTATTATAAAGTAACACCTATGTACATTAGTCAAAGGGAGCTCAAAAGTGCATTTCCCAAAGCCAACAGGCTGCTGGAATGAGCTGCAATACCCTCTGAGGTCCCTCCTCACACAAACCCCAGCACCTCAGAGTCGGACCCTATCCCACAGCCAGATGAGAGCTCCCCACTGCCTGGGCACATCACAGCTCGGAAGCATCCCAAGACGGCTGGAAACTAGCCCCGAAAGGCTGGAATTGATAACTGCTCTATAAAACCACCTGGCACTCGTGCTGGCAGCCGGAGAGCGAGTTATGCTGCGCTCCAGAAGATGCCAAAATTGCTAGAGCACGAATTGTGTGTCGTGAGCATTTTTTCTGACAGCTCTTGGTTTCACGATGCACTCACAGCACCCTGCCTTGCTCGGGAAGGGCAAGGATCCTATGATCCCAGAGCGTCCTGAGGAGTGAGAGAAGAGGGAGAAAATCCCATCGCTGCCCACAGCACTGCAGAGCAGAACACAGTGGGGAGCATTCGGCTCGCTGTCAGATTCCTCCACCAAACAGTGACACGAGGGGGTGCTGTGATAGGCACAGGTTTGGAAAGGAGGCGAAACGTGCAAATAACCTTGGAGGAGGGAATCGATGCAATATGGGCAGAAGGGGAGGACGGACACCGCGTGGTTCAAAGGACACTGTGAGCACGGAGGAGCCCAGAGGGAGGGAGCGGAGTCTGCGATGGAGGAGGTGTGGAATTCCTTTGAGTCAAAAGGGCAAAACCCATCCAAAAATCGTAACTTTAACGAGGGGCAGAGGGGTCTGTGGGGGATGGCTGCAGGAGGGCGTCTGACCTGAAGCAGCTGAGAGATGACAGAAGTACCATTTGTGAGACGTGGAAAAAAAATCTTTTAAAAAATGTTTACTGCACATACAAATACAAATTTGCTGTCTGGAAACATCGGTTGCTACCTCTCTCTCCTGCTGCAACTTAAGCTTTCCTGGCCATCTTCATCTGAGCTAACTCAGCCCCTGGTTTTCCAGCGCTGGAGATGCGAACTGCTAAAGGCAGGTGGTTAGACCCAGCATAGGCAGTTAAACAGCAAAATTCTTCAGCAGTATAAATAGCAGGAGGACAAGGGCAGAAGAAGGGCCAGCGGACACCAGGGCAAGGTAAAAACGAAGCAAACAAATATGCACAAAAAATCCTCTTTTCCATTGTCAAAAGGGCACGGGAGCTTTGCAGCCATCCACACAGCACAGTCAGCTCAGGGGGAAGCTGCACGCTGCAGTTTTTGAGGCAGCAGCGCATTGATAATAGGGAATTTCCACAAGAGCTTGGCACAGCTTGAGAATTTCAGTCTTAAAATGATGTTCAGCAGTCAAACCTTACAGAACAATAAGCAAACTCCGCACAGCTCGGACCCAGTGAGCAAAGCTCCAGCCTGGGACAGGAGGGAAAGCTCAGGAGAGAAGAGCTGGGGGTGCTGGGCCAGCAGGGAGAGAGCTGGGGGATGAAGTGCCTGTGCTGCAGTGAAGCCATGGTCCTGCAGCGCGGCGTCACGTCCCGCCGAGGAGACCCCTGCTCTGGGAGGTGTGAGTGGATTTCCTCAAGTGCATTCTGACAGCTGTGGGGAAGGCAGCGGCAGCAGCTGGAGACATTCTTGGCTGTGCCCCCACTCCCCCTCCTGCAGCAGGACCCCCGGCCCAGCGTGCCCCGTGCAGTACCGGGGGCTGATGAAACATCTGATGTGCATTACAGCAGGGCGAGGGGAGCAGGCGGCCCTGTCCGTGCCAGCACAGCACTTCCCATCACCTGCTGTACATTTTCCTTCCGACACCACCCCCTCCTCAGCTACCAAGACCAGAGAGAGCTGGGGATGCGGTGCGGGGGGGGGGGAGGCTGTCGTGTGCACTTCTGGGGCTATGAAAGGCAGGGTGCTCAAGTGCCACATCCCACCATGTCTCCCCCCCCCCAAGCGATGGCTTTGTCCCATTTATTCCCTGCAGAGCTCACATAGTCCCAAATCTTTGAAAAATAAAAATTAATTTTAAAAATAGAGGGGTTGGGGGGGGGGGTAAGGAAGGAAAAGGAAAAAGGGAGGGGAAGATTTCCAAGAAACTCTGTGCAACAGCTGCTTTGGACAAGGAGCGGGAGGTTGGAGGGGAAAGCGGGAGGGGTGGGGGGGGGGGGGGAAGAAGAGATGTTTTATTTTTTTAACCAAGTCATGCAACGAGGGCTGAGTGCCGCAGGACAGCGGAAGCGGCCCTCCCACCCCCAGCTCCGGCGCCCCGCTCCGTCACCCCCCGCAGCCCGGCTCGGCTCGGCTCGGAGCGGGGAGGGGGGGCTGGGGGAGGCGGGAGGCTGCAACCTGCCGCCAGGGCAGGGCCGGCCCCCGGCGGGCGGTCGGAGCGGGCGGCGGCTGCCATTGGCCGCGACGCGGAGCGACACCTGCTCGGCTCCCTCATGCGAGTGCCACCGGGGCTCGGCGGGGATATTTGAGGCACCCTCCGGCGCCGCCGCCGACACTCCGCGCCGTGCAGCGCCGGGCACATGCGGTACGCGGGGCCGCGGCGAGCAGCGCGCTGGGCCCGGGTGCGGCGGCAGCAGCGGCAGCCCGCGGGGGAGGAGGAGGACGAGGAGACGGCGAGGAGGAGGAGGAGGAGGGCAAAGCGCGACCATGTGCGCGGGGCTCCGCGGCGAGCTGCCGGCCCTGGCTCTGCTGCTGCTCCTCGCCCGGGCGGTGGCGGCGGGCACTGAGGCCACGCGGCCGCCCGAGGGACCGCCCGAGCGCACCCCGCAGCAGAAGGGGCGGCTGTCCCTGCAGAACACAGGTACGGCTGTTGGTGGGGGAGGGGGGGCTCGGTGGGGTCTGACAGCTCGGAGCTGCCCGGCACGCGTGGCCGGGGACGAGCTGAAAGTTTCTCGGCCCGGGGACGGAGGGGAAGGGACGCGGCTCTGCCGTCCCCCGCGGGATCCGCGCAGTGATGCAGCGGATCTGGAGGAGGGGGTGTGCGGGGGTCTCCGTTTCCCCCGGGCGTTATCTGCCTCGAAAGAGCGTGCGCTCCGCTGGATCGCTTCCCAGCCGTGCACATAGAGCGCGGGATCCAGTGCTTCCCTTCCCCCCTCTGCTTTCCCCCACCACCACCACCTCCTTTCCCCCCACCCCCCTTTTTTTCTTTTTTTTTTTAACACTCTCCGTGCTGCGAGACGTGTTTAAACACACACGAGCAGGAATGCACGAATGCCCATTAGGGACTGCCACATGTGAATCACGGCACTGTGCAGTTCTCAGCACGCTGGAGCCAGGACATGTGATCCGCCGAGGGTTTGCATCCGGATGCCAACACAAGCACTACAGCTGAGCTCCCGGCCCCAAAAAAGCCCGGCTCCGCGCTCCGCAGCTCCACAAAGAGCTCCATTTTTTTCCCCGGTGCGCGCTGTCGGGGCGGCTCTCCGCGGCACACAATGCCGGGGTGAAGCGCGGAGCCGAGCCCTGCCCAACCCCCCCCACCCCCTCCTTCTCGCCCTGTGCCCCCCAGCAGCACTCCGGGGCAGGTGGGAAGGAGGAGCGTGCTCTGGTTCCGAGCCGCGGGTTCGCGTGAACCCCGTCGGGCTCCGCACTCGCATCCGCGCTGCGTGCGGGAGACTGCGCCGGGCCGGGAAGTTGCAGCGATTGCTCAGCAGAGGGACCGCACGGCACAGGGGATGCCTGGAACACGCTGCGGTTCGGAGGGGGATTAGGCAGGCTCCCAAGAGCGAGCTTTAATTAAAGGTACCACTAGGGCACTGAGCGCAGACATTCTTAGCATCCTCGGTCCCGGTCTAAAAGCTGCCCCTGTTTCACTTTATCCCCGGGCTTTTTCAGCAGCCCGCTTCCCTCTGGCAGTGCCACCGATATCTTATTTTTTTTTCTTTCTCTTTTTTAAGGCGAATTAGATTTTTGGTTACATTTTTTTTTCCCCCCAAGTGTAAGCCAGCATCACTTTAATGCTATTACATAACATCTGACAGGGCAGAATTAAGCACGTATGTAACTGCTAGGTCCAGTAGATCTATTTTATATGCTATAAATATACTAAAAATGTCTTTTCAATTGTTTTTTTGTTTTGCCTAGGTGAGGACATAGTCTCAGCTTTATGCAACGCTCAGTGCAAAGGACTTTGTTTATCAGTGGGAGTTTTGCCATTAACATCATAGACATCAGCCCAGGGGACACCCAGCAGCCAGGGAGAATGCTGTGGCATAGCACAGGAACCACCTCCCAGTGCCAGGAGCAGCCCAATTGGGCTGGCAGCAGGTTCTCAGGGTCCTCTCATTTCAGCACTGGGGTTTGCTGGGGGCTTTGTACGGTCAGACAGCAGGAATCCCGCCTGTCCTTTGCTCCTGAGGAATGCAGAGCGTTAGTTCTCATGTGAAGTAGCCTGACGTAAGTGCAGTGGGTTTGGCACTTGCTTCTTGGATATCACTTTCATAACATAATGCACCCGAGTTTTGGCCTAATTTCTGCAGAAAGAGGGCATGCTGTGGGCACCATAACTTGTCATGTGTGGTTTTTCTTCTAAACTGATGATGTTAGCAACATCTCTCTCTCCCTCCCCTCTCCCCACCAGCAGCTCCTCTGAACAGTTCTTCAGGTTAACTGTAATCAATGCTCATTTTATAGCTGAGATCCAGCACTGCCTGGTTAATGCCGGCGATGTGGGATGCGGAGTGTTTGAGTGCTTTGAGAACAATTCTTGTGAGATCCGAGGTTTACACGAGATCTGCATGACTTTCTTGCACAACGCTGGAAAATTCGATGCCCAGGTAATGCAGCAGGATATCCTGTGCTTGGTTTCACATACGTTTTGCACGCATTTTTGCTCTTCAGCACCTCTAAGGAAGAGGCGTGAAGGACCAGTCTGCTTTTGCACATGACCAGCCTCAGTAGGTTTTTTTTTTCTATTGAAGGGTCCAGAACCAAAACCCAGGAGCAGTGTCCCAGCAGCCAGGCTGTCCCTTGCTCAGCTCTGTGGGAGGATATTTTCCTGCTGTACCCCGGATAACTAAATCAGAGCAGCAACATAGATGTGCATGGTTTTCAGAAGCATTAAGCGGCTTAAGCTGCTACGTCATTTTTGTTTAAAGATGGTTCTGCAATGCAGCTTGGGCTCCCAAGCTCATTTAGATGTATCAGAAAGCATTTCCCAACGTGCAGTTATTAAAGCATGGTTCTCCAGACCTACACACAGCCAGTACAGGCAACCTCCTAAAGCTGCCACATTCAAATAAGCCTTCAGTTCAAGCACTGACATTAAAATACATTACTTGGATGGTATGCGGCATTAAGTTTGTCTCCTTCAATTTCTCCCCAGACCGTTTATGCATCACTGAGACATCCTGTTATTATGTCTTGTAAACCTCCTCTCCCATTTCAGTGTGGAGGGGAGAGAGCGTGACGGCAGGCCAGCGGCATCTGGCCTGAGTGCACAGCTTACAGCACAGCAGCAGCTCCACAGCACTGCTGAAAGCGTGGCGTAGGGGAGCTTAGGCTCACATTGCCAGGGATGTGCAGAGGGTCTGGCTACCTGCTGACACAGGGGTTGTTTCTCCTAAAGCATGTGGGTATCTGAAAACCTCCGAGTTCAGAGTGTGTTAGGCAGCAGGGCTAGCACTAGCCATTCTCTGCTTTCTGCTCTCTCAGAAACACAAGAAAAGATGTCAGGTTGGGTTTGCATAGCAGTTTTCTCTTTTATCCTCATTTTCCCACCATACTGGGCACGCTTTGCCCTGAGGGGAAGAGTGGGGCAGGGGGAGCAGAAGGGAGTGACAGCCGGAGTGGTTCGATGAGCACAAAACATTTCTGGGTTGAAACAACCTGGGGACGAAACCTGCTCACAGATCTGGGTGAATCTGAAGTCTGTATCAGCAGAACTGTGCTGGAGCACTCTTTGGATAAAGGGCAGTGGGAATCTGATCTTTCAGAAGCATTTCTGTAAGAGATCCCGATGCAATTAAGAGATGCAGGAGGCTTCCATGCATCTGTTGCTCAGCAGAGTGAAGGGAGTGAGCGGAGCTGCCAGGCTGTGACACACATGCTGTGGTGTGAGCAGCAAAGTGGAAAGGAAGGGATGTTTCTGATTCTCTGTAGGTAGTTGAATGAGCAAGTTGTGAGCAGCCTCATATTGCCTGTGAGGAAGCCCATTGGGTTCAGCTCCTCTGGAACAGGGTTACTCGGTGTGGTCTTTGAGGGCAAAGAAACAAAGAGAAGAGGGGAGATGCAGCTATTGAGTGATGTCCCCAGCAGTGTAATAACCCCTGACAGTGTCCTGCAGAGCAGCTAGCTGGGTATAAATCAGCTGCCACACTTAATGGGCAGAAACACTGACCTCCTCCATTTCTTTTCTTCTCAGGGAAAATCCTTCATTAAAGACGCTCTGAAGTGTAAGGCTCATGCCTTGAGGCATAAATTCAGCTGCATCAGCCGTAAGTGCCCAGCCATTAAAGAGATGGTGTTCCAGTTACAGCGGGAGTGCTACCTGAAGCATGACCTCTGCTCCGCTGCCAAGGAGAACGTCCAGGTCATTGTGGAGATGATTCACTTCAAAGACCTGCTGCAGCATGAGTAAGTGCCGCTGCACGGTGCAGTCAGAGGCGTGGGAGCTCCTTCCAGGAGCACGGTGGTGCCAAGGGGCTGTGCATCTGCCCAAAAGCTGTTTTGCCTTCTTCTGGCCTTGTTTTCCCATGTGCAGCACCAAGGGAATGCTTTCTTTGCAGGGGCCAGGGAAGACTTGCTTGCTTACATGACAGGTAGAGCAGAAGGGGGAAGGAGGTCTGGGCACAGTTGTCAGCAGGGTAATTTCTTCTGTAATACGTACTTCCAAATGTCTCCCAGTTAATTGTCCTTGAAGGGGCTGCAGTCCCCCAGTAATCTCCCATTCATCTTATCCTTTATTAATCCTGGATGCTTTTTAATAAAACACAGAGGTGTGCAAAGTGAAGTCAGATGTTGAATGGCTCTGATGGGGGGAGCATGCCTACCTCCAAGCACTGACAGCACAAACCCTGGCTGAAAGTGATCAGAGCTGCTCTATGGCAGCAGCAAGCCAGGCTGCAGATCTGCAGTCTGATGGCAGCTGACCTTAGCACATCTCCCTCCCACACCCCTGTGCCTTTCCATCCCCAGCACAGAATCACAGTGACTGTGACACTGATTTTTCACAGAATCCACTATTTTTGACTGCTAGGCCTGCATTTTCATTGGTGGTCTCTATAGGTGCAGCAGCAGAGAGGAAGAGGGGCCCTTTGATGCCCGGTTACTCAGTTGCAGTGCTGTTCGCTGTGGTTTGTGCACACTGAACATGGTGGCTTGAAAGCAAAGGTTGGAATTCTTGAGGCTGGGAGCAGAGGCATGGCTGGGATTAGGGGTCTCTGCCTCACCCTGCACACCAGCACAGCACCGTGTGCACCCTGAGTCTGCGCTGGGAGGCTGAAAGCTGGGTGCTTGGTACCCATTCACCCTGCCATCGTTTATAGATGAGAACTATGAGGGCCAAATGCTGTAGAAAGAGGAGCTGAGGTATCCTTATTTTATAAGTAGGCTAAGGCAGGAATGGCCAAAGGCAGCTGCTTATTTCTGGGGAGTTGAACTGGGGGGTTCTTGGTTTGAGAACAGGTCTTTCAGCTGAGCACCTATAATTTGCATCATCTCATTTAGAGCCTCTTACACTTCATTTTCAGCATTTCACAGCACTGGAGCTCAGCTTTCCTACGTGGGGCTCCCCAAATAGAAGCCAGCCAGCCTCCTCCCCTAAATTTAGAGGCCATTGCTGAAATTCTTGACCTAAGTAACTTGTTCAAGATCAATAGGCAAGTGTGGCAGGGCTGGAAATAAAATCACATCTGCTGACTTGCAGCCTTGTGCTCAGTTCAGGTACTATGGTCAGGGCCAGCTGAAATGCAGAAAGTAAAACAGTGAAGGAGAAATGGGCTAGTATTAATCCACAGGGCTCTGGCAGGCTTTGAATACCTGAAATATTTGGCAGCCAAGCCACTTTTTAGTCATACCAGCAAACTTTTTCTTCCAAAGGTCTTATGCAAAGGTTATACCCAATTTTAACTTTTTTTCTTTTCCTTCGTACGCTCAATTCTCTTCCATCTTATATTTTGTGTTTAAGACAAAACTGAAGAGCTCCAAAGCCAGACTAGTTCTGTTTACTTCTGGCTGTGCACTCATGATGCACATTCGGGCAGCAGAGTCTCTTCCTGAAGAGTCAGCTGCTGTGGGGATGTGGGTCAGACCCATTTGCTATGGTGGAAGTGGTGACAGGCCCTGGCAGACTTTTTGCTGTTGCATTCCAAATAGCTTTTTCTTTTTTTTTTTTTCATGACAGAAACAATCCAAACATGGGAAATATTTTGAGATAGGAGAATGGAGGGCTTTCCAAGATTAGTCATTCACAATGAGCTTAAGCAGTTGGGCAGAGAAAGTCAGGGTAGTGTCTGACGCTGATCATAATCGGTTGGTTTTTTCTCATCTCCCCTGACTCACTTCCTGGGAAGAGGTGGTCATACAAGGCTTGTCACAGTCACAGGGCTGGTGGAAGGTGCCCCACCAGCACCCCACACATCCCACCACAGCTGCCTGTACCGCTGAGCCCAGGCAACTCTTGATCTGCTGTTTGGATGGTTCCTTCCAACAAGGCTGAGGCACGTCCTTAGGGCTGACTTGCATTGCCTGCAAACAGCTGAGTGGTTGTGTCAATAGACAACATCAATATTGACCCACAAAACCTGCGACCACAACTATTTTAGACTTGCTGCACTCGGTGACCTCTGGCGGAGGAAGCGAGCCGCCTGTGCTCAGAGGGCGCGTTGTGCGTGGCCATGGGTGGGAGCAGAGCGGGATTTGGCCTTGGCTTGTTTGGAGTCCTTGTTTGGCTGGGACAAGGGACACACTGAGTGCTGTACTTAACTCTGTAAGGAAATGAAGGAAACATTTGGTGCCACCAAAGTGGGTTTCCATGTGTCTTGGTGACAGCGGCGTCTTGGGTGCAGATTGGATCCTGCTGCTGGCAGAAGTCGGCACCTGCTGCTTCAGGGGGGGTCTGAAGGTGGTGAGAAAAGCCAGAGAAGCTCTACCTGAATGTGTGCTGCTCTCCTCAAAGGAGGGAATGCCTGCCTGCCTCTTGCAGACTGGTGATCAGGGCGTGCTCTGCGTTGGGTATTCACCTGCAGACAGCAAGCTGTTGTATGAGGGCTGTCTTCCTTTGTTGTGTCTCCTGGCTAATAGAGACAAAGGAGCATAGAGAGAGAGAACCGGAGACGGGGGAAAGTAGCGGTTCTTCTGTCTGACAGCACTTTTGCCAACTGTGTAGAATCATAGAACCAGTGGGGAGGGACCACAGAAGGCCATCTAGTCCAACTCCCCTGCAGTGAATAAGGACACCTACAGCTCCATCAGGTGCTTAGAGCCCCATCCAGCTTGACACTGGAAGGCTGTAGACCTCCTGTCTTCCTCTGGTAGAAGTTAGAGTTCTCCCAGAGCACCTCCACTGGGAGAACAACCAAGGTGGACTCCTCACTGAAGTGAAGCTTAGCTCCACAGGATGCTATCGAATGCATTTCTTGCTGTGTGATTGGCAGTTAGAATACAGTTCATTGCACAATAAACATATGGTGCAGAACTAGCCCACAAGGGAAGAGATTTGTGCCCCCCTGGCTGCCAAGTAAGCAGGTGGCAGGAGATGAACTGCTGATCAGCACTGAGGGTGAGGGGAGGAGAAGGCAGGGAGGCCATTCCCCCAGTTTACTGATGGATCAACCCTTTTGTATAATTATTGACTCTTCTCTCGCTGTTTCCTTTACCTCCAGGCCATACGTTGACCTAGTGAACATCCTGCTCACCTGTGGCGAGGAGGTGAAAAAGGCAATAACAAGAAGTGTCCAGGCCCAATGCGAACAGAACTGGGGAAGTCTCTGCTCTATCCTGAGCTTCTGCACCTCATCCGTGCATGGCGATGCCATTCTGGGCGCCGAGAAGAAGCCGGGTGAAGCCGGCAAAGCCGCTGCTGGCCGTGGGGACGTGCTGGTCCCTGCAGAGCCTGAGCACAGGGAGAGCTCACGAGCAGCCAAGGGAGAGAGAGGTACCAAGGGCCACCTGAATGCCCATGCCCGGGTGAAGGCTGGGGCCCATGGTCCCAAAGGGGCTCATGGGATCGTGGACCGAACGGACGAACTGTCCGACTTCTCAGACATCCGGAGGTGAGAAAAGGCACCGAACCCCCGTTACCCCCCGTCCTCCCCCTCTGCTGGAACCTTCCTCCGTTGAGTCCATCTTCCTGTCTATGGACATTCCAAAGCATTTCCCATTCAGAGGTCAAGCACAGGGCATTGCAAGATATATGGACCTCAGCAACGTGTATATAGTAGCAAAGGGAGAGCAGTGGCAGTGGGTTATTGATTCAGCAAACTCGACACTTGAGCAGCCACCAAATGTGGCAAAATGTCTCCCAACTAAATTCTTTTTCCCTTTTTTCTTTTTCTTGGGGGGAGGGGGGTTGGGAAAGGGTTGCACGTTTGTTTGTTTGTTTTCTTGGTCCCCTCTATTGGGGAGAAGGTTACGAGAGGGCTCAGGCAGATGGCACGCAGCCGCTCGTGGCTTAGCACCTCCAAGGGCTCCGGGCACAGCCTTGCAGCAGATGGCTGAATTCCAGAGGGGTTTGGTTTCTGCCTGTGGCCGGGCAGGCAGGAGCTCAGAGCTGCCCGTGACACTCTGCAGTGAAATAGCCATCCTGCCTCTCGTGCAGGGACCACGCAGTCTGGAGCTTTGTGCTGTCTGCTGAGTATCTCCTGAGCCATTGTCCCCACCGGGCAGCGCTGCTGTCTTTAAAGTGCCCCCTATTTGTTTTTTAACCACTGCATAACTTGTCACTTGCTTATCCAGTCACTTATCGAAGGCAGTTGGCTTCCAGACAGAGCGGTCTGACTGTTACTCACCTAGCTCCACAGCATGGAGGGCCCCCAAGAACACCTTCACCAACCTCTAAATCCCCCACTCAGATTCAGCTCCTCCGCCCTATGCAGAGCCCAAGCGTTAGAGGATGTGCACAGGCTCTGTCCTCGGAGGACCCCATGTACAAAGTTCTTCACAGGGCTGTGTTGGAAGCCCATCAGAAACCTTTCTCCTTCAGCTAACATAGTGTGGTTTGTTGGGACGTAGAGCCCACTATAACCCACCTGTCAGCTGTGGTTTATCAAAATGCCAAAGACAGGGAGAGAGGGCTGACTTCATTAATTGTTGTGACTTACTGGAGATCAAGAGTGCCAAGAATTTATCGTCTCTAAGCAGTTATAAGTGTGAATGAGGTGTCCGGATGCATCTCTCCTACCCCCTATGCAATTAAAATTCTCAGGTTGCAGACCTGCAATCCTTTATCCCCAGATATTGTACTGCAAAGGGAGGGGACAGTACCCGTGGGGACACGAGAGTGAGTATTTTATCTTCCTCTGGAGGCTGAGTGAGTTTTCTTAGAAAGTGGGAATCGCACCAGGGATTTGAGCCTTCTTATTTAGCAAGTTTGGGAGGAGAGCTGTGGGGGCAGGAAGGCAGTTGAGTAGGGACAGAACGTACCCAGAGAACCAACGTACGTTTATCGCATGGTGGGAAGGAGCTGTATAAACAGTAGAGGGAGTTGGAATTTGGCTACGATTTCCAACTCAGATTTTAGCTACTGCTCAGTGAGCACAGCTCCTAATAGCTATATTCAGGGTTTAATGCATGGATCCACCTGCAGAATTTATAGGCAGTACTTTTAATAGAAGCCACGTAGGAAGCAAGAGAGAACCGCTAAGTTGGAGAGGTGTCCCCGTGTGATCACCATGCCTTTGTTCAGAGTGACCTTGATCCCGGTGGTTCTAGCTACGTTCTGTGACAAAGACTTCATTCAACTTAGCTGGGAAGATGTGGGATCAGACCCAGTGTAGTGACAAAGGCAGCCTGACCCAAGGAGCAGAGCTCCTTCCAGTGAGCGTCCTCTCCTTTTTGGTGGCACGTGGCCACCAGGTAGAACAAGCTCGAACCAAAAAGACAATCCAGGCATTTTAGCACACACACACACACAAAAAGTCACAAAATAGAGCCAACAAATAACTACCGACATAATGTTCACGCATCAAAGTAAAGCAGGACCTCTCTCATTGGAGGTCTGATTCATCTATGGGAACCAAACATCCAGATCCATACATCCTTGAATGTCGCATCAACATATCACCTCAGCATGCATACAGTTTTATTTGTATTCATTTGTTCTGAGTGGGGAAAATTGTATGTTCCCCTTTGTCAATGAAAATCATTTTGGGGCGGGTGGGCAAGCAGTGGGTGGGAGGGATTTTTGTATAAGGCATAACTTTTTTTTTTCCTCTGTGTGTGAAGATTTTATGTGTTCATCTACTGATTCCACGTATGCTATTATTGTAAATATTTAACATTTCTATTTATTATAGTGTCTCCATTTAAAAAAAAAAAGAACACTGCTGGCTATGATAATTTAAACGTATGTCATGACCTGTGTTGTATATATTCATGCCACTAGTATGTTTTTTTTTAATGTTTAAAGCTACGTAAATATAGTTTTATACAGTTCCATAATGTTATTGACAGCATAAAACATTTATTTATTGTTAAACCTTCTTTCATGTCTAACAAATAGGGTGCGTTTTACCTGAGAGTATTCTATTGTGACATCTACATAGCCTTAATTCTTTATAAAGTTAAAAAAAAAGAAGAAAAAAAAGTCCATTTAGATACTGTATGATGCTTTAATTAACATTCCTTATGAACTCACTGTTCATGGAGGAGGTTTAGCTTCAAAGCCAAGGTATGAATGTTTCCTTTACGCTTTGCATCTGGAATGAGCCTTGTTCTGGAATGAGAATACTGGGAGAAGCAAAATGCCTGCTGGAAAAAGATACCAATAAACCCTGGAAAATGCTGTCCTAACTTAAAGTGCTGAACTAAAAGGAAAAAAAAAAAAAAGAAAGAAAAAAAAAAGACAAAAATCCTTAAATCCAAATCTCTGGGAGAAAAACATACTAGTTTTATCTCGTGTAGAATTTGCAGCCAAATAAGCTTGGGAAAAAAAGAAAAAGAAGAAAAAAAAAAAGCATATGGCTTTAGACACAAAGCTCTGTACCTTTCACACTATTATTTTCCTTAAACACTAATAAATGTTTTGAATAAGTCTGGGGCTGGCTTTTGTTTCAGCTGGGATTCTGGCTGCTGCGATGAGGGAAAGGACGGCCCATGGGACCTGAGGTGGCCGTCCCCAGACAGGGGCAGCTCGAGCCCTCCCTGCAGCCGCTGTCCCCGCTGCGTGCCAGGGACAGGGACCTCATTACCGGCATGTCATTCCCCTGGGATGGAGACCTTGTCAGCTGGCGAGCTGGGTGCTGGCAGCTTGGGCTGGAGCAAAGATGGGAATGCGGATGGAGGTGCCTAAGTAGTTCCTCTTGCCCGCTGCCCAAAATGCCCCAGGGAGGTGGCCCAGCCGAGCCCTGCTCACAGCTCCGCATCCAAATGCTGTTTGGTTGGGAAAGGGGAGTGGCAGCAGCAGCACCGAGCCGGGTAGGAGGCACAAGCACTGAGCTTCAGCCAGACCCATTAACAAACACAACAGGAGCGCTTCCTAAAAGCTGTGACAGCGGATAAGGTTTGTCCTGGGTATGTCAGAGACCCCACTAGTTTGGGAAACGACAAGAGATTCCTCTCTACAATGTTATCACAAAGACAAGGGTATCCATTTGGCATCAGCTGCCAACCAGCAGTAGTGTGTCAGTGAGGGTCAGGCAGTGCCCCCATACAGGGACATAGATGACAGGACCAAAAGATCTCTGAGGTCCCTCCCAGCCCAAGCCGTTCTATGGTCTATGAAACATCCCAGAAGTCACCAGTATCAAAACCTTAAATGCTTAATGGAGTTTCAGCAAAGCAGAAAAGCAAAACTCTGCAGAAACAGCACTTTGTGTTGTTTTCAAAGTCATTTTCATACAGCGTTGTGGTGTAGGCAGCAAGAGGACAGGGAAATTATGAGAAATCACCTCAAGAACATAACACAGGGATATTTTTTTAAGGCTGTTTGCATGAAAAGGCACATTTTTAACACTCCTTCTGTAGGGTTTAAAAATAACTCATCATGCTGCAGCCTTTGGATGAGATGGGCTTTGCACGCCTGAATGGGATCTGCAGCAACTAAGGACCAGGAGTATTTCTTTGCCTTTAGGTGCAAAAGCTGTCTGTAACTGCCATCAAATGGCACAGTGAGAGCACATCGTGCCAGGGAGGGTGTCACAGAGCTCACTGGGATGGGATAGACCACAAAGCAGCTTGAGCTGGTGCTGGACCACCCGTGACATTACAGATGCCATTGCAACTCTTCCAGGAGCTCATCCATACCCCCATGGCACTGCAGCCAAGTTAAGCACATTCTGCCCTTCCTGCGATTTCAGCCAGAAAAGTAATTTTTCACCTCCTCATGTGTGAAGTGGTGAGGCTGTGTTCTGCTCCAGGGAGTGGTTGTGCAGTAGTGATGGAGAAGTGGCCCTTCCCCTCGGGCACTGTATCTCACAGAACAGTGCAGTAACAGAGTGCTGATATAAGAAGTACTGAGCACAGAGGGAAGAAGAAGCACTAGCACAGACTGCACAGCAGGAATGCTGCATTGCACATCCCTGAGAAACGTATTACATCAAATCCGTTTAACACCTGCACACAAATCTGCTCCACAACTGGGGTGATGTTAGTTCAGTTCAAAATGAGTCACTTCACGAGCGGAGTAAGATAACCCAAATTAAGGCCATTCCAATTGCAGAAGCATCTCCATACAGAGGTCTCATCTGCATGAACAAACCCCACTGAAACTCAAACATTTGGTCCATTTGGATTTCTTCTTCTATTGAGCCCCTGTCTCACCTCCCAGAAGAACAAAATTAATTCCAGATCCTGCCATGCCATAACATTTATAAATGCATACATGGCCATTTACATCTCCAGCTTGTGCCAGGAGCCACCAGTGGCTCCGCACACCCCATGCGCTCCACGATGCATCTCATCAGGTGCATCCAACACAGCCATCCACGGGCAGAGCAGGAGCCAGTGCTCACTGGGAAGCTCTCACCAGTGCATTTTAAAAGCTATTTCCTGATCCCTCACCAGAAACACAAAACCCACTCCATTTTCACTGTGGCTTTCATGTTTCCAAGCTCACCCCGCAGCCCTGTGGAGGAAGGCTTCTGTCACACCTGCTGTCAGCACTGTGTGCTAAGCCATGCACACATGAGAGCCTCTGGGCACAGACCTGCCAGGGTCACCCGTGCTGTGACCAACCCAAAACTGCTCCTAGGGCTGCAGCACTAACGAGTGGGTCCTGGCTCAGGGTTTGGGACAGAGCACAACCATATCATTAGTGAAATCCTCACCATTCCTCTTTCTATATGTTTCTTTAGGGAAAAAACAGTGGAGCGTTTCGTTTGGAAATCAAAACCTCATGGCTGTCTTGATCGGGAATGTAAAATGGGGACTTGAGGGTTTAAAGCCATGACAAATTATGGGAAGCTGCAGGGGCTGAGAATTCCTATCTCCAAGGATGCCGACTGTTATAGCCTTGACCTTTTCTGCAAATACCATCCTCTCTTATAAAATGTGGCTTGGAGTTTATTTTGAAATTCTTTTAAAATAAGAAGTCATCGTCTTTGGAGAGGCTGCTGGGAGATGCTCCACGTGGATGGGGATTTAGGGTTTTTTGGGGGGTATTCCTCCCCTGATGGACAGCAGCTCCTGGGGCAGTTCCACTGGGCCAAACTCAGAGGCTCAGAGCTCAGCGCGGTGGGCACTGCAGTGGGGCTGAAATGGAGCCCTGGGGCTCACACAGCACAAGAACAAAATGCCCCCGTGGCACAGCCAGCGCCAGCCTCCCACTGCCGTTAGGAGCAGCAGTGTCACACGGATGGCAGGGCTAAAAGCAGGCTGTGCTGTAACATGGACCAGCATCCACCCGCTGCTATCTGAGGCATTATGGCACGTAATCCCCTCCATAAAGCCCACTGCCATTTCTCAGATTTTCCTCACTTTGTATCTGCATTTCTCTACCCTGCAATCACACCGGGCTGCGTTTGTCACCCAGGCATAATCCCACTTACATTGCAGAGTCTCTTCCTACCCTGGAGAAAAATGTGGTGGGAGGTGTGGGGAAGCTCAGTGAAAGCTGACAGCCAGGAGAGACTGGGAAAGGCCCACAGAGAGACTGATTTAGATGTCCTATTTTAAGACAAAATGAAGGGGAATTATGCACATTCAGCATTTTGTTAAACTGACATGAAACCGAGTCACTATGAAATCTATCTGCAGAAAGGCATGGTGCACGCGTTTCAAGCATTCTTTAAAATGCTTTTATTACTTAAAACTAAATACCGTATCATATAGTCCAAAAACAAATAAAAAATAAGAAGTCTCCCTGTGCAGTAGGATCAGCCAGGATCTCATCTGCTCGTGCACCTTTGCCAGGTTTTGCAGCCCACAACCGCAGCCATGGGGACCCCCACTGCAGGGTGTGCTGCCAGGAAGGCAACAAGGCTGGAAAGGGGATGAAAGGCACATTGGGCTGCAAGAAGGGGGAGAGAAAGCAGCCAGGGTGTCCCGGTGGAGATGCCCAAAAACTGAGCTGTTCTGCAGCAAGGAAGGGCAGCTGCCTGCTGACTGTGCAGATTCCTGGAGAGGAGAGATGCATTTTGTGGCTGGCTGCATTACATGGACCAGTGAAAGCCACAGCTGGCGATGCAGGAGCAGGGAATGAGGCTTGGATGCTAATTAACAGCACGATCTTGGTTTCACCAAAGCCTCTGGTAACGTATCCTACTGATAGCAGCAGGACTTTAGGATCTGGAGCTGGGAATCACTGAAGCTTTCTGGCTGCACAGCCTTATCAGGAAGGATCCTGACAAAATCAGAAAATAGATGAGGCTGAAAATAATCTGTTCTCAAACATCCCACATTCAGAAATGCCTGAATCTGCGGGTTTTTTTGCAGCTCTCTCTCTGCACAATTTGCAAACTGTGGCAGAGCAGGCAATCCATCCACGGTGTCACCCAACAACACTCAGAATTGCATGAGACACTTTAAATATTACAGAGAGGAGGCTTCGGTGTTGCTTTCTGAAGCCTGAAATGAAGTTTGCTAGGCTTTGTGATTTTATACACCAAACTACTTCAATTTTGGCCATCCTACACAGATGGGGTGCTCTCTCTCTTCCCTTTAGCTGATCACATGCATGAAAGCAGCACAGCTTTGATGCAGCCTGAGAAATGGCCCGGGGCTCTTTGCACCCCTCCCCCCGGAGGATGGCAGCAGGATGCCACCGCTGGTCTGAGTGAATACAGCAATTATTCTCAGCAATGACTTAGAAAAAAATTTGGAAGGGTGGAGTAAAAAAAGACCAGGAGACAGCACTGAGAATATGTCATGATGCCATCTCAGCACACAAACTCATTCAGGAGCTTGCTTAGAACAAACTGTTCTTACAGTATTGCCAGACAGACCAGAAACAAGAAGAGCATTAAGATCCAATTGACCAATAAGTTGGTCAGATCCTCTTTCATAAGACTGCCAGCCAAATTTGTAAACACTGAAGGTCAGATAAACACAGAAATGTTGCAATTTATTGGATTTGCATTCCTCTGGCGATTCACCTATGTTTTCTTCTGTCTGGACTAAGGGTGGGTGGGCAGGTAATAGGAGGATCACATTTTCTACCAGCACAAGGCTTCAGCAGGACAGAAAGGGCAGAGGCTGCAATGGAAAGTCAAAGCCTCATAGGATAAAGAAACTCCAGAGCAACACCCACCCTTGTCTTTGGAAGAAAGTGTATTTTCAGATCTTTGCAGTTCTCCTGAGGATGAGACAAGGACTGAACTTATTCTTCAGGAGCCATAAAACTCACCAAAGGAATATTATAAACCAAAGGAAGGTTTGCTTTGGAGGAACACCAGCAGGAAGGGACTGTCCCATGGGGCAGCTCATCTGCAGCAGGCACTGTGCATGCTCAGCAAGGGAAGAGGCACAGCTCTGCATGCAAAGCACTGCTGGAATGCAGCAGCTGCTCCATCCCCTGTGCTCCTCCAGCAGAAACACTTCAGGTCTGGTGTTAGGGACCTCCATGCGACTGCAAGGCAACACGTGATGGTGTCCCTCCGTGTTATCTCGTATCGGCAGAAATCCTTCGATCGCTGTCTCACAACAAACCAAAGTCACTGCAGAAGCACAGTGCTGGCTCCACACAGTGTGCCCCGGCTGACCAAAACATAAGCACGGTCACGCGGTGCATTTGAGCTGGATGTGTGCTGCTGAGCCCACGGGAGCTGTGGCAGCAGTGTCACCGCACACAGAGCGTGCAGTTCACTGGAACGCTGCTCCTGGCAGCCGCAGCACAACAACCCCAACTGAGGCTGCAGCACCACTGTGGGTTCATATGGATACAGCAAAAAAGGACTTGGAGCTCATCCAGATCAGGGGAAATTCCTTCTTTCAGTATGAAACCATTTCCCCTCATCCTATTGCAACAGACGCTCCCAAAGAGTCTGTCCCCTTCTTTCTTACAGCCCCCCCTTAGATACTGACAGGCTGCTCTCAGGTCTCCCCAGAGCCTTTTCTTCTCCAGGCTGAACAGATTTAGCTTAGATATAAGGAAGGAATTCTCCACAACGAGGGTGGTGAGGCACTGACACAGGTTGCCCAGAGGTGGTGGTGCCCCATCTCTGCAGACACCCAAGGTCAGGCCGGAGGGGCTCTGAGCACTGATGGAGCTGTGGGTACTGCTGTTTGTTGCAAGGAGTCGGATTATGTGATCATTAAGGGTCCCTTCCAACTCAAATGAGCCTATGATTCTGTGATTCCCACTGTATGCACAAGGCCAATAGAAAGAAAGATATCAGAGCAAACAGGAAATGCAAAGCAAGGAATTGTCTTTATATCAGAAGGATGGACCGGCCACCAAAACAAAGGCCACAAAGGACAGCATGCTGCCTCCAGACTCAAGAAATAATCTCTCAAACTCATCCACGATGTAAAAAAAAAAAAAAAAGCAATGGAAGCATTTGCCAACATCTTCACAGTGCCGGGCAGGAGCTGCGCAGGCAGCCAGGAGCAGGGCTGGGGATCGGCCCAGCACTCCACCAGCACAGCCGGCTCTGGCTCAAGCCCCGCTCCGGAGTTTCCAAAGACAGGGCAGCAGCTCACCATAAAGAGGCCCTGGGGCACTGACGCGTTATTTTATTTCTGGCTTTGAACTTCAGAAACACGCAGGATCCATGGACGTGTGCTGTTGCTCACATCAGGTAAATGTACCCCGGGTTTCTGTTTCAGCCATATACCCTTTGGAAAGCGGCGGTGCCTGCTTTCCATCTGACAGCAGCACAGCTGAACAAGAGAGATGCAAAACTAATCACAGGGAGAAGGGAGCCAAAAAGGGATTCCAGCAACATGAAAACCAGAGGGAAATGCCAGAGTCGTGCTATCTGCGATCAGTATCTGTGACCCTTCATTTTCCAAGAAGTAGCGATGATAAGGCAGCTCTGTCCAGGTGAAAGATATCAGCAGGGCTAATTGTAGCTGAGCAGACGGATTCTCATGGCTGTGCTGTTATCTGCTTGGATTCCAGCTCCCAGCGGTTGCTGTCACTGCTCATAATATCCAGCAGCAAGGGAGAGAGAGAGAGAAAGGAGGAGAAAGGAGAGGGGAAAACTGAAGAAGTAACAGAGGGAAAAACAAAATGAAAAAAAAAGAATAAAAATAGCCAAAATTAACTAAATAAATAAATAAATAAAAAGGGAAGAAGCAGAGAAGATATGGAAGAAAGCCAAGGCAAATGGGAACCCCGAGTTGCACCATGGTTTTCTCTTGAAAGAGTTTCAAGGGAATTGAGCTGCTGGCAGAAATCAGGGTGTAATCTTGCCTCTGCTTACTGCTGAGTAGATGTGGTAGGCACAGGAGCACAGAAATTACTCAGACACATCACCTCCACTCTGCTGCAGACTCTTACCGGCGCTCACCACATATAGATGGGTGAAAGAGCATAAAAAATGCAATAGAAAAAAGTGAGATCACCATTAATAAGCTGCTAATGAGGTTATGCCTGTACACACCGTGTAGCACAGAAGGAACACTGTCCCTGTGCCTGCAAACCTGCCCCAGAGCAGAGGGGTGCCAAGGCCCAGGGAGGAAAGAGAAAGCCGAAGCACTCTTAACTTCACATCCATTGGCATCATATTCCCTGCAATTCCTGCATTCTCACACCGATTTCCTGGTGTCCCAACCCTACTTCTCACAGCAACCCACTATGTTTCCAGCATGAGTCCTAAGCTCTGTGCACAGCCAGAGCTTGCAGCACACGTGCACGTCAGGTCAGACCTGCTGGACCTGCTGCTTCAGCAGTGGGTCTGGGCCACACGATGCTATGACTCCTCAAATCCAGCTAAGTACATGCTACAGGAGAGTCCACGGACCAAGGAGGTGACTCTCAAAATAGCCACAGCAAAGGCTGGAGGGAGCAGGGACAAGTGACTTGCTCCAGTTCACAAAGCAACAGCTGCGTCTAGGGAGAGATGGAAGGTGTTTGTGGCCAATATGGAGGCGTCAGGAGCTGGGTTACAGGGGACATCCACACAGGGTTGGGACACCAGGCCGCTCTCTTCTGGAGCTGCCTCTGGAGGCCAAGCAGGACACCCAGGTTTGCAAATCCACAGCAGGCTCATTCTGTGAGCAGTGCCCAAAGCCCCAAGGCAGGGCTGCCTTCCCGTGTCTGCGTTGGGGAAACTCCAGCCAACGTTTGGAAGTGGATTGAGGATAAAGCTCCAAAGCCCTCACAGCAGCTCTCAGGGCCATGTGCTTCAGGAGCAAATGTCAAGAGGATGAGAATAGAAAAGAAGACATTATGCTCAGCCAAGGCCAATGCCATTAACAAAGTCAGTGTCAGCATAAAAGCAACCTGCTGGGGTATATATAGACAGCTGGTAGATACTCATTGTCAATTAACACTAACTTAGTAAGTTTTGGTTCCTTAATTTCACCTACACGCATTTCAAGTGACATTAGAAGTAGGATCAAACCCATACCATAATCTCATGAAATTCTTTGCATGTGATAACACCATGCAGAAAAGTCACACTGCTGAGAAGGTGGAAGGCACGCGCAGAAGCTGCCAAAAAGCTCAACAAGCTTTTAATGGAAACAACTTTTACTGCAAGGATGGAAAAAAACAATCAGCATCACTCATTCTGATTTATTCAATTAATTCAATTGAAGTACTTTGCTGTTCAGGTTCCAGTTAATGGCTTGAGGAGTAGGAGAGATTAATTTTTGTTTTCTAGTTGTGAAAAAGTATTTCAGAACATGTTCTGCTCATGCTAAAAGTCTTGAAAACTCTGATCAGCAAAAGTAAATCTAATTTAGCTTGCTTCTTAAACAACCTTGAATACACCACTTTTACATGCAGAATGGGCTTTTATACACTTACTTTGCCTCCCATATATATTCGATATATGAGAGAGTCTCATTTAGATAACAGTTCCTTCCTGCGATTCCCTTTCTGAATTCCCATGTCCATCCTGATGAATTTTAAGACACTTTGCACCGTAAAACCTCCTACTGAGATCCGAGTAAATGCTGCGTAACGGTGCAAGTGAACACATGCAGGTGGGGCAAAACCAAGAACTGCAGCGCGAGGGCTGTACTTAGTGCTCCGACCTACATCCTCTGGTCAACCACAGCACACCAGTTTAAGACGCCCAAAGGATTTTGCTGCGGTTGCAGATAAGTCACCACTTCTGGAAGCAAAACCGGCACCGTGCGACGCGCACCTCCATCTCCCCAAGGCGAGGAGCTCATCCCATCAGCTTAAGCCACCGGCAACGGTCCGTCTACCCCCAAAAAGCACAAGGTATTGGGCTAGAGAAGGCGACCCGTGGGGTGCCCCCCCCCCTCCCAGCTCCCGCTGTTGGTTGGGCCGTTCCGCTGTTCCGCAGCACCACCTTGCAGCGGGAGCGGGCACGGCAGCTCGGCACGGGGCGAGCAGGAGCGGGGCGGGGGGGTGGGGGGGTGAGCTCCGGGCTCTGGCCGGGGATGGAGAGATGGCCCTCAGTACGGCCACAAAACCCAGCATCAGCAGCGGACTTCGGCTGAACGCTTTGCACGACCCCACGTGCGCTGTTTGATGGCTGTGTTCTTCCTCCCTGCAGCCCTTCTCTGACCGCCTGCTCACCCCTGGGGGGGGGGAGCCGGCAGTCAGCTGCACGGAGGGGGCAACGTGGCCCTAGAAGGCGGATGGGAGAAGACCTACCCCTGCTTTTCCTGTGGTGGTGTCCCCACAGCTGCAGATGCGTTGTTCCCCAGCGCCAGATCTTCCACGCTCTCTCCCACGCAGTGTTAGAGCATTTGAAGCAGCAAAGGATGCAACTGGAACCACAGCAGCAACCACAAGACGGCCCTTAATGCTCCTGCATCCCTCTGATATCAGACTTGGCCAGAACTGAGCGTGTGGAGGTGTTCACTCAGGTTCTCAGTTTGTTTGATGACACTCTTAATTGGGACTCATCACTTTTCCTAGAGAACAGCTCTGCTTTCGGATGTCAGTATCTGGGTTTTGCAGATAACAGCAGAGAAGGGGTGGGTCAGTGAAAGGGACAGTGTTCATCCAGAACAGCAAATGTCTGGTGAGCTCTGGAACACTGATTCGTGATATTAACTTTAATTAAGTTTTAAGCGATCCTTTCCAGAGCCTTTTTAGTAAAAGAGAATAAGTGCTAAGGAGGTTATTTACTGGAACGCAACTCACAGACCGTGCCATCAATTCTGCAGCCAGTGACATACAAATAACAAGAGCAGCAATAATCCCGACGGATCAAAGCCAGCTATCGGCAAGACACGGGATTTATTCATTGCTCGGTGAGAGCACCTCAGAGCGGCCCACGGTGGGGGCAGGGGGAAAAGCAGCCCCCCGCACCGTCAGCCGCTCTGAGGGCAAGCAGCCCGCAGCCCGCATTACCCCCGCACCCCGCTTGGCGGCGGCCGCACCCCGCGTTTCCCCGAGCGGAGCCCACCCTCCTCCCCACCCCCCCGCCCCCTGCACTGCTCTGCTGCGGGCCCACCCCGGCCCCATGATGTGCGGGAGAGGGATGCTCCGCAGCCGAGCAGCGGTCCTGCGTGATGCCCGAGCGCTCGCTGCCTATTTCTGCTCTCCTCAGCGAAAGCAGCGGCAGTGACAGCAGCAGGAGCTTAATTCTGAGTGGGGACAGAATAAGCTGGGAAATGGGTAGATAAGGGCGATGTTTCCTACTCGGCTGTCCCCAAGGAATTTTATCCCAGGGTACTCGGAGCGCGGTTATCTCGGCCATTAGCGAACTTGTGAGGGACAGGTGAGATACCAGCGGACGGGCAAGGGGCGAAGGCAGCGTCTCCTGTCAAAGCAGGGGATAGGAGGAACCAGGCAACTCTAGGCCTAGCTGCTTCTCTTCCAGGAAGGAATGAGTGCCTCAAGGAAAAGCAAATGGATAACAGCACCCGTGCATGGCCAGCAGCGAGCAGGACAGCACAGCAGTGTGCTTGGTGCAGCCATAGAGGAGGCAAGGAGACATGACATAGAAAAATGTGAGAGCCTGAAGCATTAAATGTGTCCTTTGCATTCATTTCAGTGAATACATTGATGAATGATAGACATCCACCTCTTGACACTTCTCTGGAAAGAACAACCGACAGCGTTACTGCGCACTAAGCTGCATTTATCATAGAATCAGAATCGTTTATGAAACCACTTTTCAAAGCAGAGCAGTATTTAACATTCTCTTCTTTTCCTTCTGCTCAAAAATGCCATCTGGCAACAGATTTTCTGGAGTGGAGCCTTTCCTCTGGTTTCTGTTTGGGGACAAACATGTGCCAATTTCCAGCAGTTGATGTGATTTGCGGATGCAGAATATAGTTCTCTTCTGAAACATACGTGGGCTTGAAGTTAAATTCAGATACTGAAAAGATGGGATGTGAAGCAAGTTGTGGGCCATGGTACTGTTCTACATGCATGCAATACATCAAATGAGAAAGGTTTGAGTCCCTTTGGACACAGCCTTGAGCTGGGTGGTAAATTCTGTCTTTAACCACTGTCACTTCATTCATGCTTTGCCCTAAAGTCACCCCACACACCTGTATTTGGCACTGGGATTTTGTGGCACTCTGATACCCAGTAATGGCTCTTCCCCTTCTGCCATCACCCACTGTGCATGTCTGCAGAAGCCATGTGAAGAGCAGGATACGTGCTGAGGGTACTGGGTTATGAAACTGGGCAAGGGATGTTACTTGTCATGAGAGCTTAAACCTCTCCTTTCTCCCCCAAAAGCAATAGCTCCATCACGGCATCAGCTGTTGAGCAGGAGCTTGTGGGAATTTGGCTGCTCACAGCCTCAGACCTCTGCGCTGTGGGTGCACCTTGGGTACATGTTGTTTTGTGGAAAACTGGTAGGGAAAGACCAACAGAGAGTGATGCTTCAAGTCAAGAAAGAAGGAAATAAAGAAGATAGAGGAGGACAGCAAAGAAGAGATGGATCTGGAGCTCCTGGAGAGGTTAGCTAGCTGTGCTGTTTGGGTTTCATAGAACCACAGAATTAGTAAGGTTAAAAAAAGACCACTAAGATAATCCAACAATAAACCAGATTCATTTGTTTGAGAGAAGAAGACAAGCACAATTAGTTCATCCAGCTGCCAAGCTGGAGCAGGGCCCTTGACACATAATTGGGAGGCACAGGGCAGGGTGTCTGCTGGTGCTGGATGTCTCACAGCCTGCAGCAGTTCTGCAGAGATGGAAAAAATAAGAAAAAATGGAAAAAATTCTTCTCAGAAAGAGTGGTCAGACACTGGAACCCAGGGAGGGGGTGCAGTCACCACCCCTGGGGGTGTTCAAGAACTGGAAATGTAGCACTGAGGGACATGGTTAGCGGGTATGGTGGGGGTGGGTTGGGGTTGGACCTGATGATCTTACAAGACTTTTCTAACCTTAATGATACTGTGGTAAATTAATGATAATGTGGTTGTGTGAAAAGCCGAGTCAGGTGGCAGGTAGTCAGCCCGGCCCTGCTGAGCACCCACTGCAAAGCTGCAGCAGGCCTTGCTCTCGGATAAATGGGCACAGTCAAATCTAGATGCATCACAGATTTGAGCATGTGGGCATGCGGACACAGAGAACAGAGAGCACTACCTGCTGAAATAAGCACGAGCACGAGATGCTGCTCGGCATTAGGAGAGGAAAGAAGCTCTGTGCTTGCCTCACAGATGGCTGTCAGCTCCTCAGCCCTCCATCCATACCTCAGCCTGGGCAGGCTGCAATCTGTCTCTGTGTCAGATCTCCCGTTTCCCCAGGTCAGCAGAGCTCTAAGGAAAGGATCCAGACAGCACTTGGTCTTGGTGACAGCTTTCTGTGGAGGCTGAAATCCGTTTGGCAGTCAGGAATAACATGTTCAGCTCTTGCCAAAAAGATCACCAACAGCCATTGGCATCATCGACCCTTGGTTATGTGGTTTCCCAAGTGGTAATAGGGATGACAGGTTTGTAATAATTCCAGTCAGCAAATGGATTATAAATACTCCCCCAGCCAGTTGCCACCTGATAGGACTGTCCTTGAGTTCTGCAATTGTGGAAGGGAGTTGTCAACTCTAAATTTACCCACCAGCATGCACTGTATAAACTGTGCTGCTCTCAGATCCTTGGTAGAAACCTGTGCTGTAGCTCAGTGTGGATTAAACCAGAAATTGCTGGTTCCACCCCCAGACAGACATCTCACTGCCACTTATCTCAGAGTTTCAATGACAGTGAGGAGAGCAGGATGGCTCTGACAGGACGCGTCGCTGTATTGGCCATGCGATTGCCACAGCAGTCAAATCAAGTCCTAGCTAACAAAGTGATCAAAAGCCAGATCCACCTAACATCTTCCTGATGAGGTAACAGCTTCTGCTCCTAAGGATAGCCTTTCCCATCATAAAAACACACGCCACAACTGATAGAAGGAAAGCCATGCCGAGGATGGGGTGTCCAAAACCAGATAGAGGTGAGACAAAGCAGACAGAGATAGCGTTCCCTGGAAACGCAGTGGCAGGATGCTAATGTTTCTACAGACAGACTGTTCACTCAAATAAGTGTGGCTGGATAGACACAACTTTCACAGAACAGAAAGTGATCAAAAAGAAAGCAAGCAGGGAGCTCAGTGTTTCTAGCTTTAGAACGATGCCAGTGTCAGCACGTTGGGCGAATGCACAACCCAGCTGCGGGCTGTGTTGCACTCTGCTCTGCTTTGGGCTTTTTCTGATTTCATGCCCCTGGTTGTTCTCTTGTTGTGAGCTCCCAAGGAAGCCCAGTGGCTGCTCCCCAGCTGCACCCACAGCACGGGTGCCCACTGTCCCCAGATCTCCCAGCACAGCAGCTCCCAGGAGGGCTGCAGGTCCCACCAGGTGGCACTTGGCCATGGAGTGAGGGACAGTGGTGTGACAAGCTGGTGGCCACTTCTGGACAGAGCCTCGAAAGGGCTCATCCTGTATTTCCATTATCTCCTCATACTGAGTACTTTCTATCAGTTGAGATCAAATGACACCTGCCCCCACACTGGGAAACCTCAGGGGAGGTAAATTTCAGTTCCTCTGTGTTTTTACATATTTTAAAGATCCTAGCAACTTTTAGCATCCCAAGTACTCAAAGTCACACTGCATCTACCTCTGACTGCCCCAGAGGAATGGGTGCTTTTAACCTCTATCTCTGCACCTTGCACTCTCTGAGCAATAGGGGTAATGCTCCTCAACGATTCCCTCCCACACGTGGGATGGGAAGGCAGAATCCCTGGTACCAAAGCCCTCAGACACTCCTGCAATGAGTGATGCAATGAAAAGCTCTGCCTCCACGGCCTAACAGCTCACAGTGAAACAAGGCCTGGGGCCACATGCTAACAGGAAGCATAAAACTAAATACTGAATGGCAGCTTGCTGCACCAGCGCTGTTCATCCTGCAAACTTTGGGAGGCAGAGGGGGGGGGGGCGGGGGGAAACCAAGCTAAAATAAAGCCAAAAGCCTCACTCCTGGCTGTGGGTGTACACAGCAGAAGGTCAAACCCGGGGTGCTGAGCACCTGACTTCGCAGTTTGCACAACAACCACTTTCCTTCATTTTTGCTTGTGCATTATTTGTGTGAAAACTGTTTCAGAGTGAGCCCAGCAACCAGCCAAAGAAAGGACCAACTTCAAAATGCAGATTTACTCCAGAGCTTCTGAGGCTTATCACGAACTAATACATATAGCCAACGCTGTTTACTCACATCAAACTGTAGAACAGAAGTCTGTACGGCAAGATACGTTTCCCTACCGGAACCTTAATCCAGCTAATGCTAACAAGTCCCTGAGAATAAATGTGGGATGAGAAAAGGAAAGATTGGGCTCAGTGAGCAGATCTTCACTGCTTCCACTGGGTCTCCTCCACAGAGCTACACCCGCCGTGCCTCCTTCTGCACAACCCCTACAGCTCAGCACTGACATGGCCGAGGCTCAGCCCTGCAGAGCTTTCCCATCCATGCTGAAATCTGAAGTTCCCAGGATGGGAAATACGTGGTGATTTTCCGCTCTGCTGTCTGCAGCAGCTTCCATCACCTTAAGTGCAAAGCTCTGCCCGAACGTGAACTACTGGATCAGGTTCATATTTTGTAAATATTATTGTTATTTTATGGACTTTGGCATCAATGAGAGTAAAGATAGAGAGGCTGGAATAGGACACAATGGTTCTGAGTGTGACTGTTATTTGTCCATATTTTAAAAAGCGGGGACGGAGAAGGAAAGGGATAGTTTAGAAATGTGGTTAAACACATTTTTTTCTCTAGAGGCATTTAGGTTTTTGCCTTTGCTTTGTTTATTCTTCTTTGGGACTAAGTAAAGTCATATTTTTAAACATAGTACATCCCCCTCTTTCCTTTTTAAATACTGAAATTCTAAGAGTCACTCTCGATAGGGCCCAGGCTGCTCTGCCCACTTGGAGCCAAATGCATCTTTCAGAGTGTTTTCTTGTGACCTAAGAAAGTATTTATTTTTTCAGCCATTCCACTTGGATGCATCTTTGTTCATTTTCCAGGGCCAGTTCGGTTCCACAACCAAAATTACAACGTGCAGCAGAATCCACTGTTTGGGCCTCTACTCTGTTATGATGCTCCAAGCACATGAATGATCCTCATAATCCAGATATTCAAGCACTTACTATGTCTTTATTTCTCTTAGGATTCACTGCCACACATGGGGGCAGCGGTGGAAACAACTTCTGGACAACACAAAGGGAAAATACTCAGAAAACACTTAGGGATTGAATTTTTTCCCCCGGTCTCGTTGGGGGAGGGAGAATTGCATTTCCAACTGCATTTCTGAACCCAAAGAGCCATGGAGAGAGAACTGCAGAGGTTTGGGTCCCCGTGTGCAGTGTCGGGTGTCCCCGGGCCGCTGCAGGAGGTCGGAGTGCAGGGCCCATGTGGGTGCCCCGGGCACAGAGGGGCTGTGCTGGGGCAGGCGGCATCTGGGAAGCAGCAATACGGAGCCTGACAGCTCGGGGACGGCCAGATGTTTTCATCATTATGGAAAAAATCTGCTGGTGCCTCTTTGCCCAGAGAAACACTGGAGGAGGAAATATCCTCTTGAGCTCTGATCAGGACTGCATATTAGAACTGCAATGGGTCAGGGTCTAAAAAGAAAAAAAGAAAACGAAGGAAGGGAGGAAGGGAGGAAGGGATGTTTTCTGCCTCTGGCTCTAATATTCAGCACAATGATGCCTCAACTGGCTGCGCTGCCAGCCCTGGAATTTTTTCCCAAGCTTGCTGCCCCAGAGGGCTGAGGACACGGCCTGCATGGGGACCCCGCTGCTGTAACCACAAAGCCCACCCTACGGAGCTCCCCCATCCCTCTGCCCGCAGCAGGTGCTGCCCAGGAGCTGCACGGGGCCGGAGCTCAGCACTAACCCATCACGGCAGCAGCGGGCGCCTCGGGCCCGGGTTACAACATCTGCACCAAGCGGGGCAGCCTCCGGGATTCACCTTTCCCATCGGATCCCCCTTCCCAAAAGCAGTGCGGCCACATTCCCCTCACCCCCCCACCTCCCCCCCAAAAAAAAAAAAAAAAAAAAAAACAGAAAGCCGGGAGAAAAGCACACAGAACCGTGAAAAAAAGCCAGCAGCCGAAAACAAAACCCTCCGATCTCTTTCAGAAATAAACTTCGTCCACAAAATAAAGTCACATTTCACTGAGTTAATTTTGATTTTTTTTTCCCCAGTTCTTTAATTGCCAAACGGAGCGCGGGCGGTGTCCGGACTGGAGCAGTCCCACCCCCCGAGCCCCCCCCGAGCCCCTCTCCGCCCTTCTGTCGCGATGTCCCCTGCGGGGAAGGGCTGAGCTCAGCGATGCTCTCGGGGTCCGCACCACAGCTTTATGCGGTCTGCTTTATGCGGATGCGGCTTTCATTTGAGACGTAAAAAGAAACTTCTCGAGATGCGAGAAACGTTTCCCAGGGAAAACGAATTTAAAACATTCTAAAGAACTTTCGCAAGATTTTCGTTTCTTTCCCTTACTCTCTCGACATAAATATACCGTGTTTTCCGTGAACCGCTCATCGGGCGGGTGCAAACTGTGTGTGTTTATTTCCCACTTTCTCGTACGGCTCCAGACACTTCTCAGCCCTTCTCCCCACCTCGGGGGGACACGGAGCCCCAGCCGCAGGGCCCGGGGGGTGGGGGGAGGGCAGAGCCGGGAGTCCCCGAGTGGACCGCGGCCGGGGCCGGGCTGCCCCGCGGGGCTGCACGCAGCAGGTGCGGCCCTCCCGCACGGAGCGCGTTTGCTCGGAGCGTCCGTTTCCCCGATTCAACGGTGGGAAAAGGAAGCAACTTAAACCGACACGAGAAGAGCAAAAGTAAAACGCGAGATGAACGGAAAGCGAAAAGTGAAAGCGCGTCCTACCGCCTCAACTTTGCGGGGTTTTATTTCGTTTTCTTTATTGTTTTTAATTGATTGAGAGCTGGCCGTGAGCCTCGAGGTCGGGTGGGGGATTTCGCGGGGCAGCGGCAGCCCCGGCACTCCCGTACCTCCCCTGGGGCAGCTGCGGTGCGGTGAGTGCGGGGAAGCGGACGGAGAACGGAGCAGCGACTGCCCGTCCGTGCCCTCCCGGCAGCCGATTTCATGCCTCTCCGGCTGTGGGTCACGAGCTGGGCCCTGGCAGGAGCCGAGGGGACATCGCCGGGAGACGCTGGAGCGGAGGTAGGGGTCAGGGTTCTGTAACTCGACCGGCTTCGTCCTCCGACCTCCCCCCTCCCCGGCTCGGACGGGGCTCTCCCGGGGCTGCAGGCTGCTGGGAGCCCCGAGGAGCTGGCACAGCGAGAGGGAGATGGGAATGCCTTTTAGGACAAAGTCCCAACACCATCTCACTCTAAAAGTGCCCCCACCCGGAGCCGTACACCCCGCCTGCAGGACCAAGGGCAGCCCCGGCCCGGGGAGGGCTGGGAGCGGGGTCCCGCTGCTCTGGAGCCCCAGAGCTGTCCCACGGCGTGACATCGCATAATGGATCAGATTTGCACAGGCAGGAGAAAGCTGCGGATGCTCTGAGATCCCCGCGGCGGCTTCTACTCGCCCGGTTCAGAGTATCAGGGCTGGGGCCGGGCAGCCGCCGCCGTCACAGCTTTGTCCTTCCAACCAACCCATGACTCTCTGTGTCCGGAAAAAAAAAAATCGTTTTTAAAACGATTTTACCCATCAACTGCCACCGCTGCAGTCTGGCTACAGGATTCGCATGTCGAACCGTTGTTGTGCTTCCTAAACGTGAAAGTCTCCTCGCTTAGTTTTTCTGTCCCTAAAAGAACTGTATCGCGTCGCGTTCCTCTTGAAACCATAACGAACGAGAGCTTTGGTGATTAATTCACTCCACTAAAAAGGTTTTACTCGAGCACGTGTAATCCGTGCGTACCGGAGACGACCCCGAAGCGCGATCGCTGCGGCAGTGCTCGGGTGCTAAGACGGGAGCGAAGTCCCGTGTTACTCTCCCACCAGCGAACCCGGCACAGACAGAAAAGCCACAGGGAAGGTAAAATTCAAACATTTCGTTTATCTGAGCGGCTCGCAGCCTGCGCTTCAGCCCAGGGGGAAGAAACCCACCTCCAGAGGCGCGGAGCAGCAGCCAGCCTAATTGCCGGATTCCAGGCACGGAGCCCAGCGAGGGCAGCAGGGAAAGCCCATAACTGCTGCCCGAGTCACCCTGCCCCTGTCACCGTCCCGAGTCACCGAACGAGATGACAGAGCAGCCGCCACTCGTCCCCCGGGCTCTTCTCCCTAAAAAAGCAGAAGGAGCTCTAAAACCGAAACATCACAAAACTGTTTTATTCTGGGTTTGGCTAGAAATCGCCCCGAAATAAGGGAGGAGACCCAAGCGGGTGCTTTCCGGCCGCGCTCTGCCCTGCTTGGAAGGTCAGAAATCTCTTTTCCCGGCGCAATCCCCGCGGTGAGGTGCTGGGGGAGGGAAGATGCTCTCCCCGCAGGAAATGAGCGCTGGGAGCTCGCCCGGTTCCAGCGAGAAAGGCCCAAAGGAACCACAGCAAGGGAACGAGGGGATTGTGGCTGCAGCAGGGAGAAGTGCCTGGACAGCTCCAAAGGCTTTTTCCTCCGCAGGAACGTGGAGGGGTGAAAGCAGAGCTCTCCCGGCCCCGAGGGGACACGAGGATGCCGAGGTCCCACTACGGGAACGGGGAGATTGGCACCAGCTCACCCAAGGAAACCCTAATAGGCTATTTCTGGACTACTGGCTCTTAACAAATCTATAGCACCTGAAGTGTTAGCACTCAATTAGTGACAAGGTTTTAAAACCCAGCATTTACCGGCGAGGTATAAACAGAGTCCTCGGGAGATAGCCGGGAATTAGGGCGGGAGGGGGCCCTGGACACCTTACCCGGGTGGCAGTAAGAGGAAAACTTTTCCAAAAGGCCCCTTTTCTCTCTCTCTAAACAGTCCGAGGTGTCGAAAGCTCGGGGGGAGGGAGGATGTGCTCTGCGGAGCTTCTTGTGACTTTTTTTTTTTTCGGTTGCTTGCTTCTTTACAGCGAGAAAAGCCCTCTAAATATAAAAGTTAAACGAATTTCATTTAGCAGTCCCGAACAGAAGCAATGGGGCGGTGTGGCAGCCAGCGCCAGCCAGAGAGGGGTTCGTGGGCGCGGGGGTCGGGCTCGGGGCTGAGCGGGCAGAGAGCCGCGGTGCGTCGGGATGAACGGCCCGGAGCAGTGCCCGGAGCCAGGAGTGAGCCGGAAAGCAGCGGGGAAGGAGGCGGGGGAATGGGTGCCGAGCCCCGACCCGGAAAGTCCGTGAGTTGCAGCGTGTCAGTGACTTATTCATCAATCAGCCGGACACAGAGCAGACCTGGCCTCTCTTTGCGGAGTGTTTGCTTTTTCACCAATTATTGCGGCCCTGCAGCTCTTTTTGTTGATACAGTAGTTCTAAAAAGTGCTAATGTTCATTTATCAGGGGACCGAGCCCGGGACTCCCACTAGTTGTGATTCTTCCAAAAATATAAACACGCGGAGAAGGGCTGAGGCTAAAGCCCCCATTTGTTTCTAAACTGCAGTATTAAAAGTGATGCATTGTTAAAGATAAAGCGGAGATAACGCTGTCTGTCTCCAATGAATGTCTCCCCGACGCATTAATGACATTCCAAATGATAGCTCCGGCTTATCGTTCAATTAATCACTTCCACCCTCTGCAGCCGGGCCCACATCGATCGGGAGCGGCCGTGTGACTGGGGGCTGCAGGAAAGCCCTTCGGTGCTCCATCAGCAGCCGTTCTCCGGCCGCTTTCCACCCCGTGCCCCCCGGGCCGCCCCGACGGGGATGCGCTGCGGGCCGGGACCGCTCCTCTCCGGGCTCCCCGGGTGGGCAGTACCTTTCTCCCCGCCCTGAGCTCCTCCATGCAGCCGGGACGGGAGCTGTGTCTCCCCGAAACCCCGTGCACCCGGATTTCTCCCGTCCCGAAGGAGCTGCCCTTAAAGCGGGTGGGCCTGCTGCCGTCGGGCTAGGTTTTGAAGGAGATCGAGCTCATTTCGTTATTTTAGCATTTCCCTAAGCTATCTCGAGTGGCTTACATAGAGATGAAAGGGGGGCAACGAGATCCGAAGGGCCGTCGGACAGTGCCCCACTGACCCAGGAGGCTCTGGGAAGCTGCCTTCGCCCTTCCCGGGCCCCTCATCTCTTTTCCTGCGGCCGAAAAATGTCCCCTCCGATCCGCCGGTCCCCTGGGTCCCGGTTTCTCAGGGACGTCCTCGGGCAGCGCAGCCGCACGGAGCGGGATGGCCGCCGCCCTCCCTCATTAACTAGCCATAATTGAGGCCTCCCCGCACGCTCATCGCTCCGACTGTCAGCGAGAGATGCGGATCTGCTTCACAAAGAACCGCTCCCCGGGCGGCAGAGGGAGGGCTGTAGGGAGATCGCGAGCGCTGCTTCGACCCCGGCCCCAAAGTCGCCCGCAAAAGAGCCCTTAACTCAGTGCCCCCGAATGGGATTCGGAAGTGCAGAAGGACAAAATCTGTCCGGAGGGGAAAGGCGGCAGCTCAGGGCAGCTGCGGACAGGTGCTCTGCTTTTCGCCTCCTCGGACCGTTCACGCTCACGTGCGGGAGGAGGAAGGTTTGCGGGGACAAACTCTGCAAACTGCCCCTCACCTACAAAACCCGTCCCCGTGTCCCACACCTCCGGTCAGGGTCCGCCTGGGACTCACCAACTCACCGCGGCCGCGGGGCCTCTCTGCTGGCAGCCCGGCCCCATGTCCCACCGCCTCGCGGAGCCGCGCCGTCGCACCGAACAAATCGCTCAAGGGGATTTTTTTTAATGCTTCTCACCCCTAAGCGCCGTACCGCCCCTCCTCAGCCTGCGGGTTTGTCGCTACGGTTCCCTTCAGCGACTCCGTGTGCGTGAAGTCACCGAGCCCACTGCCGCCCTGGGCGTGCGGGGCCTCACGGGCGGACCGAGGCTCTGCGGGATCTGCGGGGGACACAGGGCCGCCCCCTAAAGCACTCAGACCGGACCGGGAGCGGGGCTGCCGCCCCCCCCCCCCCCCCCCCCCCCACCCCGGGGCTGCGCTATCCCCGGGACCCCTCTATGCTCCGAACTCCGTCGGGCCGCGGAGGAGCAGCCTTCGTAGGGTTTGGTTTAGTTTGAAAGCTTTACAAACAAGGGTGGAAAAAACAACCCCGTTCCGCCCCCCGGGGCTGCTCAGGGCCGCTGTGTTGCGGGGCTTTGCGGTTGTGCTGCACCGCAGCGTCCGTGTAACCCTTAGCACGGATTTCCCCTTGAACGCGCCCGCAGCGCAGCGAAGTCCCCGTTTTTTTTTTGTTTTTTTTTTTAGTTTATTGCAGAGCGCTAAAAACGAAAACTCCGTTCCTTCCTTAAGAAAAATGAAATCAGCACATATTTGGTTGATGGTTTCCTCCCGGCCTGTTTATTTAATCTGACTGTATGATAGATGGCATCAGATAGGGGCTCTGTACACATCGGGCCAGTCCGGTCGGGAGTGGCTTTTTTGTTGTTGTTTTTAATGGATCAACAAACCGAGCGGGGAAAGCTGGATAAATACAGTGCCGCCCCTTTAAATGAGCGGGGATGTTTTTGCGATGTATTACTATATTAGGTGACATGGAACTTTGCATCTCTCATACCATCACCGCAATGTTGGCCAATAGAAAGCTAAAGTCACCCAAAAACTGCCTAGTCCCTCCTTCCCGTCCCTTATGGTCCGCTCCTACCTGCGTGCAGCGCACAGGGCCGGCTCCTGCGGGATGCTATGTGCCCCCCCCAGCAGCCCACGCTGCAGCAGCGCTCCGGGCCGCCCGCTCCTCTCCTCCCCTTCCATGACCCGGGGCTGCGGCCGCTGCCCCGCTCTCCTCCGCAATGTTTCCTAGCCCTGTGACGACGACTCCCTTCTCGGTCAAGGATATTTTGAACCTGGAGCAGCAGCAGCAGGGCGGCCTGGCCCCCATGGAGCTCTCCTCGCCCTCCTGCATGCTGGCCACCTTCAAGCAGGAGGCGTTCGGCTCCGAACCGCCCGCCCTGCCCGAGCCGACCCCGGTCAAGCCCCCCGCCGCCTTCCCCGGCCCCTACTACGTGAAGAGCTACGGGGAGATGGATGCGGCCAAGGACTCCAAGGCGGACAAGAAAGGTAAAACGGCGGCACCGCGCTCGGCCCTCTGCAGCCCGGCCCGAAGGCCTTCCGAGCTGCCACGATGGGGAGAAACCCCCCGGGAGCGGGGTTGGGGCCGCGACACGGGGCGGGGGGATGTGCAGGGGTACGCGAGGCCTCGGCTGTGGCCGCAGAGCGATGAGGTGGTGAATCTTTTTCCTAACGAGCACGGCGAGCGTACCTCTGTGGGGTGAGATTCAATATAAAGGGATATAAATATGAGATAAATCCAGCTACGAGAGAAGCACAAATATGAGACAGATCCAAGTATGAGATGAGCCCAAGTTGTGGCGGAACTAAAAGGGATGCACGGATCCTTGCTTATAACAAACAAAACCCTAAAAACAATTAAAAAAAACAAATAAACAAACATGGTAATATAATAATAACGACTTCAAATCGCTGATGAGGTTAGCTCAGAAGCTCCAAACGGAGCTGGTGCTGCGGGGCAGACCCCGCACAGATGGGGGTGAGCAGTGCTGCGGGGTTCACTCGTGGTCACACGGGTCGGTAGTACCACTTTGCTCTTTTTTTACTTTGCTCTCTCTCTTTTTCCTCTATACGTGTATTTTGCTGCAGAACTGTGTTCCCTGCACAAGAGCCTGGAGCAGGAGAAGAGAGAGCTGGAGGATCCCGAGCGGCCCAGACAGAGGAAGAGGAGGAAACCACGCGTCCTCTTTTCTCAAGCCCAAGTCTACGAACTGGAGAGAAGGTTCAAGCAGCAGAAATACCTCTCAGCTCCCGAGAGAGACCATCTAGCGAATGTCCTAAAGCTCACCTCTACCCAGGTGAAAATTTGGTTCCAGAATAGAAGGTACAAATGCAAAAGGCAGAGACAGGACCAGACCCTGGAGATGGTGGGGATCCCGCCTCCCCGGCGGATAGCAGTGCCGGTGCTGGTGCGGGACGGGAAGCCCTGCCTGGGGGAGTCTTCCCCATACAGCTCGCCCTACAATGTCAGCATTAACCCCTATAGCTACAACGCCTACCCCGCGTACCCCAACTACAACAGCCCCGCCTGCAACGCCAACTACAACTGCAGCTACCCGGCCGTGCAGCCTGTGCAGCCCTCGGCGGCCGGCAACAACTTCATGAACTTCAGCGTGGGGGACTTGAATTCGGTGCAGCCGCCCATCCCGCAGGGGAACGCGGGCATCTCCACGTTGCACGGGATCCGAGCGTGGTAGGGCGGCCCGGAGCGCGGGGCTGCGGGGGGGGGAGGGGGGGTCCGGGGCATCGCCGGGCTGCGGGGCGAGGGCAGCGCGGTGCGGGACCGCGGGGAGCTCCCCGGGACTCTGGGGCACGGTGCTCGTCCCGGTCGTTCCCTTCTCCCCTCCTTCCTTCCTACAATACAGTCGGTCATTTCGCTTGACTTGTTCCTAAACAACGGCAAGCCAAGCCCTACAACTCTTTCTCCTTTCTTTTTTCTTTCTTCTCTTTAACTCTTATCCTAATTATTACTGAGAACCACATTTAATTTTGCACTTCCCGTCCGGTTCCTCCTTCCTCCCCCCTCCTGCCCGGTCCGGGCGCCGCACCCCGCGGTCGCTGTCCCCAGCACAGGATGGGGACGGCCGAGGACCGGGCGCTCCGACCCGACCCGACCCGACCCGACCCGCTCCCTGTAGGGTTATGCACTAAGACGTGAGTTAGGATTCAGATGCACTGTCCGCTCCTCGCCCCGCTGCCCGTTCGGACGTGTTTCCTTTTTGCTGTACGAGCTGACGGAGATCAGCGAGTTGTCATTAAAGAGAGTGGCTTCACCTTGCGCGTCCCTGGCCTTCATTGGGCAGCCGAGAGCCCACGGGGCTCCCACTGCCGCCCCCGTTCACCTTTTCATTTATTTATGTTATATTACTTTTCCCCTCCTCTCTCTTCCTTTACCCCTTCGGTAATCGCAGTGATTCCCGTTTTGATGCGCCCGTTAATGTATTTTCAAAAGCAATTTAAAAGCTGTTTCGAACGCACCCTGCCCAGGCAGGACCGCCGTGCCTTGTCCCCCCCTCCACCCCCAGTCCCATCGCGGGAGGGGCCGGGCCGGCCGCGTTGTTGTGGGGCTCTTGGAGAAGGGGAGCCCTGCTTGCTGTCCCCGGGCACACTGGGGCCGGGGAGGGGGGGCGGGGGAGTGGGGAACGCTGATTTCTTCCTAGCACAGAACGGCAGTGCGAGGGCAGCAACGTTCCGAGCCATAAAACAGCAGGTCGGGTCTTGCTCGGAGGCAGTGAGTGCCCCACCTCCCTTCCCCTCCCCCCCCGCACCTCTCTTCTGGCTTAGCCCCAGCCCCTCGTCCGCTTTTACAGTAGTCGCTATTAAATGTCAATTATTGGGAGTGAGAAACAACAAACATTGTAATTCAGCGCAGTCAAAACATCCTCTGAGTGTCTGAGATTGTCCGGCCCGGCGATAAGGCGATTAGGGGAACCTGCAACCTCTCCTGTCTTGGCCGTATCGGTCCCATCAGTAAACAGGGATGGAGACAGGGTGGCTGTGGCCCTGGGACAGGGATGAGAGACTGCGGGTGAACGGAGCCTCCTGCAGCCCCTGCCCCTCCATCCCGAAGGGACCAACCGCACACACCCCCGGGTAGGATCGCGCAGATAAGGGGCTCCCATCTCCTTCCTATCTCTGCTAATGGAAGGAGAGAGCCGGGTGCTGCTCCGCTCCCAAAGCCCCTAACGCTGCGTGGAGCACAGATGCTGATGGCTGTGAGCCGTGCTAGGGCTGGCCCTCGGTCATCGCGTGGGAATCTGCCCCCAAGCACTGGCAGAGGACGCCAGGTTTGTGACACCAAAGGGGACACAAGTGCACGGACTCACGGCTGCACACTTCTAAGTGTGGAGACAGCAAAGGCTGCCTCGACGTGAAACCTCTCCTGCCCCGGGACTGCTGGCTGCATGCTAACTTCTGCCTTCTTCCCACACACCTCCTGTTATGGAAGGACACACAGAACCCAGTAGGAGGTAGAGAGAGAGCAGGTTAGACAGGAAACATGCTGCTCTATTTGAGCTGAGGGTGCCTATCTGCTCAAGAGATCCCGGGAAGGAGCAGGATCTGAGCTTTGCCACTGCCAGGTGCTGTGGGGCACAGGCAACTCTGTGCCTCAGTTTCCTTATCTGCCAAGTGTGCACAATGCTATTGCCCTGCTGGCACCATTCACAGTCAGACCATGCTGCTGCTGCTGCTGCTGAGCTTGGCCAGGATCAGAGCTGACAGCAAGACCCCAGGAGATGAGGACAAGTCCTGAGTTAACACGAGGGAAAGCAGCAAGACTGCCTAAAATATGAATTACTAAATTCAGAGCATGGCCCTAACCCTTTACTAAGGGACCTACCAGCATGGACTGCAGAGAGAGTCCAGGAACAAAAGTAACTCTACACAACATCACAGCATCCATCTCACTTCCACACACCCCAAACATCCTTCGCCTTCCTCACATGTTCACTTCTTCACATTTATTTTCTCCAGGAATATCTCAGAGCTCTGGCTATCAGGGACTCCAGCTGTCAGAGGGACAGGGCCTGATGATCACTGTTATGGGCACTGGCTCTGGGTCCAATTGCCAGAACTGTGCTGTGCTCATTCCTTAGCGGGATGGATGTAACCCCCAGCCCCGGGCTGTTCACATGCTCCCCTCCTCCCCAAACTTCCCTGCGGGGGTTGCATCATGAGGAGATGCATGGCAGGACAAGGCCGGGGCTTGGAGCAGCAGCCAGAGAATTCGAGGCTGTGATTTAGACAGAGGACACAGCCGCAGCTGGCTGGAGCCAAAGCAGTGCTCAGCCCTACTCCAACAGCCATGGCATGAAGCATAGATAGGAGAACTTCCTTTAGCTGGGCTTGGGAGAAGCATGACAGAATTAATCTCCAATAAGGAATGAACATCCAGCATGTGGGGGCTCGCTGGCCTAACCATGCACCCCACTGCTGCTGGCTCTGCATCAGTCCAGCAGCCCCAGAGCAAGGGGTCAGGCAGTGAGATTTCCCCAGGACTTTGGTGGCACTAAGGCTGTCACACACATCACAGCGTGCTCTCTAGAGTCCAGCCCTCTCCAACACTTAGAAAAGCAGAATGTGCTCAAGCTGACATGGGTCTCTGAGCCCCAAGGGCTTCAGGTGTATAGCAAAATATGGAAAAGACTGTGCTTAGAAAGCATCATTCCACAGGAAAGCATAAAGTAGCAGCACTTCTCCAGGAAACCCAGAATCAGAGATTCTCTCAGCGCTTGGGGGCAAGCTAAGGGGAGAAACAGGTTTTAATAAAGTTTGCACTTGGAACTGATCTCAGTGCCCTTTCCTCAGCTTTTTTTGGATGGTGCAGTCAGGCACCAGCATCACCCTCCCCCCAACACCAGCTTCATTTGGAAGAATTCAGTGCCCACACTCCACATGAGAGTAACAGGAGCAAATGCAGCGCGGCACCATTTTTGCTTTTTTTTCCAGACAAATGGTGTACGGTGGGTTTATTCAAACTATCCAAGAACACACACAGCTGGTAAGGAAACAAGGTCAATAATGAACAAACATGCCAGCTGTAAGGGACTGATAGCAAATCCCCAGTCTCCAGCAGCTTTGTGGAAATCGAGATAATTGCTGAATAATGTAATGTTCCTTAGAGTGCATCTGCGGACAGAACTTTATTCCTTAAATTCGGGGAACCTTTGCACAGCATACTTCGTGGAGCTGGAAAAGGAGGTTTGGTCCAGGCAGGAATCAGCCCAAGTGTTCTGGAGAAGCCCGGCAGGAAAACAACAGGAAAACAACCCCACCCCACTCCTAATTCATCTCACTGACAACAGTTTAGATCAGTATCAGCAGTAAGTGATTTCTCGTTAATGGGGATTATTAAGAAGAATCAACACCTTTAAGATGTGATTCCTCGCTGTGTGTGGAGGGGAGGTGGAGCTTTCAGTCTGGTTCTACCTCCCGGATGGGGGTTACCTAGTGCAGTGCGGGCTGTGCGATGCATTTTGATGCGGAGAGAGAAAGAATTGGAGATTTCTCCTAACAAAAGAGTAAGCGCGGGCAGTGTGTCCGTGGAAGTTAATCAGTCAAGGTTCAGCTAAGCGATGGGGAACGGGCTGGGTGCGAATTACAGCCACTTAACGCCCTGCCTCCTCCAGAGCATCGCTGGGCAGAAAGCTCCATTTAGAGACGAGGTCTTCTCAGAGCATCCCATCATCCAAAGGCCTTCCCTAACCTCCTCCTGCTCTCACACTAGAGGGGGTGTCAGTGATTTTCCCCTCTCTGAGAACACCTTGACTTATGATCGTAGTCCAACCTCTACCCCAGCCTACACAGCATTACTGCTCCCTCCACGCCACACACTGACCCACGCTGATCTTTTCTTTCTGGTATCAACATGGACTTCTAAGATTCCCCAACCCTGCTCTTCCCTTGCACTGCTGCTCATCTTCAGAAAGCACAGAGCAGAGTGCTCCCAGAACTGCTGTGCTGTGCTCAGAGCAGCCAACCAGGCAGCTCTGAAGTGTCTCACAGTGCTGCATGTACTTAGCCCCAACTATTGCCCAGAAAGCAGACCAACACCTATGGGATGACTGAAATCAGTAGAAAACAGGCAAGTTTCTTTGTCTTTGCTTAAAGGAGTTGCTGGAACTGCAGATCGCATACAAGCTGAGTAAATGGTGCCTGGATGAATACACTAAGCAGCAAAATGAGACAAAAAATAAACTGTTTCCTGAATAGGAGCAAAAGGAAAAGATGACAGAAGCCCAGGAAGAGAGATGAGAATTTAGAAGAGCAAAGCAGGACAGTCTTAATGCAGCTTTGTGCGCTCAGCAACTGATGCACCGACTCCACCAAGCCTATAAAACATTTGTTAAGTCACCCCTGCTTAAAATAACATTTGCTTGGTGTCAAACAGGCAGCAGGGGCTAATGGCTAAAACACGGCTCTGCAAGGCAGGAGATGAGCACAGCTTTCCCAGCTCCATTACAGAGGGGGGCATTGCATTTGCAGAGGGTCAGTGCAGACATTGCAACTACACAGATGTGAGCAGGGGGTGCACAAGCACCAGATCCAGCCACGGGGTCTGCAGAGGTTGCTCAGTGCTTGTGTGGTTTGATGTGCTGCAAAAAGTTGTTGTCCAAACTTGCAAAGGGGCAGAAGCTCGTAGTGGCCAAAGTTTGGGTTTGGTTTGCATTTATTGGTCTTGGGGAGACATTCTGGAGCTGAATTGCTATTTGTGGAGATGGCAAGGCTGCAGGAGAAACAAACATGAATGATGCTACTGTAGAGTGGGTAATGTCAGGAGTTAGCAGACCCAAGCAGGCAAAGAAAAGCAAGTTTGTCAAACATTTCATAGTCTATGAACCACTCTGTTACCTCTTGAGAAACAAACAATTTTAAAAGGGTGTTTTAGAGCTCTGTTCCTAGAACCAACAAACCTGGTTGTTTCACAGTTGAAAACATCTCATCTCAGAAATATTTTCTGTGTTCTGCAGATTGGGAATACAGTTCAGTACACTCTGTTGCTGCAGGAATATACCACCGTTTATTTTAGCATGGCAGATGTTTCCTAAATAGATTGCATTGTCCTCCAGCATAAGCTTTGAGAAAGTCGCAGTGCTGGCTCCTAAAAGTTGCCCCCAAATCCCATCTTCCTGGCCAGGACTGTTGTCCTCCTGACTGTCTGTGAGGAATAAAAGCTGCTTTCAGAGCAGCCCTTGCAGCCGGTGGAGGTGCAGCACACAAACATGCACGCAGTGCTGGTCGGCTGTCATCGAGAAGGGCAGCTAAAAAACAGGCCACCAAAGGAGGTGGGGGGGAACTTTCAGTCAAATAAGCAAGTTTTTCATATTTTTAAGTACCAAAAAATTAGAGCAAATTTGTACCGCCTGGCTTCAGTTCTAATGATATCAATGGGATGATCTATGCTATTTCTGGGAAGGAAAGTATAAATCTTGGTTGACTTGAGGTTTCATGTACTGCTTTATGCATTGTGCAGTGTCAGCTGCTGCTTCCTCCTCGCCACATACCCACAGAGACACGTCCAGACCCACCCCCCAATTACACACACTTCACTTTACGGACACGGATAATCCCACTGAAGATTCCCATACCGGCGCAGGCAGCGCGAGGGCTCACAGGAGCAGACGGACACGCTGACACCCGGCTGCACTGCTGGCACCCTCCCATGCTGAGGCTCTCGTATCCTGCTACTTATTTCTAGTTGTGAGGGTCAGGGGGGTTATACTTGCTTTGGGGTACGGTGTATATCTGAGTTTCTCTTTCCAATTATGTGTCCAGAGAGCAATCCATACATACCCCGCACTCCAGCGGGCACTGTGAGAGCCCCATGCTATCACCACTGCAGACACAAAGAGCTCAGGTTCTCCGCCGACATCTTTACAGACAGCCCTTTCAAAGCAATGCCAAAAATTCATGTTACTCAACCGTAGTTCTTAAAACACCAAAGCAGAATCGCCGCTATTGAAAGAGATGTTCTACGGTATCTCTCTCAGCCACTGCTCCTGTGCCTGTCTGGGACCTTGGGCTAACTCCTCCTTTGAGATGATGCACAAACAACTCACAAGAGTGCCAGGCCCAGGACACCAACCCAGAGCCCAGCCATATTTCTCCTTGAGAACTTCCATCAAAATGACTTCCTGTAGGATGAGGCATCAGAACTGAAAGCCAAACTTCCCTAATCAGCACTTTGCACCAACATGGCTGCATTTCATTTTTGCACACACGAGAGCTATCCCCCAAGTAACAAGATGGAAATGAGCAATTGAAGTTTTTCTCACTAAGTGAAGTAGTAGCACAGGAGAACTATACCCAGCAGAAACATTACATGCTGTAGGTTCATTTCCAAACACCTGGCTTGCTTTTCTTTCTTTCTCAACTGCATTTCTCATCCTATTAGTCTCAATATTCTGGTTGTGAAAACACCACACTCTGCCCCTTTGATCAGTCCACGAAAAGCCCTTTCATGTCTTGCTGTCTTCATTACCTTACATTTTAATTGCTGGCCTTGCATGGGATGGACAGGTGGTACAAGGTCACCACAGGAGATGACAGATGCCTGTTGGCCATGCACATCCAGATCACGCGTGCTGAAATCAACCTGTGCAGCAGCAGCCACCTGTTGTGTGTTGGGGCACCCACAGGACCAGGCAGCTACAGTCTCCAAGTACTTATTTCAGAACCCATTAAAAAATAAACACCAATACCTCTTCAGTTCTTTTAACTCAGCATTTTAAACCAACACATTCTCCAGCGCTTCTTATCTGGGCACCACCTTCCATGCAAACTGCTGAGGCCCCCGTGTCACACACTGCTGAAACGGTGCATCAGGACAGAGCGATTTGACTCAAATCACACAGATTATAGACAAAAATCCCAAATTTTCATACCACAGATCCTGAACCAGCAGCTGAGTGGATGTTTCTGAACAAGAGAACCCACTTCAGACGCTCACTTCATTCTACATTCTGCAGGGACAGCCAGGAAAGTAAAACTGGTTGGGTTTTGTTTCATTTTTTTCCTGTGTGTTTACACACCTTGAGCTCCTCTCATTGTCCCACAGCTCTGCTGCTTGGAACCCTGTTGTACAGGGATTTCCATTTCCCTCTGGCTCTGTTTACACTTCATGATACAGAACATTTCTTCTTTGAGACATTAGTGACCTCTTGGTCACAGTAGAAGTTACACCGGGCTTGGTGCAAGGACAGCTGTACTGGATGGTAGGTATCATATCATTTTATTTACTCAAACAGGGAAAGGATAAGAAATAATAAGAGGAAAATACCAGGCTAGACCATCATAGTTTTTGGCCTTAAATTCAAAGAGTACACATAGTAAACATGTTTCTAGATGTCATGTAATTCAGACCCTAGCATATGTCTGAGACCCTATTCCAGCTTTGCAGCACAGAGATGCACAGTCCCAGAGGCTGTGATCTTCTGATGAGAGTTAATACCATTATGCTCAACTTGTCTCACATAGAAAATGAGAGGTAGAGCCACCCAAACCTCCATGTTTGACCAAAATAGAATACAGACGTTATTTTGCTAAAGACAGGCACTCATTTGCTTCCAGCTGTAACACACCACTCCCTGCAAAAGCAGAAAACATAGATGTGAAGGTTCTTTTCCAGGAAAGCCAAGCTGGCCCTCCAAGATTTGTCTCGAAAGGCAGAGAGCCTGATTAACTGCAGAGCAGAAGGAAATGCCTCCTATCTCCTCCACCCCCTGCCTCCCAGATGGCCATTCCTTTCATTTTCTGGGCAGGTTCCTACCCTGTGTGCAGCTGTTCCCAACTGCAGCCAAAATCAAGCCATTGGCACTCATTAGCTCTACTCAGCCCTTTCATCCAGAAGTCAACAGGACACACTTAGAGAGCATAAATGACAGGAGTCAAGTTTAGACCGAGGTACAGGTGTCTGGCACTGGAGAGGCCATTCAAGCAATTAGTTCCCACTTACACCATCTTGTTACTTCAGCTTAAAAAACAAAACAAAACAAACCCAATAAGTTTATGTGAAATAACAGATTTTGCAGATTTTTGTGTGCCAGTTGAAAAGCATCACACTCTCAAACATCTCAAGAGCATTCCTGTTGTATCAAGCAGGGCACCAGCAGGCCACCCACCTTCAAAATCAGTTGAGAAAAACAGCGCAGGCCACAGGAGCTCATTTTATGCTCCTAGATGAGCTGATAGCTGTTCTGCTGGAAGCTCCTTATTTACACTTGCTGCTGTTGCAGGGCGCACTTCTTATGGTTTTGCATTTTTCATTAAGCTCAGAGTCGGTGAGATCTTGAATATGGGAAGACCCTAGTTCACTTCCAGCTGTGACACCCTCTTGATGCAGAAGCTTGAGGTGGTCAGGAGACCTCACGTGTGGCACTGTGAGCAGTGGCAGACGGTTCAGGTGGGAACAAAGCCCTCCTTCGCCCTCTGAATGCAGGCAGGCCGCAAGGGCATGGGCAGAAACCCACGGAGCAGGGATTAGCTCACGTGCTAAATGGATGGAAAAATAGATGGGATGGGGGAGCACAGGGAAGCCTTGCACAAAGAGGAACGGACTTTTCAAAGGAGAAAACGCTTTCTGGTTGAACTGAGCTAAAGATAGGATGAGCGCAACGGGCAGCTTTTTAAAGCAGCACAGCTCATCTTATCAGCAAGCCCCTTGGAAGGGGAGCAAAGCTTTCACCCCACGTGGTACTTTACAGCCAGGCCGAGGGATGCTTGTGGGGCCACGGGGAGCCTCACTGGGGAGCTGGCTGCACCCCACAAGAGCCCTCCCCACAACACTATACCCCTCACCCTGTATTGCTTTGACTCCTGACCTTGAGTCGGGCTGCCTGCCCACCAGCAGTGCTCCTGCTCAGCTCCAGCCCCTCTGCTCACAGCCATGGGGATGCTTTAAATAAAGGACATCGTGGTGATAGATTCATCAAGACCAAGGGTCAAGTTTATGTTGGTCTACAGGTGTCAGAAGCGTATTGATCCAATGACTGAGGTCCCTGAGAGGTCACCATAAATCCTTGGGGGGATGAAAATAACCACATAACGTACTTGCAGATGTTACAGATGTAACCAGATAAGGTAGAGCAACTGCCAGCAGGCGAACTGGAGCCCTCGTGATGCTGTAGTGTTGGTTTCTGTATGCCAAGGTGGACAAATGTATAAGAAGGTGAAAACATCGACCTACTGAGGTCCTGGTCAGGGCAGAAGACGGACGTTTGTTTCAGCTTGCCCTGGGGTGCCTTTGGCTCATAGAATTGAAGTGTCTTAGTAGGAACACTTTGCCTTTTTGGTCAGTGCATTATTTTCCTGACAGCCCCAGGCTGTGCCTGGCTCAAAAACTACTTTTGCAAACACAATTATTCTGCAAGTGGAAAAATCATTCCAGCAGGTGTTGCCAGAGGAGATACAGGGAAAGGAATTACCCAGCCCTCATTTTCAGCTCTCCAACTAATGCCCACGTTCAGGTTTCCCAGTGTCCAACCACAACCCCAGCCCCCAAAACAGGAGCAGTGCTGGTGGTTCTGCACCTACATGCATGCCAAATGCTCAGCCCATGATGGTGCTCCTCTCCCCATAGCTGTCAGAGTGAGTTTTGACTGTAAAAAGCAGTACTATGGCTCTGATGCAGTCATACACATTACAGTAAACTGCTGGGTATGTTAATATAGGAAGGGCACGTAAGCCAACATGCAGTGAAGCTACAATACAGTTGTGTTGAACAAAGCATGCAAAGTTAACTTGCCAACAGGATGAAACTCAAACATCTTTGCTAATTTAGAATAATTTGGGGGTTAATATGTCAGAGAAATACAATGGATTAACTAAAATAATCTTAATAAAAACAAGTCATAATAAAAAACCCAACAACTTGTACCCAACTCTTACTCTGGGAGAATACCACTTAATATATTAGGATCGAGGTGATAAATTCTCCTTTGTGGTATATTCCAAAGGAAATAAAAATCTTTATGAATTAATAAATCTCTTTGGGATAGAAGAAACTCAGTTTAACTTAAAATGGTTTTGAGCACCCAACTGCAAATTACATTTGACTTTTTTTCATAAATTAATTAAAAAATTACATTCTAATGGACACATTCAGTGAGAGCAAAAATGATTATTATGAGAGTAACGTGCGATAAATCTGAGTGTGCTGCATCTCAGTTAAAACACACAGCTGTCCCTCCCATAGCACAAGGATTAATCATTTTGGAAGCGTTTGCAGCATCTGCGTTGCAGAGGTTCAGTGCCAACAGTCACTCAGATGCACAATAAAGCACAGTGCATTGCTGGAGTTTGCATTGGGGTGAACCTCTGCTCTCCTTCACCAACAGATACATGCTGACGTGATTGCTGCACGGTGCCCCGAACATCCAAGAGCACACACAGCAACGTGTGCCACGACTGTTTTCTCCCAGATGTGATTGCAGACCCAACATTAGAATGCTTTTAAACAACCCTCAACTCGGTCGTATTTAACTTGAGTGTTGTAGAATTCAGGCTTGCTTTGCTCTGTTGAGACAGAGCTGGGTAGGTGGGTGCTGGAGCAGTGCAGGGCTGGGCAGAACATTATTTCACAGTGCTACCTAGTGGTTTCTGCAATGAATGATCACTCAGTCAAAGCCCAGCCTGGTACAGAAGCTCCACGGGAAGCAAATACAGATACATTTAAACCCAAACCTCCACAACTGCCCAAGAAGAGTAGGAACTGGGTACTGACACTGCAGTGGGAGGAGAGAAGGGTGTAGAGAGAAGGAAAAAATGCATCAGATACGAACTCAAGCTCTTCTGACTGGATATTTATACACGTGCACATCAGCAACCCAAACTCAAGGTGCTGCTGTCTGCATTTGGTGCAGCTCCTGACACTGGTAATGAGGGTTCATCCTCCCTTGCTATCAGTGGTGATCAGCACAGGAATACAGAGCTTTCAGATCCTGTCCCTCCCTTTTTCATCCTCTCAGTATCCAGATGTCAACACCACACTCTGATGAGATCTTCAGACAACGTCTTGTCACTTCCCTACATTTTCTCCCAACACAGGTCACCCACATCCTTCTCACCACTGGAACCTCTCCAGCTTCCCTTTGCTCCCAAAAACAGACCAGCAACCACTGCCACCGCTTTTTGCACAGCCCAGTACCACTTTCTCCCTTCTTTTGTCTGGATCCATCCATTTTTTTTCTGTGCAGCAGGTACCTCAGCACAGGACACGGCACCATACTTAGCACCAGTGAGGCTGCACCTCATATACTGTGTTCAGTTTTGGGTATCTCTCTACAAGAAAGACACTGAGACTCAGGATTGTGTCCACAGAAGGGCAATGGAGCCGTGAACGGTCTGGAGTACAAATCTGATAGGGAGTGACTGAGGGAGCTAGGATTGTTGAGTGTGGAGGAGGCCCAAGAGTGACCTCATTGCTCTCTACAGCTGCCTGAAAGGAGGTGGTGGTCAGCCTCTGCTCCCAGGTAACAGAGGTAAGACAAGAGGGAATGGTCTTAAGATGCACCAATGGAGGTTCAGGTTGGATATTAGGAAGAATTTCTTCTCAGAAAGCCAGGTCTGGCAGGATCCAGTGGGAGATGTTAAACCCCTGTATGAGACAAAGCCATATTTAGAAAGGGGATCACAGTGCTCACTTCCCTGGGCAATGCCCTCTGATCGCCAGATGAAAGGAGTCGTGTAAGTACTAAGTAGTATTAACAGCCACAGGCACAATATATATACACGAGATTCATACAGTCAAACAAAACCCAAGTTATTTCCAATTGCAACATTTGTATAATGCCATCGACACTCAACTGCTGATAAGTTGGACACACTTAAGGAATTTTAATAAGCCTCTGAAAAGGTTTAACTGATGTGAATTAAGCCCCAAGATAATTTAGACACAGGGCTGTCATTCTTCAGTTAAAAATAATTGATCTTGAATTGAAACACCATACCATATGCCCAACTGTGCAAAGGCAAAGTGATGTTATTTGTCACCAGCAACACCTGGGGCTGATGAGCATGTTTCTGGAGCAGACTGCAGCCAGCTCGAGGTGTGCATGAGCTGCGAGACACTGGACATCTCCATGCACCTGGAGCTTATAAGATTATAAGATTCCCACTTTATAAGATTGGGATTATTAATTGACAGTAAGCGTTGGGTTTCTACTGACTTCAATGCCTTACTCCTCACAGGTCAGTGTGGAAAGGACCGTTACATTGGCTTCAAGCCACAGAAATAGCTCTGCTATTCTTCCTATGCGGAGATAGAATCACAATCTTTAATTAGAATTTATTAATTAACACAGAAGGTTATTTTCCTCTCCTGGAAAGAAGCACTTTATATTTGCTGTTTGTTACAGTCATTCCACCTTCCTGGGAATGTCTCTTGAAGATTGCTATCATCTGGACTCTAACAGACATTGTTTAATGTATGTTTGACAAGGTGATAAGACAGACGCTCTCACTGAGATATGTAAACTTGAACATCCACACATCTTCATAGAAATTAATTAATTTGCACTAATGAGAGAAAGTAAACTCCTACTTGCGAGCATTATCTCATTACCTACACAAAGCTGCTTACACTTTGGTACATGGAAGATGAGGAGCTAAGTTTGGGCCCAGGTTTGCCATTGCCCAAGGTACTGGTGCAAGGACAAAGCCATCTTAAAGGAATTAGCAGATAAAGACAACTTTTCTCTCCCCCACTCTGCCCTCGTTTTCTTTTTTTCAGTTGGTTTTGGATAAGCAGATAGACCATTGGCACAGACAAGCCACTAAGTGATGGCCGGAGTTGCTGGCCTTAGCTCCATGCATTAAGCTACTTGCACTTCTGCTTCAGCTATTTTCAAACACCGTCTCTGACATTTAAACAAACCTGACTAACATTACGATCTTAACAGCATTTGCAATGTTATATCCAAACGAAAAGAAGCAGAAGAAGAATGCTTTGATGAACACAGCTCAGAAAGGAATTCTCCATTTGTTTGAGCCCAAGTATACAGCGCTGTATCAGAATTCAGACTTGGACTAAAGGAAGGCTCTTCTCCTGGAAGCATCAAGCATGTGCTATTATCAGGCACAGGATGGGAGGCCAACTGGATCAATAGACTTAATATAGAAAATCTTATCTCCATTTCAGACTAGCTAGCAATAATGTCAGCACCTAGATGCCACTGACAGAGTTATCTCAGCTCAGCTGCAGCAATGATTGCTTGGGAGCTGGGTGACACCTACAAAAAGCCAATAACCCAAACAGAAATGTTTTACCCCACTGTCCTTTCTGAAGATAAAGGGAAACCAATGCAGCTCTCCGCTCTGCGCATGTTTATCAGGACGACACAACCGTGCTCTGCAACAGCCGTGGGTTTCAGTTTCAGATCTCTGCTCCTGTTGGGAACACGAGCAAAGAACCGTGGCTACACAGAACCCAGAGCCCCCGAGGGGTCAGGCCCGAAAGCATCCCTGCTGGTGATACGCGGCCATCACGCTGTTGAAAAGAGGAAAGCAAAAAGCTTTCATGTTGTTCTATATATATGTGGTTCTATCTATAGGGCCGGGTGTGCGCTGATCCCCGAGCAGGCTCTCCCTGCCTGCCCTCTGGGCGCTTATCACCAGCCCGCAGGACGCACGCAGCACTGTCACCGGGCCGGGCCCACAGCGGCCGAGGGCCGCTTCCCTTTCATGCAGAGACACCGAGCGCGGGGCAGAGCGTGTGCGGGAGCGCGGTTCAGCCCCGGCACCACACCAGGGTCAGCAGCGATAACATCTGAGCGGTTTCACTTACAGAGCTTAAAAATAAAAAGAAGCCCGAGCAGACGGGTGAGGTCTGAGTGAGCCCTACAACACGAGTCCCGTAAGCCTCGTGATTCCCTTTGGCATTGGAGGATCACGACGGATGCTCAGCCAGCATCGCTGCGCTGCACTTTACGGCTGCACTGATGCCCACGCTGGCAGTGCCCCTTTTCCTTGGTGCCACCCAAACACAGAGGGCTCAGAAAACTCCTGCTCACGTGGAATCAGTGAGAACAGGCAGCAACCCCAAGCGCTGCAAGGTTATGATTTAGGCATCCACCACTTACACTTACATGTAGGCATCACCGCTTACTGGCCTGGGAGGAGGGCACTGCCTTCACTGCTGTTTTGTGGCAGTATGAATAATTACAGACAGTAAAGGACTCGAGCAGCCACCTTCCCTGCGATGACTTGCTCTTTGTCAGAGTTCTGCTGCTGCACAGCACAGGGCCCTGGCTGCACAAAACCCATTTATAGGCAATACCACAACTAACACGTAAGGAAGGAGCCTATCAAGAGCTGCAGCATCACTGAAGTTACAGCTGAGATGTAGGAATGTGCATCCTCTAAAGAACTCAGTAGGTTATCAGCAGGAAGAAAGAGGAAGAACTGAAGGACAGGTTACCTCCTATGAGAAAAGGAGGGAAATAACTTGAATAAAGCAGCAAAAAAAGTGCATAAGTCAATGAGACTTTTTGCATATCCCTACATAGCTGCCTGCCTGGCAGCTTGGGAACTGTCAGCTCAGTGGGTGCATCGTGTAAGCTTGGATATGCAGTGTGCTGGGCAACTAGAAAAACAGTACATCAGAGAGAAACATGGGAAGCCTGCCTTCAGCATCTGTGAACATTTTAGGTTCGGTCAGTCTTGCTTCCCCATAGATCATGACAAATCCAGTCACAATGAAGTCTTGGAAAGATAATACTATCACCCACAGATCCCGCTACACCTCAATGAGCATGCCTTGAATTTTTCTGTCATGTACTTTTTAATGACATCATGAAGTGCTGCATTAGAAAAGTGAAAGTTATATTACAACACAAAGTAGGAACACGAGCAACTTCCACCTCTTACGCTGGACTTGCTTTTCAGCTACTGCAAAAAATGCCATAGTACCAACAAGGACTGGACATGAGTGGAAAGAGATGAGACTTTTCAGCCTTGAGAACAGAGGGTCATAGGGATCCCATCGCTGTATAGGAACACCCAAAGGAAGATGCAGCGAGCCAGGCTCTTGTCAGTGCTGCCCAGTGCCAGGAGAAGAGGCAATGGGCACAAATGAGAACACAAGGTCTCTGGAGATCTTCAGAAGCTGCTGGACACAGCTCTGGGTGGCCCTATTGGTGCAGGAGCTGGACCTGTAACCCACAAAGGCATCCCCAGCCTCCATTACTCTGAGGCTGTGAAACATGGACACCCAGGGAAACTGAACAGCTGCAACCTTCCAACACTATTAAAAGTGCTTCTTGAAGATTAGCTCCTTTACTCGAGGACTACCCTCGAAGAAGGAATTGCATCAAGCCATCTTCATCCAGAACAAATCCACTGGGGGCACCCAGCCCTCACCCCCACAGCAGGAAGAGCAGCCTGTGCTGCAGCTGACACTGAGCTCTGGCAGAGCAGAGCACCTCTGTGCACAGCATCTGCTGCTTGCCTGGGGAGCTCTGACCCCACCTCCGAAGAACAGAGGCACAACACTCACCTTACAGCAATATACAGCCACAGAGGCACCAGGTCTCATTATCATTTTTGCTTTAGATTTCCCACCTGGTGGGATCACACTATTACCAATACATTTAGCTGACTCTTCCCCCCTCCTCTTCAAAAGAAGGGCCCAATGTACTTGCAGACAAGCATGCACATGCCCCCTGGATATTCTCAGCCCCCAGAGATTCCAGCCTGGCTCGCTCTGGACCACTTGGCATGTGATAGCAGCCGCACGCATTTGGCAGAGACATTTTTAGAAACTTCCAAGCTATGAATTCACCCTTCCATTTTGGTAAAGCCAGTTATGTGGAAAGCATTTTGAAAGAAGTAGTTCAAATATATGCTTCATTTCACCATAATTCTTAGAAAGGGGAAAAAAAGATCACATTCCTCATTTATCCTCCCACAGAGTTATCTTGCAACGTTCCTATATTTGCTGATACACTAACCAATGTCAAAGGCTTACAAATAAAATAAGTCTTCTCAGCACAGTTACGCTGTTTGTTAAAACCACCTGCATTCATTTCCCTCAGGTTCGTGTTAACCACTACCACTGCCTGCTTGCAACACACTTATTAGTGCTTTTTTAACATGCATATTGTTAATTCTGTAATTAAACTCACAAACCAGCAGACTTTTTGACTTTTTGAACAAGTAACTTCTAAACCTGCCAAACCACCAGAACCACCCCATCCTCATTTGCTCCAGCCCCAGAACCAGCCACCATTGTCCTCCACACAGCTCCAACCCCTCCTGCCCTGCTGGGCTGGAGGCTGCACAGTTAATGAGGCTCAGCTGATGAGGTGCTCATTAACCCACAGCTGCCTGATTGCTGCCAGCTGCCTGTCTCAGCCCCCATAATGCAGGGCAGGGGGATTTCAGTCCCTTTTTAAGCTTATAGCAGTTACGTGATCTTTGTTTCAAAGAAGCATCATTCTTGAAAGAAAAAGTTTTTGAACTGTGGCTGTTCTGACAATGAAACCAACCATCAAGCTTACAGCCACCATATCTGGCACGTGCTGCCAAGGGAAAGGTATGGTTCAGAGAGCTCCTGTTGAATTTGACTTGCATACGAACCATTGGCATCAGTGCCATCACATCAGCAGCTTTGTGTTTTAGCCACATGCCCAAGCACCAGCTCCTCTGACACCAAAAATCCTCTTAATCTAATTAACATCAAAAGTCCCCTTAAACGGGTCCGAGAGTGGGCTGAGGTGTCCGTCCTCACATGGCATCTTCCGAAGAAACCACAGCCCTAAAGCCTTTTCTTCTCTTACCCCAGAGCTTCCCCCCCACCTCCTGTTTCAGCAGAGCTCCAACCCACATTCCCCAGACATGCTCCAGGGATGGTGAGGGCAGCCTCCCTTCCCAAAGCTTCTGCTATGCTTTGCAGGGCAAGCTTGCAGGCTCAAGTGCCTTAGACAACAATTCCCTCCCAAATAAATTGCTGTGATGCCAGCTTTTACCTTCCACAACACAACCAGAGGCAGCAAAGCCCTGAGACACATCATCCTGTGACCACTAAGACCATCTACTGCCCAAAGGCTGGAGATATAAACAGAACCCTTCTTCAGAAGCAGGACAGCCAAACCAGGCTAACTTTCCACAGTTACCAAACCAACATCACAGATAATAGACAACTACAATCTAGGCACAATCACCTCCTCCCCCCAAACCACTGCTCCATTCTTCAATAAATCAAAATGCAGACACCTACCTTCAGGCCAGGAGAGAGGTCTGTAGCTGCACACCATGCTGCAGCCTGGAGAGACGAGGTCAGAATACCCTCAGCTGTCCCCAGCTGTGGGCAATAAGGGCTGAATGCTGCACCAGCCCCACCTCTGCTCCAGCACCAATCCCAGGTGCATACTGAGGCACCACTGGGGGTGCTTGGTCCCATGTGCTGCACATGGTGCTTGCCCAAACCACCCATCTTCTCCCAAAGCAGAAATAGCATTTACCTCACCACCTCCTCTCGCTTTGTTTCCAGGTCTGTGGCCCAGCAGGAGGCTGGATGCCTCTGGCTCCCTATGGAAGGAACAGGTCAAGCACCAAGTGCTGCCAAACCACCCTTGGGAAAGTTTCTCCTCCTCTCTCCCAAAAGGTTGTTGCCTTTGCTTTTCTTTTTCCCCCACTTATTTTGCTTGTCTCTATGGACTGTATAAATATAAAGTCAGTTTATACACTGAAGGTAGTTATGTTCACAAAAGGACTGGAGTTTTTTTCTAATGAAATCTGGGTATGACAGAAAACAAATGTCAGGGGAAGATCCTTTGCAGTTAAGTTTTTGTTCTCAGTGGGCTCCAGCAAGTCAAGGTCTGAAACCTCTAATTCCAAAAAACAGAGAAAACAACATATTCACTAATACTCTCCATTTCCTGGAACTGCTCCTTTGCAATGCCTGGTGGTAGCAACCATCCCTTAAAAACAATGCACTCAAGCACTCAGCACCATGAGAAAGCTGCTTCTTTATTCCTAAAGTCCATCTATATCCTGATGGGAGCACGTAGCCAAGATAAACTAAGTGAAACTTCCTGCAGACAGTCACACTGCATCACTGCTTACAGCACAGCTCCAGCATCTGCTTAGCATCCCAGTATCTCAGAGATTAGCAACAACCTATTTTTGTATTGCATCCACACGAGGGAGGAAACACTGAGGCAGCTGGGGCCTGGCCACCTGCAGGTACTGCATCTCAGAGAGATGGGGCTGCTTTCTCACAGTGCAATGGAAAACATAAAACAACACTGCTACAGCTGCCTGCAAGTAGAAATAGTGGGAAAATGTTGCATAAAGCTGCACTGCTCATCCTTACTTGAGATGTATTATCTAGATGATGTTATAAGTGTTATTTCAAGACTTTCCAAGGCTGGAGGACAAAGGCCACACTGCACACAGATGTTTTTGCACACCTGTGCAGAGGGACATGGGGGTGAGAAGGTTCCAGCACTACGTATGAATGCAGCACTGGATGAAACTGCTCCATTGCAGCCCCATGCCATGGATGGTGCAGTGCTTTCCTTGGTTAGCAGTCTGTTTGTCAGGCCTGTTACAAAGCAAGACTCCCATCATTACTAAAACGCACAAATGTTACCTGCTGTAACAGATCTTTTCCTTAAACAGAATAATTTGCCTTACCCAAACTGTAACATGGACATTTTCAGTTTATTCCAACGCGTGTGTGCTCCTGAATCTCAGGAGAGGCGATTAAGAAAGCTGTACTGAAATATGACGAACAAATGCTAAAGAAAGAGCCACATTCACTGTGCCTGGCTACCACGGGACAGCCAGAGCCAGAAAATGCTCACAGCAGACACACAGCACTGCCCTCTATGGGACGTACCAGGCCTCGTGCAAAGGTTTCCAAATCCCTTTCACTTCTCTAGGAAGAACGGCTCAGATATTCTGAGTCTCCAGGCAGAGGCCTTGATTCTGACCCAGATAATAAATTCCAGCTTCTACTGTTCATGCCCATGGACACACAGCCAGCACTTCCACTGTCCTGCGGTGGTCTGGATTTCTACCATCTACTACTCCTCACTTACTTAACTCAGCTTGAAACAGCTGCTGGTGAAAGGGTACACTGTACCCACTGGTAAGATCTAGGAAAACCAGTATTGCAATGACAACTCACTAGTCACCTATTCTTTCTGAACATGCTATTGAGGAGTTAGTGCAGTATTTCTTAATATATATGTGGCCTTTTAGAAGTTTACTTCCAACAGCTACATTAAAACAATATTTAACCCTTCTGTGAGAACTTTGTGAAGAGCAAATCATCTTTACTGGTCAGCCCTGAAAAGCAAGGAACTCACATCACTAGGAGAAAGGGACAGCAGCTTTAAGAATGCTGCAGTGCACTTTTGGTACTTCAAGGTGCTACGAAGAGTGGCATGCTGGTATTTACCTTATTACATCAAATCAGCTCCCAGAACGAGAGCACAAAAGTCACTGTAGATGATTTTAATGTGAAAAAAATCAGCTTTCTGAAAAATGTTCAAACACAGAACTTGTCTGTGCTTTGCAAATTGAAAACTTTAATTTCATACAGAAAAGCAAAAAAGGTTTTCAATTTCAACAAGAAATGTAATTTCAACAATGTAATTCTCCAAGACTGCATGAATTCATAGTAACAAATAAGGCTTCCAGTTTTGCTTTGGTCAGTCCTCCATCACCAGAGAACAAAGCAACTGTGCTGTGCTCCTGGAAAAACCATCCCAGAAGCACCCACTGCTGCAAGTGCTAGGCAGGACTCCTACACTGTGAGGTACTTGGGCTCTTTCAGTCCATCAGCCCTCGTTTTGAAACAAAACCCAGCTTACATGGATACAATAAATAGTTTATTAATGGAATGTATGTGTGTTTCATTTCTCTCTTCCATCCTTCCTCTTGTTCTCAGCACCCTGCACTTTGGTATCAATGCAGCTTTCACTTCAAGCCAAGGACACAAGTAACTTTCATGGCAAAATGAAGAAATAGGTAAGGTAAGACTGGCACCTCCAAGTGCAAAGTTCCTCCAGGGCCTCCAGGTCATGCAACGCCACGGGCAGATAGGAGCTTCTCTCCACACCTTCATCCAACCACTTCTTCCAAACTTGTGGTCATTTAAGCTCTCCTGAGGCAGGCTGTGAGCTCCAGTGTGAAGTCACGCCTGCTCTATTGCTCTCTCAGCTATTGCAATATCCCTCTTCTAATAAGCCTAACAGTATTACACTATCCCTTTCTGATCTTTCATAGTAGTCCAGTTTAGCTTTGGAATTTTACAAGAATGGGAAGAGTCTTTTTTTCAAAATATAAAGCACAGTGGCCAGGAATAAGGCAAGGGCAAGGAAGATGAGCAGCTTGTCAGTCAGCTCCCTGCGATTGTACTTTGTTATCAGCTTTCGCCCCAACTGAATCGTCCCAGACATGGACTTAAATTCTTCATTTGCTTCCAGGATGGTTCGTGAAGAATTGGCTGAAATGAACAAAAAAAATAAAAGAGATTCAGCTGGCTGTGCTACCAATGTACTTGTCACAGGTAAGCATGCAGCTTTTGGTGATATGGATACTGCCCACAAGATCCTTCTTGGTCAAACTTCTGGCTAAGACAAACACAGACTATGTAGTAGTCCCGATCCAACAGGGAAAGATGTAAAGCAAACTAAAAACAGCTTGAAGGCCCTAAGTCTCACTACTCGATCTTTAATTTTTAGGTTACAGATCAAATCTAGTTTTATGAACAAAGACAGTGCTACCTGAAAGCTCTCTGGAAGCAGAGTGAAATAAGAACAGTGCTACAACCATTTGTTAAGATAAAGGAATCGCCATCATAGTCAGCAGCAGCAGCAGCAGCTCAGGGCAGCATGTGAACACATCCACTGGACAAGCAAAATGTTTTGCCCAAGCCAGAGCAGTTGGTCAGCGTGAATCAAATGGGGTAGGAGAGAGTGAAAAACCAGCATGGAACAGCATGAGCTCCTTTGTTAATCTGTTTGAAAAATGTAAACATTTTTTATGGATATCCTTTCTGACATAAATGGATATCACAAATGGACAAATGGATTTTTTATGGATATCCTTTCTGTTCTTTTTGTTTGTTCGTTTTTCTACTCAAAAAAGAGAAAATCAACTACAGAAAAAATGATACAAATCGGTCTTGGTTAAAGACAGAATTTGGGAGTATGCCAAAACAGCAAGATGGAACATCAGTCCTTTCCAGCTTTGTTTTCCCTGTGAGAACAGCCGACCGACCAAGCAAATCCCTGAGACACAGCAGCTTTCCTTCTTTCAAATTACTTAAGGACAGAAAGCAAAAGTCCAGGAGCTCTCTTTTTCTTCCACAACAGAGTGTATACAGAGCGAGTGCTGGTACATCATTCCACACTGAACTGATTGATTAAAGAAAGGTCAAACTTCACCTGCGCTGTCTGGTTCATCAAAGAAGCACAGTGGAAGTACTTCTGCAGTATTTTGCAAACCATTAGGTCCCATCTTAAAGAGACATTCTGTCTAAGTGAAAATAGAAAACCTGCTGCTTCCCATTGCAGATGACAAAGCGAAGCTTCCCAGCCGCTGGGAAGCTTCGCTGCTTGCTGGGATAGGACTTGCCCAGGAAAAAAGGAAATTGTTACTGCTGATTCAGAATGTGCAGCTGGGTTTTGTAAATGATCTCTCCCTTGATGAACTCCAAGCGCTGTTCAGTCAGCAGCAGGGTGACAAAGTATCTGCCAAACTGTCTTTTTAATGGGAGAAGAAACATGCTACTTTTGCATGAACAAACTGAGCCCAGCTGCCATTCTCAGATGGGGTCAGAAAACCCTCAAAGGAGGGCAAAAGTTGTGGCACTTATCCACAGCCTTTACACTGTTCTCTCTTCCGCCCAGCAGCACAGCTAGTATGGGGCCAGGCAATGGAGAGCTAAATGGTTCATGAGCCAACGATTTTCAGAGGTCACTTGATTTATCTTTTTAGGAGCCTAAGCCAAGTAACTGAGCAAAATCTTGTGTTCACAATCCCTGACACGCTGCTGACAGAACAAGTGACCTTGGGTTCAAGTCACTGGAGCACCTTGTCTCCTAGCCATCCCAGCTGGAGGAGGGGTGCAAACAGTCTTTCTACCCGGACTGTTTCCTCTGCGTATGGACTTGAACTTGTGCTCCTCTTTACTCTGTAGTCAAATGCATGTCAGGACAGTAACACAGAGTAACATCACACACACTGTGTGAACTCACACCGTTTTTACAATTGCTTTTATATAACACTGAGTTCCTCAGCCTGCCCCCTCCTCCTCGTTACCCACAAACATTACACAAAAGCTCCAGCAAAAGCACTTCAAGCAATGCACATCATCATTTTCCATTTCTGTTCAAACGCTGCAGGAGTTCTGCTGGACGATCCTTGAATTACCTCAAGTTCTCCCACAGCAATGTGCATTTTCACTATCCCAACAGTTCAGCTCTCCCCACCCTAGGAAAACAGCTGAAAGGTTCTTCAGTCACCCAACCCACACCCAAAACCCCAAATGCATCTGTACCTAGGGTCTGCACAGTCTCCTCACTCTGCTGGACCTGCTGTGACATCATCCTGCTGATGCTCATCAGACTCTCTGTGATATTACTTGCGCTCTCTGCCAGACTTTCCTTTGTAGTCTTTCTGAAAAAGGAAAAGAAATAAAAACACTGAGGGGATAAAATTGTGTCTTTGGTACAGAAGGAATGTGAGGCTACAGTTTGTGTACAAAAGATACAACCAGGTTTTACTGCATGAGAACTGGAGATGGCCTTCACTGAACTACCAAAGAGTATCCTGAAGTCATAAACCTTAACAACTGCAGCTCAGAGTCTCACAGACCTCACGTTGTGGCAGTTATGCATCTGCAATGGCACAACTTCATGAGGTGTGGAAGCACTGATATAAACTACCACTTCATTATCTTAGGTATCCTCCTTGCTGCTCCACCAAATTTGCCAGCTTCTCAATTTGGAAGTTTTAAGAACTTATATCCGCATCCACAAAGGAAAAGAACTTGCACAGCCATCCACTACTGGTTTATGACCCTGACTGGGCGTAATATAAAACATTGTCACAACTATGAAGTGTACCACAACCCCATCTCTGCTTTGACATGCCAAGGCTAAAAAAAAAAAAAAGGAATGATCACAATTTTTAACAGTTTAAGCCTCCACAATAGACAGTGATGCTCCTTTAAAATAAAAGCTATGTTCTATGTACCACCCAATAATTTCAAGAACATTACATCATTTCTGTTTCTCCTAGAGACTATGGCACACACTGTCTCACATCAAGGGGACACTTCAATACCTTTGCCTTAAGGAGTCTCTTCCCTGCAGCAGCTGATCTTTCTCAGAGTTGTCGATAGCAATCTTGCAAGCCAGATTTGCCTTTCTCCAAGCTGCCTGATTGCTGAAATCACAAGAGTACAATACTGTAGTGCGATGGTAACACTGTGTAAGCTGAAATCACTTCCACAAAGCAGTCACCCTAACTAAGCTCAACATATGCACATGGACTTTCTTTGTGTTATACCACAGAGTAACAATACACGGTTCTTTCATTTCTTCTCCTATGTGTATCATTACAGGCTCAGTCGCTCAAAGGGACAGACCTGCAGGAGACAGGGAGGAGATGGGAGCCCTCCCCTTTCCTTCCCTGATCATAGAATCGTTCCAGTTGGATGGGACCCTTAAAGGGCCACCTGGTCCAACTCCCTGCAATGAACAGTGACACCCACAGCTCCATCAGTGCTCGAAGCCCCTCCAGCCTGACCATGGGTGTCTGCAGGGACGGGGTACCACCACCTCTGGGCAACCTGTGCCAGGATCTGCTCTCAGACTTGGGCAAAGCAGCACCGTGTCACTGACCACACAAAACAGGATCTGAAAGACTGCCCGGAAGGCAGCTACGTTCAGGTACCTCTGAGGACCTGTAAGCAGCACTGCCCGCCCGGCCTACCTGAGCATTTGCTTTTTATGGTTCTCCACCTCCTGCAGCAAGGCCTGTTTCTCTGACTCTTTATCTTGCTCCCTCGCCATCTGTTCCAGCTCCTTGGGCCAAAAACAGAAACGGGACAATCAGACGGACCGCTGCCACCTGCAGCTCCGAAAGGTGCGAAGCGGCAGCGGCCCCGCGGCGGGGAGCTGAGAAACAGCCGTGTGGGCTCCAGGCAGCACAACCCCACCTGGATGCGGCCGCGGAGGTGCCGGAATTTCTCCTTCACCGCAGCGTTGAGCTCCGTGAGGGCGCTGAGCGGCCCCGGGCAGTCCCGGATGTCCTGGAAGACAACGGCCCGCTCAGCGCGGCCCGAGGCCCTACGTGGACGGGCGGGGAGGAGAGGGCAGGGCCGCGGGCGCCCCGCAGCGCCAGCCCAAGGGCTCCGCCGCCTCCGGGGGGTTCCGCGGGCGGCACTACCTGCACGGCCGCCTTGATCTCCAGGTCGAACTTGACGATCTCCTGGTGGCACACCCGCACCGGCACGCTGCCGGCCGCCGCCGCCATCTTGGGAGTGAAGCGCCGGCGCCTCGAGCGCCCCCTGCTGGCGCCGCGCAGCGCCCCCCGGCCCTTCCGCCGCGTTGCGCGGGGTCCTCCGGTCCTCCAGGGAGGAAAAGGGCAAGGCCCCGGGGCGCAGCCCCACCCCCAGCACACAAACACACGCAGGGATTTGAGACGGCGTTTCCTCGACAATTTTTATTTTAAATTACAAAGGATGTTGCGTACATCGATGAAATTTTGCGTCTGAATAGAAGTGCGAGGGATCGAGGGGGACAGTAAACAAAGTCAATCGTGGAATTGTGCCTCTTCTCGAAGAGAAAAAGAAATAAAAACTGCACAGCTATTAACCGACATTGAACATTGCAACTCTGAACAGATCATGCTTTTAACAGGAAAATTTATTTTCTAACAGAGACAAGACTTTCATGGAGGTTCTCTGAGCTCCCGTTGGAAGCTGATGCTGGAGTATGCCATGTCCTGCGGGAAATGCCTTCCCCCCACTTCGGGTTCCCCGACTGCACATACTGAGCAGTGAAGTCTCGTGGCCGTGCTGGGGGATAGGTACTCAAACGAGAATGTATGACACGAAAGATCATCACAGTTAAATGCTACTCGTGGGCTTGGTTCTTAACCAAAAGGTTTTCCTTGGGTGGATTGTGCTTTTGTCAATATTAAATCCAACACACAGAAATTTTCCTTGCTGTAGATGGATTACAGCCAAATTTGACTTATCCAGATACGTAACTAGCAACTACGGCAAGAAGACCTTGGAACACTGGTGTTACCCGAAAAGCCTTTCATCTTATTAAAAAACCAGCGTGGCTTAAGATAGTTCTGATTCCACTTTTAGCTCCACCACTCATTAGAAAGACAATAAATGCATCACCAGCATTTACTCCTGTGGAAGTTCACGGATGTCTAAGAGGCTGAGGATTGTAATTCAGCACACACACACCTGGTCTACACGCAAGAAGCACCGGGGAAAAACACGGCATGTTGTGAAATGCAAGATGGAGATACTGTTGAATATTGCAAAGAAGATATAGCCTAAAAGTGCCATCTTTCATTAATGACATTTAAGAATCCCAATTTGTATTGGGAAATATTCAAGAGTGGTGTTTTCTCAACATACTAATGCCCTTAATACAGTTACAAAAAGAATCAGTCACCGAAGCAGTAACTGAAATGTACTTCACACGATCCCTGGGGTAAACAAAATAGATTTCAGCTCTGTGCAAGGCTGTATCAACAAGCCAAGACCACATCTAGCAGCACACTTAACTAGGTAATTCCAACTGAAGCCTCCAACTTAAGAATAGTAATGATTGGATGCATTCTTGAAATTCAGGTCTCAAGGCCAAATCCAGACCCTAACATTCACGGTACACAACTGGTTACACCTCAACAGAATTTCAGGAAGACTAGCAAGCAAGTTAGAGGAACAGAATGGCATCTGCTGTTTCTGTTAAAGGCAACGTGTACACAACTCTTAAAAATTTTTCCTGATAAAGCCTTTTGCAGCTTTAAAAAAATAGCTATATTTAAATGATGTATGAAAAAAAAGCACATCCATTCTTTGTATTCTGTGAATAAGCTGTTTTATTAACGAAGGCAAACACCAGATAAACGTTGGGCAGGGGGGAACTCTTTAGATAAAAAATGACAGCAGGTGACTGGTTGCTTTTCAGTTAGCTAAAAGACCCTTCATCCGTCAGATTTTAGATTTTTCTGCTTTTAACTTTCTCCCAGCTTTCTTTTCTTTTTTAACAGTGGCAAAGGGTCTGCTATCTAGAAAGGACTGGGGACTGAACACAGCTGAGCCCGACTCTCACATCAGCTCTGCAGCAATGCAACTTTATGAAATCACGCTTCAGCTGGCACGGTAAGAAAATCCAGCCCACTCACACCTAACAGCTTTATTAATAAGTCTCTCTCATCCAAGAAAAGAACTCACCAAATATCAGTAAGTGTGTTCAATAAACCACAAAAGAAGTGTTAGCAAAAAGGGGTTCAGGGCTCAAAAATGCCCTTTGTGAGCACCCCCACATTCTGCAAGGCCATTCAAAAACTGGTCATCCCATATAAGTAGAAAACAACTGCTACTGAGAGAAACAAAAATAGATCTATCCAAACTCTCTTCAGGATGCTTTTACCAGTTCGGATTCACTTTTGGAGGGGTTAGGTTTGAAAAGTTCAAGGGTAATGAAAAACATTTAGTTCTAGATGTACAAGTAAGGCACAATATAAAGCCACATCATAATCTCTCATGAAGTAGGAAAGGACAAGAATCATACATGGTACAGTAGAACGAGCAGTCAATTGAGTCAGAAAGTGTGGCACCTAAGTTCAGACTGACAAGATTTTAACAAGAGCAGTTATAACAGCATGCTTTTAATATGGAAACAAACCCTAGAGAATCCAGTGTATCAGAAAAAGGAAGAACTTCTGTTTGTATTAAATCAAAGATGTATAATTGTTTTTGGATATAGGATTAAAAGTGAATATTCACAATGCCTACACTCAAAAACAAACAAATGAACAACAAAAAAAAATCCAGGACTTCAATAAGAGCCACATACCATGTATGAACACTGAAAATCTTTAGAAAATGGTCTTCTCTAAAGATCACCCAAAAACGCATGCCACAATTGCCAAGAAACAGAACATGTACATTTGTTGGTTTTTATAACCTTAAAAGATTTTGTCTGTGATAAGTATACACTAAATGTATATATTGTAATGACACTAGAGGAAGCAGATTGTTACTGGCATTAAAGTACAACCATTTCTAGACGGTTTAAATGCCACAGAGTCCCCTGGTTAAAATGTAAAGCTGCACAGCTCACCTATGTCACCTTTATGATAAAGTTAAACCAGCAAAAGGTCTTATCTGTACTCTACATTTTACTGCCAGGTTTTATTTATATCAAGTATCGCTGCAGCATTCTGACCAGCCCAGAGTTAGCAGCAAGTGGCAGGAATCATATAAAACGCAGTTTCTTTTTTTTCTTTTCTTTTTTTTTTTTTCTTTTTTTTCCTTTTTAAACAAAGTGCTTTTCTAAGATATACATACATATAAATAGGTACAAAATAAAGTGTCAACATTAAAAAGCTCAACTATTCAAAAGCTTTAACTTAAAATAATACATAGAAAACACTGAAATGCAAAGGGTATGGAATTCACTAAAGATTCGAAGTCTACTTTGAAATGCTAGACCAAAATCATATTCTGGTTTTCAGATAAAAATAAAGAGCTATAAAGTTATATTTGCCCAGTACTCCTGAGCAGTAAAAAGGGGCTTTCTGATACCTTGTCAGTTCAATTTGTCACAAAAGTTTCTAACTGATTGCAAAACTGCTCTGAACGTTTAGGAACGCTGCCTCCATAGAGCATGAGGACCTCTCCTGTCGGAGCAGCGCGTCCATCAGAAAGGAACGACAGCATTCACATCTTCGCACAGACATGGCCTCATCCTCACAAGGAACATTCTTAGTCGGGGTTTTATGGGCAGTATGCATCTCTGGAATAAGTGTAACATTGGCAATGCTTACAATAGGAATACATCTGACCCACTGTGTAAAGCAGCAGCCGACTCTCACCTCATCGTGAGAGCAACGAGAACACCCAAAGTCCACTCTGATTTTGCAATTCTTAAGTGGATTTACAAAGTTTTGCCTAAATTGCTCTGGGTATTTGTTCAATCTCGTAAAGGAAAAACTTGCCGTACAGCTCAGTAGTGGTATTTTGGCCTCCTCCTCCCTTTTGAGTCTTCCAAAATATTTAGATAGAAAGTAAGCTGTGTGCACACTCACCAGCACGTGGCAGGACTGCCACCTTCACCTGCAACTCTCACTGCACTATTGCAGACTTCTTAATAGTACAAGCTTGGATATAAAAATAACCTACATATAAACAAAAAGGAATCACAGTACAAACACAGACAAACTAGAAACAAAGTGGAGAGATTCCCCAAAGGGAGCGGGGAGAAAGCCTTCATGGACTTTTGCATTTTTTTCAGCAGCTACATTTGAAAATATTTGGTATTTCTATTTTCAGTAAACAGTGTTCTGTCATCTTTAAATAGGGAGAGAAAGAACGGGGAGGAAAAGGGGGTCCATGAAACCAGAGAATGATCTTGCCTTGAGATAAAGGACTTTCATCAAGGGCTAAAGCTTTTAATCTGTACGTTAACACTGACTACAAAGCCAACTCTTATTAGCAGAAGAGCAAATAAGAACTCTGTTAATATTTCCCAATGATAGAAACTACTGAATTAACAAGAATAAGTCACGTAGAAGTTTGAAGAAGCTAGTTTTGAAATACCTGTACAAAAATATAAAAGTCTATAAACTTCTTTTTTCTGTCTTGTTTTGTTTGAAGCCTGTGTTGACATCACATGCATAATAATACACCAACTGGAAAAGTGGCAACTAAGGAATTAGATTTTTGTAGCTCTTTTTTCTCTTTACATATATACACATTACAATAAAAATAATTTTATTTTGGTTGTTTGTTGGAAGTATACTACAACAAGCTAAATATTTCTTTAAATTCTCAAAGTTGAAAACTATTTTACCAATAGCTTACTAAAATCCAAATATATTAAAATCTCCTACAGTAAGTGCAGAGAAAAAAGATTTAAAGACTCCAAGACGGCCACCAACTTATCTACCATGGAAGCGAACTACAAGAACAGCAAAATAATATCGTTATGTATGAGTGCTCCTTCTGTAGATAATTGGACCCAAACAAAAAAAAATTCACAGTTCAGTAAGATCCCTAACCCTGACCTTGTAATTTTTTTTTCTTTTTTTTTTCATTTGTTTTTACATTCAGTACAGTATCATATAAGCTGTGCAAAACTTTACTTAGACTGGCAGTTCGCCATATCAGTTGCATTTGTCTTTGGTACAAAAATAAACAATCGCATTAATGTGCAAGTATATGTTTTCTTCCGGCCAAAGTACCGAAATTGAGTTTTTCTAGAGCCATCTTTTATACAATACATAGACTCTGTGGCATATATCTACATTTTCAACATATTCCTATATACATTCAAAAATTTTAAGAGCTGGAACAAATACATTAAAACCTATAATCTCACCATCTGTACATCTTGTTTTTTCCCCTCGGGGTTTTCTTCATACAAAACTTTACCAGCTTATACTGATAGCTCTCTCCTCAAAATACAAGGCACAAAGAATATACTTTTTTTTCTCTTGCTTGCACAGACATTTAAATACTATATTAAGCTGAGAAAATTAAAGTTTATATGGCACACTAGCTCCGAAGCCACGTGTGCTATGTACAAGTTAATGGTTGCAAAGAAAGCTTACTGTTTTTAAGAAGAACGAAGCAAATCCAATTATTTCAAAACAACAAACAAGAACAAATACAAAAACAACAAAAAAAACCCTTAAATCAACAGCTTTATCAAAAAAATGCTTCCTCTTATTTTGCTTGGAGCATAAACCTGCCACTATGTCTGGCATGTGCTAAAAAAATTTTACTAGCAAAAATATGGTTTTGCTTCTAAAACAAAAGTGGTAAGTCTGGTCCTAGAACTTAATTTTAAAAAGAACCCTCATCTCCGTATGCAACCTTGAAGCAGCTTTAGAACTATCTAGTTTATGCTCCAAAATTGCTACTAGGCATTTTTTATACGATGCTTTGACTTTTTTTTTTTTTCTACGCTGTTACTTAAAAATAATGGAACCTAATTGTAAGTGTTTACATAATGCTTAAACTGACATGCAGACCAGAATGCAATTTACAATGAAGTACATGACAACACAGGAAGAATCTGACCAATGAGAACAGGTGAAGTCATGTCTTAAACTTTTGACATTGGTATTCGTAATCCTACAAGGCCACCTGTGGGGTCTCCTTCTGCAGTCTTCTCTAAAACTTGATTCACAAATTCTGATGTCTGTCCAGCTACAGGAAGTCCTGAAAACAGAGGGTAAGAAAATGCACTGTAAGGTTACTATAAATTATATGTATTTGACATTCCTAGAAGTGACACAAGCCCGACAAATGAATGGTTTGGTCAGTAACCAAACAAAAGATTTGGTTACAGCTGTAATGAGGAAGTGCTTCCTTTCTCTGTTCCAGAAATAGTTTCTGACCTAACATACCACAGATGACATCTCTTCACATACAGGTGAATACATCATTTGCTCTGCTTACCAAGAGTATCTTTAATAAGTATGTTCAACCTTTGTTCCATGTTGACTCCTCTATCCTCTTTAGGCATCTGCACTCGATTAACGATTTCTTGTTTAATGGAGTTTATCACGAACAGCAAATTATCTGCAAAGAAAGAACCTGGGTTAGACATACACTGCATTCACCCAGGAACAGAAGAGATGCTTAGTTGTCCACACACTGTTAACACAGACTTGCCTTAAGAACATAAGAAAAACTAACATGTGAAGAATTGTATTTACCATATTCTGTGTTGAGACCCCAGAGTTTTACTTTATTGGCTTCATACTGGGCTTTCTTCTTTAGTCTACAAGCCCTATAGCAAGAAGAGTGGAAGAATTAGAACATTTTAACAAATGTTCCAGAATACTAAGAGCATCTATTTCAGTTAGCCACACCAACTTAGCAACCAATGCTCCAGACTCACTCATCTTCACTTCAAGTGTGCTACTACCTGTATTTGCTTACATTTGTGGATTTTACTACTCTAACAATAATTTGCCCCGCAGCTAAGACATCTTCCATTGGAAGTATATTATGACCTGCTATGAACAGGTAGACTACATCTCCACAGTGCCAGTTGCCCTGCTTTTTGATTGCCGGGTGATAAACCCATCAACAGGGACTGTCACAGTGAAGCAGGATCTCAAGACAAAAATTAGCCTTACTTGCACTGCTGCAGTAATGCAAATGAACTCATCCAATGAGTGCTAATTGATACGTTACCTGGAAGCCAGTTTGTTCTTTTCTTTTCTTGACCTTGGCCTGGCAGTTAAGGGAAGTTCACTGACTGGTGTCAGGTCACTGATCACCTTATTCAGCTTCCGCAGCTCGTTACCGATCTGTAGAAGCTTTTTGGGATTGGGAGTCAGGTCTTCCACATCAGTCCTCCGTGACTTCTTCGCTGCGTATTTACCTGTTTTGAATATGCAGGAAGTTGGATAGTGAGTGACACAAGATGCAGGCAAGCCTATGAAAAAATGTTCTTAAATGTGTATTATTTTTGGTGCAGTTTAAGTTCCATTGTTTGTCGCAAGAGAATGGTCTGGCATAATGTGATCTCTGTGGCCTTCCACAATAGAAAGAGCATTTCCAGACAAACTGCTTTGTACAATTTGTATTATATCCAGATCAGATAAGAGCAAATACTGCTGGCTGGGCTAGAAACACACTCGATGTAATAGACAGTATTCAAACAACCGTGCTGAAAAATGTACATCACAAGTTCAAAGCCAGTCATTTTGCCCCCTTGGTAACTTGTTAATTCATATGTTCAGCCAATGCATTCTCTTGGATGGTAAACTTGATTAAATTCCTAAATAATCTCATTCTCAAAGTTCTGGATTAGGAGCAACTTGGTACTGATGACCTACATAAAGGCTACTCAACCCTCTTTATGCTATTTAGGGGCTGGTTTCACGGAGGAAATACACATTCGAGACAAAATTCTTATTAAGATCTTTTGCCACTGCTGTGTCTTGTTCTAGATTTCTATTTGAAATAGGGCTACAGATCACTTGTATGCAAGTGATAATAAAACTGACAAAACCTGCTTCAGAATTATTTATCAGAGAGCTGACAATTTAGCATCATTAAAGGGCACTTGCTCCCACAAGTGTCTAGAGAGACTGAGTCCTTAAGTCCTGTTTATCTGTTATTTTATAACAAATGCAGATGTAAGCCTTCATAACAATGAGTATTGATAGAGCTTTAGGCGCAGTTATTGGACTACAAGATAAGCATGTGAAAGTCAAGCACGTGAAAAAGAAAAAAGCTTCCTTCCCAGAAAAAAAAATCTATAAAATAAATACAAAAACCTGTTCATTTATCTGAAGTTAAACTGCAACATTAAAAATAATTTTCAGTTGCAAGGGAATGTTAACATTACACTCAGGGAAGCTGGCTTTATTTTGGTCCTTCAGAGCCACAATCAAATGGAACAAGCCTATCAAAGAGGTCCTGTGACAAGAAAACAAATATTACTCCTAAGAATGGCTTGTTCTCAGTAATGTTAGCTGTGTTTAAAGTAGAGCAAGTTGTTAATCAGAAAGTCATGGGAATAAAACAGTTATTAGACCAACTGAGCTAAGTTCCTGCGAGGGTATTTTAAATAAATAGGTCATTCACAGAAAAGTAACTGCTCTGCTGTATCGCACTGACACGGGTGGGAGGAACAAGGAGGGAAGAACAAAAAGAGAGAGCTTCAGGTTAGTGCCTGCCTGTCCTTTAGTTCATACTGCAGTTAACCTCAACTTTGCACCTCAGGCCACTTGCAGCTTACTTTAACAAAAGCAAGACTGAAACTGTGTTAACAGCCGGGGGCAAGTATCAGTCATGAGACCTATCCCTGGTGTTTACAGTACCACACTGAGAAAATTCTCAACTCCTGGGGTTTCCACTGAGGGCCCTTGGAAGTTACAAGTCTCAATTCATCCACCTCCCCTGGAAGAAACCACACTGAACGTTATTACTGTACGTTCACTGTGCCTTCCTTGGACACAGCGCAGAGCTCGGCTAACTGAGCAACAGACTTGCAGTGTTTTAGTGATTTCTTTTCTTGGTCAAAACTCGTGAGTGGAATCGCAATTTCAGGTGGGGAAGTCTGGCTGCTGAAGGTGCCAGCATGACAGACTGTGACCTGTAAGTAGGACTCTGTTCTTACCATGGTGGAGACCGTTCTTCTGATACATGTTACTTGGTAGTGTATCTCGGTCCCACTCTGACGGCCGCAGCATCCTTTCCTGCTGGGATGGTGTGAGCTGCTCGCTGTACTCCCAGAAGTATCTCCGCTTCCCTCTTTTTCGAGAGGTTATTGCAGACATTTCTTTTAAATCCTCCACAGAATCATTTTCGTATCCTAAAAGAATGCATTACATTGTTCGTGTAATGTTCATAGGACAGTTTGGAGCCTTTTAACCATGGACCAAGTGTTAAACTTCAGTAAGAAAAGACAGAGAATGGACTGTATCACATTATCTCTTCTACTTGGTTTTAGCCTCAGCTACCACTGGATATTTGCTTTAAAACCAGAGACAGACACCAAGGCAGTGATGGTGCCTCATCAGCTGAATGGAGACAAATGATTCATGCATGGAAAGCCCCCTTCAGTTCCTGACCCCTTCAGTTCTGTTGCTCTTCTCCCCACGATCTCACTGCTGAGCAGACAACAGCTGTTAAAGAATACTCCTCCACTCCTTTAATGTGCAGGAACATAATCCTAACTCTCCTACACATTTTAATTTCCAATCAAAAGCATACAAATGGAGGTGGATTAAAAAAATAAAGATGGATTAGCAGAAGGCTAATTAATAAAGCAAAAATATTGTTCTGCTTCGAGCTTAAATATCCTTGGGAAATAGATCACACTATCAATCTCCATTAGAATGAAGGAATGGGGATTGGACCCAATTCCACAAGAAAAGAACATCTAAATGGAAGGGATTAAAGACACAACCTGTTCAATCTTTTCTTCGCATCTTCAGTGGGATGGAGACAAATGATCCACAATAAAGCTACACAAGATCATAGAGATGTATTCTAATGCACTGATATGGCAAACTGTTCTTAAAAGTATATGGAAACAGTAATGACACTATCACCATATCTTTAGACCATAACTATGTAAACACAAAATATAGTTTTTAAAATCCTACCTATGCTTTAGAGAACAAATACAACCTGTACTAAGGTAGGAAAAAATATACAGTGTTACCTGTTGTACAAAAATGCTCTACCACACTTCACATCTAATTAAAAAATAAAACTTCAAATATCACATTCACTGATGAAGCTTCAGGAAAACCCAGCCACTAACTGGACTGTACATGTAATTAACCTTGGGCCCATATGCTTCAGCTCTGCACCATCTTTGAGCAGCAGCACAAAGAATGCTTTCTTTATTTTAGAGCAGTCCATGCAAGTAGTCTGTTTGCACTTGAGAAAGCAGCCGAAAGAAGAAAAAGCAAACTCTCTTGCTTTGGGCTGACTCTCCCTCAGCTCACAACCCAACCATGAATGGCACACAGAAGGATGAAACCAGTTCTAAACTTGTTTGATTCTCCTGTTCATTGACAGGACAGTGTTTTAAGGGAAAACATCGAACAACAAAATGTGTTTTATAAAACACTTTTTTTCTTGTATAGCCAAAGTGATTATGGCGATTTACATTAAATATAGTTTCAAGTACCACTGATATTTTAATTGTACTTTCCTTTGACCCAAACACTGTTTGACATAAATATCCAAATACTCTTCCTCACCTTCCACCTACAAAACATGTCAAGCAATGCACCTTGTTATACGGACACGTGTAACTTTAGCCCAACTTTGTGATAAAGCAGAATTAAGCCAATGAAAACAAATCTCATTCAGAGCTGATGTGTACAAATGTAAAATGAGGTTAAAATCAATGCTTCCTGTTTGCTTATTCAAACCATAATTAAATTGGCTATTTAAATTATGTTGACTTAATGCATCCTGCTTTGTATGTCTAACACTGACCTGCTATCATTGTACAGTTATATGGAACAGCCCAGTGCACAATGTCCTGTCCTAGGCTGTAACGCAGAGCAGTGCAGCAAATCAGTTTAGCTTTTCTGTACTGCGTCCATCCTTCTTGAATTCTCCTCCCAGCAAGTATCATACAGCACTCTCACCTTCTCGGGTGAGCTTCTATGAAACCTGAAACAATTCCTCTCAAGCCCTTACCAAGTCACTCCTTAAAATCTTTGCTCACAACCCTTACCAAAGCTTTAGATTAAAATTTGCCTTCTGCATTGTCCTAGATTAAATGCAGAAAGAACTCCACCAAAGCAAACCCAAAAAAGCTCTTCTCTGTACTGTTTAATCATCGTGACTTCTGTCAAACTGCTCCTGGAGCCCCAGCTGGCAGTGCAGCACCCAAACACAGCACAGCTCCTTCACACGGTCATCTCCTGGTCCCTGTAGGCACATGTCCCTTTAACTCTCTTCCCCAGTGCTTCTGAAAACTGAATCAACTGCTGCATCTCTCATTTCTGGAATCTCTTGACTACTTGGTAGCAGAAGCAGTCATTTACTTATATTTCTATTAAATGACATAGGGAAAATACCAATAAGGGCAAACAGTTTCAGTGCCGAAACAGGCCTGGGCTGATCATTCCCATAAGAAATTAGCTTTAACAGTACCCAAACTGCTCCATCTGTATCCCAGTAGTAATAAAAGTATTGTTACCAGCCAGTAACACTTTCAGTTATTTTTCCCACGTCCCCGAAGTTCAGTGCACCCATGTATTTCCTCAGAAAATACCAACTCCAGTGCTTTAAGAAAGTGCACCGTGCATTCCCAAAACAAAAAAGAATAAACCAAAGCTAACTGTGGATAAAATACGCATATCTGAAGGTCAGCAAACACAAAGGTTTTGTCCTGTCTTCACTCTAAATTTAGTAACTGATTTTGGTTCCAATGAAAGCAGGGAAGGTTAAGTATTCTGGAGCCATGCCCTTTTTTAGAAACTAATTCCACAGTATTTATTTTCACTGCAAAGGTAAAATGTAAGAGCGTGAGTGACATAATTAAGATATCCTGAGACATTACCACTTAATGTATGAAATACATCTGCTGATGCTCTTATAACAGCAGTGTACTCGAGGTGAATGGCTTCACGGGCTTGTGAAAGCCAAGCTCTTTGGTTACTGCAGTGCACCACGTGGATTTGTTTAGAAGGGGAGAGACTGTCATCAACATTTGAACAAACAGCAAGTAGTTAATGCAATTCCACCAGCTGAAACCCCAGCACTTCCATACATCTCCTTTTCAAGATTACCAGCTGTTCTGTGCAACGAGCCTCCGTGGGCTGCACAGCGCTGCGTGGCACAGCAAGCAGCACGGAGCTTCAATAGCTGCTCACACCTCAGGAGGTACAGAGTTCAGTTCAGAAGAAGGGAGGAAGAGATTTCCAAATGCTAATATGTAGGTGCTGGGTATGTGAAAAAGTAACATAAAGGGCATAATACTTAACAAGTTTAAAGCCAGCTCAGGAAATCTACTTCGAAAATAATTTAATCGAGAGTTCTTTATGACAAACAACAGCTTTGGGGAAGCTGCTGCTCTTAAAAAGGGAGAATTTCAGCTGTTTTTCTTTTTCCCCAACGTTATGCACTGACAAACATCTGAATACCTTAATTCTTATGCTCCACTTAAAAGCATTTATAAAATGTGAGTATAATACTTTCTGCAATTAAACTAATACTTGGTTACAGTTCTGTCCCTGTAGATTTTCTTTTCATAAAATGCTGCCACTTTGCTACCTTCTAGATAAAGGTTACCTTGCATTTTTCTTGTTAATGCTCCATTTCTACTCGCAGAAGAATTCCATATTCTTCAAAGACTCACTAAATATCACTGTTGAAAACCACCAAGAAATGATTCTATTACCACAAAAGCACTTAAGGAAACACTTTAACTCAGGCAATGATTCTGTGCCAGCTATCGAGAGATATGACTTCAGCACAGTCCACTGAAGCACTACAAAGCTTTGCACATCCTACCATCAAACCACGGAACGGGAGATAACAATTGCAGGCAGTTGCTCTATGACCCTTAGCTACAAGCTCATTCTCCTGAATTGTCTATCATAACTTTTGCTGTACGACCACCATTTCTGCTTTTCTTTTTTTTCCCCCAAGACAGGAGAAACAAAGGCCTTGTGCAGTTTTCATTCATTACATTGTGAAAAGCACTTACAGAATCTGTGATGAGTGGTCAGAATTTAAGTTCTGTTCATCTCTAATTACAAAGCATTCAAAAGCATTCTTTCTCTCTTGGAAGACAAATTAATTGAGCTCAATGTTAAGAAACCCCAACATTGCTGGTACCTGGTTCTGAGAAAGTATCACTGATGTCATCATCTTTATCATCCTCATAATCTTCTTCCTCATCATCGTTTTCAGACAGCTCGTGCTCACTGCCAAATCCTTCATCATGATCCTCATCTTCAATATCTTCCTCATCCTCCTCATCTTCTTCAGGGTCTCCTTTGGCTGACTGTTCGCCCAAACCATCTGTTACAAAAAGAGAATAGTTGTGCTCTTCTTTTTTCTGTGATGAATCTGATACCGATGTGCTGGCAGAAAGGCTGCTCTCCCCCACAACAAGTCCTGGAGTTTCCTGGGGTGCTCTGAGGAGCAGTTCTTGAGTCTCTTTAAAAGGCAAAATAGGAGGTGTACAGTGACTGTGTGGGGATTCTTTTACTTCTTGTCTCTTTGCTACAGCACCACAGTAACAGGTGTTTTCCTTTGCTGCGTCTGTGTGTGTCTGGCTCAGCACTGGTCTGCTCTGTGGTAAAGGATTGATTTTTACTTTTGCCTTTTTAACATAGTCTTTACATTCAACGTGAATGTTCACCTTTTCGTTACTGTACACACTGGTCTTCACCATGATTTGTGTACTGGAAGCAGGCTGTGTTGCAGGTTTGCTTGCCTTTTGAACATAGTCCGACAAAGGTGCCTCAGCCTGAACGTTCTTGGAGGAACAGACTGGGGCTGCTGCTCTACTTGCAATTTTTTTTCCAGGTAACAGAGAATTTAAAGGGTTTTGTTTTATGCTAAAGAGTGAATCAGGATAATAGAGTGAATCTGAAACAGGCTGGGAGTCCTCACTGTTAAGCTGAGCCAGAGTCGGTGTTTTGCTTATCACCTCTTCATCTTGGTATGGGCTTGAAAAGTCATCAAGGCCCAAATAATCCACCTCTTTTGTTCCCCAGATGTCACAGCTGGTTAGTTTAGTGTATTTAGTTAAGTCTTCACAGTACGTGTCCCACTGCTCCCACTTTGAGGTGAGAGCAGCTTCTTTGTCCAGGATGTCCGTAAAAGACTCTAAGTTCTCAAGGTCTTTGCAGTCCTCCATTGAAAGTAAGTTGTCTCTGGAGCTTTGCTGGTAGTCCATTTCTCTGTCCTGTGCAACAAAAGACAAGTTAAAATTAAGATAGAAGAGTAGTATCAAATCATCTCTATCCCCTACTTAAACTTACGTGGTAAGCTTAATTCAAGTGAAGAGTTGATACAAAGATATCTCAACTTCCAACTGAAAAATTTCTCTGAGGGTCAGACTGGAGCATAGTTCCCCTGCTTCAGCAGCAGATGCTTGGGAAAAGGTTGCTAGAGATCCAAGTAAAATATCTCTGGATTCTTTTTCTGTTATTAATTTGCTCAGTAGAAACCAGAATAGGACCAATATCCATGTACTTAAAATATGAAAAACATCACAAGCAACATGTTCTAGTTTCCATTAGCCTAGGTCAAACTTTGCTATGTGAATCAGAGAAATTGCTTACATTTACCAGTGCATGGGAAACTTCATTCTAAGCTCATCAGTGGACAGCAGTGAGCTGCCTTTCACCTCCCATGCGGTAAAAATGAGCGCTACTGTGAACTTTTATTTTGCTTCCCCTGCCTTCAGAACTTGAGTGAAGTAGTATATAACTGCTCTTGAAGAGAATACGGTTTGTAAGGAAGAGTCTGCATCACCATGATGTAACATCAACACAACTCCCTTTGATACTTGTGTATCAAGCCCCTCCTGATGGCCATCTTTAATAAGCAGTTAGGCTCTTCCCCAGTCACAGTAAGCAGTAATGAATAACCACCCAGTGTTTGTGAGCAAATACCCCCTTATTACTACATGAACTCGGGGTATTGGTCAAGGAGGAGGTGTGAGCACACAGAAAGCAGACCTACCAGTTCATACATGAAGTCTGGATCTGAACTGCTTGCCAAGAGATCTGTGCTCATCAGAGTCTGTTCTGAAAACACATGGCTCCGAAAGGCATCCCCAAAAGGAGGGTCCATTCCACTCACACTGGGCTACAACAGAATTGATAGTGAATATTGCAGGATACCATTAAAAAGCATATTTACCTCAATAAGACATGAGTATTGCTATTTTATCCAAGTGTCTGAACTCATGCTAGGCTTGCGTATGGAAGGTGTTTGCCTACAGATGAGTATTCTGTTTTGTTGGTTTGAAAATCTTAGGTGTTTGCCAAATTTAGGGATAGATCAGCATTTGCAGAAGAGGAGAGTGAGTACTGGCACTCCTGAGAATATTAATATGCACTACCTGCATGCAAGGCCTTCACCTTAGTAGGAATCACTGTGTACTAAAGCAGTGTTGGCTGCTCTTAGAACCATTAAAACTTGTAAAGCTTCTACCTGAGATTGTAACAATAGCAAAATTAGCATAACCAAATCAGCAGTGTTGTCTCTCCTAAGAACAAAGCATAACTTTGCAAACAAACACTACGCAGGATGACTAGGCCTGCAGCTGATACGAAGCAAAGCCTTTGCTACACTCAATTCCAGACCTCTGTTTCCCTTCTAGACAAACTTGCTCTGAGGGCTGGAAGGGGAGAACCCTGTACTGCTGAACGCCATTCAGTGTGAACCACTGCAGTAAGGGCAGATCTTCAGGCAGTGGCCAGAAGACAGCTTGGCTGATTCTTGCTGAGGAAACAAATACAGCACCAAGAGCAGCCCCACAGCTTCCACCACAAATACCACCAGGGCACTAAAAAGCATATATCATTTAGTTTCTTCTAATTTCTCCCCGTTTATGCCAGTCAAATTTGCTCTTACGCTGTTCTTCCCACCCCCTCCCTTTTTTTTTTTAATAAGAAAGCAATGTTATTTACAGAAGTAAATACGATCATAGCATTCCATACTTACCTGAGGCATTTCCAAGCCCAGATTCCCCAAATCCAATTCCAAACTTCTTGTTTTATTCACTTGGAGATTTCTTTCCAGCTTTACCTCAGTCTCAGTGAGTTTACACAATCCATGTAATGAATTTTTTCCTTATGGTAACTTCAGTTCACTCTTATGGAGCTCTTCTATTTGCGTTTTCTGTGCAGAATAAACAGAGCAAACCCCAAGGAGGTAAGTGCTCCGTCACCAACAAGACAGGGCTTAAAAAACTGCCTAAGTGAACTGAAGACAAAAATTCTCTCTGAACAGTGATCATTCCTCAGGCTTGAATGTACAGTGGTTTTCTCCCCTGCCATTTTTCACCAAATGAAAGGGCACAGGTACGACAAAACAGAGATTCTGCAAAAACCTTTTTGGCTGAGTTACATCCTGCTGCCCTTTTTCCTCACTACGTAGACCACAAACTCTACAGACATATGAAAAGGACTGGAAATAACGACTAGCATACTGCTGGGGACACAAGAGAGGTTAAGACTGAAAACCTTTACGACTAATACAACTGAGCCAATGAAGTCTGAAATTGTCCCAGACAGACATCTCAAAATGTTAGTTTCAGAACAGGCAGCAATACTGCTCCAGTAACAAGACTCCTTTTCTTAAAAGTTTAATCCATTCAGCTTCAGATAAGATTCTATCAATCACTCACACAGCAGCATCTAGTGGCAGAGGGATTACAGCAAGCATGCTCACTATCCAGAAGCACAGGAAAGGAAGGGACAACTCCCCAGCAGAACGAGAAAGTAACAGGAAGTAGAAAAGAAAAATGTGTTAAGGAAGAAAGGAAAGGAAAGACAGGAAGAGAGAATCTCTGGTATCAAATTAGTACCTAATGTAACTACACTGCCTTCATGGGGGCTGTTCTCCTACTGCCTTGCTTTCCTGTGATATCCCTACTCCTACGTAAAAGTGTCTTTAAGAAAAAAAAAAAAAAACAGCTGTCAGAAGACTGTAACCCAAAAACAGAACCACCACGCTTACACAGTTTTCCAGCACTCACAGTGAAAATACATTTGTTTCTCTGAATAGAATCCTTCGCCAGACATTGCTCCTAAGTCAGTTCAGTGCAATCTGCTCAGGCTGTTTGTCTGCTTACTTCGAAAAGCAAACAGCAAAGTAAAAGTGTTCTACACCGCTGAGCTGCCTCCTCCCACCAGCACATGGCGGAGGTTGCTCCTGCTCTCAGACAGCATCTCGGCTGTTTTGTTAAACTCAGCATGTATTCTATCAGATACCACACAAAAAACGTCTTTACTCATCAAAACAGACTGCTTCTCAAATATCAGAATACAAAGAAGAAAACAAAAGCTGCAAGTCCAGTCATGCACAAATCACAGCTCTCAATAAAACCGAGCTCCTGCTGCCAAGCCACGCTGCTCCTGCATAGGGTCCTGTGTCCATCAAGAGCCAGCTCCTTCTGACCGAATTTTCCTCTTGCTCTGAGGCTTCCAGGGAACTCCTTTTACTTATCTTAAAGTGACATTATGCAAGCTAAGCTTGCATCCCAAGGCAACGTGCCTAAACAACCTCAATCTTCCTCTGCACAGCAGAGGCTACGCAGCCACAAAACCAGTCCTTCCTCTGCTGTAAATGTGGCACGAATGACAAATGCACTTTGCAGCACGGCCTAACGCAGGAGGAAGGAGCTGCTTTTGAAAACGAATGAACTATTTTCCCATATGCAAGGAAAGAGGTGAGAAAGATATCAGATTTAATACATTAGCAGCATCCTTCTTTCTTTCCATAGACAGCCACAGATCGATGTCTTTTCAATAGCACATCCGATTGATGCTCTCTGGTGCCAGCACTGGGTCACAGCCACAGCATCTGCATTCATGTGGCAGACCATCCATCCATTCTGCCACTGCGTGATACACGAGGGAACGAAAGGAGAAGTCTGCTTTGTCACTACCACTTACTGTTATGTTTTGGTCAGAACATGTCCCTCCAGAAATTCCACTGTCCTTAATACACAGCTGCAAAAGGGGAATTAAACTTCACTGTTACTGACACTGATCTCAACAACCAACAGATGCTCCTGGGAGTCAGGACAAGGGAGATCTGCATTCATTTCCAAACCCCGAAAACAGACATTAAATGTACAAAATACTTTTTACTCTCCCTGAACTGATCTGCCTACAACCTTACAGCACAGTGTAAGAATGACAGCCCGTGCTCTCCCAGCTCAAAGGGGCATACCAGGTGGGGAACACAGCTGCAAACTCTGAACTACCTGTGGTGGAAACTCTGCAGGTTGTTTTGCTGCCTATGAGGAATACAGATTTGAATGAAGTACATGATCTGCAGCTGAGCTCAAGAGCAAGACTATTGAAGTCAATTACAGCAGGAATTTCTACTTTTAGGACAGCTTTCATTAACACCTTCTGTTGTCCTCTCAGACTCAGGGTGAAATCCCACGGCCGCCCCATGGCTGTGGGGAAACAGTGCTGCAGTGGGTGGAGGTGGTGCACCCAGCATGGGCATGAGTGTGGGCAAGGGCAGGATGCCTCGGGAACACCTGCTACCATTGAATACTTAGCAACTGAGGGAAGTGATGGAGGCACATATGTATACAATGCTCATGCTTGGATAAAAGCTCCAGAAGCAGACAATAAGTAACCCAAAATCGCTCTACAGAGTTAATAATTCATTAATCTAAGGCCAAATCCTAATAAAAACCCTCTGTATTTTAATTTACTGTTTGGAAACACACGTTCAGAACAGCCTAACAGAGGTCCCACAGTGCTTGGGAAGCCTCAACTTCAAAGCTCTAATGCCAGGCTCATTACAGACCATTACTGATGAAGCTGTCTTTAAACTGTCAGCCAGCAGGACCTAAACTCAAACATGCAGCATTAAGGAGACAGATGGCACTTGCCATGCGTGTGCCACTTCCCCAGATGAGGAAAACACCCTCAGCAACTACACACTACCTCCAGAGAAGCCCCTAGAAGAGAAAAACCCAATCTGCCACCGTACAGCTTGATGAGTCTGAAAGTCTTCCCCAGCCACCTGTATGAATCATTTGTACTGCGGTATAACCAGAGCTGCTATTCCTGTCTCAATTCAGATGTGTATTTTGCACACTCTGAAAAGCACACCGAGTGCAGCTATACCATTTTATTGCCTGCACGGTGCCCATTATCACAGCAGCCAAATGCTTGTTGCAAGCACATTACGCCAACAGTTACACTTTTCATGGCTGTGCATCATACAGAGCCGTGTGCCACAGTCAGATTCTTCATGCAAGTAATAGTAACAATAAAAAGCACGTCATGAGAGCCTGACAGTGCTGGGCTGAAGCATTTGGAGCCAAACTCAGGCTCAGAGAAGGCATACATCCTCTGCTACGTATAGTAAAGCAATGATTACGTACCAGGCACCTTCTGCCGTACCTGGATGCTTTAGAAAGAGGTGCATTAAGTTCTCTGCTTCTCTTCAAACTTTTTTTCCTTTCACAGTTTGTGCCAATCTGTTTCCTATTACAGAACACGCTCTGCTCAGTGCAGCCTTCAAGCACAGAACATATTTTTCTTAGTTTTATTTCCGTCTGACATTCTTGGTTTTTTTTTCCCCTTATTTCTACATTAATCTTCAATTGTTAACCAGACTTAAAAGAAAACACAAAACCCAACACATTTCCTCTTCTCCCCACCACAAAGCTGCTCAGAGAGTCATTTTGGGGTTGGTTTTTTTTTGGACCTTTTTTATGGTAGCTGTTGAGTAAAGGCGGTCTGCAGGTCCTCAGCTTCTGCCCACCCCAGCATCATTCCCTGCTCACCCAGCTGAGCACTGCCACCTCCTCAGCCATGTTTCTATATTAAAACGCAGCGGCAGCACCTCAGACATTACACTTTTTGCCTTCTGTATCCCAGAGGATAAATAACAGCTGCCCGAGCCATTCAGATCCCACGCCTGGCGGAGTGATGCCTTTTAAAAGAGCTGAAGATACAAAGGCTGTTTCAGTTCTGTTAAAGCCTCTTCCCTTCAGGGCCGGAAACTGACACTTCCTTGCCTTCGTTCCCTTTCCTCTACTGATCTTCCCCTCACATTTTGTTTCAGCTGTACATGTCCAGAGCAGACAGACTTCAGGACCTTGAAGCAATCTTGCACTGTCCTGTGCCAGCCCCAGGCAACTCACTTCGGAGGGGTATTCCAGACCAGCACGACTGCACAAATATATAATGCCAATAACTGATCACAATGGAAGAGGCACAGAAGTGATTTAAAAACAAAACATCTATGCAACTGCACTGAATCTATGTATTTTATAGCAGCCGTGCTCAGAATAATATGTTCTATTGGAAGCAGTGGCTTTTCTGTATGTTCTGGAACAAAGACTGAGGTTTTATTGTTACTTCAGGGCGAGGAGTGGGAAATGCAGCACGTTACACTTGATAGAACGATACTGATGTACTTCAATCCATCTAAAAAACCTTTTACAGTTAAAAGATGAAATGCATTACATTGTATTAAATTTCCACTGTAGAGTGAGGAGAGCTACATGCACAAGAAAATCCTCATTAAAACTAACATTCTATACATATGTTTTTTTAAGCAGAAATTTCCCCTGAAACTGAGTAGAGTCAAAGCCATCACAGAAAACAAAAGCAACGCCAGGCAACAACTTAACCTGCAGTCTCCAGGAATATTCTACAGCCCTACGTGATGGTTGTTTCTATGGTCTTTTTGTTGTTTTTTTTCTTGACCAAAAAGAAATATACCTTAGGATGAAAAGAGTGGTATAATGCAGTCTGCTCTTGATAGCACAACATGAGGTGTTGTTATGCCTCTATTGGAAACAGGTTGTCAGCACAGCACACGTGGAAGGCAGCCAAGAGGCACCCACCACCTCACTGCTGAACACACACGAGGGCAAGGAGGAAATCAGGCAGCAACCGTCAGCCAAGACCGCCACACACCAGTGGAAAGGTCCTAAAGCACGAGGAGGATTCTTTTCTTATAGCAGTGTAATGAGGGAACAGTTCCTGCAGGGTCTAAATCCTAGAACATAAGATTTCCAGAAACCTTCTGGTTCAATTTTCAAGGCAACACCAACTTTCAAGCACTTCTTTTTAAAAGTTTTATTTTAAATGATCCTTGAGTTAGATTTCACAGACCACTTAACACAGACATGCAACTCAAAGGAATCGAAGCCAATGGATTCACTTATTTATACCATGCTATCAGTTTATCAGTCAGACATAAGCTTCTATTTATTCCCAATTAATTCCTGTTAATCCCAAAGGGACTTCTAACCTCTGTGCTTCAAAAAGGGTCAGCTGGTTTGTTTTTTTTTTTTTTTGCAGCTCTCAGTGTTTAGAAAACCATAGTGAGATGCTCAGCAGCTAAATGCCTCTGCAGAAGATCCCTCTCCTCATCACGTAACACTCTTATCAAACAGAGCAATTCTTTTGCTGAAGTGAGCTAATGGCCACGAAGCAGTGTATGAGCACTCTCAGAGAGCTCTGAAAAGAACTATTTCTGAGCATTGATTCCCTTTCTAAAGCAATGATAGTGTTGGATTGATGGCTGGACTTCATGATCTTAGAGGTTTGATACATACAAGGGGCAGCTGAGGTCCCCGGGTTTGTTCAGCTCAGAGCAGAGGAGATGAGTGGAGGCTCATGGCGGCTGCAGATCCTCACGGGGCAGTGCTGACCTCTGCTCTCTGGGAACGGAGCCTGAGGGAATGGCACGGAGCTGTGCCAGATGTCAGATGGGGGTGAGGGAAAGGGTCTGCACCACAGAGCAGCGGGTGAGGAACGGACTGCCCAGGGCAGCGGGCACAGCCCCGAGCTCCCAGAGTTCAGGGAGCATTTGGACAACGCTCTCAGACAAAGGGTTTGGATTTTGGGTGGTGCTTTGTTGCCAGGGGTTGTTCTCAGTGACTGTTATGGCTCTATGATCTTTTCCAGCCTTAAAGATTCTAAAGTTCTATTCCATGATTCTAACCTATTTCCCCTACAGAAGTCCAGTTCCACATTTAAGGTGCCAACAGTAGAACCCCACAGTTTCTATGTACCCACCCACGACTGTCACTACAACATACGCCGAATGATGAACATACGCCGAATGAACTGACACTGCCCACAGGAACTAAGAAGCCACCTGGGTAAGGGACTCTAGGCCAAAAGGTAACACCCACCTTCTTCATAACAGTTTTAATATGTTAGAAAGTTAACTCTACCAGAACCCGGTTCTGTTTTACTGCTTGATTTCAACAAGCTGCTCTCAGCTGCCAATATCTCAGCTGCTGTGCCTGACAGTTTGGCACTGTTCAGCATGACGCGTGGGGAAGCCTGAATATGAACACGTGTTTATATTGGAGCACGACAGAGAGAAGCGGGGTCAGTAGACTGCGTTTGATGTCTGAGCAGCTCTGCGAGGCTCTGCCCCGAGCAATGCCGCGGATGTGGCTATGAGAGGCACCGGGCACAGGAGCATAAGTCCCGGGCCGGTAACGCGTGGGGTGAACCCAGCGCTGGAGAGCGGGACCCACGGCTCCGGGGACTTCATACACGGACCACAGCAGCCTGCAGGAACCGGCTTACAGGGGCAGCAGCCCGACTGACGCCGAGCTCCGGGCTGCCACGGCCCGCACACAGCGCTGGGCACCGGCGGAGCCCGCGGGAGCGAGGAACTCCCGGAGGCGGAGCTCAGCGCACCTCGCCCCGCTCTGCTGCCCGCTCAGGGCGGCCCCAGCCCCGCCGCGCACCCGCCCCTGACCCACTAACACACCTCCCCGCCAACATGGCCGCCCCACCAGCCGGAGCCGAGCGCAGCCTAACCCGGCCGCCGTCCGGCCCCGCCTTCCCCGCCCGCTCATTGGCTCTCAACTCCGAGACTCGCCTTCCCATTGGCCGCCGCGCACGCCGCTCACCCGCCCAGCGGCCCTTTCAAGCTAGGTTGAGGCTACATGTAAACAAACCCCCTTCCGCCGCTCCCGCGGGGACCACCGCGGCCCTGCGCCTCCAGGCCGCGCCGCTTCTGCCCCGTTTCCCCGCGGGGCGCCGCCGACTCCCTCTCCACCCCGGCCTCAGCGCGGCGAGCGGGGCGCGGAGCACTCCCGCTGCCCTACGCGGAGGCTGCCTCCGCCCCACGGCTCTCCCAAGGGCTGCGGGCTGCCCTCCTCGGGGCTGCCAGCTCTCAACCCGAGGGGCGCAGCCCCGTCCCGGAGGCCGCAGCCGAGTCGGGCCACTCCGCGGTGAAACTCCGCGACGCTCCTGGCAGTTACATAAAGCCTGCGGCCGAGCAGGGGGGTCCCGCCCCGCCTTCCCCCGCAGCCCGACACCGCCGCCCCGAAGGTGCGGAGAGCCCCGGCCCGCACCGAGCGCTCCAACAGGTGAATGCGGAAGGAAGGCGGCCGCGGGCCCGGAGGGGCAGCCGGGTGCTGCCGCAACCGCTGCTCGGCGCCGAGCAGCCAAAGCCGAGCTGTCCCGCAGCTCACGGCCGGAGCCACTCCGAGAAGCGCGGAAGGCACTGCCACCCCCAGTACTCGCGGCAGCGCTCCCCTCCACCGCCCCGCGCTCAGTCACAGCCCCGCTCGGATCCTCCCAAGCAGACGGACACGGGCACCTCGGCCCGCAGCCACACCCCCCGGCATCCAGGCTGCGCGGCTGCCCGCTCGACACCGGCACGGCTCCTCGGCTCCCAGTGCCAGGCAGACACACCCCTTTTCCCGCGCTCCGGAGCCCCCCGCCCGCCGGGCACACACCCCCACCAACACGGCCGGGACAACGCGGCTCCCCTCGGCGGAGGGCCGGGCCGGCAGCTGCGGGCGGGCGCGGGGCTCCCCCAAGCCCTCGGCGCTGCCCTCCCTCCCCTTCGGGGCGCAGCCGCCGGCCGAGGCCACGTTCCGCGAAGCCGCCGCCCGCCGCGGCCCGCACTCACCGCGCGGCCGAGGGCTCAGCAGGGGGCGCCGCCCCGCGCGCTCCGGCCCGGACCCTCCATGCGGCTTTGGGGTTTGTTTTGTTTATGTCCCTTCCTGACGGGTTCCCGGAAATCGCGTGACTCGCCCCCCTCACGTGGGGAGGGCGGGAGGGAGGAGAGGGGAGGCGAAGCCAACCAATCGCCGCTCGCTTCCGCGTCGGCCAATGGGAAGGCAGCCGGCCGGGCGTCCTTCGTCACGTGACAGCAGCGAAGGGGGTATTTAAGGCGCGGTGGCGGGCTGCTCCGGGCAATGCGGGCCGCGCGGTTACGCGTGCGTTTGCTGTGGGTTTGGGCAGGGCGCCTTGATCTAGCAACACAGCCCGGCCGAGAGGGCCTGCCCCACAAGGGGCAGCTCCCGGTCTTCCCCTCTACACGTTCAGCTTGGGAGAACGCGGCCAGACAGGAGAGACTCCTGCTCAAAGCTGCATACCTCCACGTGTATCCATGCATCAGCTTTGCTGCTGTCTACAGCTACAGACACTTGGCCACGGTCACTTAGACACAACAGAAGACATTTCTAATTAAAATAGAGCCCAGTTCTTCCTTTCTTACTATTTGTGATAATTTTTGATTGTGTTGAATATGCTTTTGCAACTCATTCACCCACACCGACCTCGTTTCCTCCCACCGTACCCCGAGCCACCTTTACCTGACACTACAGAACGCTTTTCGTGCTCCCACTGTGCTGGAAAGATGCAGCTCCAGCATCACAGCCCTTTGCAGGACTGAAGCATTTCATCATTCTCAGTGGAGGAAAGCAAACTCCCATGGAGCTCAGAGCACTCTGCTGTGCAGGCTACTGAACTCCCCCAGCAGTGCTGACACAAGAAGCTAACAGCACGTAACGTGGCCCTGACCACAACACTCCAGAGGCTGCCAGTGTTTGTGACCTGAAGTCTTCAAGACTTCGCTACGGAGTCTGTTTCCTTAACCCTCCATATTTTATTTTTAACTTCTGAAAAATATCAAGATACACCTGGAAGTCGGACTGTACCCCTGTACGTGCTGGCTCTCCATTCATTTCAAGCACTAACAAGCTTCCCTCATGTATATTTTAATGTTTTCCGTTGTCTTCCATTGTCACCCAAGCAAGAAACTGTCACAGGCTTTGATACCCACACTGTGTGTTCATCACCAGCAATTGAATCTGTCTGTTCCCATTTCCTACCATCATGCAAAATAAAAACTTATCAGAAGCCGTGCTAATTCCTGGCACACATGCAGCAGACAATCACGATGCAGACAACAGGATGCACAACATTCAGCAAAGCAGAAATAAAACATTATCTCGTAACTTATTTAATCATGCTACTTGCCAGTATCTGTTCCAGAGGAAATATTAAGCATTCAGATAAAGGGAAATTTCTTTATCTGGAAAGCATCTAAATATAAATGCAAGCACGGCTTGTTTACCCTGGCTTTGATTAGCTCTTAGCATTACATTCACCAGCAGCAAAACATCCAAACACACCCTGGGAACTGGTTTACTTCTCCTGTATCTTCAACAGTGATAGCTTGAAACCTAAAATGGAAAGCTTGTTTAAAAGAAAAAAAAAGTTAAAATGCCAATGTAACAATACCACTTCTCATCAGTGGATGCTTTCGTTTTTGGTTTCCCAAAATCTGACAGCAGATCAATGTATCTGAAAAATCCTCAACACTGTACTGACATCACAAAGGGAGGGAAGGAGAAATGCTTCAACATATCTTATCCCCCTCCCCACACAATAAAAAAAACTCCTACACTTCATTAAGATCACTCTGATTCCAATTTTCTTCAGAACTCTGTCACAAACTACGTAGCACGGTGCAGCACAACTTCTTGCATGTTAAAACACAGCTTTCAATCCTAGCTAACCCGGGGAAAAAAACCACCATTCCAGTCCCAACGGTCATTATACTTATTTTTAATAACGAGTGCTACTGCTTCTGCAGTTCATGCTGTCCTGCTTCTGATCACTGCATGTTGCTGCTTTTTGTAAGGATTTCAGAATTTCCTGTACACTAATGAATACCATCCCTCCAAACAAGTTAGCAGCAGATTCAGAAGGAAAAAATGTTACATCCCTGTGGCAAAACAATAAAGCAAAGCAAGGCGTAACTGCTATTTATCTGGACTTGATTTAGGGAGGTAAGAAAGTATACATGTAGACTCCCATGAACGGAGCAGGGTTTGTATTCTTGAAGTTATTCCTTGCCATGTGACTGACTCAATTCACTCCCAGAGCACGAGGCTCAGCTGACAGAGCCACAGCAACCCCCTGTGCTGGCTCTGCCCCACCACGTGCCCCACACTGGCCGGCCATCCCACCACCAGCATCAGTCTAACACACTGCTGTGACTTCTGCTCACTCCCCACTGCTTGCTGCTATACGCATCCTCCAAGAAGGCCTGGGAGTAAATTCATCTCCTATCCAAACCACTATTTACACTCCCTTCAAACCAGTCACATCAACTCTGCTTGTTAAGCCCTTCTGGGATCAGACAGTGGGAAGCTCATGGAGCAGAGGCTTTTGAGTGAAGCACTCACTGCTCCCTGCAGGCCTCAGCAGTCATTTTGTTCCTGGCTTTAATGCTACCCAAGAAGTGTGGGTACAGGCAGCAGTGCACTCCTCCAGCTCACCAGCAGCCCCCAGCTAACTACTGCACAGATAAAACAACAGAAGAGTTAAACATGGCACAAGAGCATTCCATATAAAGCAAAGCATTGCTTTTATTTCCGGGTATGAGAAATTTAAGACCAGATTTCCCAAAACCACAACTCCTTTTAAAAAATAAATGCCATCAACATGTGGCAGCACTGTTTCGCTCTCCTTATACAGTTTCATTTATTTTCAAGACATTTCTTTTCAAGTGCAGTCAAACAGAACAGGAATGAATAGCTACAGACAAACCTCTGAGATACAGCATTCCTACACAGTGAGTAAAGTGCACAGGGAAGCTGGCTGTGCCCCTGTAAAAACTTTAGAAACTTTAATCATACCTGAAGTTAACAGATAAAAAACATACAGTACTGAATAGGAGTTAGATTAGGCACACTGTTAAATGGTAGAGTAGGAAAAATAGAGGGCTTTCAACAAGCCACCTGAAGCACAACACACGTGTTAAGGCATTAATGCAGGACTGGTATCCAACCAGGTATGTTAAGGGCATCTTTGGATCTGTGAAGTTTTTCATCTGAAGGAAATCTCTTCTTTACCTGCAAAGCAAAAAGTAATTTAATTACTCACTTCCATGAAGGTGATTTACCAGTTGAAGACTTGATTGTTGAGTTATCCAAAACTGTTTGCATTCCAAAATGCACTAAAAATTATTATTAAGAACTGTACTTTATTTTAGAAGACGAATCTCTACTTCCTCGTTCTCTTCATGGCTTAATTTCTGAAATTACTGCATGTAGCTTCAGTTATTCTATAAGCTGGCAGAACTATTACACCACTAGAGAGCTTTAAATATGTCTACTGTAAGAGCATCCAGTCACCTACATGAGGGACCTTCCTGCACTCACGTAAAGGCAGTTCCTGGTCTGAGAATACAGACTGCAGTGACAAATCTCAGAATAACAGCAGGCATTACATCCCATTGATTAAAAGGAAAGAGGCTACAACCCATATTTAGCACAGCTGAAAAAGTCTGCATGTTGTTACATACTGCTTTCAAGACATGAACATGGTTATGTAGACAGCCATATATCATTTAAATTAGAAGAATAGTGACCACAGAGAAAGATCAAACAAGTCAGCATCTGTAGGCACTGCTCACTAGGATGTGGTAAGCATCCCACAGGCATTCTTCAGCCTGCTCTATTGCTGAAGTGAAACAGGTTTGCTTATACTTATCTTCCTTTTTAAACACAGTTTCTCTTCCCTGGTAGTTACCATTTCATTCTCTTTAACTGCACTCTGCCCATAGTGACCCATCCACAACTCAGGCGGGAGAGAGACTGGAGGCAGAAAAGAACACAGCGTGGCAACTGGACGCTGTGAGAGCACATCTTAAGCCAAAAATAACTGGTCAAAAACAGAAATGGTGGGTGCATTTATGGAGTGCTGTGCAATGTCAGAGAGAGAACACAACTCCCTCAGATGTTATCTAACTGACAGCTTCTGTCTAGTGAGAAACTCATCCAGAGCCTTTAAGTGCAGCAGGGCACAGCAGCGCCAGACGCTGCAGCCCCTCCTTGCAGCTAGGCTCACCCACAACTGCACGAGTAATTCCAGTACAGCCATGGAGCACTGCACAGACAGCAGTTACTTATTTCTACCTCAAGACAAGAAAAAACATGGTATCTAATAATAGACATTATCATATACTTTTCCTTAAAGCATTCTTTTTCCTAAGTAAATAATTTTGGAATGAAATGAAAGTTCAAGTCAATGAAACCAGACACATCTAAGATTAAATCAAACTGCTTCATAGTACACAAAGAGCACTACATACAACTTGAATTCTCCATCAGAAAGTCTAAAAATGTCAGGTCCTCACATCGATGTCTGTCCACCCCAGCTGTATCAGTTCCCTCATCCTCAGTGCAAATGTATTCCAGCTCGCTGGGAAATGCTTCTTTCAAAGGGGTGAGAGCAGAGCAGGGTAAGCCCTGATCCCCTCTGCAGACATTTAGTCTACAGATGCTGTAACCCAACTCCTGTTTGTCTTTGCTGGGAGCAACACACAGTTCATCTATCAGCCAGATAAGCCCACATTTAAAATCCAAAGCATCTACTCGTTCAAATAATCACAGTTCAATTTTAGGCCTCAGGGAACTGTGGGATTCAGGGATCTATGTGCCCAGTACCAGAATAGACTGCTTTCTGCTAACTAATTTTGTGTTAACACACACAGGAGCAATGGAAACACACCTGGGAAATTCAGTTTGACTGATATACCTAAACACAGCCTCCGCCTGAAGCAGGATCAAACCTACCTTTAACTTCTGCATGCTGCTTAAAAACAGATGCAAACACACACACATGCCACAGACTGAGGCTACCACAGCTCAGATGGATCCTGCTTTGGAGCTGTGGAGCTTTGCTTCAGGGTAGATTTACAGAATGCTCTACAGCCAGCATTTAACTGAACTATAATGTCAATTGCCATTTGTCTGCTGCTGCTGGACTTCTGTGAACAAAAGTTAAAGCAATAAGAGCAGAGGAGTAGGCAATTCAACTGTAAAAGTGGGAGAAAACCCACAGAGACAGACAGGCAAAAAAAAGCTAAGTGTGCTGAATTACTTTGTGTTACTGACGTAAGAACTAAAACCGTGGGTACTTCTTTCCACAACAAAACCTCTGTTTGAACGTTTGATTCTAAGTGCTGCCCTCACAGAGATACCTGAAGTCACTGCACTGCTTTAATACAGAGCAAGTCACCAGGAGAGGCCTCAAGAACTGCCACAGTGGCATTCCAGCATCACTACCAGGTGACCAGCAGCAGGCTCAGCTGCAATATGAGCTGCCCAGACCACCACTAGAAATAAAACTGCCTCCTGCAGGTTGGGTGCTGGTGCTCTGCATTGATGGGAGACTGAGAACCACTGCTGCAGCTCTCACTCAGACTTCCCCAATGAATGGACAACACTGTACTCTGCCCTGGGAATCGGTTCTTGGAGCTGAGGCTGATTGCCTGGGGGAGGGGCTTCGTGGGTAACAACGAGGAAATGCACTTATGCTAGCTGTTAACAGGAAAATGCCTCCCACCCAGTTATTCTCGGGTAGGGTGAAGAAACGTAGTGTCTTCCCTACACACACCTGTTTACTGAAAGCAACACCACATGACATAATAGCAGAGGCAGGAACTGCACAAGAATTCAGCCTGAGCTTCTCATAGCATCTGGCCAAAATTAACAGCCAACATCTGTTTGGTTGCAGTCTCTAGAAAGAGGGATATCTCCTGCACCCCTCCAAAAGTGCCAACAGATCTGACCGTACTCACCTGGTCAGGGCAGTGCAGCACAGAGCAGCAGGGGACTGCCATCCTTAAGGCCAGTGAACTTTAAGGTACCAGATTGTATCGTTGCTTAGCTGTGGCCCAAAGAGGGGGTTGAGCTGAGCCAGAATCGCAATCAGCCAACTGCAAGACAACCAAACAACCCGAGAGAGAACATCAGCTGAAGTGCACAGCTTATGGTACAGGGAAGGCTGGGCCAAACACACGTACTATCAGTGGGGAAAACAGTATTGTGGAAGGTACAGCCTCAGAGCAAAGTTGTGCTCCAGCTCATGCACACACCACATTCTGTCGATGAAGACCACTGCACGCCTGACACAAGTGGTCCTGGTCAGCCTGCAGCAACACAGAACCACCTGGCAGCATTTCTCCAATGTACTTTTCCTTCCCCAGGAAACATACGAGACGTATGGATTCAGAACATAGAAACATAACAGAATTGACCCTTTTCTTACTGCCTTTGAAGCATCCTCTAAAGGACAAAAAAATATATATATACGAGATAACTACTCTCCCATTTACCACCATTTTCAGTGCACTGCAGACCTCCCCAGCAAGCCTGGAGCAGGAGTACTCAGAGAACACATGGGAACAAAAAATAATCATCAATCAGTGTGACAAACCCCGACAGTCAGAGCCAGGGATCCTGGCATCCGAGCAGCTCACAAAGCAACACTGCAGGAGCCACGGCCACCACCCAGAACAAGAGGAATGCAGCCCGTGGAAAACATCCAGGGAAGCTAAACAGAAAGAAATACTCCACTGATACAAGATACATTTGCTTTGTAAATATTACAAGGTTCAGAAAGGGCCGTGAATGCTTGCACGGATTTAAATCTACATTAAATACTAACTGTATAAACACATTTAGTGCACACACTGGCTCATCTGTCTGCTATTTCTAGAACGCTTTCTAAGGAGGAGAAAAAGCAGAGCGGCTTTGTAATGGGAGCTGCCACAAATGTATCAGAGTGCTCAGGCAGTCATGGAAAATTCCACGCAAACCTTGATGCTCTGACCAGCAAAGAGGTGCAGGTCAGCTGGGAGGAGGCTGGAACAGCCACAGGCAAGGATGGCCAGACTTAAAGAAAACGCACCCATCCTCTGACAGCTGACAAATATTTATTTGCTATGCTGCTTTTAGTTTTGCACAGATTAGGACTCCTGCTAACTCCTGCAGCGGTCTATCAGCCATGCAAACTTGGCAATACACGGCAGCAGTCACACAGCAGCTGCAGCAGCAGCAAGGTACCCACAGAACAGCCAGCAGCTGCCAGGCTGGCATCCTTCAGGTTTGCTATTGAGGTAAAAGCAAATTAGCTCTTGAAAATCACACGGAATTTATTTTGCAATGGTTAATTAGAGGCAGAAGAAAGGGGTGCCAGAGCACTGTGCCATCTGCCTGCGGTGTCCTGAGAGAACAGCAGTGGGAGGAGGACAGGAACACCAAAAGCCTGTTAAAGCACATTATTCTCTTCCCCGCTGTACCGAAGGAAGGAACTCAGTGCACCAATCTCTCACCTCTCCATGCCTCCAAAGATCAGCACAGCACGGCTGTGAAATAAATGAGCTGGAAGCACATTGGGAATATCAGCATGACCCAGCTGCACAGCCACGCTGCAGGCAAGCACCGGGCACTTCCCAGAAGCAATCTGTGGGGGCTGTGCTGGATGCCCGAGCTCTGAGCCATAGCAGCACTGCAGGGCAATAGCACACGCCTCCTCCCCGCACTGCTGGCACCGAAGGGCTGAAGGCACAGGCACTGAGCCCTGTGGCTCCCCAGCACTGGAGATAAGCCAGGGAAGAGCTCTCCCTACAGACTGCTTAAGCAACCTGCTCTGCACAGCAGTTTATCATGACAACACAACACAAAACGCAGCGCTCAAAGTGAAACAAAGCGACCCTCAGCATGCAACAGCTCATGTTCCAGAGCTGCTAAAATCAGGTATGGCATTCATACCACCCACAGGTCCTTCAGCTCTGCCAGATACCAGTTACAACCGCTACTGTTAATTACCTGGCTCGTACAAGGAAATTAAAGTCCCTTCTGTTCTACCAGAAAGACTTCTGAAAGGTCTTTCTGCCATAACTGCCATCTGTCTGTGCTGTGTGTTACAAATTAAGGTCCTGTTATCTCTGTTTAAATGTCAGATCGGGCAAGCATGTTTTAATCCTCTATGAATCAGAAGCAAAGCATATCACTTCTCAGACATCCTGTCCTCTGTTAGCAGAACATCACAGCACTGCTTCAGGCACTGCTTTGTAAACAGCAAAACAGACTGAGACTAACAGCACCTCACAACACAGTGTAACCCAGGATTTCTGCAGCAATAACTCCATACACTCAGATTTCTCTTTTATCAGATTCCTGAGGCTTGTTATGTTCTCCTTCAGAAGGTGCTGGGCACATCATCTGTACGCAGATCACACACTGGCCCGTGGAAAACCTCTGCACACAGTAAGCAAATTAATACCACGTGATCAACGTATTCAGAATGACCCCTTACATCTAAATACAGAAATACCTGCAAGGTGAACGTGACTGACTTTAAAAAAACAGTTTAAAGAGTCCGAGTCCTCCAAAATGCATGTTCTTGTTCACTGCTGGCATGCTCAGTGGCCACACTGAGAAACAGCTTTGTAGCTGAGCCTTTGCTCTATCCGAGTGTTACTGTGTTATCTGTAGCTACTGTTGTTTCTGTGGCAATAAACAGCAGGCATTATTTTTGGAGTGATTTGCATTATGGTTGGGTGTCGTTATTGATGGTCTATTAAGATCCTGCTGCTTCTTCTCTTTCATGGTGTAACTGAGGAGGAGAAAGGAAACATGGAAGCCAGGTCGCAGCACACAGGATGAACAGGGGAGATGGAGGAGCTGACGGGTGAAAGCAGATCATCCGTCACGCTGATGGCATGAGACTGGGAACAAATCTGCTTCAGTGCAGAAATCACTGCTCTGAGAAGCAGAATACTTCAGGAGCTCTGTGCCAAATGACACACCATCATCCTGAGGCCACCACGGGGCCCTGACTTCACAGGCACCACCCACCCGCAAAGAACGAGGGCAAAAATAACATAAAACAAATCCTGAACTTGGAGCATTTTGGAATTTGGTCACTATTTCTGTTAAAACAGCACAGGAAACACCTCAGTGAGAAACAGAAACTTAAACATCACCGTAAGAAGCACCAGTAGGTCAGTTCATTTTCACACAGAGAAAGCAGGCAGCCTTAGAACACACTGGTCACGTTTTAACAGAAATTAGTCACATGACAAATTGCTTGGCACGTAAAATTTGGCTCAACACATGTGTCAGAGGACATCAAGAAGGATTTGGGTTTATTTTACTGCAGCCTCCATCACCACAAAAACATTTACTTCAGCAGGACTGGAGGACTTCAGAACAGAGAAAGCTAAGAGCCATCAAACAACAGCATGTGTCTAACACTGACTAACTTGCTCAAGTTTCCTCCTAAATTTCATGCAATGGAAAGGTTCCTTGACTAAGAGGCAAAGCATTATTTATACTTACAACAGATAGCAGCAAACAGCACACGTCACCAGCATTGTGTTGATCACACTGCAGAAAGGAAGGAAAGACACAGCTGGTTAGGTCTCATGTTATGACTGACCACAACGTACATAGGAATAACCACCAGGAATGAGTTCTGCTTTGATCACATGCAGCTGACTCAACATCAGCACTCTGACTTCTCCCAGCTGAGCGAGCTCAGAGGCCAGGGCTGGGCACAGCTGACACAGCCTGGCCAGGCAGAAGTACAGCAGGAGGAAAACCTTACGCAGTGTCTTTGCTCCATCTTGTAGCTATTTGCACCAGCGAGTTATTGAGGCTGGGTTTTCTGATGCCAACAGTAAACTGATTTCTCCATCTGCCAAACTGCTTACAGAAGTTTTTAATCTCAAAAAGTTTGGTGGGTTTTTTGGTAAACAAAACAACACCTCAAAGCCCCCTCAGATTTGTCTGCAGGAACAGCATTTCCTTTCTTGCTGAAAGAAAACTGAGACAGAAACCACCACTAAGGTGAGAAGGAACAGTTAAGCAGCTCAGCTCCTGGGACTGATACAGAGGCGAATCTGCAGCTTTGCATCTTGAACTGGGAGGGAAGGGAATGAGATTTTCTAATACTGAGGGCTCTGTGCAGCCTGTGGAACTCAGCAGGAAAATGGAGGGGTTTTTTGCTGTTGTTTTTTTCCTTTTTCCTCTACACACTCACACCCAAACAGCAGCAACACCTCTTGTTAGGACAGCAATGTCCAACTCTTTCCTGACATAGATTAAAAGAATTCCCACACTTTCCATCAACAATCAACTGCTCTGCTTCAAACAGAGCCTACAGAGCTGCACAGCCTGTGCAGGGCCCCAGGAGCAGCCCTCTATGGGCAGTGCCACAGGCAGCAGGTGCTGTCTGAAGACTTCAACCCAGGCAGTGCAAAGCCAATGGCCACTTAAGATCTACACTGACTTCTGCTAGAAAATGAACCAACAGCTTTTTGGGGGCATCTCTGGTTGGATTTTCTTCTCTAAGATGAAAAATTACCAGCTTATACAGTGTTACTACAGCATCAGGAGACAGCAGTGCTATAGTCACGTTTGTTTAATGATTAAAGCTGGGAAGAACTCGAGATCATCTGCTGGCGTCCCTTCCCTACTTCCCAACGCTTCAGGACACGCCTAGAAGACACTTGAAAGACATTCCCGAGAGCAGAAAAGGCACAAAACCCACTCCAGCTCCAAAAGAGGCAGCAAACAGCAGAGCCGAACGGAGGGGTTTAGATAAACAACGGAGAGAAAGCGACGTTAGTACCTGCGGAGCAGAGGGATGTCAGAGAGAAGAAGAGACAAGAAGCCATTGCGTCCTGGGGAAAACAGACGCACAGAGCGTGGCTCCTTCTGCCGGAGCCGCACAGCCGCAGCGCAGTCCCCGCCCGACGCTTCGCCCCGAGGCCCCGCGGGCTCTCCCGCTCGGAGCTGCGGGTCGGGAAGGCCAAGGTCAGGAGCGCGAGGGAGGAGGAAGTAGCGCCCGCAGGGCCGCCCAGGCCCCGCTACGGGCGCGCGAACGGGGCGGCCCGAGCCCGGCACGGCCGCGGTTATGGGGAACCAGGGTCCCGCCGGCCACTCACCCGCGGTTGGGCCCCTTGGGCACGAGCCACGGCAGGACGCCGCCGACCACCCCCCAGAAGACGGTCATGACGATGATGGGCACCGTCAGGCCACCGTACGCCATGGCGGGGCTGCGGCGGAGCGGAGGGGGCCGCCCCTTCCCGGCGGCTCAGAGCGGAGCCCCGCCCACCCCGCCGCCGACCAATCAGCTGCCGCTACGTCACCCGAGCGCGAGGCGGTGCTGTCAGCAGCGCACGGGGGCGGGGCTTCCGGCGGGCGGCAATGCCCGGGGTTAAAGGCGAATGAGCGACGGAGCAGCGCGGGACGAGAGCTGCCGGTCCCACGGAAAGCAAACGGCGTTCCAGACAGGCGTGACAGAGCAGCCATCACGCGAATGCTAGGAAAAGACTTCCACGTGCGAGCGCAGCCGCTCTGCTGGCCGTCCGAGCACGCAGAGCTCGGCTGACTGTAGGGCTGCTCTCACTGTGCCGCAGTGCGGCGGCTCTGAAGGGCGCACACCGGCAGCGCCGGGCCCTTCGCCACTTCCCTTTCCCGAAGCACAGCCCCGCAGCCCTCCTTGGGGCGCTGGTAAGGGACCCCGGTGCAAGTGGTGGGGCACAACGTGCTCAGCCGACTCCTAAAGCGTAACTCCAGAGGACGACATGAAAAGATGCACGGCCAGGAACAGCTTTCTTCAATTGAAAGGTCAGCTATGAAGCACATGCAGAATTAACACGTTCATTATACACTGTGGGCGTTTCTGAGTGAGAAGACAGACACACACACCTGCTCATGTGTGTCATGTGTGCTTTCAGGACTGTACCACCGAACGGCAGCAAAACCACACCTCCGTGTGGAAGAGGTGTTTTCAGGAGGAAGAGGGGCTCACAAAGCATTTCTGAAATAGCCACGTTTAAAACATGAGAGAATATTTCAGCGCTGACCAGACATCCTGCATCAAAACTTCCTAAAGGAGACACGCAACAACAGGTTCAATTTTAGCAGTTCTTTAATGGTGCCAAATAGAAAACCATCTACTCTTGCATCTTTTCAATCGTTTCCTCCTTGTATTTGCCCTTCTCCTTGCCAACCTGGCGAGACTTTGCTTTGCGCTCCAAGATCTTCTTGCGATCTTTGTCCAGTTTTAGCCTTGTGATCACCACCTAGAGGAGGGGAAGGAATTCAGCATTACAGGCACAGCAGTGCTAACAGGGCTGCCTCACTCTGCTGGGCTGAAGTGCCTGCAGCTTTCACAGCTTCCCTGCTCCTGGAGGTATCTGAGAGACGTGGGGACGTGGTTCAGTTGTGGACTTGATTTTAAGGGCCTTTTCCAAGCGAAATGAATCTAAGATTACTTTTATTTGTCCGTGTTTTAATTTAAACAACACTGGAATGCTGGAAAAGCAGGCTGCATGCTGCTGCTGGTCACCATCACATCACTGCAGCACTGCTCGGCATCAGCAATCCATCTGCCTTAACTACAGTGAACAACACAAAGTTCACACACCTCTGGCTCACACGAGGCCATCACCTTTGTGAACAGGACCTGCTATTCATCAGCTGAACGTGGGCAGCTGATTATAACAGAACATGGCCAGACAGAAGATAATTTGTGCAGACCATAACGATCCTTAATGAGTTTGTATCAAAACTGATTTTCAGCCCCTGGGCATCCTTCAGTTCTTTCTCTGCCCACAAAACTGGCAAGGAAATACTCTGTGTTCCTGAGGAACACTTCAAAAATACACCAAGGCAATCAAATCCTAGAAATCCACGCAGGCTTTGGTACAGCTGAGTGCTCCTGGTTAGCTCCACAGTACAGCATGCTCTCAGGAATTAACTCCCATTAATTCCTGCCTATCTCATCCCACTGCAAGATTGCAACAACACATTGCCCTTGCATTAGTAACTACAATCTTCATACAAAGCTTCTTTAAAGTCTCATTTCCAGTGCAGGAGAGCATTGACAGAAATGAAGGAGCAGCACAAACCCACAGAAGTAATATCCAATTATATATACACTGGTTCCATCACAATGTCACCTTGTACCTCCAATGTTATTACTGTACACAGGCCACTGTTGTTTTGGAATCATTCTGTTCTCCCCCTAAGTAACAAAACCTGATTAGAGAACCTGTTACAACCAGCACTTCAATATACATGCTCACATGACAGGTCTGAAGCACGCTAGTTTCATCTGCTTCAAACCAGGTTTTTGGCTAGGTTTTCTGCTCACTTTGAAATGATTTACTGTTACAATCTTAACAGGCTTTGCCAGGTTTTCATTAACTGTAAAGACTGTAAACATTGCAGGATGGCTGGGCTGAGGCCAAAGGGATGAAGTTCACCAAAGCCAAGTGCTGGGTCCTGCACCTCAGGCACCACCCCAGGCAGCAGCTGGAAGGCTGCATGGAAGGAACATGGGGGTGTTGGTGGAAGCTCGGCTGCACGTGAGCCAGCAATGTGCCCAGGTGGCCAAGAGGGCCAATGGCATCCTGGCTTGGATCAGAAATAGCACTGCCAGCAGGAGCAAGGAGGTGCTTGTTCCCCTGTACTCAGCTCTGCTGAATCCACACCTCAACTACTGCGTTCAGCTTTGGGCCCCTCAATACAAGAAACACAACGTGTCCAGAGAAGTACAATAAAGCTGCTAGTGGTCTGGAGCACAGGCTTTATGAGGAGTGGCTGAAGGAGCTGGGACTGTTTAGAGGCTCAGAGGAGACCTTACTGCTTTCTGTAACTGCCTGAAAGGAGGTTGTGGTGAGATGGGGGCTGGCCTCTGCTCCCTTCTAATTAGTGACAGGACAAGAGGGATGGCCTCAATTTGCACCAGGGGAGGTTTGGTTGTGTATTATGAAAAACGTCTTCTCTGAAAGCGCGGCAGTGTTGGCACAGGCTGCCTAAGGAGGTGACTGAGTCACTGTCCTTGGAGGTGTTCAAGAACCAAACAGATGTGGCACTGAGGGACATGGTCAGTGGGAAATGCTGGTGACAGGTGCACATTTGGACTAAATCATCTTAAGAGTCTTGTCCAACTTTGATGATTCTGTGACTCTGTGAAATCACTCCAGGCTGAAACTGGATTCAGACAAGATTAGTGCACAACAGTCACAAGAACAAATCACCATTCTGAGCACCTATTTAAACATTTCAAACACTTCCTTCATCAGTGCAAATGCCATTTAGCAAAGATATAAGATTGTATCCCCTAAACAACCCATTTAAAAAACCACCTGTGCTTTAGGAACTCAAACCTCATCAAAAAGTGCTGTTGGAACATTCTACAGTTTGTGTCAATTTCTCCACCAAATAACCCTCAGAAAGCTCCTGCTCCCAACCATTACCTCTCCTCTAGCATGACATTACAATTTCCTCGATTACTAACATGCACCCCAAGCGATCTCAATCCATCATTCCACGTGCAGCAGCCAGGTTCTACCCATGCCAGCTGCAGTTCCTGTTTGCCAGCGAGGTCCCTTCATGCCCTGCAGAGCTCACTCCACACACCGTACCTTGCTGGGGTGGATTCCCACGTGGACAGTTGTGCCGTTGGCCTTCTCACGCTGAACACGCTCGATGTAGATGACGTACTTTTTCCTGTACACCTGGACCACCTTGCCAATCTGCTGCCCTTTGTAATGTCCCCGCACAACCTAAACAAGGAGACAGGAAGTATTCTGTCCCAGTATATCCAAAATAGTCCTGTAGCAAATATCAGACCTTAAAGAGCAATGTAAGCATCCTAACAGAAAACCAGAACTACACAGGCTGAACTGCAAACTCTGTGTCAGGAAGATGCATACTAACAGACAATTCAAGTGACCATGGAAATGGATCAGAACCTCATTCAGCCTGCAGTAATCTCTCATCAACCTACTTCAAATCATTTCAACCAGGAAGACAAAGAGATTTTCATCTTAATTTTTCCTCTATTATATTTTTTTAAACAAAAAGACCACTTGAGCTGCTCTCTAATCTGACCTTTCCCATATCACAAGTAGCAAATAAGTCTATAAATAAACTTTTTTTTTTTTTGTGCTTTATTGCCCAGAACCTTTAATCCAGAGTGATAACCAACACATATAGCACAGCTTCTAGCAATTTGTGCTTCTCTTCTCTTCCAGCTCACTGATGTGAGAAATACATAACAGGACAAATCTATGACTACATCAACTATTACTCTTGCAACAGCTGTGATAAAGTTCTGTGATCAACCTCAGTTGGTCCTAAAAACCAAAATATGGCTGAAACCTAAAGCGTGACAGTATGACACACGAGAAAGGCAGCACAGCTACCTGGACTTCATCGTCCTTCCGGATGGGCATAGAGCGCACGTTGTATTTCTGCCTCAGCTCCTTGGAGAGCGGGGAGGACATGATTTTCCTCCGAATGTGGGAAGGAGCATTGAAGTGCCGTTTGCGGTTCTTGCTGCGGTCTGAGGTCACAAATGGATTGAACTTCATTTTGGCTGCAGGAAGAAAAGCAGCCGTTAGAGAGACTTGTACCTTACGCTTATCATCCATGCACACAAAGTAAACTAAAACTTAAAAATGTTTTTTAACTGAGTTTAACACTTTGATTCTCATTCCCAGTTTGTATACCTGTTCAATTTAGATTTCAAACCTGCATTCTTTTTTAAGCCCTCCATGAGTGACTGTGAACTGACAAATGTGTCTGTGTGCACACGAGACCGTTTTTCTGTATAACAAAGCTCCCTGTAGTCACAAGTCAGGACAGCTGACTGAGTGCTGCTAATTTCATAGGTACATTAGGTTGGAAAGGACCTACAAGATCATCTAGTCCAACCATCCCTACCCAACTACTAAACCAAATCCCTTAGCACCTCATCTAAACGCTTCTTGAACAGCGCGAGGGATGGTGCCTCAACCACCTCCCCAGGCAGGCCATTCCAGTGCCTGACCACTCTTTCTGAGAAAAATATTCTTCCTCAAATCTAAAATTCAATTTCACACTACTGTACGTCTGCTTTAAGAAGTGAACGTGTATTTCAAACTGGCACGACACTCACAAAGCTTAGGGTTCCCTAATAACACGTAACACCAGACCTTGCAGTGTGTAACAGGGCACACCTGGTCCTGTCCAACTCCTAATGGCCTCAGCGCTGGCCTGTGACAGCTACACCCAACTGACACAGGCAGCACCGGGTGCTTCCGCTCAGCCACACGAGCCAGGCTGCACAGCACGCCGCAACTCTGCAAACCTAGACCAGAGGCGGCCGCGCGCACCGCTTCAATTGAATCACCCATCAGCAAAGAACGCGTCAGAGGAGAGCGACATCTATACGGAGTCTGCAGCCCGAACCGGCACTGACTGCAGGCCGCGGCGTGCCGGATCCGCCCGCGGAGCCCTCCCCCGGAGGCGCCAAGCGCGGCCCGACCCATTCCCCGCACCGACAGCCCCGGGAAGGCTCGGGCCGCCCGGCGGCAGCAATGAGGCCCGAGGCGACCGAGCTCTCTCCCGTCCCCCTCCCGCTTCCTCGATCGAGCCCCGCCAGGGCCGCCGCGGAGCCCCCACCACGCCTCAGGCACCGGGGAACAGCTCGGGGCCGCCCCGCGCAGGATGGCGACGGATTGGCAAGGAGCGGCCCGGGCACGGAAAGCTCACCCGCTGCCGCCGCCGCGCCGGACACCCGGAAAAAGGAGCGTGAACTCCTTCCGCTTCCGAAAGCGGGCGCCGGAGCCGGCTGCGCCCCCTTGCGGCCGGAGGTCAACTGCGCAGGGGGCGGTGCTGCTGGTACCCGGCCGGCCCTGCGGGCTCCCAGCCGGCATCCCCGCCCGGTACACACCCGGGCACGCTCCTGGAAATCACTCGGATTCAATTTTTTCAGCTCAGACTCCCATTGCTGTAGCTTCCCTGCAACCGTGTGCGCTGTCATTATCACCATCGCCTTCACCACGCAACGTACCTGCGCACACTGCCGGTGCTCCTGACAGGTACCGAGCGATTACTTCGCTGTTCGTCCTGGGCACAAGTTGATTTATTTTCAAGGAAATAATTTCATGGCAGGAGGTGCTGTTGGGCCCAAACCACCCCCAGGGGAAAGCAGCACAGCACCTCGGGGAGGACTGGGTTCCCAGAGCAGGCAGGAGCCATCCCAGATGGCATCAAATGGAGCCCAAATTCATTGCGAGGAACATTTTGGTACTTAATTGTCTCAATTGTCTGCTAATTGTCTCAATGTGTTTCTAAATACTTTGTGAAGCAAGGCTAAAAGGAAATTAAAGAGAGGGAGGACAAAAGGGGGTTACTTAAGCACCGAGTGAAGCCAAGCTCCAAGCACAATCCACACACCTCAATCAAAGAAATAAATAATAAGGAGAGGTTAGGACACTTGGTGCTGTTCAAACCCAGCACTGGATGTCCAGACATGACTCAGTACTGATTACAACAGAGCCTCGTGGCAACTTTCGACAGGGTGAAACCTGGCCTGAAGTGATTTCATTGTGTGATAATGCGAATTTCATTGAAATAATAATTAAAAACAAACCAAAAAAACCCTTTTGGATTGATTTTGCAATGGCAGTGCAACAAGAAGCCAATCCAAACACAGAAGAGTTTTATTTTTAATTACAGGATTAAAAAAAAACGCTAATAGTTTATTAACATAAGGTTGCAAATTAAAAGGGAAATGTGTGGACTCCGTAATAAGCTCCACTGTAAAAAAGCAGACTTGTGCTTTACACGTTGCCTTGACACGCTGCAGGATGACAAACACTGCCCCCTTCCCCTTTCTTCTCCCAAGGACTATTGGGAAACACCCCACTGACATCCTTCAACTGAACCTCCTGTTCTGAAGCAGATACCACAGTCACTTCCAGCTCCAAAAGTCTGCGTATCACACAAGCAAAAAGCAAAATTAAACGAGAAATATTCAGGAAATTAATTCTAACCGTTGCCAGCTATGCTGCAGATTTTGCTTTTTACAGAGCAGCAGCTGAAGGCAAACACCTGATAACTCAAACATCCACAAACACGCATCTGCTTTTTACTTTTTACCCAGTGTCCTTTTTCTTTCCCCCAGAACTCCTCAGCAGCCCACACAGTGCCTGCCCCCACCAAAGCACTGCTCTGCAGCTTCCCCAGAGTAAAAATTCTGACCCCAGTGCTGCAAAGCATCCTACACTGCCCGGTCACTGCACGATGGAGCACAGCTCTGGACAGGTTTGTTTAAACCAGGATATACACACGGTTCTCTCTCTTGGAAAACCACAAACGCTTCTATCAAAATACTGAATTTAAAGAGCAAATTCAAGCATATGGATGAACACCCACGAACAGTGTTTTTCCTTCCACTGTGGCTAGAAATTGATGTTTAAAGGTGTACCTATGCTCACTTTAGGTGTACCTATGCTCACTTTATCTCTAGAATGTGCTTGAGAGTAAAAGGGAAACACAATGACACGTGCATGCACGGGGCAGTACTGCTACAGCAGTAACCACCACACCTTCACTTCTGGGCAGATTAAGAGCCAATTCTTCTGTAAACAAATGGTGCAGCAACGAAGGATAAGGTGCTGCAACGTACAGCAGAGCCTGGAGTCAGCCCTGGCTTGGCAGTACTCAAAGCCTTCGCCCTGGCTCACAGAATGAAGGTGCGGGTTGTTTCTTTTGCCAGAACTCGAGTACAATTCGATTTCCACATTTAGCAAAAATAAAAAAGTGATTTATTACATTACTGCAGTGGACATTTTGGCAGAGAAAGCGAGCACGCTGAGGTATGCATCTGTTATTTCCAAAAAAAGCCAAACAATCTCAGTGATCTGGTTTAAAGAACTGGCCTGGACTGCACAGGAGGCAGCGTGGAAAGAGGAGGAGGGCAGAAAAAGCACACTGAGGGCACGAGGCGCAGAGAAATCTGCAACCAACTTTGCTACTTTGTACTGAAGAAATCCTAAGGGGGAAAACCTTCACAAAACTAACAGCACAACCCGCTGTGCTACATGGATGCCCCACTGAGAGATTAGAATCGCGGCCTCGTAATCCACCAGGTTCACAAGCTATGAGCAAAAACTCAACAAATCCAAGAGGAAAAACGAGGACATCTTTGCTTTAAGCTTCAGTTGTTGGCAATGGATTGGAGGAAATCCTTCAGGCAGCGGCAGGAAGAATTGCAATGGAAAAAGGCCAGGCTGCCAGCAGGCATCGCTGCCACCTCGTGGGTACCGCTCGCGGACGCACGCACCGAAATGAAGACAAGCATCCCGTTTTCAAGTTGATTTTTGTAAATGGAAAAAATGTATAAAATCTATCCATACATTAACAGATACAGGAAGTTACACAATCCAGTTTACACCTAAAGGAACAGCAATCAGTCCATAATAAGAACAGGGAATAATTCCAATGCTGTAACTTGTCAGAAGTCACTACAGGGCAGAGAATGGGCGGGTGGGGAGGGAGGGCTGTTGGCCTTTTCACTTTTCTTTTTTGGCGTGTGTGTGTGTATAGAACTGGAGACCTCCCCTACTTCCAAAGCAAAGAGACAATTTCAACAGACATGTATGAGGAATACTTTTGAAATGCACCTGACTCTGGTGTTAACACTGATCATTTGAAGATTCATATTATTCCAACACGATGTTCGGATACTTCTGCCTCCAGGAAAGGGCAATGCACAGCAGACACTACCCAAGAGAAAACCTGCACCTGTCTTAGAATTTATAGCATTGATTAAGGATTTTTATCCATTCTGGAATGCTTAAAATCCGTGTATCCTCAGCTCAGACACATACAAAGCATGCAGAGACGGCTACTAACCAAGGGACATCTAGGAGGCTATGAAAAATGCACCAGTGGGCATTGGTCTACATAGTAGTGAACTCACACTGACCATTGCATGCAAGCCGCACCTGGCAATAGCTTTCCCCTTGCACCTCCAGTTACAGGAGGGCTCAGAAGACAAGGCCTGAAAGAATGGGCATGGAAGTTCAGGTACCATTTTAAGGAGCAGAACAGAACAACGAGCAGGGGTGTCTGTGGGAATGCCTGCCCCGCTACTGCTGTACCTGTGGGTGAGCAGTGCCAGTGTAGGGCTCAGAAAAGATGCTTGACTGAATGGTAGAGAAACAGGCAGGCACCTCTAAACGTGAGAAGAGACTTCTATGTTGTACAGGTGTGTTCAGTATACACACACAAAGCAAGGCAGTAAGCCATGCTCAGTCACCCAGAAGACTGCACCGTTTTTTCTGAACACACAGAATGGAAAACCACTTTTCAAAATAACAACAGCAATAATAATAATGCAGAAGTGTAGAGTTCAGATTTCTGGGTGGTCTGTGTTTAAAATTTAAAATTAAAAACAAAAACAGAAGAAGGAATAAAAGCTAAAGCTGTAGAGACAACTACTCCCTTTCAAAGCAAAGGCCACATAAAAACTGTGTTGCTCAGTTTGGTTTTTACTTCTTGCCACCTGTAAACACAAGACTGGATATTCAGTTTCTGGGAAGAAATTAGATCACTTCTACATCCAGAGTAAAGGGCCCTCCTCCACCTGGATCACAGATTATCCAGGAAAAGGTAGCTGGGGGATGGTGTCCTCTTCAGATTTGCTCATCTCATTGAGAAGGTCATATCTGAACCAAAGAGCTTTCCATAAAAGCACAAAACATTTCTTGACGTTATTTCTGCCCTCTGTCTCTAAAGCCTGCTATGGGAACTAACACTTTCCATTCCTCACCAACAGATACATCACCTTTTTGGCACCATGGGTGGAATTTCTCCCTAATGTATAATTTTGCTTTATATGTAAGTCGATTGTCTAATCATGCAAATCCAAAAAATTCCAAAAAGTGCCACAAGACAGCTTAACTCTTTGCAATCTACTACCGAGCTTGTATACTGCCATAGGAACCTCTCCAAGAAGATGCTATTATCCTTACTTAGATCTGACAGCGTATTTCATGTATGACATTTCAACTTCTCTTTCTGGGGGTAGAGAATCGAAATCCAAGACATGATTGCATCAATTTTTGTTGTTTTGCTCTCAGAGCTCTGAAACACATGGAGATTTCTTTGATTAGCTGAAGAGGTCTTCACATAACAGCCTGATTAGAGAAAAACGTACTGAATCAATCAAATAGAAAATAAAGACAAAAACAGGTAGTGGTAGGTTTCTCAATCTTTGCTCCTGTCCTTGAAGACTAGTTTAGAGTTTTACTGCTACTGCATTTTCCCCAGCTGGATCTTCTTCCAGGCTTCTGATGCTGTAAAAATGCAGGAGTCAAGGATCCCAGCTACAGTAAATGTTCCCCCAATGATGGCACATATCTGAAAAGTACAAACGAGAAAACAAATATCAGTGATGAGGCAAATATTTACGCAGCTTGAAACTGAGGGGAAAGATATTGCCTACTGTAGAGTGTCTTTTGGAAGCACAGTAAGAACTGGGTAATGGTACCAGGGACATAATTACATGACACTCATTCAGGAAAACTGTTCTTTACAGTGGAATAGCTTAGTGCTATCTGGAATCACTGTGGCCTGAGCCAATCGTAAAACCCAGCTCCTAAGAGAGAACAGAATGAATCCAGTTCCTTCCCGGGCTAAACTCCACCTAACAGAGCTTTCTAGAAGCCCTGTGTTGCTCATGTATTCCTACTTCTGTTTTCTATTATAAATATCACGGCCTTGTAGTCTTTTCCCTATTTCACAAGATACAGCATTTGCAGTCAGGCAAAACACACTTAAATAACACGTTAAGGATAGTGACTAACAGAAAAGCGTAGCTACCAACAACACCTACAGCTAAGCCTGTCTAACACTTTCCATTACAAGTGCTGCTTACTAAAGCACTGCCAACTTAACTGTTCGTGGGCCAAAGTTTTCCATACAGAAAGTCGTGAGTAGAATTATAAAAAAATCAGCAACAACATAGAATCATTTTCAAGAAGACAGTTAGGGAAAAAACTTGTCTCCTGATTATCGTAACAGCCTAGGCCAGTTCTCCAATGCTAGAAAAACACCAGACTACGACATTTCAAACTAAAGGTTTGAAATTCCTGCTTGGAGCACCTCAAACTGGAGGGCACCAGTTTCAGACTTTGCAATACACTGCTTCTATTCTTTTAGCTATGAAATAAGGACAATGACATAGCTGCCTCCCAAGGAAACTGTGAAGGAAAATGCATCTCAAGTGCTTGATACTATGACGATAGCTGTCACACACAGCTTGTGTGCTGGACCAGGTTCATACAAAGCATCTGTCAGCAGCAAGGCAGCAGGCAAACCCTGCGTGATGGGAAGAAATGCTGCCTGCAGGGTGCTGCCCTACTGCGAGCACTGAACAAGGCTATGCTCACGTGGAAAGTATGATACGCAGTAATGAAACCTAATAACATTTAACAGCCAGGTTATAATTACACAAGACCTGGCGTTTCGTAACACCCACATTTTTGCCTTCCTAATTGTGGTGCTCTTTGAATTTGGTCTTTCGCACGTAATTCTCTGTGTAGGATTAGGTGGCTCTGAGAGCAAGAGACACTGTGCCAGGGAGGGCAGGGCAAGACGCAGAGCTTATCTCCTGAAAGGGGCCTGCCTCGGGAAAGGGGATCTTGCTGTGACCTAGGAGCTGAGAAGGAGAGCAAGGAAGCCCAGATTAGTAAGCTAGAGTACAAAGGAAATTCAAGGCAGCTAGCACAAAGGGGAAGCAGAGCCACACTGGACCTACTGTGCATCCCCACAGAACATTGAATCCCACAGGCTAAGTGACACAAAAAAGAGTAACAGAAGAGCAAGAGCATTGGGTTTGGCAGTGATTTAGCAGTGGTAACACAACCAACGGGTCATTAACGCTGAGAGAAGGCTGCAAGAAATACACTCCTCATTTACACGCATATATGTAACTATGGTATTTGTGTTCAGTGAGCTCAGTGAGATGAGGAGAAGCAGCAGAGATAGCAAGGCAAGGTAAACATGACCTTCGCAGGAAGGCTGGCATTCCAGAAGATAAGGGCTTCAGAAACTAGAGCAGCAGCCTGAGGCAATGCTAATAATTTTAGGGGACAAGTCCAGCTCCTGCCCTCGGTGCCCCCCCTCTGCCTGCCCTCTGCCCCTCAGCGTGATGCTTTTCAGGGAAAATGACAGCAATGGAGTTGGGTTATTTCAGTTCTGGGCAGCTCAGCTGATGGGATGTTTACGCCGCAAACAGAAAGATTGTCCAACACTAAGGTTCTGCATCATATGGTAGGAAAATCTGATTTCAGTGCAGCACTGCAAGAGAGGGAAATAGAAAAAAAATATATATTCATCTGCACTGTACTGCTCCGTACTGCGCAGCGTTTATGACTCACACACACCTGGCATGTGCTCGGAGCCTGCCTCCCAGCACACACAGCTCTGCTTTGTTGCAACAAATAAAGGCAGCACCGGGGTTGGGCTCTGGGTCAGCACAGAAGCTGCACCATCACATTTCCCAGTCATCGCCATTCGGATGCTCACAGAGGAGGAAGTCAGGCATCGTGAATTTATTCATGTTTAATGGAGTTTTATACTGGGAATGATGTGTGTTTGGCCTCATGAGCTTGATTTAGGCCTAACCATTAAAAGAGGAAGGAAAAGGAATACAGAAATGTAATAACTACAGAATGGAGAGACCATTCAACGTGGGATACACAGGAGGATTTTTAACAGAGTATTATTTTTTTGTACAGTGACTGGTGTGCAGGCTCAAGGACACTGGTGGGTACAGAGGCAGCAAGACAGATGACAGAAAGGCAAGTCAGATAGGTGACTGTGGAACTCATTTCATGAGTAAAATCAAGTTTTAAAACCTGAAGATGATTTTAAATCCCATAGGAGACCCTATGGGAGCACCAGGTAATGGTAAGCTGCAGAAACCCAGAGGCTTCTGGCTGACCTGCAGCACATCTCGTAGAACGCCACTATCTTGGCTGTCAAAATGCCATGGATTGAATCAGTGCTACCTGTCAGCAACAAGTCCCACAGTGGAAATAATTCTCCCTGCAACCATTTTTTCCAATTATTTCCAGCTTAATTCCTTTCATACCTAGTGGGCTGACCAGTCCTCTCATATCAGGAAAAAACCTTCATTCTTCTCTTGAATTTTGAATGCTTCACCAGAAATTTGTTGTCTTTTCTGCCTGCTGTCCCCTTCCAGTCTTTATGCTGGCCTCATGACAAAACCCTTCCTTCAGCTTGGCCACTTACATCAACTCATGAATTTTCAGCAGCAAAACTTCCTCCCTTTCTCCCTTCGTCCTTAACCTCAACCACAAGTCCATGAATGTCTTATCTTTACTGGGAAATACCTTCATTTTAAGCAATATGGTTTAAGAGGCACAAACTCATGTGTTCAACACTGAGCCAGTTGCGTTGTTAACCCCAGTATCCATGGCAAATTCACCACATGGCATGAGTGGTAGCACTGACTTAGAAGCAATATTCTCACTTAGTACTGAATTTTTTTTAGAGCCCAATGTGAAGTAAACTCAGTCCTAAACCAATGCCTTTGTCCTGCATAGGAAGCACCTCTAGCATGGTACAGAATACAAGAATAACTCCATATCACAAAAACCATGGAGCATGTATGAGTCTGAGTGCTGGAATACACAGCACAGTGGTTAAGCTGTGAATACAAAAACTAGGGACCAACATCAGGCACGCTGCCCTGAGCAGCACAGAACTTTTTGGAAGGCAAACATAATACTAACAAAGAACATCAGATAACCCTCCTAGCAGCAAAAATTCCTTTGGCTCTCTACTGATCAGTCAACATTCCTCTCACCTGACTGCTCCACACAGTATCGTCCCTTCTCAGTGTCCCTCCAACATCAATGCTATTTACCCTGACAGGCAGCCAGCCACACAGTGTTCACATTTCCAATCCTGCTAATGCTTCTTTTAAACCCACAGGAGTCTCCCACATCCCAGGACAAATTTCAATTTGCTGAAAGTCATACAGGCTCCCTAGCAAACAATCTGCTCCATGAAAGATGCCACAGCACCCACTCCAAGTTTGTGCATTCTTTTAAATTAAGCAGCTGCTGCACAGAAATAGATGATGAGTTCCCACAGCCCCATTGGGCAATGACTCCAGATGCCCCCCAGTACACCTCTTCCTGGGCCAGGAAGTTGCAGCCTCAGCTGCTGATTGTGAACTGGTCTCCAGAGCAACTGTGATGCACAAATCCACACTGGACAAACAGGAAGGGCCTAAAGCAGTGGAAAAGACAACAGAGCAGATCGTGTCATCAAAACAGGACATGGAAACCTAGGACCAAAGGTGTGTTAACCCCATGCAGCCCTGCTTTCCTTCAACCTTGTCAGTGCCACCTTGAATACTGTATAGCTTAAAGTGCAGCACACGTACCCAGCCAAGGCTGCCCTAGTGTAAAACACTGCCAGCCTAAGTCAGTGCAAGAGAATATCTTCTGCACCAGATGAGCCACACTGATAGTACAGTGTATCTGTAACAAGGATCTGCCTCTACATCACCAACCTCTGACAGGGGTCTGGCAAAGCTGTGTCTGACACACTGTGTAACAGTTACTGCCAATACTGTCATTCATATGTCTCTGTAGGAATGATGTTAAATTGGAATGACCATAAGTGAGCTGCTTCAGATTACAGCCGTCTGAGATCAAAGTAGATAACAATTCTAAAACTTCTTTAGCAGCTGAGGAGGCAGCACACAACTGCCAAACTTTACAGATGGGACAGGGCAAAACCCTAGCTGGGTGATATCAAATCCTAAGGTCATTGTGGCAATCAGTGAGGAAAGCCACTTCTGTGGACTTCATACGTGAACTCTGAAGCATAGCACCACATTCAACAAAGATGTTATTTAAATGCTAGCAATGCTAGCAATGGACGTGACAGAGAATAGTGCCAGCTATTTGTGACTTCTAAACACTGTTTCCTGTTAAAAACACCTCCACACTTCCACCCCCAGCAAGAAGCTTAAGAAACCTATGAAAGTATATTGTTAGGGAAAGAAGTAGAGGCAGTATGAGATGCCAAATCATAAAATGCTGATGCTTGACCTTTATGAGGATTACATTTTGAAGTCAGGCAGACATGCTAAAAGAAAGTCTTAAATCATGACATTTAGGCTTTGCATCAAGCCCCAGTGTCTTGGTATTTGTATATCCCAGAAATCACACGCATCTCTGATGTTAAGTGAAAGGAACTTAGTGTTCATCAAATGCTGCAAAATCAAAATCCTTAAATGCAGTACAGCCATGCTGTTTACGTTACTTCTTATTATAATATTCAATGTTTAAAAATCAAAATCTGAGGTCTTCATTCCAGCCAATTTATTAGCTACTTCACATTCTACCATGCCTCACTGACACAACTGATCGCAGTTAATATTTTAAGCCAGTTTCCTCAGGACATATTTTTTAAAGATCAGGAAGATCTTGAAATAATTTTTTTTCTATTTAGCACTTAGGGCAGTGCAGCTTTGTTACAGATACTGAGATCAGTACTGCAGGATGTTGTGTGGATGGATCAGAACAAAGCTGGTCAGGAAACACTTCTGGAATTTTATGATGCAGTTCTCCACTTCTGCCTGAGAGTAGACACCTGGAACTGGCATACCCATATTAAACCAAGCAGCCATACTGAGTCAAACTGCCACCTTGCCTTCTCTGCAAGTTAGGCCTCATCATTAGTGAGGCAGCTTATTGCAGCCTGCATTACTGCATACCTCATTAGTTTAGTTCCAAGTTTCTGGCATGTTGCAATCTTGTTCACCATGCCTAGACAGAGTTTGGCACTTCTGGAATAGGATAATTTTCTTTATTCTTGACCCTAACTATTAAATCAAATTGCCAGAGTATAGGATTAGCCAGTTACCTAACTTACTCTTCATATTACAAGCGTGGTGATGTACTGTTTTATTTCAATCATGTCACAGTGCTCTGAAGCAGAAACTCAGTTCCTTCTGGGAGAGTAAGGCTCAGAAGAGAAAGGGAAAGCAGGTGGGAGAAAGAAGAACCAGAGATTTTGAGTAACTCACCGATGTGATAAACCTGTACAAAGGCTGTCGCCTCTCTGTATATTTCACTGTGATGGGACTCAAATCATAACGAAACCAGATAGCTGGGATAATGCGGCCAGTGTGACTGTAGGCTACATACTCCTAGAAAAGAAAGTGGAGAAAAATGACAGAGTGAACAATCCCATTCCACATAATGAGTGCAATAAAACTGCTTATGTGAATCTGGTCCTTAATCTACTGTTCTGTACTAAAGATCAACTACAGTAAACAATTACCTCTGCTATGACCCTTTTTTCCCTATCCTTATCAAAGAGGAATGCAATTTCTTCATATTCTGACTGTGACACAGCTGGGAACAGAGTGATGGTGCTTAGTAGTAAACAGCCTGAAACTGATTCCTCTAGCATAGATCTGCTCTACTTAAATGCAAGGAGTCTGTAAATGGTTGTAGATGAAGGCTTTGTACCATTGGTATACAAACCATAAAAAAATACATCATCAAACAAACAGAATTTAGTTTGCAGGAACCTGAAAATTCCTGCTTGTCTGTGCACTCAGAACAGCAAGCAGAAATTCCTGCCTGTGAGGCCGCTCTGCCCACTAAGTATGAATTATGAAGAGCAATTTGAAATGGATCCTTTAAAGACTCATTTCATACATTTAAAAATCGTGCTGAGAAATAGAATGCAACTATATACAGAAAAATGCTGCCAAAGGTTCCAAAACAGTTCCAAGATGGATGAAGACAGACATCTTTAGACTTCAAGTGATAATCTCATTTACTTAATTTCTGTAATGGTTGCTATAGTGCAGTGTATCAGCAACAGGACAATACCCTGTAAAGTCACAGAGCGCAACACTAACATAGAACAATCTCTAACATCAGCTCAGCATCAACTGGCACTTCTTTCTGAGCTAATATCTTGTCTGTGCTCTCAGTTTCAAAGATCAGGGCGTTAATTTCAACAGACAAGAAAAAAAATTCTGCTGAGGTCTCAGCACAGAGGCAGCAACACATGCAAAGCATACCCTGCACCTCTACCCAGTTGTTCTTCCCTTCTTTTATCCCTATGACGGATTGCCAAACTCAGATGACCTTTTCAATTTCAGTTCTCCTTCCTGCAGAGGCAAAGACAAGCTCATACACTTTGTAAAAAAGAAGAGTCCACAAGCAACAGAACACCCAAGAGCACGATACAAAGAAGACAACTTTATGTGAGCTCAGAGAGAGCCAGTGAAACAGTATCATTACTTAACTGATTGTGTATAACTCCCGAATTTCCCTCTAGTCTTTTTTTCTTCTCAAAGATAATAAAAGCAGCATAACTGTGCTGCAGTGCCCAGCTTAAGTGTTTTCAGTGCTCTTGCTGCAGACATTCTGCAGTATATGTTAAGACTGTGGCTACTTGGGCAAGTGGGGGAAACAGAAGACCTAGAAGGTAAAAGGGGAGAGAAGACAGCCAGTCACACCTCGTTCATCTCATCACACTAGCCAGCCTATGGCAAATTGTTCTAATGGCTTCCAATTTCTGTTTCCCACTAATAAGTATGGGAGTCAAAGACTAAATGCAGCAATACAAACATTTTAGTTTTTAATGAGAAACAGCAGAAGCAGCGCTGTTTTTCCACACTTCCATTTTGACAGAACTGACTTCATTTTTTCTTTCCTCTCCCCTTTTCCCCACCAAGAGTTCTGCTGCAATGAGTCAGTCTTGGCTGAACTTGCAACCATAATCACAGAAGTGTCAAAAGCTCCTGCTGTCTATTTTCCAGATTGCTTTCAGAACTTGTGTCGCAAGAGTCTTATCAGAACAGCAATGGTGACATTAAGCAGAAAAAATACATTGTAAACTGAACATAGAGACATCCAAATCATTGGGACACACTGTACAAGCAAACCCCAAAGCTGCAAGACAGGAACGCTAATCTGAGAACTAGTCCATGAGAGCGTGTGCTTGAACCTCAGCTATGACACACTGGTAGTCATCAGACACTAGGAAAAGATTCTAGACTTTCACTTCACATCTGAGTGGCAAATTGTCTTTAACTGAACAAGAAATTTTACCTTAATAAGTAAATCGGATCTCTCCCCTCCAGCCTCTCAACACACTGTATTATAATGTCTACTTAAATCTACTTATTGTTATTTTATTCATGAATTATAAAGTCACAAGTATCATAATCCACAATAATGAAGTAGGTGACATGAACTAGTCAAGCACTACATATCTGATGCTGCAGATGTCACAGTTTAAATTTCAGAAACCAACTTTTGTAAAATGCTAAAAACTCTGAACAACAAAATTCTTTTCTTCTAATTCAGAGTGTTACCTTCTATGTTTAGCCCATATAAAAGCAGCTAAATAAACCTATCCATCTCCCGAGTTAAAAAGGAGAATTGAGAAATCAATGAAATGCACTAAAAACGCTGATGTAAAAAGAAAAGATCCACCAGTTATAAAATCCTTCAGAAAGTTGCACCTTCGGTCAGCTGAAGTGACTGACAAATCTTTTCTCATTGTTATATGTTTTGATAATTTATTTGTCTGAGACATCCATCACAGCTGAGACTGTTTTATTAACAAGACTGTGGAAGCACGTTCAGCTGGATTCCAATTTCCATTCTATTCCCTCTTGACTCAAATCACAAGAACTCCTGCAGCACATACAAATCTTCGACATAACTTAAAGATATCCACATTAGCTAAACTGACACGAGACAGTCAGAAATAAGAATACTGTGCTCTAAAAGAAGACCAATATGTGCTCTAAAAGAAGGCCAATATCTGCTCTGATTTGCCCTGACAATCCCAATGCTGGGTAAGCACCAGCACCAGGAGCAACAGCAAGCCCTGCTCTCAAGAGCTTCAGTTCCTCCTTCTCCCAGCAGAGGCTACTGCTCACCTACAAACAAATGTACATGGCTGTAGAGCAGATGTGTTAAGAGGAAGAACAATAACAGAAGATCCTCCAGGCATCCACTGGGCTGCAATGAGGAGCTTCTCCAAGAAATAACTGCTTCTTTACCTTATTAGCAACCGTATATTGGTACGAGTATCGCTGCTTGCCACTCATGTCCTCATACACTGTTGGGACTATCTTCAGTATGTAGTCATGAGAAGCTAGGGCTGTGGTGAGAAAAGGAAAATATAAATCAGCATTTGGAGAAAGGAATCACAGCCTCCATAACATTTCAAAGTGAATGTGGGAAATCAACTAAAACATGTAAGGTCACAGAAAAGGCATCTCCCTCCTCATCTTGTTTGGGTCACTTGAAAATTCCTACCTGTTTGCAGCTAAAAGGACTGGCACCCCTTGTCCTGGTGAGATCAAGAACTAGCTCAGGTCAGAACTGCAGCTCACTCCGCTGCTTCTGATAGAAAGTGCTAAGGCACCACGACTTGTGGTCCCATTTCTTCTGAGCACCCAACTTCTTTCCTTCCTTCCTTCTCCCAAAGCTGATAACAACTACTCGATCCTTTTTCATTACTTAAATGGCTTAGGGTGATTTTTTTTTTATGTCTGCTGAAACAGTTTTAAAACAGAATGTAAATTGTTTTTCTGCAGAATCCTTTGGTTAAGTGTAACACAATGACATTTAAGAGAAAAAAAAAATGCTGTCTAGTTTCAGCAGCAGACAAGGAAATTTTGTTCCAACAAATGGACAAGGCTAATATCCTGTAGAAACCCAAAGAATTTCAGAAGAAAAACTAGGCTGAAATGTAGCATGTACTAGAAAAGATGTAAATGACAGTCAGCAACTGTTACAGAGGCAAATTAAGGACTCATGGATACACCAGTGTTGCATGAACAGCCTTGTTTTCCTTCCTGAAGAGAGCAGCTAAGATCTGTAATCACCAAGAATACATACGATTTGAGCTGAGTTTGTCTGCTCCCTCCAAGGCATTGAATGCTCCGTGAACATTCTGGACCTGGCAAGAAGAAAGACACATGAAGAAGTCCTGCTCTAACTTGACAGTCTTGACCTTTGCTTCCCTATCCTATCCTGTTACAAGGAGATCAGCCTGATTCAGCCTTTTCAGAAACAAAGCCTCAATGCAGTAAAAGATGACTTGAAATATTTCTCAGTGACTGTCCAGCAAGGGTTGGTTCAATGGAAAAAAAAGTTGATTTCACAATGTCTTACAAGATGAAACTCCACAAAACCACTCCAAAGCTAAAGGAATTGCAGCTGGAAGAGGCCAGTTGTGAAACTTCACTGAGAGACATTACTTAAGAGCTTTGCATAGTTAACTGTGAAATTCACCTATCAGGCTGAAGGGAAACAAATGGGAATCAGATTCAGGATAAACTCTAGAGTCTTCATGCAAAGGTAGTTTGTGTCAGAGCAGTTTGTTATGCACAGCTTTACTCATTAGCCCTGCCCTCACACTGTGCACACCAAGTCCTTGGAGATGAGAGGGTCACATGTCTACGTTGCCATCCATTCAGTTTTTCCTGCAGCTTGTCCCAGACATGCAAGTATCTGTTTGCACAGAGTTACAGGATTTCCACCCCATGCCTTCCACATACTCTGATCATCTAGAATACAACGTCCACCAAAAGAATAATCAACAACAAAAACCCCACAGCAAGAGCTGTGTTACATCTTTCACAAAACATACAGTAAGCCATAGAGAAAGGATGAATACATCCTCAACCTAAAGTCCTTAAGCCACAAAACAGGGAAGAAAGGTTCAAAATAAGTATTTGGTCATGAATATGTGAGTTGTCGTGTAGTAAAACTCACCAACAGGACAATGCACAAGCATTTCCTTCCCAGGTCCTCTTAACAACTAACAGCATGCGGATATATTACTCTGATCTTGGTGGCTATTGTCCTGTTCTGAATGCAATGGAGCAGGTGATGGTTTGGAGGAAGAAGCAACTGACCTAGTTTCTCTACTCAGACAGAAAACTAAACTAAAGACACAAAACTAACAGCAAGTTCAACTTGCAAGGTGCTAGTAATAGGCATGGAGAAAAACTATCAGCAGAACCTTCTACAGGATCTTCTCCTCCCCAGGGATTTCAAATATTTCATGCAACAGAAACCATTTTCATTTTCTTGCAGACCATACATTCTTTACTTGGTTATTGCATACACATGGACAGTGTCAATACAAAAAGCTTACAGAGAAAGAGAAGCTGCCAGACAGGGCTACAGTATTAAGTTCCACTCTTAGTGCTGCTGAGAAATAAGCAGCTTATTGCATATCGGAGCCAGGGATGTTAAGGTTCCCTCAGAACACTCAAACAGTAAATATTTGAATTGCTGCTCAGTAAACAGCCATGTCTGTCCGGTGAGGTACGTGTTTATCTGGGCTCATGTTCTAGTCCCTGGCTCCCCACCATCCACACTTCTGTTTATATGTAAGAGTTGTTCGCTCTGTTGTTTCCCTAAACAAGTTTGCAAAGCTGCAAGTTACTGAGTTTCCACACAGACACAGTCACCAGACACCAGTACAGCTGCCTGCTTCTGGGTCATCAGGTCCTCTGCTGCACCTGCCTCTCCTGCCTCTGCAGCACAGATGGCATCTGTGACTCCCAGCCTGACGTTTTACCATGATTTTCCTTGTGGAATATTCTGGACTCCCATTACAGTACTTGCTGCCATAGATTGCTAATTAATCACTGCTCTACAAAGTGCACAGGTGCATTCCTTGGGGGAACATTAACTTGTTTGTACCTTGTTAAGTACCTGGAGGGACTTCAAGAAGCAATAAAACTTTGGCCACAGTAACAAAATTGCTTTGCAAGAGAAAACAAGCAAGGGTGCATAGTCAGACGCTCTCAGGACTGTGCTGCAGTACTAAGGCCAAACCCAGTGCTTTGAGCAGCAGTATTGGAAGTGAAGGAAGCGAATCAGCAGTTCATTAGAGCCAACATTTGATCCTTCCGTGAGATGGACATCCAGAAGACACCTGCCAGGCTCCTGAGCATCTCAGCCTTTAGCCTGTACAAAGGCAGTCTAAGACTGACAACTTGACTAATCTGGCAGTCCAACTGCAGGCTAAAATAACTTGCAGCTATACAACTATAAGGGGAAGACCTCTTGCAAAGGTTGAATACTATTATTATTCAACACAAATCTAGCATTCAAGAGAATTTAATCGCAGTGGTTGGAAGGGACATCCTATTTTTCACATTTCTTTACTTGGTTACCTGTCACGCGATAACATTTTGGTCTTGTTTACATTAGGAAAAATCAACAGAAAATCTGCCACTATTACCCATTAGCTATTTTGAAGAACTGAAGCTCATTCAATGCCAGACAAGATTTGAATCTTTATTTCAGACTGTTCCTTCTCGAGAACATGCTATGTACCTTAGTGAACACTTCTGGTAGAGCAAGCAACATCCTACAAAGAACTAGGTCTGAGCATTTGAGACAAGCGTCTCACTCCCTTCAAGAAATATGAGCATATATTACATCAAAGCAGGTGGAGACAAAGCATAATAGCCTAAAATGTATCTACATAGCTTTAAAGCTCTCAGTACTTGCTACACTGCTTGCTGAGTCTTGATAGCACCTGTTTACTGAACACAGCCTTCTTTAATTTGTACTGTTAAACTTATGTTTGCCTACAGGATCAGCAGCACCTACATGCTAGATGATGAGTAGTTATTCTGGGCTTTGAAAAAACTAATCAGAGCTTGTCCAAATCATGAGTCAGCTACACATCTGCTGAACAGGTTTCTCACTACCAGCATGGAAGACACTCGCTCCTTCACCCCCAACTGTCCAAGTCTCTCATCTCAGTGATACCTATTTTCAGCACTGAGAATTGAAGCTACACCATGAATTGGGCTACGTGGCTCATGGACTTCATGATAAAACAATGGGAACAGTGCATTACAGCGCCTATTTCCCACACAAACTGCAGAACTCCCTATTAGCACTTACCTAATATTTTCCATAATCTCCGTGTGCTTTACAGACATTAAGCCAAGCTTATTTATATGCTAATATTTCAGCGTTCCCACACAAGATATTTCCTAAAAGAAGCCGGGAGCAGAGTCAGAAGACTACAAAGCAACGCTTAGACTTGTTAGCATGAAAAAGGGTTTTGGAAGTGGGTGTACAAGAAGCAGACTAATGAGACGTCTGTGCTGAGGAAAGAAGATTACAGAGAGACTATGGGTAAGCAATGTTTTGGGTGAGTCGCAAACTGGGTGAGCACATACACAACTCCCACCTGTGATGCTAGCTCCTTGGAAGTAGGCTAGAGAGGTGCTGTAATCTATCCTCGTTGAGAAATCAGGAATTATTACATAACTTGCAACACCTGGTGAAACTCTATCCACAGGGTAAGTGCATACATTCAGCTTCTTCCCAGCAGGGAACTGGTGAAACCCAAGTCTAACTTGTGTTTCACAGAACAAATCTGACTGATAGGTGTCTGCTATAGAAGTATGGTGATGTGCACTAAAAAGACTTGACTGGTGTTACGCTAAGACAGTAGAGAGCACACATCTTCCCTCAGTTACTCACTGCTACTCTGCAAAGAAGGTCAAGATACATTTGCTACATTAATACTAAAAGCAGCACTGCATGCTATTTTGCTGAGCCACTCCTAGCAGAAACATAACCACAGTTTTCCAAAGGCACTTTCAGTTTCAGATGGAGAAAGCAAAGTTACTCTATGACAAACACTGCTCTTTCCTGAAGTAATGGCATGTACAGTTTGCAAACTCTTCTGGATTGAATGCATACTGCATGAATTCAAGGGATGAGCTTGCCTACCCAGGGAGAATATTCTTGTGCTCCCCACACTGTACATGGCCCTTCCATAAAACCAAACAATCAATATCAAAGTTACTGTGGTTGCATTCAATCCCCTAGAGACATGGAATTTTCAGGAAGCAAACTCACCTGTAACTTGTCCCCAAATGAGAGCTTGTGGATGATATGAGTCATGTCAGGATTCTGAGGCTGCGCAGTGGCACTGTGTGTTGACACGTGAAAGTTACCAGGGACCTAAAATTAGTCAAGACAAAGAAGAGAGGATTTCTCATTTTATCCCGCAAGGCATCGCCAGGCTTTGTGATATGAAACTGAAACGCCTGGATCCATCTAGCCTGGCAAGCAGTACCTACTTAACAGTGGACGACACCTTGGAGAGACTTTGAAGTATCTTCCTGTACTTGACCGGCACCACCATACTGCAGCAGAGCAAAGATCTGTTACATCCCAAGAGTCAGGTTCTCATTGCTACAGCTGCTGACTAGGAACTGATGAGTGGATCACTCTTAGTCCTAGGATTCCTTACACTTAAGGCTATGTCTTTCTTTCCCATTAAAATACGATTCAAGTCTCTCTCAATAAAAAACTGCTTAACATTTTAGTCACACATCTCACATTTGTAAACAGGCCCACTGTTGCAGAACATCCTAAGAAAGCTATGCACATGTTTTTATTGCGGTACCTTGCATTTCAGAAGACTGGTGGTTTATTTATATACAGAACTCATTCTTACTCACAAAATTTTTGGGACATCCTACAGAAACAAAGACACAACTTTACCTTCTAGCCCTGGCTCATAGCTGGTTTTTAGCTCCCAATACAAGATTTTCTATTTGGTTTTGGTTTTTGTTTTTAACTGGAGGAAATACAAAGTTTTGAAAAAATACAGATTTCACCTAAGGAGTTCAAAGGCAGAAAATGAGCACTGGTGTCATTCTAACTGGATCACTCTAGCATGCACGAAGTTTTCAGGTCACTAGCCCTATACTGTGAGGTCTTTCAACAAATTCGACTCAATCACTGTTACAGAGGGTGCAAGACTTTTTTTTCCTAGATAGGAAAGGACTGGTCTTGATTTCCAAACCCCTTAACAGCACTAAGAATCAACCTGACAGGGGGGTTGAACTAGATGATCTCTGGAAGTCCCTTCCAACCCCTACAATTCTGTGATTCTGACAGTCTCAAACAGCAGCAAAACAACAATTACACATCAGATGCACACTGTTCTCTCTGTAGAGACTTCAGTGTCGGGGCCAAGGGAGGCCACATGCTGATTACATGTGCTTTCAGGAAAACTGAATTAAATGACTTGATGTGCAGTTGTGCACTCTGGGAACACTTTCAGGTGTGGACATAAGCTGTGTCATCCACAAGCTCAGTAAACAGAATGGCAGAGTCTGCAGTAAGTACACACAATGTTGCCCTGTTCTCCCTCTCCAGGTTTGTTGCCCTGCCATGCACTACCATGTGCCCAAAGCTCTAATCAAGCCAAGAGTTACTCCTATAACTAACTTCACATAAGCTCTTTAAAAAGGGGTGTGTCTTTGTTATGTAAGTTTAGAGTCCCACAGAACAGTGTCCAATGCCAATGCACAGTCATGTTTCAAAGCAGGGCCACATCCCACTCTAGATGCTAGCTCACACAGAAGCCTGTAAAATTCCTGCCAAGGGACTGAAGACTTTCTTTTCCCTCAGACACGAGAGGCTCAGATTTTCAGAGCCAGAAGTCCTGGTGTGAGTTCCCTCCTTCTAGTCCCAGCCACTATATGAGACCACACAATGAGAAGCTTTGCAAAAAGGAAACAGAGAAGGGAGTTTCTCGTACTCACATATGGCAGCCCCCTTCTAGTTGATTTTGGTGAGCAGAATGCACCACGCAAACCAGAAAAAGCCCCAGTTGTGCACTGTGCTTCTGCAATTAGCAGAACAAGAACCACCTACCTTCGTAGAAGCCCTTTCCCAGTTTTGTAGACTACCAGCTGCCAGTAGTTTTGGTGACTTAGAGGTGAAGAAAGAAACATCATCTTTTTAATCCCTAATCCCTTCCATGTCACAGAATCAGTAAGAGGTTCTGCCTGTTATTTTTAGATGAGATTTAACATGACCTGGGCGGGGAAGAAGGAAGTAGGATTTTGTAGCCTGTGGTACATGAGGAGGCGTGAATAAAGGGTGCGTCCTTCTCAGGACATCAGTGGGCCCCACCACTGCCTCCCCCACCCCATCTAGTCATCTTCAGCATTACATAGCAAGATTATTCAACCCTGAACACACCCATCCCAGAGAGGAGCCTCCTCCAGGCCCTGATTTTCAATCTTTGAGCCAGAAGCAAAGCATCCCTACAAAGCATGCGCATAGGCCTCGTGCACGTATTCCAAACATTTCAGCATGGAGCTGCTCCTGTTATGCTGGCATCCTCTAGCAGGAACATTCCTGTCATTCTGCAGCTCTTGGAACTAAAGAGCCCTTGGATAGAGATGCTGCCAAAGACCTGCATAGTGAATCACATTTTGGAGGTCCCAAAGTTGTGACAAGTGAACAAAGAAGCCATTCAGCGTTCAACAGGCACTTATATATCCCCTAAACGTTAGGCTGCTGCGTTCAAAGATACATCACTGGCCACAACACAGAGCCACTCTACTATTAAGGAATGCTATCCGGGCTACCTGATTTGGAGAATGATAAGAATAAGCCTGATCTAACATGCCCTCTGTGGCAATAACTACACAGCCTCCTCTCCCAGTATTGTTCGGCACCAACGTGAGAATCAACCTCACCTATTGAGTAGGGACTCCCTAAATGTATTTCCTGAAGGGGAGACACAGACACACAAATTTTCATAGCATTTTACAAATCAATCTTACAAGCCATTTCCTGGGTAAGCCCAAACTCACCGTCATTCCTACTCACCTTGTTGATGCTGAAATGTCCCTCGAATCTACAGCCATCCCCATTATTGAGAGGTATCTTCATCGAGTTGTCTATGTGACCCACTTCATGCCTTCCCATTTCATCTTGGATGTCTAGTCCAACTACTGCATGGGAGGAAGGAGAAAAGACAAAAAAAAAATGAAGAGAAAAAAAATCGGAAAGGTTGCACAGGAAAGCATGCACAGCTTTTACTGGAAAAAAAAGTCCACATTATTTTCCCTGACAATTGACTAAAGTGTGCTAATAAAATAACATCATCTGTCAAATGCTGTTATACCAGAATTAACTTTGTAACCAAACTTTTCAGACTGTTTATTTGACAGAAACACATATCCTATATCCTGCCTGTTAACATCAACGTGAACTGCATAAACAGAAAAACTTGAGATAGACAAGGCAAGTGATTTGTGAAAGGCCAACAACTGCCTGGTGTATTCAGAGTTACAAATGAAACTTCTGGCTCCCAGACACTAAGAGGTCACTGTAAAAAGGGAAATGACTTAGAAGATAGCAAGGAAGGTCAGTCACTGACACAGGCTGCAGGGAGAGCAAAGGGTCCAGGAAAACAGGTGGCCCAGCCTCACCTGGAATACAAAGTGAGAGGGTATTGGCAAAGGCTGCAGTGATGTGATATCCTGTTACAGAGGGTCCACTGTACAAATTCAGGCCTATTCCAAGCAGTACTTCAAATACAAATTAAAAGAGATAAGAGAAAGAAGGTACTCACATTCACAATGCAGATTTGGTAAACTAATGTTCAGATTCACTTCTATTTTACCTCCACTGTCTTTGTCTGGGTCATCCACGTACAGCTCATTAACTCTAAAGGAAAGAAGACAGCAATGGGTCCGTGCATATAGCAACTTTACACAGGAGAGAGTCAAAAAACAAACCCCAAACAATCAGCCTTGCATGTGAAGTAAAAAGAGTTCGAAGCACAGAGGTCACTGTGTGACAGCCTGAATTCGAAGACAGAGGGACAGCCACACAGGGACAAGTCACTTCAATTTTACTTGTTGTCTGATACATTCAGGATATAGAAGCTTTAGGCAACATCCTTGTCCCAACAGAAAACAGAAGTCCTGTTCTCATGCTTCTTGCTCCTTTCCCTAACCCAAGCTTCCACAGCCAATACAGAACAAGAATCCAATGCTGAGAGGAGGCAGGCTAGAGCCCTCTGCTACCTGGGATGTGACTGTTTCAGAAAGAAGAATCCATATGCTTTCTACTTATTTCATTAACAGTTTTAGAGAAAGGCTAATAGCCATCCCACAGGAAAACATCTTTGTGTAACTAATTGTCCTTTATTATTGCCACCCAGCTGAGACAGCAGAGGCAGAAGACAGCATGGCATGCCACAGGGCATAAAAGCCCCCGTGTGCGTCTGACCACGTCAGGTACAAAAGCTTTTTCTTCACTTCTCATCAATGGTGCTCCATTTTTGGGTGCCAGGGTCTCCTCTTTCACTTCTCCCTTACTTGCACCTTTCTCCCTTAAGTATTTCATTCATGTACTGTAATCAAAATCAACGACTAAAACTGAGAAAAGGATTCAAGTCAGGAAACAGATGGGATGAAACATCCTGGACAGCAGGATCTAACACTACGCAACAGCCTCCCAAAGAGTAGTGATGTGCCAGCACTGTGGGTGCTATGAAGCAGATCTCACAGAAGAGAAAACAGAAATATAGAGCAAAAAGAATACAGAAGCATAAATATTTATAGTTGGCACATACAATCCATCTGACAGCTAAAATATAAACCAAATGAACCAATGCAAGCACAGCCACATGTCCAAGAGAATACACTCCAGAAAAACGCACTACACTGAGGCAGGAAGATGTGGAGGGTACCCAACAGCTCTATCTCCATCCAAGTCTGACACTGCTCAGTCTCAAGGGAGATTTGAGAAATTTATCTTTCAGCGTAAGAGATAACAGAGGTATGGGAACTTACAGTCAAGCAAGCTGCATAAAATAAACTATTTTTGCAACTAAGTGCTCTGTGTTGTTTTTATTTAATGCTCAAAGTGTGTGAAATCCTTTGACTAGCCCTTGCTGAAGAGTATATACGCTAATAGACAGCCCAGGCCGAGGGCAGCTAACAAGACAGAATCAAAGCGATTCTGTTTGGGTGATACATCTCTGGACCACAGTGAACTGCCTGCCCTGTGGATTCAAAAGAAACAAGTCTCCAGAGTGAGAAACACATGGCTGCCAATTTTTTTCTGAGGTAATTACTCACAGGTCAGTGAGGTTTGCAGACACTCATTTAAAACCAGCACAGCATTTGTCTTTGGCTTCACAGCCCTACCTTTCTCTGTTTTTAATTGGCTTGACAAGTTGCTTGCAATCATTACTCAACGTATTTTTCAAGTGATTAACAAAAATGACACAGAGGGAGGGGCGAGATTGCTCATCAACGACCTAGTTAGAAGCTTCTTGGCTGATCCCTCTCCTTCCATGTGGAATGTGTTAAATCTTCTATGTATTCATCACTGGCAGAATAGGCAGAGATTGGGATTAAGTCATATGTCCAAATACGGTGGCAGGGAGAACTCCAGCCAGCAGAGGCATTACTCCTCCAAAGCACTGCACCTCTCTCCTCCCTCCCAGCCCATTCTGTAGCAGCACTTGGTTTCTCCCCAGCTCTTCATCACCTCAGGTGCGATCATGCCTGGCCAGCACCATGGCCAAGCGTTGACTAAAATCCGTGCTCCTGGCGAAAGGGAGCATCTGTGTCAGGGCTAGTGCAGGACATCAGGTTTGACACCTCAGCTGATGCAGCCCAGCAATTTGGAATAAAATGCTCAGGAAGATCACTAGTTGTATTTGCAAATTTCCAGTTCTTAACAACTTACAGAATGGGCTCCCAGGTGTGGTGTGGGAACAAATGCCCATAGGCCTTTTGGTGATAAGTGAGCAAGGAGCTGCTGGTTGATGTTAAAGGATAAACCACGCACACAGAGCCTCTCAAAGCTTTTATGTAGGAAAGCAAAGTGGTGAGATCACTCAACCACAGACTGGATCACTGAGGCAAAGAGAAGTAGGCCACCATGCCCATGTCATGCAGCCCATTAGTTGCAGAGATAAGGGACTCTAGCTTCCCATTCAGAGCTCTGGTCATGAAACCACCTGCTCCCAGACTGTCTCTTGGGCAAGGCTCACGGCCATTTCCTCCTCCTCTTCACCCTGCTATTCTCCTTAACCACATTCCCAGAAGGTTCCTTAGCAGGGGCTCCACATCACACTCTACACTGAACTGCTCTGTTACTGAGGTGCCTCTCATGAAGTGGACCCTGGGACACAGTGACAACATACTGCAGGCTAAGCTTGCCAGGGCAAACCTCAAAAGATTCATCCTCTTTCAACAAACTGGAAATTTTCTTCCTAAAATGTTTTCTGGAAATCTCACAGGTAAGGCAGACATCCAGAGCTAAGCTGCTACTTCATGAATCTCCACCTGAATCACTGTTGCTTAAGTCTGGACTGGTGCTCTTGTCTCAGTTGTAAGCTTCGTCCCCAGGCCAGGAATCCAAATTGCACACAGCCTTCCTATAATTTCAAAAGACAATCCTGGGATGTTAAGGAAAAGCAGCATTTGGTACCTCTAGCAACTCCCCCTGAAAGAATAACGTCTCCAGTAGAAAAAAATAAGCTGGCTCTCATTTACTGCTGTCCATTCTGGAACATAAATTATCCCAGGATTAGATCAACAGTACCTAACAGTGAATATGAGATGGTCATAAGGGAAATAAAATCTGAGGTCAGGCAGAAGGACACTGTAAACACAGCTGCTTCTATAGCTCTTTGGACAGGCAGCATATAGGGTCATATTGTAAAACCAGAGATGGCACATACCTCCTCCAAAGACCCCAAGGAAGTAGGAATTGGCATTTTACTGGTTTTTATTAAAGTCCATTTGAACAAAAGAGGAACAATAAAGCAGGGGTAAGACGCAGAGCTGTGGAAATGTAATAGGGCAATAGGACACTTAACAGGGCACCTCACCCTGAGCAGGGCCTCCCATCGCCGCTTCAAGGAAGCGGAGGAAAGTTTCCCTACGCAGCAGGAGCAGTGATCCACGCAGAAAGAATCTGCTTCACTTCTAGAAAGAGCCACTTTGAAATACTTCCCATTCCTGAGCAATGCTTCTGGGTGATAGATGCTCATACCATTTGCTTACAAACTTGCAGCATTACACAGAAAGAGTTGGCTAAGATTGCAAATTTTGCAATGGTATGCAATACAGAATGAGAGGGGGAAAGAGCAGCAGGAGGGCTTAGTGTTTCTTTAGGATTTTATCCAAAGACAGACAGACCCATTCTCCATGCTTAGATTTATGACACAACAGCTTTGTTTCCCCAGAAACAAAACTTCTCGTGTAACTTATTCCCACCCAGCAACCCTGGCCACTAACATTAGATGCTTTGCACTTCCACAGCTGAACAGTCCATGGCCCTGTGAGTACAAGAGGAGCCATGAGGCACTGGCTGTTCAGCCCTTCAGCACTGCCTGGTGCTCCCTAAGTGCAAAAGGAACAAGAAGCAAGTCAGCAAATTCGCTGCTGTGTAATAGATTGTGCCTATCTATCTCCCTGCCGCTTCTAAGTTTTTTCTCTGCCTTGAATCTAAATCAGTTCACCATTTTTAAGGTCTCCGTCCCACTTTATGTCCTTGGCATAGCTGTGAAGCACAGAAAACACACTGTCCTACAACAGAAGGAATTGCAGCTCTCCAGGAGGCAGGAAGAAGAAGGCTTCCAAAGACGTCAACGTAGATTTGAATCAGAAATTGCAAATGACATCATGACACCACCTTCCGCTTCCTGCTCACCTATACATGGACGTTAGGACAAATGGCGTAACAACACAAATAGAGCACCTTTTATTAGGTAATCTCCAGGTTACTACGCAAATATTAATTAAGCTTCTTAACACCTCTGAGGTAGTCAGCTAAGCATTACATCCCACAGAAAAGTGTCTGTCTCAAGGTCAGTCCATAGCGAGAGCAGGATTACAACTTCCATTCCCCACAGACCACCAGGCCATATTCCACCTGCTTGCTCCACCATTTCATCTGCTTCAACTGGATGAGCCAGTGGAGCTGAACCTGCACCTCCTGCTTAGTGTCTGGAAACCAGATCAGAACATGGTAAGTTGCAGCACTGTGCTCCTGGTGCAGACAGCTCATGCTCCGAGGCTACCATTTCTTGCAGGAGGAATGTTTATTGCACCACGATCGCCCCATGCTGCTCACAACAGCTACAGCCTGACCCTGCAAGTCATTATGAGAAATCCCCATGGGACAAAGACCTGTTTCAAGTACCTGGAGAGCCTAAGGGACAGAAAAGATGTCAGGGTGTGATAACAATTCTGCTTCACTGCAGGATCAGTCTTGGGCACGCAAACAAACCCCACATGACCAAGTAATATGAGTTTCAAAATCAGGTGGCTTTTTGCTTCCTCCCATTTCTGGAGTACCTGATAGCTTCCACAAACAGTCCAGTTTTGCTGCATGCAGTGTGGCTGCAGTACTGGAGCTGGGCTACATGATACATGATAATAGATACAAGTATTTTTCAAAAGATTAAAACAAGGTGGTGTCCTCAGCTGGCCACCTTAAGGGAACAGCTGATTTTGACATCGCTGATGAGTTATGCTTATATTGAGAGGCAGTATTTTTACTGTAGGTATTGTGCTTACATAATGAACTGCCTTGCAGGAGGACACAGACTTTCAAACAGCACACTTGTCACTCGAGCCTGTTTAGTGCCAGCTACTTCATTTGTTCATTTAAAACAAACAAACAAAAAAACCAACACAACAACACCAACAGAAACAGTCTGCTGCTGTCTACATATTATGCGTGTGCCAGATGAATTGTTGTTTAGCAGACACATTCATAACACAAATACCACATTCATACCCTCCTACCCCTTCCCCTGGCTGCCAATGCAATGCACACTAGATTACTTAATTACATCTCTCCTCCTAATGATGGAATACTTGGAAAACTCTTATTGATCATACAGAACATAATTCATGACCTAATTACAGCCATAAAACTCAGGATTATCATCTTGCCAGCTATTAACTTCTGGAAGTGATCTGGGTTAATTAGAAAAGAGATAGGTGATCTCTTCGTTCTTGATTTGCAACATAACAGCATGATGAATGAGGAAGGCTGTTAAAGGTAGGCCAAGCAATTCCGAGCCCTCACTGTGCTCTCAACCTACTGCCCATCCTGCTCAGGAAATACCTGACACATTTAACACTTGAGCTTCACGTCTTCAGCCATTTGTGTCATCTGCTCAGTGGGACAAACATGTTTGATACTATCATTTTTGCAGATGTTCAAATGTGGAGTATGTGCCTCCTTTCCTTTATCTGCCTTTTACTGAACTGAGGGGTTAGATCTAAGTTCTTGCTTTGTTTGTTCTCAAGTCTTCAGTCACTCTTGGTCTGGAAAGAAGAAAACAATCATGAACATCCATGATTTCCGGAGTTCACCCATCTCTTAATTGCAATGACAGGTTGTGGTTGAGCTGAGGAAGAAAAACCTCTTCCCTCACTAGCAGTTCACAACGCTTTTCCTGGAAAGGACACAATCCCATCTAAGAACCAAGCTTCAGCTTCCTTCATGGATGCTCACAGGACTGACTGTTATGGTCATGCAGTGGATCTTTAACATGAGAAATCAGAAAGTTTCTAGCTTCCTCTGGACTCATCTACACAGGAAGCCAGTAAGCAGCAAAATAAGATGTGCACTTATAGCATGTTACCTATGCCACATTAATTTCCTGCATGCCCACTGTAATGTGTACAGTACCTCAATCCAGCTTCCTAGCTGAAGCGTGCCTCCCTGCCACAGACGCGATCTGCGTGCTCATTAAACATGCCCACACACTGAGTTATGACATACCTACTGTTATGCACAGTCTTCCCCACATCGATAATCTGTTTGGGTTTAGTGTTATGACTGCTATCCTCAAGATGAAGGTGTAATTTCTTGGCCTTCTGCCACCTAGACAAGGCTTTAAGTAGCTGAGACTGCAAGCACTAAGATAACAGGCTGGTCAAGGAAAAACAGATTTGAAGTTGGGCAAGAGTGACCACACAGTTTTCTAGTAATAACAGGACTTTAAATTGCTACAATCCTATGAATGCAGAAGGAAGTCTAACAGTGGGGAGAAGCTAGCCAGTATTAGGGGTTAATGTGGTATAGAGCAGATCTTATTTTCTCATGTTACCACATATGAGCTCAGCAAACCATACCAATCTCTCTCTTCAAATCTGGATACCAAAGAAACCCATTGGTAAGAGTCAGACAGCTAGTTCTGTGGGTACCCCTGCTGTTGAGGTTAATGCTGACTTGCCTTGAAGCAGGATGTCAGTGCACACACACACACCACAGAATTACTGGGCATAACAGGGCTATGGAAGTAAGCATGAACTCACATCAGTGAACCTGGCCTGTCTCTGATATAAGGCACCAGATCAGGTGCTCTTGATTTCAACTTGCCATCAAAAATGTACAGCTATTCCCATGCAAACTGGCTTTGTAAAGTGCATGACTGCTTTAGGGAAAATATTACACAAGAAGAGAAAGACTGATGCAGTCTCATAATTGACCTGGCACTGGCAAAGCAGGAAAGCTCACCCTGTACAAAAGCACACTCCAGTTAATCATTCAAATTCCGGCTGGCACTAGGAAATTTCAAGCTGGGAGAGTATCTTGCACAAGAGATACAAGAGATATAAAAGAAACTTGATACAAAAGAAACTTGAAGCTTGCAGTAAAAGGTGATGGGTATTGAGCAGTTTGCACAAAAGGAATCTTCTGCATCTTGAAAAGTATTTGGTTCTTGGCAGACAAGGCTCAAAACAGTCTTCTGAGTTATCTACCATCACTCAGTTTATAATGATGGTATAGAGTTTTCACACTGTTTCAGACCACATACAGCCCCACACATCTGCACCCATGTTTCAAATCATGACACTACGCTGCCTCACATTGACACTACAGTGTGTCAGCAGTACATTTTAAAAGGAGGTAGGAGAGGTCAGCAGCATCTCTGAGCACCTCTAAATGCTACAGGCTTCCCAGAAGAGAAAGCAATGAGTAAGAAATGGAAAGAGTGTACTTCTACTTCAGAAGTCACTGAACTGGGAAGCACCTGTTATGAGACATTCTGAAGTATTTCCGCTGTAACGGAGCAAGCCTGTTCACAAACACAGTGGGTGAGTTGTTCCCAATAAGAGAGAATGTGATGAACTACAACTCATCAAAAGATGGTTCTCACATTCAGCACACTATTGTGTTGGATGGTCTGTGACAAAGCAGTTTCCTGCATTCATCACTGTCTCTTCGATGACATCCTCTCTAAAATTTTACTGCTTTACTGCTCACAAACACCTCCTCCCTACGTAGTCCCTGCTGGATAAGACAGCTTACCAACTCTCTGAGGTTTCAGCGAGAATCCTCAGTATTCAGGAACTCACAGCACCTCTAGCATCTTCATGGAGAATTATCATCTTGTTCAGAAAGTCACAATATGAAGCAAGCACAAAGAGGTGTCAGAGAATCATATAGCTTCGCTGTTCAAAAATAAATCCATAGTCAGGAAATAATCACTATATACAGAAACATGTACTCTGATCAAAATTAGGTAAATATTTCTAATTCCTCTTGTAAAACACTAACAAAAAAAAAATCAGGTAAGTAGAAGAGTTCTAAGAGCAGAGCAACAAAGAGTATTTTTTTACCTGAAGTAATTTGTTGAGATGTCTCTATTTCTTTAAATAACAAGGAAACCAAGAACTTGTCACATTTAGCTCCTGAGAAAAGTAGGTTGATATGGTGAGCCTAGTATTTTCCCCCAAAAAATGCATGGAATTGAGTTCAAAGAAACAGAAAGGAAGAAACATGAGATATCATCTCTGAAACAAAAAAGCAATAGGCATAAAAATCAGATAGAGCTAGATTACACTACTGTCCTAAGGTTAAACATTACTCAAGGTTAACATTATTCTTTAAGTTAAATTCTTGATCCAAGTCAGAGATCATAAAAACAGTGAGAAGGCACACAGTGATCAGAACCAACACAAAGCTCGGTTGGTCAAAATATGGCACACAAGTCCTGCATACTGCAGAGCTTTTGTGCTTGGCAGTGACATCTGTGGCTGTGTGGACCATCATGCAGTCTGACAGAAGTTCCACCCTTCCTAACTCTCCAGGAAAACCGCATCACAGTCAGGTGAGCTCACTGCCACGTCAGTAGGATTACGGAGAATGTTTCCTAGAACCCCAAACAAAGGTACTTACGTTAATAGTTACCAAGAAAAGTCAACTTTAAGGCAAGAGGAGTGTCAGAACAGAAAAAAAAACAATCCAATCAATGAAAATACTCATTCTGTGAGCCATTTTTTAAACTGCAAATTATTACTGTTTTGCTCATAGCAGGTCCAAAAGAGATCACCTGGGGACAATACCTCTTCAGGCACAAAAGCTGTCAACTAAATTTTCAAGGAAGGCTTAATGGGCACAAAGAATGAAGATAAAATTCATGCCACAGGTAAAGCTATCTGTGTGTATCAGACATTCAGTTCTAGCTGATATCAGAAAAAAAAAAAAGTATATTAATAAGATCTCCTATTTTAAACAATTCATTTTCTCAAAAAGCATCGCTGAAAACATCCAGGGAAATCTAGCAGAACATGATCCTCATTCTACCCACAGAGAAGTTAGAGGAAAATAAAATATACTGTCAGAGATCCCAGGGATCTGCAACAAGATCCCACACTCTAAGAGCACAGGCTGTGTCATCTCAACCAGTAGGCACCACACATTTAAACTTAAGTTGTCACTGATGAAAAAAGACACTGATATCAAGTGAATCTGGAATAATAAACAAGTACAGAGAAATGTACTTCAGAAACTCAGGAGGAGAGGGGAAGTCAACCTTGTAAGAGGAAAAGAAGTCAAGAACTTAAGGAGGAAGAGGGACCCTGCAGCAGGTTGGCTCCTATCTTAGCAATCATAGTGCCTTATGTCCATCTGTTATCAGAGAACTGGAAAGGAATGGGAGGCCTACCCATCTCGTTCAACAGACAAATCTAGTACACAGCTGATAAAGGATCAGGCAGGTCTGGAACAGTTTTCTGTAATATAAGTTTTTTAGAACAACGTTGCCTAGCTTATCTCAGTAAAATAAAGAGCTGAATGGATGACTGAGTATTTTGACTCAAGCAAAAGGAATCCTAAACCATTAGACAATGAACTGGGCTAGTGAAATTACCAGTACATTTTTTCCAAGGTAATGGAGTACATCTGTAAAGAATCATATATAAATGTACATTCAAACAAAGGAAAACATGGTTTTTACTTACATTTCAGTGGCTATGAATCCGGTGAGCTCAGACAGGAAGAGAAACAGTATGAAGAGACAGCAGCAGACAGAGACTGGAAAAGAGGAAAGTTGAGGGAAAGGTTAGTTTATATATTGAACAAAGACACAAGCTGTTTTCACACAGGCAGATCATTCCCCCTGTGAACATGCCACCCAGACGCACCTAACAATTAACAATTTTTCTGTAGAGACCACGACTCACACCAGGCCATCAGAGTGACTTCAGTGGCATGCCAACGCTCAGCATCCTGCTGGGTATTCCTTGCTTCAGAAGCACACAGTCAGCTATGTGGTGTTTTGTGGATTAGGAAACATTTTGGTTCTCTGTCAAGTTCTAAGGCTACACACATGTCTTGCAGCCTGCACTACGCATGAGACAGAGCTGCAGAGACTATTGTGATAATGGACTAGTCTAAACTATGTCTCATTTTCCTCTCATTTTCCGACTCTTCAGGAAAGAAAAATTTGTTGCAAAGTCATTGCTAAGAACCTAGACAAGTCCTGTGTCCGTTCTAAGAAAGCCAACCTATACTGAAAGAAGGAAGCCCGAAGTTGCTGGCGTAGTGTTTGTTACTCTTCATCAAAGAACTGTTCAAAACATTGTACAATGACGTTCATGGAGCAGCAACAGACAGTTTCGTATACAGGAGGGGCTGGAAGGAAGGAAGAAATGGCTGCAAATCTCACTGATTAGGGATGATTACGCATGGACATACCAACTCAAGGAGATGGGGTTGTATTAAATAAAACATCCAAGTTCAACATGAATCATTATACAAAAGAGTAAACCAGGAAATGGCATGAGAACAGGCACAGTCTGGTTCACCCCTTGGTTCCAGCAGAGTAGCAATGACCAAGCACTCCTTGGAAACAAGCATTTTACCACAGCCACTAATTAAGATTGAGAAATGCGTAAGAAAAGCCCTGTTCCTCAACTTTATTCCACATGACCTAAACAGCCTGAATATCCTTTCCTCCAGAAGGCTCAAGCAAAACAACTGGATGGGGAGCAATTTTAATCAAACTATTGTGCCTGTCCACAGTCTCTTGGTACAGGGCAATAGGAGGCATGGGAAGGAAAGAGGAGGTACTTAACGCAAATACCAAGATAGACCCTTGTGTGACCTAAAGCCCTGTGCCTCATTCTTCAGATTAGTCAGTTGTACTTCTGAGGTAAGAAAAATACATGGCTTCCCCTTCTTCATCAGAGTCATTTCAAGGGTGGATTCATTTACTGACCCTCTCAGAAGTCCAGCGGATTAAAAGAGATACCAAAAAGCCATTAAGTAGGATGAAGAAAAAGGGGAAAATAAAGTCAAAGATCACTAAGAAAATGGGAAGCCAGAGAGGATATTCAATGGAAAAGAGAAACCTCAGATAGTCAGACACTCCTGCTTCCAGGTCCTGGCTGTGAAGATGCAGAACACCACCATACTGCTGTAGCCCAGCTAAGCCACTAGCACAGTGCGTCATGGGAGTGGAGAAAGATCTACTTAAAACACAGCAACAAATGCTTATGAGAACATATACACCTACGTAAGAGCTCAGAAAAGCAGTCAGGCACAAGACTAGTTGATCCAGTGTTTCTCACCATTAATCACCAAACAGCAGATACACAAGATCTCTGATCTTGGCAGCATACAGGGGAGAATGTATGACTGAGACAACTCTTTCAGCTGTTTCCCACATCCCAATTTTCTGTGTTTTCATCCTGTAACAGTTTTCCACAGCATCAGACAGACCTCTCTGCTCTCCATCACTTTTTTGCAAGCCTGGTACTGATGTCAATTCTCACCCAGAGCTTTCCTCCTCTTTTGACTTTTCACTTTCTTCTCTGTCATTTCCATCATCAAATTACCTCCATTCCTGGTATACAAAGTACTATCTCCTCTAAGTCCATTTTCCAATCTAGCCCTTCCAGGTAAGACCTGTGACAATACATACTAACTACAGTACAGTAAAATTACAAGAACCTGCACGTAAGAAGTCCTGCAAGAATGTCCTGAAACTCCTGCTGGGGATCAACTTCCAAAGGCTTTGATACTTTTGTCAGTGTTTGAATTGCACAGGCAGTTTTCAACCTGCAAAAGAGATTACTGAGAGTGGACACAAGAGAGGTCTGGAGACAACGAATGGGGAACAACAACTCACTGTTGCTTCCAGTACAGGAATGTAATGGGAGGCTGAGCTTTAAAACAAGAGGAGGGAGTTTTAACTCTACACAACACTTAGTGTTCAGAAACTTCTCAATGCTAGGAAAAGTCTAAAAGACTTGAAAAGAAAAGAATCAGGCACGCCCAGAAGAAATCCACTGATGACCACTACACACAGAAGAACCACCTCTGTATCAGGAAGCTCAGAGCTGCCAAATAAGGGATGTCTGGGCACTGTTTCACCTGTCCTTGTGCTCTTTCTCAGCACCTACTGCTGATCATTACCTTAAAAAGCACACTTGGCTAAATGGAGTTCTGCAGTGACCTTGCTAGCCCTAGAAGTGTTCTTGTACACGCACATCTCCAGAGTAGGGGATGCCAGGTGTCTCTGGCATCACACTTACACAAAAGCCTTTTGCTTTGAACCATCTCTTGCTGCCAACTCTCCTTAGTTTATGCAGCTGTATGCAGGCACATACAGCACTCTCAGTGTGACAATGTACACGCAGTGTTTCAGTTATTTATTCCACAGTGAAGACCTGTCCTTGCTTCCATGCAAACACAAGGCTCCAGTCACTTACATATGACAACTACATTGCATCTGGAAAAGCAGATTAAAGACTGGGATCAGATAGAACAGCAAAAATTAACGCATAAAGCTTAGCTTAACTGCAAGAGCACCACATGATGCTCCCTCAAAGCTTAAAGGACAATCTAAGACAGGCTTTTTAAAACTCCAGTAGGACAGGGTGATCAATACATCCAAGGCTGCTTGTTGTAGACACACTAGAACATGCTGTTATTGAGAAACTCCAAAATGATGAGAAATTCTACCAAGCACTTCTTTCAACACTGGCTTCTAACCCTTCTGTACATGTCCCTTCTGACATACACCCCCATCTAGGTACATTCCTGACTCTTCCTTTCCACCCTTCAAGAAATGTAAGAAATGCAAACCATTTAATAACATACAGACTGAAAGACTGAATCTTTGTCTATATTAAGGCATAAAATTAATAGTATTTATTGTACAATGAAGCAAACTGCTATAAAGTCTGAGGATTGGGTCTTGTTACAGATGACATGTGAATCATAACTTTGATATTTCCTGATGTGTATTTAAAACTCCAGCCTCCAAACAGCATGGAGTATTTCTGGATAAGGTTACCATGTGTGCATACAAGACGTGCATGCAAACTATGCACTGACTGTTAGGCAGGATTGCTACAGCAGCTGTTGGAGTTGCAGGCCTCTCTCTCAAGAAGTCAGACTGCTGCTGTCCAGATGCCAGCTGTCAGACAGCCAGGGCATGTGCCACTGCTGCCTACATTCCCAAACATGGCCAATTTGTCACCATGTTAATCAGGTCTGTTAGAATGGCCATGTGCTGGCAGCACAGACACACTGCACCGGGGTCAGAAGGCTTGTAAGGACTGGCACAACACCTGGTGGAAGAGAGACAACAAAAGCATGACTGTCTTAGTGGCACATTAACTGGAACACAGTCTGAAAGAAGAGGTTTTTTACTAAGAACAAGGGATGTCTAACTACTGCCTGCCTTTCAGAGTAGCCTTTGTATATGTTGTTCTGTGCAAACCCCACCACACTAAATTATGAGGGACTGCTCTTGGTTCCTTTGTTCCTCCTATCTTTTACAGAAGGGTTGTTGCACTGATCTGAAGTATCTTATATGCAGTGTGCTTTCGAAATTACAAAAGCCTACCGAACAGAAACCCACAGTTGGCTTCTGAACTCGCCCGCATTCCAGACTGCCTGCTCTTCTCCATCAAAATACCTTTACACTTATTAGGAGTTGCCTCTTTCCTAGCAGTCAGCCCCTTCACCCTGGTTCGTAGGAAGCTGTGTCGCTACTTACATCTCTTTTCTTTTGTAATTTGATCTATTCCTTCCTTCCTAAGTCAAGCTTCTAAAACAAAGCAACCCCCCCAGACAAATAAACAACAATGCAAACAAACAACCCACACACAAAAAGCCTTTTTTTTTTCCCCTAATACAAACACAATCGGAAGAATCTGCTCCCATTCCAGAAAGCACCAGAAACGATTCTGGAAAACACACAGGAAGGACTACAATAGTCAGATACTACAGGCTATTTTGTATTTATTCTGTAAAGAAGAGTAGTACCTTCTACCTCCAAGCCTCTATTACAGTTAACATCTGAATCCCCTGAAGCATTTATAACAAACTCATGGGACCTTCCCAGGCTTCAAACTGCCATGGCAATGGGCTGGTCTCGTTCATAGCCTCCTGCAACACTCAAGATTACTAGCTTTCAAATTACAAGTCACAGGCTTGGTCAGACAGAAAATCCATTAGGAAAGCTGCATTCAGGATCCTCGCATGCAAAACTACCACAGGTTGCTGGCTGTCTGTGTGGTTCAAAAGCTTCTATCAGCCTTTCTGCAAACACTGACAAAAAGAAGGAGAACCAGTTAGAGAAGAAAATCAAAGCCTGAGAAGCTGCACATAACAATAGAGAGAAATAAGTCAGTTAATAATTTTAAGTAAGAGTCACAGCCTCCAAGCCTTCCCACAACACACTTATCACTTGAGCTGTTTACTGCAGATCTGAAAGCCTCATGTGGCTGGATGGCCTTTGATGGGTTTTTTGTTTCTAAAACATTCCCTTTTGCAGGTGATTCATAACAAGACAAATTCTCAAAGACAGCCCAGTTATAGTGTGGGAACTCTTCGTTTCCAAAACAGAAGAGCAGGCAGGATCACTAAACAAGTTCAAAGTGTTCCTTCAAAATGCTCGATCTCATATACCTCTAAATTACTGACCAGTTTTACACAAGCTCTTTGTTCACAGTCTCAGCAAACCAAAGAGGGAATTGACGTGCAATTCTGTGATCAGGATAACAGAGAGGACAAGGACCCTCTGAAAGTCAATATTTAGGGTAACAAGCTATCTTCACAGAAACACAGCGTAGTTGAGGCTGGCAGGGACCTCTGGAGATCATCCCATCCAATGCTCCAGCAAAAAACGGGATCAGATGAAGCGTGTTGCTCAGGGCCAGGTCTGCTTGTTTAGAATATCCCAAGGTTGGAGGCAACCTGCTCTAGGGCTCAACTGCCCTCACAGTAGGAAGCAAGAGTTCCTTCAGCTCACAAAAGGCTCTCCTTTGTGTCCCACTGATTCACTATTGACTCAGTTCTATTTGGTGCCTGTTGTCACCAAGGGATATGACATCACTCACGTCACCAATGACATACAAGACTACTGACCCATCTACAGGAACGGATGAATGGAGCACAACTGTATGGTCAAAGGAAGTCACTGTTCAATGGAACAGGAAAGCTGCAATAGGCATCTAATTACAGACTTGGCAGGACCAACCTGATCAATGTTTACCACTGCACAGTGCGCTCACTGGATATAATTGTGTGAAATTGCATTACTCAGCCTACAGCCTACCTCAAGAGGAGGAAGGAAGGAAGAGAGGCTCGAGGCAAGAGATTTGTATCAGCTGAAGTCTATGTGCTGATACACAGGAGTGAGAGTGGATCACTATCAGTGGTTTCTGATAAACTAATTATTCTCCTTTAAAAGCATGACAAATAGCAATAAAATTAAATCTCTGCTCATTAGTCCCACCTACAATGTCAGTTAAATCCTCTAAGTACACCCTGACAGAAATACCTGTTTCCCAAACCATCCACTCTGATGCCATCCACTCAACTCTTCACACACAACCAGAATCCGAAATCCAGATTCTCTACTTGCAGCAGTTTGGTACCTCAAATCTCTTCAGCAAGTCAAAAACGTAACTGTGAACTCAACAGTTATAAGCACTTCTTCACAATAACGAGATGCCCATCAGAGACAGGCAAAAAAAATATCAGTTGTCCACTCCCCCAAGTGTCTGGAGCATACTCATAGCTTCTATTCCATGGAAGACTCCAGCAGAAACTCTGCAACTACTTCAGTAGCTAGCAGGATGGGTATTCCAGCTTTAGCCCCTAGGAGCTCCCTCTCATAACAAGACACTTTTGCTACTTCTTGATACCAAGATTCCAAATCCATGCAAATTCCTCCATCATTTAATGAAACCTTAGGTACTGGGTTAAATGAGCTGCCTTAGCAATAAAGGACATCATTTCCAGTCTCTTATACCCCTTTAAAAATACCCTCTAAGCCACAGAAGCCAAAAGATCTTTAATTTTAGCTCAGGGGAATGCAAGGACAGCAAAAAGAAGTGCTACTTACTAATAGCCCCTGTGTAGGTTGGCTGTGTAAGGTCTTTTGGCACCTTCCTGTAGATGTCAAACCTGAAAGAGGAAAAGCAACAGCCATAAAACAGGTGGAATATTTCAATACATTTCACATCCTCACAGGAATGAACAATGATGAAGTTTTTTCCATCCAGCTTTCCAACATTTTTTTGAGTTTGCAGAAGGATATGAGAAGGAAAAACAAAACAAAACAAAAAGTCCTTTTTCTTTTGTACAGTTATGTAACTGCTCTGCTTCTGGGCTCCAGTTTCCAAAGCACTTCCCTCCGCCTCCCTTGGCTTTGCTGCCATGAATCTTTGCAATCTGAGCTGCTACAGGTGCCAGGGAAGAAGTCACGCTGGACGACTTTACAGACCACCGTAAAAGGAAAAGGATACTCTACAGACTCCTGAATATAAAGGCCTGGCAAAAAAAAATAAAAATCCAGCAAGAAACAACCCATACTCTGTATGCCATGGTAGCCAAAGCTCACCAAAACCAGAGCCAGAAATTGTGACACTGAGGCAAGAAACTGACCCTTGAACACTGGATACACAAGAAAAATTAACCCAAGAAGTTTGAACAATCCATTTTAATATCAGACGGTTGTTTAGATTCAGTCATATCTTTTAATATCCATATGGCTCAGCTTTGCTATTTTAAACTCTCTATGGTTAAACTTTCACTGCCCTGGTGTTGCTGTATTATTTCCTACCACGTTGTGTTCCCGCATGTCCAGCCGCAATGCAGCTCTTGACATCAGTTTTTCCACCACTCAATAAAAATTAATTAATGCATTAAAAACACACACACCCTAAAGAAGGAAGTGACTGCTTCTCCCCCTGAATAGACTTTTTTTGGAAATAGCACTAGTGAGTGAGAATTGATGCTTTTTCCAGTCCTGGACAGGCATGAGAGACACCGGCTTCCAAATTCCTCCTCTATGTGCCACCAAGATGAAAGATCCCCGCACTGATTCAGTACTTGCTACTACTCCAAACATTACACTGAGAGCTCAGAAACTATATCAGCATTCTTTCCTTTACTCTGTACCTATGTCAATCATCAGCGCAATCTGGATGCACACTGGCTGCACTTGACACACACTAGATGAGGACACTATTGCTGTTTTATTCAGGATGTGAAACTGGAGGAAGAAAGGACAAGAGAAGGAAGGAGAGCTGGTATCATGAGCATCAAACTATGCAGTTCACCTCCTGAACTTGCTATGCAACCACTTAACTGTCCTGATGAACCACTGCTTCACCTATGAAATACAAAGAGTACATCTGTTCAGGGTCTCGTGAGGATGAACTCAGTATGTGCAGCATTTCCAAACACAGCTACCAGGGCCATGGCAGCAGACAGAGCGGCATCTGCTAACTGCACACAGCTCTTGCTCATGTGATATAATTGACAGAGCACGCTGCACAGGATGCTCACGGAGCTATATGTTTTCATGACTCTATTCCCTGCCATCTCCTAGCCAGATTAGTAATACTCCTGAAGCAAAGAGTCCATTTATGGTTCTCCAGCTGCCCTGAGAACATCTGGAAAGTGCTGTTTACATTCTTTCCACATACACCAAAGCAACAGCAGCAGCGGATGATAAAGCAGCCCAGAGCAGCTGGTGACATCATGGTCTCACGGGCAGAGGAAGTAGCTGATCTTTTCTGCTCCCAGCCCATAAAATGTTGAAAGCTGGCAGCATCTCACTATGGTCACAATAATAGATCAACAGGGCTAAAAGAGATGAGAGAAAGCATGAAAATGCAAGAGCTTTTCAGTGCAAGTGAACAATTTGAGATAGGAAATACCTCCACGCTGGAGTCAGTAAAAACAGCAGCCTGTGGATACTATAAAAGGAAATATTTTCTTACTATCAGGAATACTTACTAGTTTTAAAACGATGATCCATCACAGGATTAACAAAATAATCCCATCTTTTAACTCGGTGTAAAGCTGATGGCATGGCATGCTTCTCTCCTCTCTGCCTTCCATTTTAACCATGTAAGTAACACCCAAAACCAACAAATTAAGTTTTAAATGGTGCAAGTAAGCTAGGAACACGCAAAGGCACTACAGAAAGCTCATGATCAATGGCTCCCAGCCAAGCTCAGCAGCTAGCTTTAAGTGCTCAAAAGACAGTTCACTCTCGATGTGCTTCTCACCCCCTTCAATCCCACCTCTTCAATTACATTACATTCTATCTCCCTTGACCACTACACACAACTAAGAGATTTAAGCAAGTCTCTAGATCCAATTTGCCTATAGGATGTAGAGTTGCACACAAGGAAAAGTGAACAGGCTTTACTTGCCCTCAGGTCAAATGTTCCTGTAAGCACTTAAAGGAAAAAAATTCCAGCAAGCCTCAAAGTTCCTGAAGCATTGGTCACTTTGAAGAGTATTTACATGCTGGGAACAGAGAGGAACCTTGTGCCCTCTCTATTGCAAAAGCTGCCTTACAGATTTCTGATACCAGAATATTCAACACAATGGAAGGTATTACTAATACAGGAGGGAGACTGGACGTTCAGAAATGTACCAGCTAGCCCACAACACAGCAAGACACACTGTACTGCACTGTGACTATCCCCTTTGATATTCTTGCATTTACATCCTAAACAAACACGAGAAACCTGGGTGTAGATTTCCAGCACATTCAGAGCCTCAAGTAACTGCAAAGTGAACTCAGTTGGCAGTACTGTGGAGCAGTTAACCCCGCTTTCACAAAGGCAGACATGACTTTGCACTCATAAAGCACACAGGCACAGTTTCCATGGGCTGGACAGCTGGTTACTTATACCTGGCTTTTGGCAACTTTCTTCCTTTGCTCAGAAAGGCGAGACTTGTAAGCTGAAGGAACAACCTTGAGTCCATCAGCTGACATAGCTGTAGGATGGAAACAACAAGAGCTCTTCCTCCAAGTCATACAGATCCTCACAAAGGGAGGGCTGGACCTCGCAGTACCAGAGCACAAGGCTAAAGATAGCACTGAGCTGCCATCAGTGTGACAAAGGAATTTCCTGACACATCCAGTGTATCTATTGTCTTTTGTTTCAATGGGCAGCATGGATGCAAACAAAAAAAAAAAAAAGAGGTTGTTTGGTAATGTCAGAGTTCCACAGAACCAATGTTCATGACTAACATCAGGGAATGCTACAGTTTTTTCCTATCCAAAGCTGAGAGGACATAACCAGAAACTTTCTCATCTCCCCAACAGGAGTGTCAGTGACCTGGTCAAACAGCATCTGTGAGCACGATCCCTGTGCAGCTTTCCTTTGAGAGGTTCAAACAGAATCCATAAACCCTAGAATGGTGAAAGGAGGTGGGAGGTGAGCTCTATCTGATGGACAGGTGTGGTCTCATCTTACTGCCGTGGCACAAACGGATGGCTGGGTGAAACTGCAGATGGGTGTGCCTCAAAGGAGACAAATGAAAGGATGGCATATTTGAAGTGGCAGCAAAAGTCACACGCACTTCAGGCTACATCCATACTAACATGTTGTTTTCCAAACATTTTTCTTTGGATAGAAGTATGTGCTCTTTCTGTTGAGTTTCTATGGCTCTGGGAGACCCTGAACAGCACCCGAGTGTTTCACTAGGCACCATCAGACACTGCAGCACTCATCTGACTGGGGCAGCCACAAGCAATTATGTCCAAGGCCAACTAAGCTGAGGCAAAGGTAGGTCAGCCCAAGAGAACAACACAGGTTGACATCACCAGCCTCAGGGTGATTCCTAGCTTTCCTTTCAAATCTATCTGATTGACAGTGCAAGACCGGTGACAGAGAGGGCAGAAGATGCCTGCCCAAACACTGCATTTTCTTTAAATGTGGATACCTCAAATGCCTGCCCTCAGAGCAGGGATGAACTCACTGCCACAGCAGCAGCTACTCCAGGTAGGGCACCCTGCATCACGTGCTTCACATGCACCTCAACAGCTTCAAGTCTGGAACTGAAATATTGCAGGAAATTAGGTAATAAACACATTCTTCTGCTGAAGATAACCATGTCCCTGAATAGAATAATCCTTCCTACTATCTTGGGAGTCCGAAAGGAGCTTCAGTATAATACTACAGTTGCATCTCCGTAAGATGTTATTATTTTTCTCAAGAGCAAGAAGCAAAAAAACTTGAGGAAAAAAAATAATAATCAATACTTGTAAGCATTCAATGTCTGAACTTAAATGCTGTGTAGCAAAGGGAAACTCTGATACGTAAAGGAGCTAATATCAGAGGACAGAGTTCTTCAGTTCTCAGAATCTGCTGCAAGCTTCAAGTGTGCACAGCCCTCACCAGGGCAGTTCGAGGGAGAAAACAGGAGCAATGTGTTTGCCACACTACCTGAAGCACACACTGCGAGCACGCCTTATAAACCTGCCTGTGCCACTATGCTGAGCCACTGCAAAGAGGCTTCAGCAGTCTCTGGGGAGCACTGAAATGGACCCCTGGAGCGAGGAGCAGTGTAGTGTTTTCACGCATCCTTCTGCAAGGTCTGTTTGTATAGATTTAACCCAGGGGGCAAGGGAATGCAGCTCTTGGGACTGCATTTTGGATTGTAATTAACCAAGCAGACCAGCAAAAGTGCAACACATTCATGTTGCACCTGGTCATGGAACAAAATTCAAGCACTGCAAGTCAGCAGCAAATTAATTTTCTTCCCTTACCACTTCTCAGGTGACTCAAAAATTCGGCTTCAATGCTCACAGATGGGGGAGAATTATTTCTGTGCTTTAGGCAGATAGGATTTTTTCCCAGGGAAAAAAAAACCAAAACATTTAAACACCAGTCTTCCCTTCAAAGCATATTGGCTCTATCACAGGTAAGTCTGCAGCACATACTGAAGGTGGAAGGTGTCTACACGGCACTATCATTCATTACAGCAAAAGACATTTCTGATGTCAAAGACCATTTAAAGAAAAAAAAAAAAACGATAAAAGAGCTGACATTCCACCTTTAGCAGGTCAACAGTGGCATAAATGCATCAGGTCGCCTTAGCAGCAAGGGTCCATGGCTCTGCTTTACACAGAAGAATATGGGTGTTTAAACAATGCTGGATTCCTCCACCTCCCACGTTAACCAGCATTTAGAAGCAACACCTGTTCTTCAGCAGACACCACGTTTGATGCCAAGGTCACTAATTTTTGGTGACGTTACTCATTCCCAATAGCTGGCCCGGTGCACAGTGAAAAACAACCTTAATTCTACAAGACATCAGTAGCTTTGATAGCATGTTGGACAAAAAACAATGTGGTGTTACTGAACCAATCTGCTTTGTTAACAAATACATGTCCCTGGCAGCGACCTGCAGGCACCACACGTGTAACAGCAGAAATCTAACTTAGTGATTTGCTTAGACAAACAACTAAAGATTCTACAGCAGATTTGACCAAACTGAACAAAGGCAGGGACTATCAAGAATAAATACATAGAGATAACTTTGAACACACTGTAATGATTCTGTTGCTACTACAGCAAGAAATCTGAAGAGTTGCAGAGCCAGAGTTTGTATTCCAGCATGCTGCATGTTGGAGGCCCAGTGCTGGACAAGGGTTGTGTTTGTGGCTGGGAAAGAGTCAATTTTCTTCACAGAAGCTCATATGATGCTGTGCTTTGGATTTTGGATGAAAATAGTGGTGATAAGACACTGATGTTTTAGTTGTTGCTGAGCAGTGCTGCACAGAGCCAAGGACAGTTCAGCTGCTCGTGCTGCCCTCCAGCGAGGGGTGCACCGGGAGACACGGTCAGGACAGCTGACCTGGTGCAGTCAAAGGGACGTCCCATACTATGTAGTGTTGTGTCCAGTGATACAAACTGGTGAAAAGGAGAAGGAAGGGAAGGGATGATCAGGGTGATAGCATTCATCGTCTCATGAGTCCACTACAAGCACTGAGCCCTGCTCTCCTGAGAGGGGCTGGATACCTGCCTTGCTTTGCTTGTACACATGGCTATTGCCTAGCCTAGCAAACTGCCCCAAACCATGAATTCCCAGTTTTATATTTCCAATTCCCCTCCCCAGTTCCACCCAAGGAGAGTGAGCAAGCAGCTGGGTGGAGCTGAGCCACCTGCTGTACTGGCTCAACATGAGCAGGGTGCATCATAACCCATCACATAGAACGTCTGCTGAAGGCACAAAGAAGGCAGTGGGGGAGAGCTCCCCAGGGTTCCCAAGAGATAAAGAGAAATATAAGAAAAGGCCAGCTGATGTGGCCTCTCAGCCTGAACTGTCCCAAAGAGCTTTTAGGGTCAGTGAGAACTATCCCCAATTGCTTTCTTCTTGGCAAGAAGCATCCCTGCTCAGAGAAACAGAGGGCAGCAGACTGAATAAGCTTCTGCCCTTGTGCCCTCACCGAGCTGAACAGTGAGTAGCACAGTACCTAAAAATGAGAGATATATTCAAGTACAATATTGCTGCTGTTTTTTTCCTGTTTGTCAAGTCCTTCTTGCAAACCAAAGCACAGTGAATCAGAGTATGGCTGCAGGCCTCAAGTAAAAACAATCCAAGAGGGCTTGATGTCAGTATTTCTCCACACATACGCCAACTCCTGACTAGCACAACAAAGCTTGCCTGTTCCTTACAAAGTGCATTCATTGCATGCTCACCAGTAAACGAGGTTACAACATAGAACAGACAACTTCTACCGTTACACCCTGTCCCCTGAGCTGTACGCTCAAGAAGTATACAACACAGAGGTATCTGATGCAGATTAGACACTAAGAAACTCATTCTTAGGAAAAAGGTGCTTTTCATCTATGGAAGACAAGGCACTCTATTTGTTCATTTCACTATTTTGTTTTTTCAGATGAGTAGGAAAACCACCACACGGTGCACTTCTAGGAACATCTATTCAGTCAAAACAGCCACCAGAGATTTCTTTTGATGACAGCTACATACACTGGGGAAGGGACTCAAGGAGCAACACAGCCATCAAACTGCCTTGGACAGCTACACCTACCCCTGCACACATTCTTTAGGTAATGATCATCCCAAGGCAGCTCTGTCTGGTAACAGAAAACACCTAAGATCCTCTCATCCTTGTAAGCATCTACTATTGAGACATTCTAAATAAACGCACTTTCAAGATGCATCCTTCTGAATTACACTACACTCTTTAATTACTTCATGCAGACATCAGTGAATTCAGCCACCTGGCAATTTTTATTCAGATGCCACAGAAGAGACAAACCACCTTTAACTCTTACATGGAAACTTCTTCACAGTGCAGTGATGGAGCACTGGCATGGGCTGCACAGAGAGGCGGTGGAGTCTCCTTCTCTGGAGACGTTCAAGGACCACCTGGACACCTATCTGTGCAACCTGGGCTGGGAGCTGCTTTGGCAGGGGGTTGGACTCAATCTCTGGAGGTCCCTTCCAATCCCTACAACTCTGTGATTCTGTAATGGATTAACTTTCCCTGGAGACAGGAACATAACCATGGGATTCATCACTCTTCCTGCTCTTTTGTTCTCCTTACTGTTGAAGTAAGAAAGATCTGCCCCCTCAAAACCTTGTTTTATTGTTGTGTTACAGGCATATTCAGTGAGCAGAGATGGTTGAGTTCATCCACCTTTAACTGGCTGCTATAAAACCCATGCACAAAGACAGACAACTAACTCTTCCAATAAGATTTACATAGCTGCATCTATTTTTAAGTTTGTCATTTAAAGACAGAAGAGCTGCATTAGCAGTTCATGAAACCAAGGCAGGTGTGAAGAGGGAAGAAGAGAATGAGCATGCTCAATCCCACTTCAGGAACCATGCTTAAGTGCACACAAAATGAGCTGGAGTTTTCCACCAGTCCACAGCAAAGCATACTGCACAACTTTCCTTCCTTGTATTACTGCTGTTATCATCTCTGGAAGATGCATCCCTGGGTACAGCAGAAGAGTTTAAGGACTATGATTCACTCAGTACCTGCTGCTTTTAAGGCTCTTAGAGATGCTACTTACAGCTTAGAGCTCTGCAATCCGCTTTGCATGAAATGTTTTATCATTTATAAGGAGGACACGGGAAGCAGGAAGAAACTCACTCATTATAAGTTGGACTAAGTCCATGTGACATTCAAAGACAGCTGTGTGCAAGAAGACTCCATTTTATCTCTCCAGGAAAATTCTGGAGGAGGTTGGTGTTAAAAGAAGGCAGAACAGCATTTAGTGACTGTGTGTGTCTCAGGAAGTTCCTTCTGCCTTCAACCATCAGTGCAGCTTGGAGCCAGAAGGAAAACCATGCAATACCGAGCCTACACTGGATACCTTCCGCCTAAATTCAGGGAATCAAAATGAATATGTCAGCACACTGTTGTCAGAGCAAGCTCATTCACGCTGGAGACTAATGGCAGAAGGGAAATACCCTTCTTGCAGTCCCAGTAGTATTTCTAGAGAAACCTTCCCACTAAAGGCATGCAGCTTTGTGTCAGGGAGTATTTACATATTTGTGATATTCTGCTTGGGGAAAGAGGTGTCCATCGCCTAACAAGAATCAGAAGAACAAAACATGTAAGCGAAAACCCGCCTCCCCAACAGCTTGAGGTACTGTGGGATCTGTGCTCACCAACACTTCAGAAGTTTCAGGAAGCAAACCTAACAAGAATGCTGGGTTACAGAAAGCACCCACTGAAACACCCAGTAACCAGCAGCCCCATCCTCCTCCTCATGTTCCACAACACAAAGTACAGCAGATTCTCAGGCTGTAGGCACAAGACAGAGAAGGGAAGAAATTGCTGCCTCAGAGTATTACATCTCAGTGCTCCTTTAACAGAGACAGACAAACTTGGTGCTAGACAAACTAAAAGAAGCTAGGAAAATATGCAGGACGCTCCAGTACTACTAGAAGAGCAAGAGATTTTTATCCAAATAAATGAAAACACTCAGCTAAGAGCTGAAAAAAAAAATTCCACCAAAAACACAAAAGCTGTTTAACAGGCAGCAACCATTCCTCTGTTTCCTTGGGTCACTGCTCTCTAATAATGGCTCAGGGACAATTCATCCCTGCTTGTCAATAACACTGCCGGAGCAGCCTTTGAGAACAGGGCAGTAAGAGCAGGCCCAGCACCACCAGCCAGTCATGAGCTGCCGTGCATTCAGCCGTAGTTTTTGAGCTTTTCACCTTTTCAGGGGCTGCTCACCTCCCAAGGAAACAAGCAGACTAAAACACAAACAGGCTGGTGCTTCTAACACGGAGCAGACCCCTCCAGCTTTGTTCCTTTTCTCCGAAGCACATCAGACACTCACAGTAAGATCTCTAAAAGCAAAGCTGTTGCATTTGTATAATGAAAAAAACAGAAACCCACCAATTTAGTTTTCAGTCTGACTGTTCAAGCCAAATGAAATGTCAAGGTGGAACAAATAGCACAGGCAGGTTTGCACGCATAGCTTACTCTTCTGGTTAACAAAAAGCTGTCTACTTAAAAATAAAATCTCAATCACCCATTTGAAGTTGCTTGGGGCACTGTTACCATTCACAGTTGTTAAAACCACACCTAGAGCCACTGTGATCATACACAGAGAGAAAGAGATTATTTTCTTTACTTGTTAAATTGATTTTGTTCAACAGCATAACAGGCTGACCCCTAGGGCACAAAGATGGCCTGAAAGACCAATTACCCCACTGCGTGTACCTACTGACAGCACGCTTGAAATCATCAAAACAGTGAAAGAGAAAGCTGCTACCTGGGACAACGATGATCAAGGAACAAGGAGGACAGGCCTCCTCTGCCTACTGACCCAGATAGGGCCTGGATGTCACCAGGCTCCTGTGGGTGAGACAGAAGTGCACAGCCGGCTGGGCAGGTGACACAGAAGGACACAGCCACTTGTGTGGGTGGGATCATACACCCCAGGTGTCTGAAAGCTGCTCCAAAGCAAAGCCAGACCTGACTAGCAACCCAGAGCAATTCCCTGTGTTAGGAAAGCATGAGGAAAAAAAGATGCAGTTTCTGAATGATAGGAGGGACTGAAGATCCCTGATTGACATGGAAAAGGAACCTCAAGTGCTGTACTTCCTCCAAGCAATGTCAGAATGCCAGAGGGTCCACTCCTCAGGTGCACAGGGAGGACCACGGAAACAGGGAGTAGAAATCCTGTCAGAGCTAACATGCTTGGCTGATTCTATTTCAATTGAAATAGGAAAAGCTCTCAGAACAGCATGGCTTTTTAAGTAAAAACCTCTAGACTAAAAAGCAGTGACTTTCACCTGTCAATGCTTTTTCAATTTCTTACAGTCTTGAACCCAAAATTTTGTTGCACAGATCCGCCAAAGGACTTCTACACACACACGTAAATTCACTCCACAAAGTCAATAGGAAGTTGACAGATGCCTTACACTAATGTCTTCCCCTACACATATAGAGGAAGTATTCCTTTTTCAGATGCTGCTGCCTTTCTGTCAGTCCAAAGGCACGTACTTCTCTGACACCTCTGCAAGAACTCAGCTCTTGCCCATCCAGCAGATCTAAAAAAGAAGTAACTCTGCTTCCAACAAAACAGAGAAACTCTTTTATAGGCAAAGAAGAACAATTGCAGGAAGTCAGTAGCAGGGGAAGAGAATTGGAACTACCAACTCTGAACTCTCATTTTTGCAATTAATCCTTTGTTTAAATGAAATCTCTGTGTTTCCTGTCTGACAGCGGATGAGAACATGATGTGCAGAGAGCAGCTCAAGACAGCCTCTGGGACAGAGCCACGCTGCAGTCCCAGGGACAGACACAGCAGTGGGAGCCAGCAGAACTGAATTCTATTCTGCTCCCAGCACTGACTCACTGTGTAATTGCTGCTCCAGTCCATTACGTCTTCTACTTTCAGCTCCTTCATATTGCAGAGTGGCACCTGGTGACATCTGCTGGCTTTTCACCAAACATGTTGAAATACACAGATGAAAAACTCTACACAAATATGAAGTATTACTGATCAAAGCCCCAATGACTTTGAAGATCTCCAGAAGGAAAGCTCTGGGAAGATGCTTATGAAGACAAAGTAGATGGGCAGTGCAAGAGCCAAGTCTAAAAGTCTCGGTTCAGTCACAGAGTTGTACCTAGAGTGCATGTTTGTGAACAATTTTGATTAGGAACAGCTTCCTGAATTGACCCAAACTCTGAAGCATATGTAAAGTAAAATAAGTGATCCTGTTAATGGAAGTTTACATATGGGAAGTAAGCACAACACATATAACTATCAAAGTTCGGCCCTAAATACAAATTTGAGATGCAAATTCTGATTGAAAGCCCAACTAATAAACTGATACTTGTAAATACCAAGCAGTTATTAACACATTTAATAAGATTAACACCTGCATAACAGTAGATTATACATAAACATTAAGTAATCACCTAGTCCTCGTTTACACACAATGGTGCATTAACACAAACACTGCAGAAGTCAAGCTTTGATGAACAAATGCACAAGGCTTCAAAATCACACTGGAAACTGTTTAATCCTGAACTACTAGGAGCCAATTCTGGTACACAAAGGACTGGACAAGGAGGAACTACTGCAGTTTTAAACTAGCTTATCTATACTGCAGGTGAGAAAAGACTGGAATTCTTAAACTCTGTGACTTACATTTCATCCTCACATTACACCGTTTTTCAAAGCACAATCCTCCAGTATGTTTTTTTTTTTTTCTGTCCTGCTGACTCTCCACACTTGAAGGCCAAGGACTGAAATGAGGGAATGATTTTCCTTGCCAGCCAGCTCCTCCCTCTTAATCCGAGTTCCAAGTACATAATGAAACTAACAGAGGAAGTTTCTGAAACAAGGAGGAGCAGAGAATGAGAAAACAAGGTTATCCATGAGGACTGTCATTCATTATATAATTCAGCATTTAAGCAGCTGGACATTTAGGGAAAGGGGCTGAGAGAAACACGCTCAGCAGCAGCTCCTGTGGCATTATGTCATCTGGGCTTCTGGTGATTTAGCAGGTACATGAAAGATTTCACATAGAGAACAAGCAAAACCATTTACTTCTAGGACAGAAGACTGAATCCCCACAACACTTGCAGAAAGGCAGCACAAAATGAATAGATTCTGCTTCCATTCAGACATTTCTTTTCAAGGAGCTATTCCTGCTGCTTTCTCCTTTCAGCCAGCCTCCTTTACTCCACTGTCCTGTTCTGCATACCTTATTGTCAGCCATGTTCGAAATGTTGTGCTCTTATCCTTTCAGTGCGTAAGGACTGTTTTTTCTACTACCCACAAATACACAGCAATTGCTATTACTGAACTACTCCAAAAGTGAAAACTATTTTAGATGTCACTGATGAATGGAAGAGAGGAAGCAGCATAACATGAAGGGTTTTTTTATTTCCTCCTGAATAAAATGTTAGGCTTAAGCATATTTCAAAGGTAATTAGGAGGAGGAATGTATTTATAATCTTAGAAACTCAGTGGTGGAATCCTGCCAGCAAGCATTTTATTTCCTTTTAGGCAGCAAGGCAGGTGTCAAAATGAGGGATGAAAAAATGTATTTTTAATAAAGTGAGCAAACTAAACTTTGCTTCATCAAAACAGGAGAAAAGTGTCATGAAGAAAAAATGTTCAAGTAAGGGGACTGGTATTTAAAGGGACCCAACCCTTCCTTTGCTGGGCTGAAGGCAAGAGAGACTGGATGTCTTCATGGTAGCACTGTATTCTGGAGATCAGAAAGAGAGGAGGGGGGAACAGAGAAGAGGGAACAGGATCAAACATACGGTTCTCCACAAGCTAATTAAATTGTACAGATACTTAAGTGCCCTATGTAAACTGCAGCAATGCTGTCGCACAGCCTCCATTCCCCTTAAGCTTGGAAGCTCTTACTTCTTGCAGCTGCAGCACATCCCAGCATCCCCCAAGCCCTGACCATCACCCATTCCCTCTCTGTCCTGAACTTAACACCCTTTCCCAAGGAAATGCCCCTCAGAGCAGAACTTCTCTTCCCCTCCCCTCGTGCTCCCTCAGCTCCATCACACTGGCTCACAGCTCCTGCAGCTCCCAGTGCTGCTGGCCTCAGTGCTTGGGCACATCCCCTCTTCTCCTCAGCTCTCCCCATAGACAGAGTCCTGATCTCCACAAAACTCAAACTATAATTTCCAAGAAATTACCTACGTGGAATTCAGAGCAAAACCAGGACACATCTGTGGGAGAAAAAAATAAAATATATTCTTCTCATAGTTTCTAGAAATCACAAAACATTAAGACTTTGTTTCTGTCTAATACTGCTGAACATCTTCAAACAAGACAATTAGATTAACTGAGAGTGAAGTAACAGCAGAATCTCACGTCTTTCCATTCTGAACGCTGCCATCTGGAAGATGCACACCCTAGCTGTGCCAGGACAGTGCACAAATCTAAGACCCTCAAAATAACCCAGAACTGCCTGAAGACAAATATCCTCTGCCAAAGAAAAGTGGAGGGGAAGAAAAATTAAGAAAACTGCTCCATCTTCATGTTTCCCCTTAAAAGCATGAAGACCAGTCCACACCCTACTGTGTGACCTATTTTTCTGTATCAGCCAGAAAATTCATGAAAGCGACCAGTTCAGATTCTCCTATTCATATTTATATTCCAATCTAAGAATTTCTGTATATGATTCTAGAACTTAGTGCTATTTCTTAGGTACTTATAATCATACTCCTTACGAGGAAGTACAGCCTAAAAGTAACATCTGGCTTCCAGATTAAGTTCCTGGTTTTGACTCAGTTGTCAAGAAATAGCCCAGTGATCCCACCCTGCCAGAAAAACGTGACTGACAAACCCATTGTACACCCATATCATGCAGTGTGGACCTGGTTTACCAGTCCTTGCTGGTCAAGATACAACTTGCCATACTCCAGCAACCACCTTCAGAGGCCAGTTCAGCAGGGTCATATTTGATTTAGTGATGTGGAATCAATGAAGGTCTGAGATTTCACCTGTAATGGGACTATATCTTCAGATTATTGGCAGCACTGGCATGTTAGTGGGCTCTCCAGCCTTTTATTCACAGTACACAGTGGTCTATGGACACAGACAGCAATTAAGAAAATAAGTGTCTGCCCTAGGATATGACTATTAAATAAATACTAAGCAATCCCAAGAGCCTGAAGTTCTGCTAGCAGCTCTGCATGCCTGCCTGTGCTAACACAACACTTTGATGACTCCTGTATTAAAAGGCAATCTGTGTTTATGGCTTATTTGGATTAAACCAGATACACTGCATTTACAAACACCTTTAAAAAAAAAGTCCAACAAAAAACATCTGAACACACTCAATTCAAATGCAGTCCATCCAACTGCGGTCTTCCCTGGTGTGCATGTGCCATGGTCCCTACTGAAACACTCCAACATTTCAGGGTAAGGAAGGGATAAGGAAGGCCTGTGGATTGTGACAAGATTGTTATTAATAGGTTTTTTGGCAGAGCATTTTCCATCTTGGGGGCAGCTGGCTTGGTACAGGAATACCTAGACATTTTAGAGCTTGTGCTTGGACACAAGACAAAAAAACCAGATGATTCCACTACTTCTTCCTTCATTACAAGAACGTTCTTTTCTTACCACCTCTGACATTTCAATTACATACCTAACAGAAAGAAAAAATACTCCTGCACACTTCAGAATACAAGCCCAACAACTTCCACAGCTTCTCCCTCTGTGGTATTGCTTCAGCTCTGTTTACTGTGATTCAGTCATTTTCACAGCAACGAACTATGATGCCACGAAGAAAGCATCTGTGTCATCAACAAGGGAACAAAGCAGGACAGTTGAAGCTCAGAAGGAACAATCCAAAACTTTCTTACAAAGCCAAAATTTAATACTCCTGTACTTACTCAAGAACAATTTTCCACTCCAGCTATTCTAAGCTAAATAACGTACTAAGGAGACTTGGGGAGAAATATTTACACACATGCACTCTAGGTATAATTGGTTATTTGTGGCACAGACATCAACAGGCTCTGTCTGTACAACTGCAATGTACCCATCTGACTGCTGTGACTGCAGAATAATCTTTCAGGTGCCCTCAAAGGGCTATTGTTGAAATGCAGTTAGTCATGGCACAGCCAGGCACCAGCCCAGCTCTGGCGGTTACGTAAGGCAGCAGCCCACGAAGCCTTGCCTCCCTGCAGCATTGCACAACGTGTTGAGGTGGAACACACTGGCCAGGAGCGTGCTCACAGAGCCACCAGTCTCACAGGAGAGGGCAGCTGTCATTAAAGCAGCTAAACAAAAAAGTGCAGTCCCTGCGAAGTGTGAGGAGGCACCCATCTAACCAACACAGAGCACTGTTTCAGCCACTAGCTATAAACGGCTGTGGTTTGTGGCTGTGGAAGCGACCACACACAACTCAGTACAGGGCACATGCAAACCTTCTCGATACTGCTGCATGCACACCTCTAGGCACAGCTCATCCAACCAGGAGAAACCGTTCCAGCTGGCTGCGGCCGCACTCTTCGTTCGTGTCCTCCCCGCGATCTTTCAGCCAAGAACAGGTGATACCTGCTGCAATCACCAGCGTGCAGTTCTACAGGAGAGACAGCTCATTTGTAAAGTAAGTTCAGCAACTAACCTTGCCAAATGAACCACTATGTATTAATGCAGCTTGTTAAACAATGTGCTGAGAGAGAGCGCAGGTGGATGGAGTACAGAGCACTACAATCCCATGAGAAACACTGAGCTGTTCAAGACTTCACAAAGATTGCAAATTAAACTCCTGAACAAATATGTACATTTCCACCAGCATTTGACAGCCATTAGGCAGTGCCAGAATGTCACTCACCATGTTTCACAGAATCTCAGCATGGTTGGGTTGGAAGGAACCTTAAAGATCACCCAGACCCAGCCCCTGCCGTGGTGTAGTTGCCCCCAACCAGATCAAGTTGCTCAGGGCCCCATCCCACCTGGCCGTGAGCACCCAAAGCTCTGGTCAGCAGTGCCAGTACCTCACTGCCTTCTGAGTAAAGAATTTCTTCTAATATCTCACCTATTCTTTCTTTACAATTGGCAAACATTCACATATAAGCTGAACAACTCCCCTAAAAGTTGAAGTAAGATTTGAGGTGTTAAAAGAAAGCTGTTAAGTCATGAGCCTCACAAACCCGTCAAAAGAAAAATGGTAGGATTATGAGAGAGAGCTCTGCTGCTTTCCTTAAGCCCAAGACTGAAAGCAAGCTATTTTTCTTAAGCTTACAAGTGCATGAGAAACGGTTGTCAAAGGGGTAGCTTAGTGCTGAAAAAGATTTTTCTCTTAAGACTGCAAATTGCCTACTATCTGCCAGCTTGATCTCACTAATCTGCCTGGGAATCAAAGGAGGGCAAACAGAGCTCCCTGCCGCTACTGAAGCAGTTTCTATCACCAGTTTCGCAACTATGGCAGGCCAGTTGTCGCGGGCATCAGTTTGCCTATTAGCCATCACAACTCGTAGGTCGAAATTAAAAACACTCATAATCACACTGCCTCTCCTGAAGGCAATAATGCTGAAAGTGTGTCAGTTTCAGTTGACTGGATGATTGGACTTGAAAAAAAAACAAAACAAAAAAAAAAAAAACAAATGGGAACCAAAGCAAAGACCCACCCATGGCCCAGAACAACTAGAACACTGTTTAGCAGTCAATCCCAACATCCATGGAGAAAGTATCATTTATTGCAGATTTACCAAAGAGCAGCTGACCACGGGCCCCACTGTGCACAGGGAATAAGTCTGCCACTAAGAACTTCCACTCTAAATCAGCACTTAAACCAAAATCCCTTCTAAGCCTGGTTCCTTCCTTCTGACCTCTAAAATCCAGGTTCAGCACACTGGTGAAAAAACAGTACTCCATTTAGGCAACTAAGGCATAAGGGAAAAATACACAACAGAAGCCCTAATCAAAACACCATGATTAGTAGTGAGAAATTTGCAGATGTTTGCTACTCTATGCTGAAAAAGTGGTCAGGGCACAACTGAGAACTGCCCCCAGTTAGAACAAAAACTTGATTTCAGAATAGTCTATTTTAGTTTGTCTCAGCCCAGTAACAGCTACCAGAATAGTTGAGGAGTTTCAGTAACTGCAACAAAGCCATCAATAACTCTGTTAGGCAAATAGGCAGATGCCAAGAGAAGCCACCAGATTCAAAAGCAACTGAACGTGCAGCAAGTTCCTCCCTACCGTGTCCACTTTCAGTGCACAGGAGTTACTCATTGTTACTCCTATAACTCTCAGCATACAAGCAAGCTGAACTCGAGCACTGCTGTTCCCACTGAAGCTAAGCCTTCCTGCTGAGCGGATCACATAACATGTGAGAAAACCTATGGCCTGCAATCACCATCCAAGATTACCCAAGCTCTACAGTTTAATCTAATTATGATTTTAACATCTACAGAATCTGCAAATACGCAGGTGACACTGTGTCTAAAGGGCTGGAGGAAAAAGCACCCTCTCTGTTCCAGCTGTGCTGAGATGAGGGCTAACAAACCAGGGGGTGGCAAGAAGCAACAGCCTGTTTTAAAAACTAAGAAGGAACCAGGCCTTCTGTACATACAAACTGATTCTGGAGCTCTGCAGGAGGGCTGACGTCTTGTGACATGCACTGTACCAAAGCCTCCAGTCTACAAAGCAAAACCTCAATTCCTTACCAACATCACGGGACCGCAGAGATTAGGGCACGTGAAATGCTTTGTAAAATGAAGAGCACTGGGCAAGTACTAAGGATTATCAATACCCTAACACTCAGAAGAAAATAATTATTTATTCACTTGAAATTGTTTTATGGTAAAAATATTAATTTATAATTTAAGTGCATTTCATACCAGCAGAAGGAATCTCTGATAAGCCAAGAAAACAGAAGTCTTACAGAAAAAGTACAGCAGAAGCAATAAAACAAGCTGGTTCCACATCTGATACCAACCAGTACGCCTCAGACTGCACCCAAGGGAGACACCTTCCAAGGAATGTGTCCAAGCACTTTGTGTTCTCCAATCAGGGCAAACTGAGTCCTTAAGTCTGCGAGACAGGAAAGATAAGTCAAATGGCCAGAAACGTTTTCTTCAGCTTTAAAAGGGTGAAGAATAGGGACTTCATTGGTGAAAGCTGTGGCCTCCAGAAAAAACAGTACCTTTCTGCTGGGGAATTCTAAATTTTGGACTCTAGAAGATACATAGGTGCAATTTTATTTTATTTTACTTTTTAATCTAACACTCCAATCATACACAAGGATAACACCCTTCAAAATGATCAGCAAAGACAGGGTGCCAAACTGAGCCTTTCAGGGGGAACAGCCAGTTGAAATCTCTGACAAAAAATCCTTGCATTTAAATGACAAAAAGCATCACATCTTCCTTCAGAAACATACCACAGGTGGAAACTTCCCTTCTTTAAGCCTATTGTGCTATATGTTATATCACTGTCAGGAAGTAGCTGCAAATTTTTAATGCATGCATCATTCTTAACCTACTAGAGTAAAACTTTCCAACCTCAACAGATTTTGTTCCAGTGACTGCACAATGATCAAAAAACATGTCAGCTAAAAGACTGTCGCTAACCTTCGCAAATGTTGTTCCTGAGCTTTGTTCAAGCTGATGAAAGAGGAAAGCAATTCGTTGCACATGACACTAGTTCCTCTGTACTATAAAGTTCTTGTCTTACACCAAGTGCAGCCTTTAAAGTGTCATCTCTGCAGACAACATGAACTTCAGTACACTCACACTATATGAGTAGGTGTTTTGACACATCTATTTCTAATCCTCCAGCTTGATGACAAAGAATTTATTTGCACCTGTGAATCTTTAAATTGCAGATGGGAACCAATGCCTCTGTGTTTCTGTAACTCATTAATCCAAACTCTGAGCTTCTATTCAACACCTGTGTACCATTCTGAAGCAAAGCACTAGTGCTTTCTCATCAGATGATTACTCTTTGTGATGCTTATTTCCATGTGTGCATTTTGAGACCCAAGAGAACTTACATTTTTAGGACACCTGATAAACATTTTTATCTGCTATTACAAAGCGAGAGCCACAACCCAGGATCCCTCACTATTCATGTATTCTACATGTCTGAAAACAGATGGCAACAGGACTTGCAGCTGGCAGAACATCTCCAAAGCTGAGAAGAGTTCTTCTACCAAGCTTTATACAAAGGAAGAAACAGGGCTCTGGGACCACGATCCCAAATGATCCAGCAGATGCTGTTTCCAGTTTCAGCAAGTTTTCATTCAGAAGCAACTGCTCCATTTTCAACAGTGCCTCACGGATCACATACAAGATCCTGTCATCCTGTATAAATGAGAGACCTGATTTAGAGTTACATCAAAAACACAGTGCCCAGCTTTTGTATGGAACAGTGACAGAATCAAATCAGACAATCCTGCATGGCTCATGGTGGCCCTACATGCCAAACACGAGGTGATCATAGAACCATTTGAGTTGCAAGGGACCCTTAAAGGCCATCTGGGCCAACTCTGGCAAAGAACAGGGGACACCCACAGCTCCATCAGTGCCCAGAGCACCTCCAGCCTGACCTCAGGTGTCTGCAGGAACAGAACATCCCCCACCTCTCTGGCAGCCTGTGCCAGTGCCTCACCATCCTTACTGTAAAGAACTTTTTTCTTATAGCCAATCTAAATCTTTTAGTTTGAAACCTTTTTCCCCTTGTCCTATCACAACAGGCTGCTGAACAGCCTGTCCCTTTCTTTCTCACAGCCCCCCCTTTACACACTGAAAAGCAGCTCTCAAGTCTCCCTAGGGCCTTCTCAAGTCTGAACAGCTCTATCTCCCATCCTGTCTTTGCAGGGGTGGTGTTCCATCCCCTGGATCACTTTTGTGTCCCTCCTCTGAACACTCAAACAGGTCCGTGTCTCTCCTGTGCTGAGGATTCCGCACGTGAATGCAGTACGCCAACCGCAGTCCCACAGACCACAGTTCCCAGACTGGTGTATTTTATGGCTCGGGTAGAAGCTACGTGAAAAGGCTCCTACAGATGAGCACCTTCTGCAGGTGGGAGGCGACAACAAGGAGAGTTACACAGCTTTGGTTCGGGAAGGGATCAAACCCGCCGTTACCGCTTCAGCCCCACGGCAGCCCAGGGGTCCCTTGGCTTCGTTTTGGGAGTGGGCATTGAACCCAGCACCTCGCGGGCCTCACCCCTCCCGCCAGGCGCAGGCCCCACCGCCGCCCGGGGCCGCTCGAAACTCCTCTCACCTCCTTCTGCTTTGCACAACGCCATTATATAACGATAATTGCACACCGGGCACGGGTTCCCACGCCCCGGCCCAGACCCACTTCTCGCAGCCGCTCCTCCCCATCCCGCGCGCAGCCATCCTTACATCACCCGCTCCCGGGCAGGAGGCGCGAAGGCCGCCGGGGTTGGGGGGGGGGGCATGGCCAGGAGCGGGAGCAGCGGCGGCCCCGAGCCCGCCCGGCCGCACTCACCTCCTGAAGTCAAAGGGCATGGTGATGGCGGGCAGGCTGAGGGCCCCGCCGCCCCCGGGCCCGGCTCTCGCCTCGCTGCCGCCGGCCGCAGGGCCAGGAAGTGACGGCCCCGCCGCCGCGCAGCGCTCAGCCCATTGGGCGGCTGGGGACGGCCGCCGCTTCCGCCGCCGGGTTACGGGCAGCGGCGGGAGCTGGGGCTGCGTGCTGCGGTCTGACCTCAGCCCTGCCGGGTTTACTGCACGTCACTGATCTCACGCTGCTGCACCGCAGGTTGTTGCCTTAACAGCTGTACATAATAGCTTCTGTCAGGGTCTATGCTGCGGATAAACTGTGAGTGGTGCCGCATTAGGGAGCGAAGTGGTTCATGCTGTGTGTGTTAGATTATACCACGGGAACATGATACGGCCACTTCTGTCTTCTCAGACTAAAAGCAGAGCAAGAGAAAGAGGGAGATGGCAGCAAGCTAAATATGCTGTGTGTGTATTTGGATACATACTTAGAGAAGCATGCTGCTGTTCTCACTGGTTCTGCATTGATTCTGCGGCTTTCATTCTCTTCCACCTGCTGTCGCAATCTCCAGGCTTTGAGATTCACGTTTTTCCATTGGTCCCTTTCACCCAGAAACCAGACCCCTACTTGGAAAACAACAAAAAAAATCAGTTTGTAATAAGTAGAGGAAAAAATACCTAACAATCAGAGCTGCTACTCAATGCCATAGTCTTCCAAAGGAAGAGAGAATAATTCTTGATAGGAATATTTAAAAGTAAAGTGGAGGAATCCTGGGGTGAGATAACTAGGCATGATCCCTCAAAAGCCCCCAGGGAACAGATAAAGAAGCCTAATTGGCTTTTTGATCTCAGGCATCTAAATTACCTGAATTGCATTGTGCAGGTGCATTCAGCAGATTGCAAACTGGTCAGCCACCAAACCCTGCCACACTGAATTGTGCTCCAAAATTGAACAACCCGCTGAAACTAATGAGACAATTCTCATCTCTCAAGAGGTCAAACCAAAACCAATTACCTAGGCAGTGCCAGAGGGTGCTACCTGTAGTGAAAAAAAAACAAAACAACAACAACCCCCCCCACACAAAAAAATAAAAATAATAAAAAAAACAGCAACAAAACAGTGCCTATCTAGTTACAGTTACACAACCGAGTGCTAGTCTGGGCTCCTGGCAAGGCCCTTGTGTTGTTAACTATTATTAACCATCTTGTGCAAAGACCAACTCAGGAGCCAAGGCAGTGCTGAAGTGGTTACAAAAGTATTTAACCTGTAAGGTAGACAAATTGGGAGGTTGCCTTGATCGCTCATTCCTCTGTCAGACCTAAGACTTGAGAATGCAAAGCAGTAAGAGCTCACACTGGGAAGTTTTGTTTCCAACTAAAAGGTCAAACCGAAGAAACTGATGGACTCAGAGCAGCGCCAAGACAGCTTTCCAATTTGATCCAGTTCACTTACATCCTTGCCAAGGGAAGAAGAAGTTAATGCCCTGAGATAAGACCCTCATCACAATATTGTTTAATTACATAAGACTTCTAGTGAGCCTGAGATAAGCACAGGAATTTGTTCTCAGTCCAGCTGGGTGCGGCTGCTTAGATCATGTTGTGTATTAGAATGGGAACTGAAAGCCTGGGTTTATTTGAGGTGCTTGACATATCGTTAGAACTGGAATAAATAAACTGATACTGACAACTGATTTAAAAGTCATCTATTTTTCATGTAAGTAATAGACGAACATTTCTGAATACGAGTAGCCTTAAAAATTGTTTCTCTTCAGATAACATTAGTAATGTTAACTGAGCTGACTCCTTTGTAATCAGCAAGTAAGATTTTTCAGAACTCTTTCACGAGGGAAGAGGATGAAGCAGAGGGATGAATTGGATGACCTAAGGCTACAGAACAAGGTCAGATTCACCTCTAAAATTAGCAAGTACACCCCCCCTCCCCCTCCAGTTCCTAATTCTGTGCTCATAGTTTTGTTCACAAAAAGGAGTATTGTCCTGATTTCAGTTCACTTTCTTATAAATAAAACAGATCATAGATGACTCTATCAGGATTCCTAACTCATGCTTCATAGAAAAAAACTACTGCCTCCTTCCTAGAAACAAGTGAGCCACACATGCTTTATTTGAATCATCTGTATAGTCATAAACTTGCTCTTACAGGTAAAGTTTTGTTTCTCTGTTTTTCCTAAATCTTCCCGATTTCTAGATGATATGTTATTTTTAACTTTTATCTTCATGTTAATACAGTTTATATAAATCTGTGATGATTTTTTTATCTCTAGCTTGTTAAAATTTCCTTGTTCCCAAGGAAGCACAACATAGGGCCCTACACATTCACCGTAATATTGTACAATAAAATGTTCTGAATTGCTCTTCTACAGTTTCCTCTTTGGTTTTGTTTGCAACTCTTTACACATGGCTGAGCTTCACATTAGCCCCTGGCTTGTGCTACCACCCCTGAGCTGGGAACATACTGCAAGTGCTGTGACTGGGTCACGAGCAGCAGTGTTTGCTAAGGGTAAAGCAGGGTGCATACAGTCATCGTTTAGGTCACCTTCATTTCGTTCATTAATTGGGAATGTGTGGTGACTGTAAAGGAAGGTACAGTGCTTATTCACTTCACCCCTTCTGCCACAGAGGTGTTTGCTCACAGCTGAACTAGCTTTTTGTTTGGAACAGCGTGTGACAGGGTATGCACTCTGCTACATTTTACCATTGTGCATGTATTCACAGGACATGTTTGCAGCACTTGTGTCAGGGTGGGTTTGGGATTTAAGTGAGTACATTGCTACGCAGGGTGTGTTTACTTGATTATGTGTTGTATTCTGCAGGGCGTGACTCTGGCTGCATGGAGCATTAAACACAACTGCCGTTCAGGAAAAGGAAAAAACATTTCAGAGAACGAACAGAAAAAGTTATAAAACATTAAAAATATAAATAACAGCATGTGAGGAAATATTTCTGAAGGAACAGGATGCGCCTGGAGGTGAAGAATTCAAATACAAGTGCTGTGCTAAGTATAAGCAGTAATGAAAGCTCAGCCCTTCCTCTTAGCATTTTAATAAGCGACTTGTTGATAGCTCTTTCCAAATACCAGGGAACAAAAAAGCGAACTTTTAAGTTTTCATGCAGTGTAGGATGTGGTTGTCATTATCATATATCCTATAGCTGTCAATCTACTACAGGACTGCATCTTGAATGGATGGTGGAATAAATTCCTATCTGTTCAAATTATACAAAAGTCCTTCTTCATTGAGTGTCTGAGTTTTTCCCTTACAACATTAAGTCAACCTCTCTTCTTCCATCTCAATACACTGAGGTAACCACATGATCATTTTATGGACCCTAGGGCTGCCCGCAGCCTCTGTGTGTGTGTGTGTACATAGGAGGGGACCCACACAGCCACACGGTCCCTTCCCTGCCCCATGACACTGAGTGAGCACTGAACTGGGCACTGTTAATGGAAATCTTCAGCTTTTAAAGCCCCTGAAAATGTACCCTGTGTTTAATATGGTTTCTTTTTGCTTGCTTGTTTGCTTTACTTTTCGGCATGTCAGGAATTTACTATGGCAAAGCCACAGTGAACAGAAAGTTTCTGTTTGCTTCCTTTTCCACTGTGGAAATGAACTCCACGGACAAGTTCCAGCTGCTGTCAGCCTTTCCTCACACAGCTCCTCTGTACTGATCAGTGACCAGTGTGGTTTGGGAGAATGAAATCGTGCACAGGGTCATGGCCAAAGGAGATGGAGTTAACTGAGTTAACCGGATACGAGTTAATTATTAACTAGAGGCAAGCAGCGTAATCAAGGACTTTGAACGCAAAAACAGAGGGCTAAATCTCAAAGAGATTTCGATTAGTAACAAAGACTTGCAGTTTAGCCCCTAAAGGAGTTCAATTAATTCAATAATTCAAAGGAGGAATATTCTGTAATGAGTTGAATGCCTAAATTCCCTGAACTTGGGAGAGGAATAGTTAGGAACCTAAGGACTTTTGCCCATAGCTAGTACAGAGTGGTGAGATGCCCACATCAGCCAGCAAGAAATACCTGGGAGAACGGGCTGTCTGAGTAAGTCCCTATGAAACCCTGATATGGGACAAAAAAGTGATTGTTTGTGGCTCTAAGTAAGTCACACATTTAGCACAGACACTTAAATCAGAGTTCTCTGTGGAAATTTTCCTGGGAGATAAGCCACTGCCTCTGTTTTACGTACTCCCAAATCCACTTCTGAACCTTTGAACTTATTGGGACAGGGAGTGCTGTGAGAAACTTCTAGCATTCAGGAGAAAAAAGGAGAGAGTTCTCTATCCAGTGCTGTAAAGCTGAGCCACTGTGTAACCAGGAGTGCAAGTTGTCATGCTGGAATAGGGTGCCTGGTTAGGGCTTTTCTCTGGGAAACGATGATACTAGGGCTGGGATACTGGTGATACTGGTCTGGCAGGTGTCCATGACTTACTAATGTTAAATACATATCAGAACATAAGTACTTCCAAGAGTTCCTTCCCTTCAGCCTTGTCCTCGGTGTCCTATTCAGTCACAACATGCCTAACACACTGGGTCCTTTAGGCCTTACTGGTAAAAAAAAGCAAGCATGAAAATGTAGCCCAGGCAGAGCAGTGAGGCTTCTGGGCAGAGAAAGGCAGCAGACCTTCAGGCGCCAGAGGAAGCTTTCACCAGGAGTTGTAGGCACTTAGAGCATCTGACGTAGCTGCGGGAGGGGAGCCCGGGCTATCCGGGGCTGCTCTCAGGAGCACCGGCGCCAGCAGTCTGCACAAGTTGCACTTCGATGCTTGAGTGCTATTTTGGATCTCTCCCAGAGACCTCGTACCGGCATACCGTCAGTGGGGAGCCAGTGTGAGAGCTCAGCGGGCGCTGGTGATGCTGAGTGCCTGGTTTGTTGCGTTAAGAGAGACCTGAGAGTGGGTGGGTTCGTTCTCAACATGGGCTGTGGAAGGCAGACTGAGCATCATCAGGCTGAGCTCGGGTGGCTGCCCAGCAAAAGGGAATGCTATTCTGTGCTAAGCAATGTATGGAAAATGGTGCTTCTCAATGGAATGTGTGTGTGAGGATTCGACAGCACTGGGCCACCCAGTGCCTCCCCAGGCAGTGAACAAGTTAAACAAGCCAAAAGCTTGGCAAAGAGGAATTTTTCAAAGAAAGCACTGGAAGCTTTGTTGGAAAACTTGCCAAATCTTTCTGTGGGAACCCGTGGGCACCCAGTCATGGTACTGCAGTTTAGCATTCTCATCCATCATTGGAGCCATTGGGACTGGCCGTGTGCGTGAGACGTTGAATAGCACTTCACTGATTTACTTTTGGCACACTTATCTGTGCTGCCTTATCAGCTTTCTCAGGGGTTTCCTCCAAATATTGTGTAGTGTTTGGGGAGCTGAATAAGCCCAGTGGGACTCTTCAGACAAGAGATTCCTACTCTTTTTCATTTTTGTCATAATGAGAATATGGATTTTTAATCGCTTCTTCTGTGATTTACTAGCAGGTGGCCTCTTCTGCAACTAACACTTGTGTTTTCATCACTCTTCCTTGCTTGCTTGCCAGTGTGATGATGGTCAGTGGATTGGGAAGGCCTCCTCAGTGCTAAACAATCTGTTGCAGAAGTCAGGGTGTGGCCAGAGAAAATCTTCCAAAAAGAGTTTTTTGTAACCTCTAAAGAATGAAACCAGAGGTGGCTGTCTCTGCCTTGTATTGATTGCACCTGGAGACGTGGTCTCAGCATTTCTGAAACACCATTGTGAGGGCCTCAGATTAGGAGCGGGGTTAGTTTTGGGTCGACAGTTTCAGATGTCATGGGATCTAATCTGGCATCTTCTTGCTGACTGCAGCCATCTGCAGTTTGGTCACAAAGAGACTCCAAACTGGCGATAATCTCTGAGGGTTGGCTTTTATTGTCAAAGGAGATAGTGAGAAAAAGCAAGTGCTGTAAATACACAGAACACACAAAAAAGTGTAGAAAGGTGTGAAAAAATGAAGAGAGAACCTGCTCAAGATGTGAATGCTCATCAAAAGGGAATTGGGAAGAAATTAGAGCAAACACACAGGCTGACTTGTGCAGAAACTTAGAGGTAATAATAAGTTTCATTCTATGGTGGGAGCTAACAGGAGATGTATATGGAGATCTGGGAAGCTGGTTCATCAGAAACCAAGCTCAAGCAAGAGATCCCTTTCTAATGAGTGTGCACAAGGCGGAAATAAGTAAACCTAATTGAATAAATTAACAAACATTTACAGAAAAATCTCCCAGCCTTTAAAGGAAGCCAGGCCCCTTGGTCTGCATACTCACCTTTAACAAAGAAGACCCCTTTCAGCCTGTCTCTTGTGAGGCCACTTCAAGATTCTTGCTCAAGCTTCTCACACAACGGCGAAATGCTGCCCTCCTCACATGCTGATGATAAGCCTGCAGTGGAGCTATTCAGGTTTTATTTTAATTGGACTTTTTAACTTTTTTCCTGGCACTTTAAAGTTCATGAACGGAAAGGATCAGTCTGACTCAGAGACTGGGACACTTCCAAACATTTATCTTAGCTGCTGTGTGTTAATGTAGTTTGGCTCTGTGGCATCCTATGGTGTGAAATAAGATGCCTATACCTTTTCCACCCCAGTGTCAGAGGGAATATGTTTGAGACACAGGCAGACCGGGACCAGTTGATGTATAGTCTACCTGTATTTGATGAAGTTCAGTAATAGCACATGGCCTTGAAAACATTCATATTCTGTTCTCCTGAAATTCATATTTTATAAACCTACAACATTTTCAGTCAAAATAATAATGTCCAGGGCAATTATTTGGCCTGTGCTGACCCTGAGATCTGAATGGGTTTTGGTTAGTAAAATATCAAGCTGAAAGAAATAAATCTTGGTGTATTTGGTTGGGTTCAATGTTACAATATTTTGCCTTTTGGTTGAATTCTTAGCATTGATATAACAAACACATAAGCAAAGATGACTCCTGTTCAACACAAGTTTTCCAGCACTGAACTGTGAGTATCAGCATTTGTGTTTCACTTTCTTTCATTCTGTTTCCCAAATGTTTCCATTCTACAGTAACTTTTTTCAAATTTTGTCCATCCATTGAGGGTGTACATCAGGCTATTTGTTTTTTTTCCCCAATCTCTTCCTCATCTTCTTCTTACTCACACACTCTCTTCCCTGAAATCATCAGGGGAACAGCCCTAGGCAAGAAAAGAGAGAAGTTTCCAATTCTACTTATATCAATGGAATTTCCCCACTGCCCTTTTTCCATATTGGTGGATGTTTTTTTGCTGGAGACAGTAGCATGAGCAGCATGAAGAAGATGTAAAACCATATTACAAGAGTATTCACAAAGGTTAACACTAGTCTAATAATTTTACTAGATTTTCTCACTTAGCCTGTGTCAGGGAAAAGCTCCTCCGTAGGCAGTTCAGAGCAGGAGCCTCACTCCACAGAAAACATAGGGTATTCAGAGACCTTAAAACTCTGTATCTTAAAAAGGTCGCCATCCATTCTTGTCTTCAGAGGAGTTACAGCAGACAAGTACCTACTCACACTGTTGTAAATGCATTGGCCTTTTATGCTGATGTGGCAAAAGGTGTTCTCAGTGGGGTAATGGCTGGTTTGATGTACAGGACATCATCTCTCCATTCTGTTCCCACTTCTGCAGCTGATTTTCTAAGCAGTTCTGAGTGGGCAGCCTTATGGCCTTAGTTTTCTGCATGGGAAATCATGTACTCTTTGATGTTAACTAACCTCTGACTTTCCTCCAGAAGGACAGAGATGGACAGCTGATAAACGTTCAACTGTAGTTACCAAAGGCTTAAAGCTGAGACATTGAACTGTGTCAGCGTGGGTTAACAATTAACAAATAGCTCCCTTCCACTGTCAGGGAAGCTAGGCACACCCGTTTCCCACTCTGCAGGGAAATTTTGTGTGCCCATTTTACATTTTTCTATTTCCCCAATGCAGGTGCCGAAACAGCCAGGCAACGTCTGTGGGCATCTGACTGAGCAACAGCATGGTGCGTATGCTCACCGTCCTGAGGCTCATCAGTGTGACAGGCTGGAGCTGCAGAAGATAGAGATGACTCATGACTGAAGCTTTATGTAAATGAAGAACAGCTTCTGTTGCTTCCTGTTGTACCAACGAGGCCACGTAAAGTTCACGTCAGTGACACTGCGTTCCCATGTCCCCTCTGTTGTTGAGCCAGCGTGGAGATGTGGGGTGAAATCGGTGTGGTTCCCCCAGAGAGGGCAACAGATCAAAACCAACAGTGCATGTGAATGTGAAACCCCTGGAACACCAGGCTGAAGATTCCTTCCCAGCAGCAATGTCTAGAGAAAGTTTACTGTCGCCTTTTGCTGTCTGTTGCAAAAGTGATTGAGCCACTGACCGTAAACTTTGAAGGGGAGCCAGATAAGGGGGAAGTGAGGAATTTCAGCACATTGCTCTCTCCTTGGGATTTAGTCATTTTTAGTAAGATGTGGGGGTCATCTGTGACACAGCTAATTATCTCATTTAGCTTATTCAAAGCATAAAAAAAAACCCCAAAATCCCTTCTGCTAAGTGACATGACATTGCATGCCCCCTCCCAGCAGCCTCACATAGGCAGCTATCCTATTCAAGAGTGATGAGGAGGAGTGAAAGCCCTAAAAAGCAATGCAGAGGAATTGTGTCTATCCAAAGGCACAGATAATATTAGTTCAGGTGGGGGGCCAAATTCTCTGACTCACTCACAAAAAAAGTCATGCTGAAGTTCAGCAAAGACAATGGAATTAATCTAGCATGAAAGTAATACGACAGGACAATGTTGAACTCCAAAATGTCGACCTCCTTAGATTTCTAGGGTGCAGTGACTCACGTGTGTGTATATTACACATCGTACTCCTGCAGAGGGCTGCAGAGAAAAAAAGGGCTGAAAAAAATGGCTAACTAGATAGGATTTGTCTTGCACTGTGTACATCATTTAAAATTAGAAAGGAGACTGCATTGAGTTCAGTTGGAGTTTTCCTTGGATAAGGACTTAGTAGCTGACACGAGGGATGGAAATTGTCTCTCCCTAACCCTGAGTTCACAGGAGAGAGGCTCTCTGCAAACTCCGTATCATCCTGTTCAGAGAGGCACAGGTAGCTTCCCTCAAATAATTTCTGAGCGTTTCTCAGCATTATGTGTATTTATTCCTACATGTGGTTCTTCTTTACCTGTAGGTATTGTCTGACTGAAACACGATGGTTTTTCTTCTAATCCAAAGCAGACGCTAAAACTACAGATCATACTTTACAGTCGTCCTCATTTGATAGTGCTGAATATATTTAGTTCATTTACTTTTGTCTGTTTTTTTTTTTCCCCCTTTCTAGTTGATTCAGGCCTCTGCATGTGGCAACCAGTCCTACCTATTTTAACCCTACTCCTGCTAGCATCGCAGCTGTGGAACTAATCTGTGTGCTCCAACTTCCAGTCTGCATTAAAGCTCCCAGACAGGTGCTGAACTGATTCAGCTCATATTTCTCACTGATCCTCTAAAGGTCAGTCTTATGATGCTAAGAGGTCCTCCATGAGCTAAGTCCTTCATATATTTTTGTCCATTGCCTGTTCTCCACTCTGTTCCCCAATGTGATGGCTGATAATTATGCTCTTTTCAGTATTTTATCTCTCTGCCCATTGAAGCTAGCATTTTTTTTCTCAGCAGAAGGCTGACTCATAAGGTATGCTGTCTTCTATCCTTAGAAAAAGTGAGTCACTAATGGATTTTCATTGTAAATTCAAGAGCCATAGACTGAAATTTTGTCCTATCAGTCTGGTGGAGATACAATTTTCAATTAGGAATTTGAGTTACGTGTCAGTAAGGCTCTGTGAGATTCAATAGATGCTGTACTAGTAGGTGTATTTTATTATGTTCTGTGAGCATATCCACTAAGAGCAATAGTTCCATACTTTCACTCTTTGTGCACAGTGTGCTTCCTATCTAAAACAACGCACAACTCCCTTTACATCTGCATCATGATATGTTCAGCTTCTGTTCTCACCCAACACTAATAGTTCACAGTTGTTTTTCTGGGCTATGTGAAAGCTAAGGGGACTCAGACATACGTAAAGTAATATGGATCCCATTGGTACTATTGAAATAACAGAAATAGTCCTTTAGCTCTAGCAATGCTAATTCGGTGATCCTTCAAACACGCAGTGAAGATTCACCAGTTCTTACAATGTCCCATGACAGAACCATAAATGCTATTATTTCTGTTTTATATACAAAGGAACTAAGGGTGAGGCAGTTCAGCTTGTGATAGGGAGGTAATGGAAATACTGTGGATGAAACACAGGAGTCCTGTACGGTTTTTTTTCTCAACAGAACAATATTTTTTTAAAGGATTTTGCCACATTTACAGTGGCTGAGTGACGTCAGTGTGAATGAGCGTTTGGCAGAACCGCAGAACCTCTGTCAAGTTGCAACATCATCTGCAATTCACAAGAGGGTACCTGTTTTTGCACATCCATGTTGTACTCTGTTAAACTGACTCTGCAGGGTATTTTGGGGAGAGAGGTCTCGAGTCTCTGTGACACCAGCAGAAGCTGTTATTTAAGACTGTGTGATGAAGATGCCAAGGGGTTGCTGTTGGGGTGGTTGCTTTGTTCTTCGTCACACAGAAGTGGATATGCTGCAATGACAAGTTTGTAAATCATAGTTAGTTCCGTTCTCACACCACCCAGTAGCCTTCCAATCTCTCTGTCAACTTCCTGAAGACCTTGGGAAGCTATAATTTGTGATAAAAATGGGAGTTAAAATGTTACACGTATATCAGAGCCGAAAATTTGTGGCTGGATGACCTTTTCATTTTGAACAAACGCACTCATTTCCTTTGCGTTGCTTACTGTTTTCCTCTGAAGCTTGGCATAATAGGAAATCCTCCACAATTGTTCTCATTAATCAGTGGCTCCATTGTGCCGGCTGCTGCTCTTTTTGATGAGCAGCACAGGGCATCTTGGTCTGCTTCTCGTGGGGAGTCACTGTGCCACTGAGCATCGGTGTCCCAGGAGCTCCAGTGTTTCAGTTCAGCTGTGATGGACGGGAGAACACCTCCAGCAGCACGTGTGATATTCAGATAGGTGTCAGAATAAGGAAGCAGCCCCGTCATTTTCAGCTTAGAGAAAAAAAAAAACAACAAAAAAACAAGCACCCAGTGGATTTTACAGCGATTTTTCTCGTGCTTGAGATTCAGGTTAGATGAATAATGAAAGCAAAGAGATTGTAAATTTAGATTCCGCCTAATTTCCATACATGAGGTAATATGATTTGTCATGTCACTGCTAATATTTGTGTAGTCATCTGACAATTATACAGAAGGCCTATGAATCTCTAGGACAAATAACATCTCTAGAAAGGTACTCTGAAATGCCCACTAATTAGGACTAGCACGTCATTTTTCATTTTGGGATCTATTTCTCTTTGTCATCTCGTGAAGGGTTAGAAGTTCTACATTGTGGCCATATATCACAAACGGTAGAGGCAAGAGTTTTGAAAGAAAAGATGTATTTGCAATGGCTTTAAGTTTCTGAAATTAAAAAAAAAAAAAAAAAAAAAAGAAGGCTAATGTTGCCAAGATGATTTGTAAAGCCAACCAACTTGGTAAAACATAAACAAAACCATAGTGACAGATTGGTGCTCAGGAAGCTGATGGTTCTCCAAGTCTTATCTTTGGCTTCCTGTTGCAGCACAGCGGTGCTGACATCATGTTCCTGCACATGCAAAATGCAAAAAGCTCGGGACTCGTAATTCAGTGGTTGCATAAATAAACAATTTTGCTTGTTGCTATTGATTTTCTGCTTTTCTGCCTTTCTCCAATAGAGCTGATGTCTGCAGGGAGCCAGGCAGTCTCTTGCAGACATTTTGCAGCACATCCAGGTTTTTGCCTTCCTATCATACATCTCTCGAGTGAAGCTTGCAATAAGAAAGAGCAGTGTCCAGAGGACTTTAGCCAGTGTGCAGCCCATTCTTTACATGGACAAAGTTTCCAGAGACAACAGGGGTGACTTGTATGAGCAAATGTTTAAAAAAGTCAAGTAAGAACTCCAGGATATGGTCTCATGCATTTATACTGGAGTCAAATCTCTAGGGAAATGAGGTTAGTGGCAGTGATAATTATAATAATAATAAATAATGCACACTCCCCTGGGATCTTGGCTGACTATCAAGACAGACTTCCTGATGATGACATGCATATGTCTGTCTCCAGTCTCTTCAAGGTATCTGCAAGGCACCATTTTTGCAATTACAAAGGACTAGCGATGAGAACATGCACCATAAGAAGCAATCCAGGAACACTCGTCCCAGACTTCTGTCTCTGATCTCCATAGTCGCTCTCATCTCAGCTCCTCAGACATTAGCAAGCCAAATCTCAGAACAGCTCTGCCAAGTGCTCACAGTGGTGGCAGTGGCAGTTCAGAGCCTTGCGGGCTCTCGCTTTTGCTCGTCATGCTGTGCCTCGTTTGCATGAGGATGAGACAAGAGGGAGAGAGGGCTCTGTCACATCCCATGAGGACTTATGGGTCACTGGGCACATCTCGTGCTTCTGGATGGTGCTGGGACCGTGGGCCTGTGTGACTAAGGGCTTGTTTGTGGACGGTGTTGCCCCAAACTGCACAACCGTTGTCTGGGGAAGTGGCTTTCTGACAGTTGCCAAACGTGACTGAGCACAGCCGCAGCAACGTTTGTGGCTTTTCTGTTGGCCGCATTGCTGACAATGCCCCTCTTCTTCAGATGGGTAAGAGGGAAGGCAGCCTGTGTGGAGCACTGCTTTAGCTGCAGAAGGTTGTTTTCACACCAAAGTGCTGCTCTACCCCACAGCCTCCAGCCTCCTCAAGCCTCCATTTCTGCCCCAATGCACTGGACTAGCAGTGTTGCCCTTCCCCAGATGCTGGCCAGATCTAGTTTCTAAGAGAAGAACAAGAGGCTTCTTGGTGTTCTATATGGGAACCCCGTCACTGTTTCAGTGGGAAATGAGTTTAATCCCAGTACATCATTAAACAAGAAAAGTAGACATTGGACAACATAGATTCTCCCAACACATGGAGCTGTACTGCTCGTGTATGAGAGCAAACAAAATTCAAAACAACTCAGTGCACTCAGATCCTTCTCCAAAATACCACTTCACCCGCTAAAAAGCAAACAGAAATCAGCAACATTTTAGCAGCGACATTACAAATGATGTTTGCATGGAGATTAACACTACTCACGGCAGAGAGGCTGGAGCTAGATGAGCAAAGCCTCTTCTAACCCAAGCCATTCTGTGATTCTCTGATTCTTTGAAGCACTGTATTGTCTAGCCCTGTAGTCACCTGAGGTTGCACTAAGTGTTTTGGCGTGTTCCTCATGTGTTTGGCAAGGAAAAAGCACTCCACCACTCTGGGGCTGTTTCTCTGTTGCCAATTCTCATAATTTTATCACTGGTCTCATGGTGTTGGGCTGTTCAGGATTAGTCAGATACTTTTATGATTCTACACAGAATCATAAAATCATTGTTTAATCACTATTTAAATAATGTACAACTGGAGATGACCTTTGTTTAAGGCATTTGATATTGATCCTTGTTTTCATCAGCTGCCATTAGTCAGTGTTCTGAAAGGGACAACTTGATGAAATTAATGCTAGGTTAGGTCTCCATGGAAAGCTGGGCTAAGAGCTGGGTGGGTTTTCCCTTCCAGTCTCTCCTGGGAAGGGAAGGAGTTTTCTTATATGGCACTGACAGGACAACATGGACGAAATTTTGCACTGTAGATCTCTCTTAACTGAAATGGAAAGGGAACTTTGCCACCGAATTCCCGTTGACATCTCCTGAATACCCAAACTGCCCTGAACTGTCAGATGGGAACAGCAGATAATACTTTGGGAAGCTGCTGTGAAGGAAGCAGCTTCCCAAGGCTGTGAGTTGTCAGGGCTGCAACAGTGAGCACTGCTCAGTGCCAGTGTTTAAAAGAGTCTGGAGAAGGGTGCTGGCTGCAGCCTGTCACGCCTGGGAAATTGGATGGGAGACAGAGCAGCTTCTCAACTCCTGGATACGTCTGTCAGCTCGTCCCTGCCCACACGCTACGCCCAGGCACTGTAATTGCCACATAAACAATCAGCATCACTTTTGCCAGAGGATTTTTTTTTATACTTTGCAAACAAAGCTAAGTATCTTTCTCCTACAGACAGACAAGCTGAGGCACAGAGCCTGCAGGGACTGTACAGGCCCCGTGTCCCAAATCTCCAGGTGTCCTGATTTCCTCTTGCCTGTATGAATCCCCAGAAGTCACTATCTCCCATAATAAAGCTTAACTCGGTCTTATTTTGAGATTTAATTAATCTGCAAACCACTTTAATCCCTTTGGATGAAAGATTCTATGTAATTTGCTGTAATATTTTAAACTAATGCTTCTAATTGTTATGCAGCAGTAAAATGAAATACAAATAATTCATTTGCTATTTTTAGGGGAAAAAAACTGGAGTGTTTCACCCCGGCAGCTTTGAGAGTCACTGTCAAGAGAAGATTTCTGCTGCTGTTGAAACATTTAGAAAGTGAAGCTTAGGAAACACAGTGTGTTCTGGGATGCTGGCTTTGTAGGGGTGAGTTCCCCCAGGAGGATGACTAACAGCAGGATGTGGGACATCATTTGCATGTTCTCTGCAATCATTTGTGTATTGGATACTTGAATTATACATGGCACAGGAGGTCGCCCACTTGCTGAGCAGAGCCTGGATGGTGCTTGGCAGTGGGGCTGAGGTTATTTCGAGAAGCAGTTAGTGGTGGTTCAAAAAGAAAGAGCTCCATCCATGAGAGGACTCGGAGTTTGTCACTGAATGCCTTTGGGATTCATTTACTCATTCTGCACCACCCTCCTGCTACCTCAGACTATTGTTTGGTTTCTTTTTTTTTTTTTTTTTTTTTTGCATCTGCTTCTGTTCCTGCCCTGTGGTGAATTTGATGCTATGGATGCAGGCCACACATCATTCTGATATGCTCAAGTGCTCTCCTGTGCCTGCTGAGGCTGCCTCTGCTTCATCACAGTGAGACAGGAGGCTTCCCTGCCATCACTGCAGCCAGCTGAGTTGCATTGCCCCTGAGACAAGGAGACCAGCAGGTGCAGTCTGCACTGCTCTGCTCAGAAGAGGCTGAGGAAGACCCCAGGCTCATGTTTGCAGGGCACCTGACTAGGAGAGAAGGGATTGGGCCAGGGCAGAATCTGATCCTCTGTTCTCAAATAGCAGTTGGCCTTTTTGAGAAACTGTATTGGATAATACAGTAATGTTTTAACAAAAGGAATGCTGATCACATTAAAATGTATGGCTTTTATTATTATTATTTTTTTTTTTTGTCATCAGTGCCAGTAAAATAAAATTTAAAAAAAGGGATGTGATGCAAAACAAGCTGACAGGGTCACTCAGCTCACCATCGGGCAGCTCTTGCTGGCGATCATGCTTCTGTGCTGTGCCACGGCTGAGGCCAAGTCTGGGGGCAATGGCTGTGCTGCACTGGTTGGCATGCTTGCACCAGTCCTGGGCTGCCGGGGCTCTGTGGGAGCATGGAGCTGCCCCGTGTCCCTGGTTCTGGCTCCCTCCTGAGCCCTTTCCCAGATGAAATCACTGCCTTTAGTAACAAGTTCCAGTGAGCTGAACACGTTCCTGCTGTTTCTGCTTAGAGCTGGTAACACTGGAAGACTGATGATAGAATCATAGAATGGTTTGGATTGAAAAGGACCTTAAAAACCATCTGGTCCAACTCCCCTGTGATGAACAGGGATACCTACAGCTCCATCAGATTTCTAGCTGTGATGATAGAGGGAACTGTTTTATCGAAGGAATTCTTTCAAAACCTGTTTTTCTTTTGGGGCCCATAGGAAAGAACGATTTCCTTTAGCATTTGCAGAAGATCAGATTGTTCAGTTAGCCATTTTTTAGTAGGCTACATTCATGTTTCAGTTCTTGGTTTCATACCGGCAGCTGCTGTGTGCTTTGAACACTAAATGTGAAGAGCTCGAAGCATCTTCTCAACAATCCTGAAAGTTTTACTGTTTCAGCTGTGTCATTTTTGTGAAATCATAGACTGGCTTGTACGTGTGCCCAGGGATGTGGTGCAGTCACCATGCTTGGAGGTGTCCAAGAACCATGATGTGGCACTGAGGGACGTGGTCAGTGAGCAAGCTGAGGGTGGGTTGGGTGATCTTAGTGGTCTTTTCCAACCTTGAAGATTCTATAATTCTTTATCAGCATTCTCTTCTCTGCTGCTCTGGCGATGGGGACGTGGCCCTGTGCTCCCCACAGTCCCCTGATGGCTTTCATGGTGCTCGGATGGGCCCCAGCGAACTGCACACACTGAGGCAAGAATCTGTCCTCAGCAGCAATTCAGCATTTTGTCAATGGCACGTTGTAACCAAAAGTCATCGGCATCAGCTTCATGTGCCACCCTCCTATTTCCAAGTAAAAGACAGATCACGGAGTCCTGAGGGAGCAGGGCTGTGAGTAATAGAAATGGCACGGGGCCTGAGCCCAGCCAACATGCCAAACAATATTCCAAGAAAATAGTTCCAAGTTACAGAAGTTGCGTAACAGTGATTATTATTTTTAAGGCGCAGAAAAAGAAGACCAGTTTCTAAAAAAGCAAACACATATTTTTAGCCTTGCTGGTCTCTTGATCTTACACTAATGGGAACCATCTGCGCGGGGACTGGCTGACGTCCCTGGTAAATAACACTGCTCTGCAACGTTCCAGATGTTTCGAAGGCCTCTTTGTGAAGCAGTGTTTGTCTCTCTGCCTGTCACTCTCACTTTTTGCTTTTCCTGTCCATGTTTACTTCAGTAATATATATTCTTTCGTTAAAACAGTTTGTGTTAAAAAATGCTTGTCAGAATTTTGGCTAATCTTCGTTATGATTCTTGCTTGCTAGCGGAGATTGAAAGCTGTAGTTTCTTAGTGTTAATGCTTGAAGGCTAAACTGGGGACATGAAAAGGAACTTAGAAGATTCAGACAAGAAAACACACTAAAAATATTTGGAGACGGATTTCTACCTCGTTGTGATCCAGCTGAGGTTTCCAGCTATTGAACAGATACATTTATTTTTGTATCAAGAGTTTTTAACATGACAAACTGTTATGGAATACACAGATGTACTTTATAGCAACCAGACACTTCCTGCAAAATACAACTCGTTATGTAAAAGAATCCTGTGGTTTGCTTTGCTGCCTCTGCTGTGCTGCGTGCAGGAGGTGCTGCCTTCCCTTTGGAATGGAACATCCCCAGAGCTCTTCTGTCCCAGCTGAGCCTGGCTGTGCCATAGGGGTGGGAGGAAAGCAACGGGATTTAAACCATCATCAATCTATTCGTTATCCCTGCCATGGCCTGCCTGAAATCTCCTGTGTCACAGCTTCATTAACACTGTACCTTGGGCTCAGGCACAATTAGACAAGAAGAGCTGTGTTTCCAATGTCAAACCTCCCACTCAGTTATGTAGTGCGATGCACGCAGCCCATGGAGTGCTCTTACACTGTTCCATTGGGCAACTCCTTTGTTTCAAAAACCTTTGCCACTGCCAAAGTGTAGGAGCTCCAGAGGGTGAAGAAGAGCCTGGGGGCTGCAAGGCTCTGCCATGGCCCAGACACAGCTGCTGCGTTGGCCGTGAAGCCACCTCTGCTGGGGTCCTACGTGCAACAACCTGAGTGTGGTGCTGGTATGGAGAAGCCCTTCTGTTCTCTTCCTATCCGTTACCTCTTTGTTTCATAACAAAGATTCCAGTGCTTGGGGGTTTTGTGTGTGTTCTTACTGGTAATATGATTTAAATATTCTGATGATTCATTTTTGGTCCAGCGAGCTGAATCAGCCATGTAGAGCACAACTTTCTTCTCCCAAACCACTACCTTTTCCATCCCTTCTCGTCATTTCTATAAGATGATTCATGCTCCTCTTGTATTTACCATCTGAGAATGATCCTGATTCTTGCAGCTAATTTCACTTCTTGTTCCTCTTTGTTGAGAAAAAAAAGAGTGTGGAGGATCGATGTCACCTACCCCACTGGGGGACCCAGTGTGTGAACTGAGCCTGATCCAGCACAGAGGAAAAAGGAGTGAAGCCTTTGAATTATGAAATCCATCAGAGCCCACACTGTCAGTTCAGCCCATGGCCCACATTTCACGTGCTTTCAAAAATCAGTGCGTTCAAGCAACAGATTGTGTCCAGAGACAATTCCAGTATAGCTTGTTTTAAAGAGGTCCCTTATTCTATTTAGTTACTCAGCCCTAACAATTCCCAGGAAGCCCATTACAGCTGTCTCAGGCCGAGCACTGTGAGCTGACCGTGGTTCATCCAGCTGCAGGAGAGGGCTGGCTGCTCACAGCAGGAGTGCACAAGAACACAAGGAAATCTTTATGGCAGGGCTCTGGAAAACACCTGAATTTTCATCCCTGCTTCCCGCTTGTGGCACTGTAATAATAAACATCTCAGTGCAGCTTTAAAACCCAGGGGCCTTCCCTATTTTTCCTTTGTGTGTGTGTGTGTGTTTTCTTCTCACACTGTGGCAGCCATTGCATCTCTCTCTAAGAAGTGTGTCCATGTGTGCCCCTCCAGGGTATCGCAGTCTGTCCCAGCTGAAGTGGCACTTGGGACACCACTCCGTGACTCACTCTGCCCTATAGGTTCTCATGTACTTCTGAAAACAACACAGTGGGCCAAAGTTGGTCTTTTTTCCACAGCCTAAAGGTTTTCACATTCAAAACAGTCAAGTGTTATTCTCTGCTATGACTAATAGTGTGTTTTCACTAACCGCTATTACACACGAGCATCACCTCACTCTATCACATGAGAGAATTGTGTCATATTGCAAATATTTTAACAAACTGCACGGCAGAAAATGAATAAGCAGTTCTGTATTTACTGATATGGGGATATTTTTTGACAGTTACATATTAAACACAAAGATTGGCTATAAACAACTTAGAAGCTCGTTCCAAGAAAGCACAGAAAATAAATGAGTACTGAGACACTCAAATGGAGCGTGTTAATGTAATGTACAGTGGCACATCTTCATGCTTGGCTTCCTTTATAAGCTTCTGTATTTTTTTATATCTTCTTACAAAGTGTACTCTTTAGGCTACGCACAGCATTACTCCATAGTCTGAGATATGAGAATTGTGGCCCCTCTGCTCCGTGCTGGTGAGATCTCACCTGGAGCACTGCGTCCAGTCCTCAGTACTGGAGAGATGTGGACCTGTTGTCCAGAGGAGGACCACAGAAATGATCTGAGGGATGGAACAACTCCCCTGGGAGGACAGGCTGAGCTGGGGCTGTGCAGCCTGGAGGAGAGAAGGCTCCAAGGCAGACCAGAGAGTGGCCTTTCAGTATCTAAAGGGGAATGTAAGAAAGGAGGGGACAAACTCTTTAGCAGAATTGTGATAGGACTAGGGGAAACGGTTTCAAACTAAAATAAGTGTGATTTAGATTGGGTATAAGAAAAAAGTTCTTTACAACACGGGAGGTGAGGCACTGGCACAAGTTGCCCAGGGAGATGTTGGTGCCCCATCCCTACAGACACCCATGGTCAGGCTGGAGAGTCTTTGAGAACTGATGGAGCTGTGGGTGTTCCTGCTCGTTGCAGGGGGATTGGACCAGGTGTCCTTTAAGGGTCCCTTCCAACTCTATTCCATGATTCACGGCTAATGACCCCTTTCAGTGCCATTAGTAAGGCAAAATTGGTGCTGAGAGCACACTTTGAGAGCCTACAGCTAAACAGCCTTAGCCTGGAGAGACCAAGCCACCTCCATCCACCCAACCTTGCCTCTGCCGGCTGCTGTGTGCCACACACACTTGTGAAGCCTCCGCCTCCCCATAAAGATCCCATGGATAAGAGCAGCAGAACCACCTGCCAATCGCGGTGCCTCGGCAGCCCTGATCGCAATCTTTATGAGAGCTGTTGGTTCTGGGAATTGGAAGCTCATACACAGTCACTGCGCCCACAAAGCACTGACATCACATGGCAAGCAATAACCCCGCGGCTCAGCTCTGGGTAGCAGAGCACGCCTCTCCCTGCTCTCGGTGCGGGGTACGTCACTTGTTTTCTATTCAAATTCGCCCTCCTCCCACGGAAGCCCTGCCTCGCCGTGCTGGCCACCAGACAATGCCGGTGAGAAAACACCCGCTCTGACAGGAGGAAGAATAATTTCCCACAAGTGTACTTTATTATATACCTTATACCTTTCATCTCGAACTATGGGAGCCTAACGAATACAGTGATTTTATTGAATAAATACTCTTATGCCTGGTGCATGATTCATAGCAGATTAATAGAGGCAATTAAGTGTAAGATTAAATTGCTTAAGCCACTTGCCCTACTAAGCCAAGCCTGGTGCCGAGGACTGTATCAGTGCCACTAATTCCCAGCAATTTTCCTTTGGAAGCAGGTATTTAATGATTTGGAATATCAAACCCGTGGTATTCCAGCCTGACTGCCTAATGTCTGTAATCACGTTAAGGCGCAGCACTAAGCAACTTGCCCCGGGCTCTCGGTGAGTCACTGGGAGAGGAGAAAGCAGAGCTGCTGCCTGGCGTCTCGCAGAGCGGTGCCAGGGACGGACCGGTCCGCAGCAGAGCACTCCATCCCTTGGCCGCGAGGCCAGGAGGTGCCATGTGTTCCTCAGCTGTACATCTACACCCAGGACTTGTCCTCGATGGGAGTGCACTATCCTTTCGCACGCGGAACCCGAGGCACTTTGAGCACAGCAAACTCCTGCAAAAAGGTTCTATTTTGGGATTTAAATGCATCAAAAATACTGTTTTCGCTGTTGTGTGACTCATCAGTAATTCTATGCTGTTCATACACAGCTTGCTGTGACCTTCCATCGCTGATCCTTCTCTTCGTCTCCACTTTCTCATTTTCTGATCTTTCTCTGTCCTATCTTTCCCATCTTTTTTTTTTCCCCTTCTGTTTCATATGAATTTACGCCTTGGTGAAATCCATCCAAATATTTACAAAAGGAAATGCTGGGTTGTGAAACTGAATTCAGAGAAAATGTTACACATGCAGAAGAAATGCATCCCGCACGCTTTCCAAGTGTTCCCACGTGCATTTTTGTGCTCTGTCTCAAGGGCTGAGGCCGATGCTCTGTGCCTCCATCGAGGCAGAACTCACACGGTGGGCAGTGAGGGCAGGCTCGGGTCGGCCCCAGCGGTGCCGTAACGTTGCGTTTGCTGGAACGGTCCAGGGCTGATTTTGGCTGTGGGTCAGTGGTTAAAAGCCTGACGAGCCAGTTTTACTGGGCTTGTGCAATGGGCCAGTTCCTTGCTAGGGCTTATCTGTGCTTGTCACCGAGCTGCTAACAAATTGGCACCACTGTGTTGGTGCAGAAGCTGTAGGCAGCCCTCTCTTTCCCCTCGCAGCCAAACATTGGGAGATCCCACAGCCCATGAGCAAAGGCAGCAAGGTCCTGGTCCTGCCGAGATAATGACACTGCTGAGGGGGTTTCCCAAGATGACCAGAATCCCATGAGTGCAGGATCACACTCATGGGCCTCTCGTGTCATTATGGACATTAGACATTTTGACAGAGCAACGTGGGAACTTCAACCTTCTCTGAAAGAGTGGTGATGCATTAGAATGGGATGCCCAGGGAGGGGGTGCAGTCACTGTCCCTGAAGGTGTTCAAGGACCGTGGAAGTGTGGCACTGAGGGACATGGTCAGTGGGCACGGAGGGGTGGGTTGGTGGTTGGACCTGGTGATCTTTGAGATCTTTTCCAACCTTAATCATTCTATGATTCCGTAGGAACTGCTGAAGCCCAGGGAAGAGTGGAGGCCCAGAGTAACACCAAGTGTGGGTCCCACCTGCTGAGAAAAAGCATCTCCTGCATCCCAGACTGAGTGCAGCCTCGTGCTTCTGCTGCTATTATTACCCTCACAATGGCATTGTGGCCTGAGAGCAAACATGGATTTGTTTTGGAGGAAGGGGTTAATTTTGTGTTTCCTGGCTTTTGTTAAGACAGGAAATCAAACCCTTAAGAAAGTCACTCAGGTCAGGCTGAGCTCTAGAAGCCTCTTTGGTCCTGGTTTGTATTTTCCTTTCTTTCATTCTATGGCAGGTTTATTTAAGAAAAGAAAACAAAAATAGACTAAAGCAGGGAAATAGCTAGTACAGGGTTACAAGTGATTAAATACACACTGCCACATGTGATTAATTTTTTTCTTCCTGATTTGTGCTGGGTGTAAACAAGAGCAGACACAGGAGTCCTATGATTTTATAAGTCCATCCCAGAGTGATGACCATTGCTGTGCACACTCATGGAAGCAGATTTCCCTTTGCAAAGGCCACAGCTGAACACCTCCTGTGCTGACACGTCTGCCTGGGTACCTGGCCAGAGGTGTCTGTTCCACAGTTTGTATGGTGTCAGGACAAGGTTAGTTGGCAGCACAACTGGAAGGTGGCTGACACTGAGAGCACCATGCTTTGCTGTGCAGACATAGCAGCTGCTTTAAACTTGGGAGAAACCGAGGTTGCCAATGGGAAAAAGAAACTCATTCTTTTAGTGTCCCTTTCTGTATGGGATACTGAGAAGAGTTTGGGACTCTGAGGGAAAACATAGTCAGCAGCACAGGGATATCTGCATCTGTGTGCCATGGCTGGTTTGCTGCTGGCACAGCACCATTAACTTATCACTTTCTATTAAGGTATCGAAAGACCTCTTCCAGCCCATGCTCCCACTTGTGGAACACAGAGCTGTGGGCTCACTGGAGGAGTTCAGCATCATGGTGGGATCCCCTGGGAGAAGGACACTGCTCCTGATGAGCTGTCCTTACAGGGTGACACCCGATATTGTGCCCATGCCACAGCAACACAGCACAGCGATGTGGTTCTGGTGTGAGCTTACACACAGGTCTGAGGCCCACAGCAACAAGAGGACGTTTTCTGTAGGAAAAGATGATGACTAAAGGCCTGTCTTATGGCCATCTGCTGCACTGTTTTCTTCTGGAAAAAGCTGGCAAGCATTTGATCACTAGTAATTCCTACTGTTCTGTTCCTTGGAGAAATCTGGGATGGGTGTTTGAGGTCAACAGAACATGGCCACGAAGTGTCACAGTGATATTACATCTCCGGGAAGGCTTGCCTTGGAGCACATCACAGGGGGACATGCAGGTCCTCCTGTGTCCCCACGGTGTGGAGGGACATGTGTCACCCACCCAGCTGCCGGGGTACCACCCCTTACACCCAGCAATGGCTGTGGATTGCCACTGTGTCCCAGTAACAGAGCAGTGACTGTGTGGTCAGGCAAAGTCATTTCCCAGCACTGAAAGCATATGGATGTTTTCTCCCACAATCTGTTTCCAACCTGCTGTTAAAAGGACAATAATAAATAAACAGAACGAAAAGCACAATCCAGTGTTTATGTTTAAAGAATGCGTTGAAAAAAGAGATTTGCTTCGAGACTGCAGTTCTGGCAAATAACATCCCAACATTGCTCAGCAGAGCAGAGACATCTCTGCAGTAAGGGTGCCCAGCGCTGGTGCTCACTCACTCACATCCTTCCCTACATCCCCTCCTCCTGATACCTGTGGGGAGTCTGGAAAGTCCTGCAGCACTTGACCCGATCAGGAGCCGGACTGCTTTTAGGTTGAGATGGGTGAAGACTGGTGGAAACCAGTGGAGAAGCAACTGGAAGATATGAGAAGGCTGAGAACTGACAGACCGCTGGGCTGGGGGCTGGGGAACCATCGTGGTGGTGGGAGAGGGTGGCTGGGGGATGTCTTCTGGAAGCAAGTGATGAGAGAAAGCAGAGAGATGCTGAATGGTGTGAGAAAGGAGCAACGCAGGTGGTGCAGGGGAAGAGGAATTGCTGAGAAGGGGATGGGGGAGAAGGGCTGAAGTCGGGGATGGTGCTGGGAGCGGGCGTGTGGGGCTGGGGAGGAGGGCTGGGGAGGAGGGCTGGGGAGGCAGGGGAAGTGAGCGCGGTGCTGACGGGAAGCTGTAAGCAAGAGGCAGCCGAGTGCTTCGGTGGAAGCCGGGCGCCCACGGGGAAAAGTAAACTTTTGGGAAGTGCTGATACACTACCAAGGGGGAAAAACAGAGCTCCAGCTGCTTCACTGCCGGTTACTGGGTTGCCCTGACTTCTGGGGAGCTTGCTGTGCGGAAAATGAACCTCTGCAAGTCTACTGCAATATTTTCCTTACATATGAAACATGAGAACAGCTCTCAGGCGTGTTTACATTAGACACGCAAATGTATGCACACATGTGCATATGCTGATGCGTAGATGTGCCTGTACATGCACATATGGGTATGCACAAACACCAGCACCTGTCTGTGTGCACTTATCTTTATGTATGTGCAGTCGGAGAACCAGCGTGCCCACTCCCACGCCCGTATCCGCTCCCGCCGCCGCTGCTTGAACACGTCTGTGTTTCTGCAGCCGTGTATGCCGAGATCTACGGTGCGTGTGTGTGTATGCACAGCTGCAAACGCGCTAGCTACGCGCACTGATGCGCGCGCCTGCCTGTGTGTGTTAGGCAGGTGTGTGCGCGTGCTCGGGTACGCTCTCACACAACCGGCGCGCGCCGGCGCGCTCCCGCGGCCCCGCGGCGGATGACGTCATGGCGGCGGGGCTGGGCGCGCCCTGTTTGGCGCGCCGCCAAGGTGACGTCTGCTCCGAGGATCACGTGACCACGGCCCCATTGAGAAAACGGCGGCCGCGCGGCGCGCCACTATATAAGGCGGCTTCGGGCGCACGGGGCCGTGCCGAGCCGCGCCGCTCCTGAGCCCCGCGCTTCTGCGACCCTACGGCGCGTTGCTTCCGTCCGGGCCGAGCGATCCGAATCGAACGGAACCGAGCGCCGGGGCCATGGTGAACCTGCGGGTGTGCGCGCTGGAGTGCGAGGCGCTGCGGGGGCTGCTGCAGGAGCGCTCCGCGCAGTGCGTCGTCCTCGACTGCCGCTCCTTCTTCTCCTTCAACGCCGCGCACATCCGCGGCTCCTGCAACGTGCGTCTCAGCACTATCGTCCGCCGCCGCGCTAAGGGCGTGCTGGCCCTGGAGCACGTCGTCCCCAACGAGGAGCTCCGCGCCCGGCTGCGCCAGGGGCAGGTCCACACCGTGGTGCTGCTGGACGAGCGCAGCGCCGACCTGGAGCTGCCCAAGCGCGACAGCACGCTGCTGCTGGCCCTCGGCACGCTGTGCAGAGAGGCCCGCGGAGCCCGCATCTGCTTCCTCAAGGGTGAGTGCGCGGCCCCGGGAGCGGCCGAGACGCAGCCGGCCCCGCCGCCGGCCGAGAGCTCTGCCCGCCCCGCTCCGCTCCGCGCTCACCCCGCGCCTCTCTCCCCTCTGCCCGCAGGAGGTTACGAAGCGTTCTCGGCCGCGTGCTCCGAGCTGTGCACCAAACCCGCCGCCCCCACCGGCCTCAGCCTGCCCCTGAGCGCCAGCAGCGCGCCCGGCAGCGCCGACTCGGGGTGCAGCTCCTGCGGTACCCCTCTGTACGACCAGGTGAGTACGGGCTCCGGGCGGGCGCTGCCCTGCCCCGCCTCTCGGGGCGAGGGGACGGGAGTCATAAATCCGCCGAGCGATGTTAAGCGCGGATCTGCCCCTCTTGTTTCAGGGCGGGCCGGTGGAGATCCTGCCGTTCCTGTACCTGGGCAGCGCGTACCACGCCTCCCGCAAGGACATGCTGGATGCGCTGGGCATCACGGCGCTCATCAACGTGTCGGCCAACTGCCCCAACCACTTTGAGGGGCACTACCAGTACAAAAGCATCCCGGTGGAGGACAACCACAAAGCGGATATCAGCTCCTGGTTTAACGAGGCGATTGATTTCATAGGTAAATGAGCTCTCCCTGCGATCCCTTTGTCTCGGATAGCGTTCCCTCTGGAGTGACTTTTAAGGCATTGTCCCCAGCGCTGCCTGCATTTGGGATTGGGGAACCTTTGTTGCACGGTTAGGTGTTTTCAGGGGATGTGCCATTATTTTCTGCGGGCTGAGAGGGGGATAATCTTGTCCTTATGAAACCGTTAGAAGACTTGAATCAAGAGGCTCCTCTAGAAAAGTGCTAGTGAGTTTAAGTGGATCAGTATTAAAGTAATCTTGCAAGACTGCTAAAGTGACCCGGAGGACCTATTAGTATAATTGGAATTGGAGCCCACAATGAGAATAGCTAGATTGCTGCTTCCCTCAGGACAAAGGCTCTTTGTCTCGGAAGCACGGGGCTCACCTATTGGGCTCCTGTGGAGGGAGTGAAACAAAGAGATGGTAAAGCAGCAGCCTGTGCTTTCCCACCTCCGGAGGCAGTGGGACTTGTTTGTTAACTGGGCGTTTTAATTCTTTCAGATTCTGTTAAAAATGATGGAGGAAGGGTTTTTGTGCACTGCCAGGCTGGTATTTCCCGGTCGGCGACAATCTGCCTTGCTTATCTCATGAGGACCAACAGAGTCAAGCTGGATGAAGCCTTTGAGTTTGTGAAGCAGAGAAGGAGCATCATCTCCCCAAACTTCAGCTTCATGGGGCAGCTGCTGCAGTTTGAGTCGCAGGTCCTTGCTCCCAACTGCTCTGCAGAAGCTGGGAGCCCTGCTATGTCAGTACTGGACAGAGGAGCATCTACCACCACGGTCTTTAACTTTCCAGTCTCCATCCCTGTTCACACCTCATCCAGTGCTTTAAGCTACCTTCAGAGCCCCATCACCACCTCCCCGAGCTGCTGAAGGGCAGGCGGAAGCATGGCCAGAACTCAGAATACTTGTCTCAGAAGTGCAATAAGTATGGGGGCAGAATCATCAGCCTCTTGTCTTGTGGGGAACCATCCATGTGTCCTAGAAGGCTGTTGTACACAGAGGAGCTCGCCAATATTCTGTGTGATGCCAACTCTGCTGACTCCTGAAGCCAATGTGTGGATGCCTACACAGAAATCAGAGGATGCTGTGTTTTCCTGAGCTGTTCCCCTTGTCTTCTGTTCATCCCAAGCCTGCTGCATGTTCAGTAGTGTGCTCACCAGTATTCCCATTCCTGGACACTTTAAGCAACACTGATGTTGTCCCTTTTCATGACAGTCCTATTTATTTATTTTTGTTAGTGCGTTGTTTTGCCTTCATGAACCTGAAGTTGCATTTCTAGAGAAACCAAATACCTCAGTATTTTTTTGGTACTGTAATCCTGTGTGTATATATCTGTCAGCTCTCCTTGTTTCCAAGCACTGACATGAAAGCACCAGGCGAGTGCTTCTTGAGTCGCCAAGGGTTGTATGTTTGGTTTATTTATGATGTGAAATAATATATTTCTTCTTAGGAAGACATAGTTTTGTTACATGATTATAACTTTTTATACAAACAGAATAAATTATGATATTTCTAGTGAAAGCTGGATATACTTAGAATCTTGTGTGTTTTACTATCCCAGAACTTAACTCCTGGAGCTTCCAGGTGAAAGAAGTCTGAATTCTGATGGAGTCTGACCTCAGGCAATGCAATTAAATAGGGTCTTAACTAAATAGAAAAAACGGGGCTTTTAAAAACCTCATACTTTACTAGAATTTACTAGAAATTTCTGCTGCTCTCTGACCTGAGCTTTGTCCCTCTGTAACTATATGCTGTGGCAGGCAGCCAGGGCCAAATCTCAGCTGTAGGGTGGCTTTGGCTGTGGTAGCAGTCACAGAGCTGTGAGAGTTGGAACCAGCTGAGTGTGGACTACAGTGGGTATAAAAGTGTCTTCTCCCAGGAAGGAAGAAGCTTCCTTATTGCTTGTTTACTTTGAATGCTTTGAAGGTTAAGTCTAAAAATCAACCTGTTGCTAACTGATCTCCAGCATGTATGAGGTTGTGCCAGAGTGCTTTCTTTTTCTGTCTTGCCTCTTAATTCTTTTTTGCAACCCAAACTCCCTCTGATCCCTACAGTGAGATATTTGGCTTACTGTACTATCTCTGTAAATAAACCAGGGCATAACAGCAGATCAGGTAACCTGCAGTCACCTAATTTTATACACAGACTAGAATAAACTCTCTTGCTTCAGCTTCCCACTGGGCTGACTTTCATCCAGTGCTTATGTTGAGGCACTGTGAGGAGTTCTGCCCAGCATAACCAAAGCCAGGTGAGCTTTGGTTGTCAGCTTGTGGGCAGCAGCTGTGGGTGACACAGTGGTGCAGGGTTGGGTATGACATTGCTGTGTGATGTGTAGGGGAGAGCAGTGCTGCTGTGACATGTCCCACCAGGAGAAGCTGGACAGCTGGAGGCTTGCTTTCTTAACATGTGGTGGTGGCAGTGCCACCTGCCTGGATGTAAGAGAGCTCTGGGATGCAGGGTGCTCTGCCTCTGCTCCAGGAAGGAGGCACTGGTCCTCCCATCTCCAAAATTCACGGAGTTGATGTTACACTTGCCTCATCTAAAAAGGATTTGTTGAGGCAGACAGCAGCAGGTTACAATTCTCTCTGTAAAATAAAGGCAAATTGGTAGGTACAATTCAGTCCAAGCTTGCAGGTATGGGGTTGTTAAGCACGAGGCAGCTGCAGTCTCATCATGTAACTGAGGATGCTCTGAGCACAACTGCTGCTGCAGCCTTGCACCCTACCTGAAGCACTGGCAGTGCCAAATCCAGGGGCCTTCTTGCAGGAGAAGGTGCCCTTGAAGGTTGGGCTGCTGCAAGGCACTGCTGCGTTGGAAGCGCAGCCACATGCGCAGCTCTGTCGTCAGCAGCCACTGGCAGCCAGCAAGCTCCAGCCTGACGCTGGGGATAGAGCACACAGAGCAGCCAAAGGGGAGCAAGGAATGCTCACCAGGGGCTGAAGGTAAGAAAAGCAGCTTTCTGCAGCATGAAGAACCTCAAAGTGCGTTGCCTTCCCAGATCTCTCTCTTTCCTCCCCCTGTGGAGCTTCCCTGTCCAGGTTGAGCTGCTCCATGGGACTGCGCTCCCAGTAAGATGCACAAGGCTGTTTCTAAAAATGTGAGCCTTTCTGCACCTGGAGAACAAACTTTCACCTTCAAAGCAAAGCAGAGCTTGTTCAGTGGAAAAATACAACCTTGGCAGCCCTGGCTGTGCAAGTGATAAAAATCCTGCCTGTTAATCACAGTTCAAACAGAAATCCGCTCCCCATCAGCTGGGGCAGCTTGTTTATGTGTTTCTTGGAACAATAAAACTCATTACCTGGCAGCCGATCAGCTTTTATAACCTAAGCAGGCACCTGATGGTGGGCAGAGCTGTGGCAGCACAAAGCATGGCTCCATACCAGCTGGGGCACGGCCCCCCACAGCTCAGTGTGACATTTGTGGGCTGTGCAATGAGCTCCCACTGCCCCCCCCAGCAGTGCTGCACACAGTGCTCACAGTTCCTGCAAACTGTTTGTAGAGGGATTGTGCCTGGAGCCTGAGCTGTTCCAGGTCTGGACAGGTGAAGGATAAGGTGGGAACAGCAGGCAGAAGAGGCAGGAAGGTGGGGGCAGGATGCTGAGCTCCACACCAGTGCCACAGCACTGGGGGAGATGGATGGATGGATATGGCCAAGCTGAGCAATCTGAGAACGTGCTGGAGGGATGTTTTCCCTCTTCTTTCCCTCTATTATTCACCATGTGTGGCTGTTATGGCTTGCAACTCCCATTTCCCTGTCTCTCTGCATGCCAGTAGAACTCAGCTGAGCTGCTGCCCTTCTCTCCAGCCTGAGACCCCAGGAACTGAGCACACAGCAAGCGTGAGTAGAGTTTCAGCTTATGTAAACCTGTCATTATACAGTTGCTTATGTCCCCATGGAAACCATGAGGAGTTTCCCTTCACTAGGGACGGTGCTAACATCACTTCCTGCTGCTGACAAACCAATCTGTCACAAAGTGATAGAAAAAGCATGCTCTGTGTTTGCAGGAGCAGGCTCCGGGCTTTGTTCTTCCCAGGCCAGAGCTGCTGGCCATCCCTGAAGGTAAGCAGCAGCCGGCAGGCGCAGACGGGACCCCCGTGTCAGTGCAGTGCATACAGACAGCAGCAAGGACGGCCCCTCGCAGCTGCCCCACACACCATCTCCCACCAGCACAGACCCACGGATGGTCCCAGCGACCCGGGGGCAGCACAGGAGCCCCGTGGGGGTGCGGCACACAACACCTCCAGCAGAAGGCAGTAATAGGGGATGCGGAGTGCCTGGTTATCGCATGACAAACAGACAGAGCTCCAGATTAGAGCGCTGGGGTAATCCCCTTGTCTCAGGGCTTTTGCCTTTCTGTTGTAATCAGCACTGTGAAAGGCGCTGGGTGCGCTGAAGCTTAGGGACTATCCTGCATTAGTCACCCTGGTATCAGAGCAGGGGGGCCACAAGGCTATGTTATGCATTTAGGTTGAAAAAGAACATTACATCCTGATCCTCACAGGCAAATCTAGTTTGCCCGTTTAGCACCTGTTTTTTTCACTGTCAGGCTCCAGGGCAGCAGAAAGGACACAGCAAGTCATTTGGAAATTGCATCTCAGTGCAATCCTGGCTTCCCCAAATCCGCTCCAATCCAAGGCTCAAGAGAGGTCAGGGAAACAGTTAAAGCCCAGGCTCACACTCATTCATGCTGAAAGAACAAATGATCTAAGCTCTGTGCTGCATGCAGACACATGTGACCTCCCCTCTCTGTGCTCTTTGCTGTGTGCAGAGCACAGCCAAGGACAGGTGGGCACAGTTAGCACGCATCAGGAATAAGTGGGACCAAGGTGTTAAAGGATGAAAGGTGTACACGGAGGGATAGAGCTAGGGCCTGGTGTTCTGCTGAGCTTCGTGGCACTGCTGCAAGGCTGTCAGCCTGGCTAGGGAGCTCCAGGGGATCTGGCTCAGCTCCCTGTCCTGCTCTTGCTCAGGCTGAGGCCATGCAATGCTGAGGGCAACAGCTGTGGGACAGCCCTAGTACCCAGGATGAAGAGGTGCAGTTACTCTGCCACTGGGCTGGGTGAAGAATTCCTATTTTGAGAGCTATTCACCATACTGGGATTGTGGTTCCTATGATTTCCAGCTACCATGGAGCTGAGCATCCCACCTGGAGGGCTGTGTGTGCCCTCAGCTCCCCGGGCACCCATGGCACAGCCCATGGGATGAGGCCAAGCCCCAGGATGCCGCCGGGCCGGGGGTTTCCTGCACAGCACGCTCAAGGCCCCATGTCTGCGTGTTTCCTGTACGAGGCAGAAATGACTCGCTCTGGGCTTCCCCTCCCTGGCGCTGCTGGGAGGCAGATGAGTGGGTGCGATGAGACACAGCACAGCCTGCAGGTGACATCCAGCTCCCCTTCCACCCTGCTGGGGGGCCCTCTGTGCCATGCCGGAGTTGGGAAAGCTGAGGGTGTTCTGTAGGGAGAGCCAAAATAGGCTCGTGAACGTTGTATGGAAGTGGGGATGGAGCACAGCTACTGAGCACAGATGTCAACATCCCCTTTGCATTTCCCTGGCTGTCCCAGGGCTTGCTGGGTGCTCGGGGGTGGATGAGTGAGGTCTGTTGCTTCATCAGCTGGTTTGTTCCAAAATCCATGCAGGGACTATCCCAAGTGCCACAGAAAACGCTTCATTTCTCAAAAACTGGTTGTGTATGACACCAGCCTCCCTCATTTCAGTACCTTTTGGTTCCCAAACTATGGGGCACACTTAAAAATAAAGTCCCTGAGGGCACTGATATGATGTAGTCACTGTCTAACTTCGTAACCACTTGTCTACAGATACGGACACTTGGAAAGTAATACATAAGTGTGTGTGTGTGTGTGTGTGTGTGTGTGTGTGAGTCCTTCCTAGAGCCAAATATGTCTTGTTTACACTAAAAGAAAATAAGCTACAGTGTGATCTAGAGTTCTAACTTCTGATAGTAATTAATTTTGTTAATTTGGTGGTAGATACAGCTGAAACATTTCTGGGTATTTGATGTACTGGAAAGAGGGAATTTCTTTTCAGTGTCTTCTTGTAGAAAGATCACTGCTGCTAAATTATTTTCCTCATCTTTGAATCGTGTTATGGTTTCGTTAACTGCCCATGGAGCCAAGTACCACATGGCTCTGTTGGCAGGTTTCTCTAATTCAGGGAGGATATACACTGCAGATGTTCATTAACTAATTGATTAACTTGCAGACCAAGTAGAGATTTCTCTGTTGCTTTCTGCAATGAAATCTTGTTGATTGCAGGCATTTTTCAGGGGCTTCTGGGTGATGAATGTTTCAGAACTGCATCTGCTATTTATTGTATGTGATTGCATATGCACACAGGATTGAAAACATCCTATATGTATAAAATGTCCACTAGCAAGGTGAAAACTTTTCTGCTTCTTACTGGTTTAGAGTGCCCATCTCTCACCTCCATTGCCCAGACAGTGGGGTCACTGCCTATACACCAGTGGCATGAACTGGGGGTTGCACTTCTTATTGGGTGAGTACTGGTTTAAACGTTTCATTAGAGGATGTTTTCTTCTTGCTTGCTGTCAAAACAAGAAGTCAGCAGTCCTCCACTCATGTTGGCGGTGACAGCAGCAGTTGCGAACTCTGTCTGCGTCTGAGTACATGTGGAATTTCCCCCTGCGTCGCCGCGCTCTGCTTTGGTGTTGCAAGAGATCAGAGCTTCCAGACAGCAGTCTGAGTAGGGTCAGAGAGCCAGGCCTGTGTACCCGCTGCTTCTACAGCCTGCTCTGGGCAGGGAGCTGAGGGTACACTATGAGCTCTGCTGTGATGGTGCAGGTGGAGCAGCGTGCTCGCTGCTTGGTGGGCACGTGAGTGTGGCTGCCACTGGGACTGCTGCTGCGGCAGCCTAGGGCTGGGAGCTGTGGGATGTCCTGCCAGAGCCTTGCAAGGAGCCAGCTGTGCAGCACATTGCATGGCCTGAACAATAGCTCCCACCCTTTCCTACCGACTGGGAGGAACAAAAAGAACAAAACAGTTCGCAAGGAGGAAAAAACCACCCAGTCAGCCCCAATCTTTTGCTCTTCTGTCTCCCTTAGGGGATCTTCCTCCCTGCAGGATATCTACCAGCAGACAGCACTGAGTGCACCCCAGATTTCAGCACCTTCCCTCACTCTCTTCTTGGCCACCAGCACCAAAGGAGATGGCCTTTTATAACTGCCTTTTGTTCCTCCGTGTGCAGCTTCCTTCCAAGCTCTGGGGCCGGCTGACGTCAGGGCACTCCATTTGGGCTCCACGGCTGCTGTCTGCTGTTGATGCCTTCCAGGAGTGGCAGGAACATGGATGGGGGGTGGGAGGGAGGAAGGCACAGTGCTGGGACGAAGCACAGTGCCCACCACCTCTCCCTGCCGGGCACCAATTGGTGTGCTGGAGAGTACCATGGTCATTTATGGCCATGTGTGGGCAGGACCTGCCCCTGCCACCCTGTCCGTCTGTCCAGGCAGCTGGCAGAGCTGCACATGGCACTATGAGCTACACACCAAGCTATTTTTAAGGAGCCTGGGCTGCAACCCAAGTATAGTGCGCTCTATTTCTGGTGCAAAATGATCTTCCTGGGTGGGGGATGCAGGGATTTTTTCATACGAAAAGCGTGGGTTTGGGCACGCAGTCAGGGAGAGAAACAACTGGATGCAACTGGAAGAGAAGGACAAGAAAAGCAAGGAGGGCTGGTGGCTATGGAGGCCTTACCCAGAACTCGGCACTCGCTGCCAACGTTGGGAGCTCACTGCCAGTGCTTTTCTCATGGATCAGGAATTAGAAGGTGCTGGGTTTGTTTTACAGCTGGGGTGTATTGAGGACACCATAGGACTTTGTATTTGTTTGAAACAGGCTGATGGGTGAGCTTCAGATTTCAATACATTTAGCAGGGCTAAAAGGATGAACAAGGATGCTAAATGCAGAGCATAACCTTGCTGGTTGCTTTCATCAATTTAAGACCTGTATCTCACTCCAGATTGACTGAATCTCAAGGAGAGCAGAACATCTTTTTATTTTCTTTGCTGGAGCTTAAAGAAATTCCAATAAAGGAATTAATCAGAAAGAGTTGTTAGTTTACTATTATGCCTTGTAGTAATATCAAGATGCCCTGAATAGTGCTGCAGGCTTCTTTACATCAGGGATGTCATGTTGACAGGGTAGGGAATGGCTTTACTCCTGCCTCCAGGTGCTTGAACAGATACACCAGATCATAACCACAGCCTGCTCAGTGCAGGAACCTATTCTGCAGGTGAAAATCTCCATGCTTGGCCATGGACCGATGCCTCGTGGCTGCATGCTTTGCCAGGACGACCTCTGCACCTATACTGGAAACCAGAGGTCTGAAATTGTTCCTACTCTTACGGCGCATGTGGGCTGCTGAGAGCACAAAGGCTTCTAGGAAAATGGAGAAGGATGTAAGCTCCTTTCCTTCAGGCCTTCAGGAATTTGACATCCTTAATTTTTTAGCTAACTTGGAAAGGCTGATGTCCCTCAAATCCACTCCAATTGGAGGTGGCACAACAGTGCTGTGACTGCTGCACTAATGCTGACCGAAGTTCTTCACGCTGTTCTCACCCTCCGCTCACCTGTGCACCAGGAAGGGCTTTTCCAATCACATAAATCCCACGTGGAAATGTTTGGTAATTCCAAAGCCTAGTGAGAGGCTGATGGCAGCTTTTCCTTTCTGATGGTCTGTGGGAATGTTTACTTTTTGGGGGCTGGATGAAGTGTTTCTATTTTCTGATTTCTGATCGGTGCTGATTTAATACTGTTTGTGTATAACCATTTGGCTCCTGCAGGTAGGGACACACAACACTTCCCTTCCACCTCCTACCAAAAAGCAGATGGAAGGAAGGGATAATAACATTTAGAAAGAGAATGTGGTCTGTTTGTAGGTAAAGATAAGCAGATTCAGCAGGCTGGGCTGGAGCTGATGCTTCCCATCAAATTTTCTGGTTACCAATGGTAGCAGATGTAAAGATACAACCTGATTTCTGTGGCCAAAATGGACTATTCTGATCATGCAATCTAAAGCCTGCTTAACTTCACATTGACAGATGTGTCCCTTTCTGAAAGGCACATCTGAAGAAAGATTTCTAATGATGGAGGTATAATTTTTGTATAATTTTTGGATGGTTCTTTAGAGGACAGTCAGAAATCACTGATTCTTAACATGGTTTACTTACACCAACTCACCTCCTGCTTTTCTAACTCAGTTTACTTTTCTCTGAAGTGAAGACTGAGATGCTAAGCCTTGATGCTGTCAGCTTTGATTAGGCAGATCACTGGCTGGTGACAGCACACACCCATCAGCCTTTTTCCATTGGTCATTGTAAGTGGAGCTGGAGAGGACTGGCTTCCAGTGAGGTTGCTTCCTATTGGTGGTGGTGGTGGTGGTGGTGGTGGTTTTCCCTTGCACAGGGAGCTGAGGTCCTGGTGGAGAGCTGTGGAGCAAGGCAGCAGAAAAAGAGGTTTGGATGAGAGAACAAGGAGGGTTTGTGCAAGGGAAGGGAAATGCAGTTGCTGGGGGCAATTAAACCATGGGCTTAAGAAGGAGGCAGAACGGGTACACTGAAGAATGAATCTGCAATGTGAGACGCAGTCCTTGGATGCCAGAGGCTCACTCCACAATGTGAATGCCAAATCTATCACAATGGATGCTGAAAGTGAGCTAAATTTGGAGATTATTGGGAGAAAGGGCAGAAACGTGAGGGGGGATGGTATGAATGAATCAAAGACGTTTGAGGCACAGAGAAGGAAAAGAGGGAGAAAGGATGGGGCTGAGAGCAGGCAGCTGGAAGCCACATGTGATAGAGAGATCTCTCAATGCTGCCAGGTTGGAGTGGGGGCTCAGGGACAGGAAAAAATAAGGCTTTTTTTTTTCCTGTATTTTAAAGAAGTATCCCCATTGTGCAGAAAGGGGAAAAACTTGCTTCTAATCTGCAAGGGTGAGCGCAGCTTACCTAAATCAGGTCAGAAAGGGTCATAACAAGGTGAGAGGTGGGGACTGTGTGTTCTCCCTCAGAGCTGACCACTTGGGTTGTTCTGGATCCTTCATGGGGAGAGTTCTGCATTCCTGGGCAGCGCTGTTGTTTTCAAATTATTCTTCTGTTTCGGGAGGCTCACCAAAATATCCATTGCTCAATGTCAAGGTCCTGTGGAGGCTGGCAATGCACTACCTTTCTAGGACATCTCCTTTCATGAACAGCTCTGTGATCAAATACGTGTTTCCTATATGCCAGAACTCTGCCTGCTGCCTCCAGCTTCACTGAGTTTCTAGTGGGAAGTTGCCCTGCTCCTTGAGCATGAGTGCTTTGGCAATGTGTTGAGCTGCCAGCACCAATAGGTCCCTGGGAAGGGCTGCCCCATTGGGATGTCTCCATTCACAGCAGACTGCCCTGTGCTCAGCTGTGTGTTGCTGCAACAAGATTCTTCCCCCTTTGCAACTAGCTCTGGTGTTTCTCACCCACGGGCAGGTGCTGCACGTGGTCTTGCAGCACTTCCAGCTTTCCAGGCATTTATTCCTTATGCAAGTGGGAGAAGCAGAAATAAAGACAGAAGGTGAAGCTGAATTCAGGCAAAATTGCAGAGCCGTGTGCCATCTTTTGTTGGTGATTTAAGGATTCTATTGGCAGCACTGGAGAGCCTGACATTCGTCACTGTTTGCCTAAGCCTCTCCCTGCTATTGCAGCCCTAGCTGTGTTGTTGCTCTGTTTCCCCCTGGCACTTCTGAGGGACAGTTTAACCCCTGGGATCCCAAAGACCAATTTTGTTCTTCCCTCCATGACAAAAGCAGGCGTCGGACATCACCATGTCAGAAGTCTTTTCTTGTGTCACCTTTTCCTGTGGAAATAACTGTTCTGAGACTAGGAAGTGGAAAAATGGACTAGTTCTGTATCCTCCTACTGTGCTTTTAAACTTTTTATTTTCCCATTCTGTTTCAGGACAGCACTGGATCTCTGAGAGGCAGCAAAGAAACAAGACCTGCGGAAGAGTAATGACTTGGTGGCTGCCTGCAGGAGCGTAATGGCCATAGATGAGCTGCCACTTGTCACAGCAATGGGGCTGGGCCATGCATGCAACTGTGCTGTTTGCCTCGTTGCCTGGTAGCTGCTGTGATGTGTTTATCCTCATCCTGAGCTGCCTGAATGGTTGTTCCCTGTGCTGCAAAGTTCACATGAGGCCCCACAGATCGCAGGCTACAAAAAGTGATGGCCTGGCCATTGTGCCAACAGCTCTCTGCTGGGGGCTGCTTATGCAATAGGGGTGCAGAGCCCATGCGAGGTGCAAAGGATACCTGGGTGGCTCAGGTCCTGCTTGCCAGCTGAACAGCCAGCTCCTCCTTTGTGGTGACTGTGCCAGCATCACTGCCTGCATGGGAGGTGTCATCACTGCGCTCCTTATTGAGCTGTCCCTGCACACAGGTGATATGTGGGGAGCTGGGCATAGTGCAGGGGAGGTCAAACAGGGCCAGTGAGCACCTCACTGCCGTGGCCCCGTCCCACCCAGCCCTCCTTCAGGAGCCCAAGGCATCCAAGAGGAACAGGGGGTGGTTGGACATGGCGATGAAGAAGCTGCTCACCAAACCTGGTGTGCACGAGGTGCCAACTGTGTCAGGAATCCCTCTGTGATCCTCGTGGGGATAAGTTTCACATCAGAGAGGGCTGTGTGAGACCACCAGCTCCCCGTGTGCCGCTTGGAGCTGCCCGCATCCCACGCGGTGCAGCCAGCACAGGGCTGGGCAGCTCTTACCTCCTGTCCTGCCCAGCCCAGGGGCACAACCACCGGCCCCATGCATCCCCCTCTCCCCTGCATCCCCTGGAGGGGGGCTGCTTGCGCAGGGCCCGGGGCGGAGGAGCCTTCCTGCCGGCCGGTGCTGACGTTTGCTCGGCAGGAAGGAACAGCGGGTTCCTGAGGGAGCAGGGGACATTCCTCCCATAGCTCTGCGGGGCCCCTCGCGTCCCGCCGGGTGCTCAGGCTATTATTGAAGCCCGTGGCCGTGGCACGCTTCCAGGCCTGTATTTCTTCTCACATAGGAGGGTGGAAGCAGCTCCCCCTGAGGAGTTAATCCAGAGCCTTCTAGAATGGGCTGTACTTTTCCAGCGTGGGGTGAGGGGAGCCCTGCAGCTCTGAGGAATGCTTGGGGAAAGCGGGCAAGGAGATGCGTGGGGCTGGGCATAGTTCAGGGCCCCGATGAGGGAAGGCACCGTGTCCTTGTGCCCTTCATCCCTTTTTCTATTCACTGGTTATGGTTGAAATAATGACCAGAGATCACTTTGAACATAGAAAAACCATTTCATAAAGTCTTTGCTTCTCGCAGCATTGCTCACTTCTGTGTTTGTGAACGTTCTCCTTTTTGCAGCAGTTTTGTTTCATTCCTTCCTATGACTTAGAAGTACACTCACGATTTTTTGGCCAAAGGCTTTGGCAGCTGCAGCATGGTTTCTGTGATGGGACTGCGTGCTCGTCCCTTCTACATCTGCCTCCTGGGGCTAGGCTCGCTCCTGCCGAGTCAAGGCAGCACTGGCGATTATTGGGACAATTTCTGTATACGGACATTTCTGCCCTAGAGAGCTGCGATCCTGAGATGTTTCAGAGCTTTTTACTCACACAACAGACACCAGGTCCCTCTGGAAGGCAGCGCTTGAGGCTGAAACTGAAAGTTCGGAGAGAATGAGTCACCAGTGCCCTGGAAACGTTGGCGAAAACCAGCCTTAAACATGGCACAGCTCAAGGTTTTGCAATCCCAGCAGCCAACCCCCGCTCACACAGAGAGGCTGAAAGGGGGGGGGGGGGGGGGGGAGGTGGAGCATCCTCCTCACTCCTGTTAGAAAAGAGGGAAGATGAGGTGCAGGGGGGACCCCCAAGTCTCTCCAGCACAAATGCATTGGAGTAATGTGTCCACACCTCCGCTGTCACTCCCTCTCTCCCACATCCCAAAGGTGGTGAAACGCTGCAAGGCTGTCTCTGCAGATTCCTGCTCAGGGCGGTGGACACTCACCACTCAGGCAGACTGTGCCTGGGGGTCTCTGTGCAGCAGTTACACCCCAGTGCCTGCTGTGCTGTGACAGCAAACAGTCTGAAACCTTCAGCTGGTTTCTGTGTGGTGTTGGACCTGGGGACAGGCTCACAGGACAGGCTCATCCTGGAGCAGCACACAACCCTTCATCCCCACATTCACTGTCTTTGGGAAGGTTCTAAGCCCAGTTCCATCTCTTTTGGGCCAGAGCCTTCCCCGAGTGGTGTGGAGCTGTGCAGTGGAGCTGCCCCATGCTGTCCCTCTCATCAGGGCTGCTTTAACTCCTTCCAGATTAGCAGGGCTCACGTCAGCGCTTGGAGTGGGAAGCACGCTGTGCTTAACCACCACAAAACATAGCAACAGCAGCAGCAGGGCCTGCACCCGCGCCAGCAAAACCAGCACGGGGTGAACCCAAACCAGTTCTTCAGGCTTGCCTGGGCTTTGCAGTGTGGAAGAAGGCAAAGGGTGGGTCAGGCTGAGTGCTGTGAAAGCTCTCAGCCCTGCCAGTGGTGTCCTGGGGCAGTGCTGGGCCCTGGTAGCAGCCATGGCAATGCCCACATTGTGCTGAGGGAGCTCCAGAGAGGGGATCCAAACCCACATCTGGGGCAGAGGGTAGAGCTCTTGTACCAGCTCCAACCCACAGCTGTCCCGATGGAGCACTGCTGCGGGTCGCAGCCACTCAGAGGCACTGTCCTACCCTCTGCTCATCCTGCATAGGATGGATGGAAACCACGACCAGCCCCAGCCCACCTCCTGTTGATGCTGGGCAGCAGGGGGCAGATGGATCGGCTGATGCAAGAGCTAAGATTAATGCTATCATAACTTCCAATGCTATTAGTAGTTAGCAAAGCAGGCTGGCCTTTCAGAACCCACTTGCACAATTTGGCTCTCTTGACCCTTCTGGCCATATATTCTCCAGCTCCCTGCGTCCTGCAGGACACACTGTTTCCTTCACTCCACCCCAGCTGCCCAGCCATTTATAACCTCCACCTCAGCCAGCTAGGTCTCATATTTTGAAGCAGCATGACAGAGCAGGGCTGCTTAGCTTTCCTTCTCTGCTTCCTCCCACACACCTTGGTCACACAACCTCCAGCACTTCCCCTTCCCACACAAAATCAGCTCTCACAGCTCGGCAAGTGCAGCCCACAGTGCTAATCTTACTTGCTGCTTGATTTTTGTTTTTGGACTTTACAGGCGCCTGTTGCTTTCCTGCCATGTGCTCCCTCTGCCTGGGAGCAGCACACAGCTTGGGGTGAGACTTGCCTCCACGATGCCATCTCCTGTGTCACCTGTGTCACCGAACTGTGTGGTCTCAGAGCTGCTTGCTCCCAGGACACCGGGAGGCGTGTGTAAACAACTCAGGGCTTTTATGGTTGGAATCTAGAAGCGAATGCAGTCTTCAGAAAGAGTTAAGGAGGGAAAAGCAGATCATGGCTGTCTGGGCTGCAGTCAGAAGCCATGCTGAGACATTAAGAGGATGATGCTGATGTACTGACAGGACACCTGGAGCCTGCTAATGAAACAGGAACGAGTCAGGTAACTCTCTTCAGCCCAAATTTGGCAATCTGGGGAGGAAACCTCGCCTCTGATGGTGTGCATGTCCCCCAGCAGTGTCACCACAGAGAGGCACTGCTGTGTGACCACACCTGATGTGCACATACCCGATTTGCCAGCAAACGTGAAACCACTCTGTTAGACATTGCGTCAGCACAGTGACCACCACAGAGATACGGCGAGTTACTGTGATCTCAAGCTGTTATTCAGACAGTAGTCACATCAGTGTAGATTTTGACGTGCTCTGTTGAGGTGTCTCCACCAGCTTTACACAGAGGAAAGAGGTGTCTGAGTCATGAGGTAACTTGTGAAAAATCATCCAGACAGTCAGTGATGTTTGGGGGGAAGAGAGAAGCAGGGCTGGTGCCTCCTCAGTCCATCTGCCAGGTCCAGGCACCAGCTGCCACTGCTTTTATCAGCTTCCACATGCTTCAAAATGTTCCTCAGCACATTTTCCACTACTGTTTTTTCCATTCTAAAAGAGAGGCCACTAAGTCCAAATGACTCACACAAAGCCAAAGCAGAAGTTGCTGTCACATACCTTACACATCTGGACTTCCAGCCCTGTGTCGAACTTCTGATACTTCTTTGGGGTTGCTCTGAGACCTGCAACATTATGCCACTGTTTCATGGCATTACGGGATGGATAAACAGTCGTAAACAGTGTGTCTTCGAGGTACAATAAGGAAAACGCCATACCCAAGTTTTCCATCTTAGAGAAAGACTTTTGGGAACCCTAATACTTGTAATTTGATTTGGGTTTTTTTTTTATCTCCTACCATAGACTCTTATATGACATTGCTGTTACTGCCAAACCACTGTTCCTATTCAAACCAAAGCGGTGGGTGGAAGCCAGCACACCCACAGAGGACACGATCCCTCCTTCACAGAGGTTTGTCTTGTCCAGCTTTGCTGTCACATTAGCTGAGAGGGTTTTTTTTAGTTTCCCTCTCATGCAACATGCTCTAAAATAGCTACTGCAGAATGAATAAATAAATAGCTGCCAAGAGTTTAAAAGTGGCTGCCTTGCTCATGGTGTTTTTTAGAAGTAGCTTCTTTCCTACATAGACATCTTTTTCCGTGCTGAATTTAAGGACACTCATCTGCGATTCCTGGATGCCATTAGGCCAGAATAATGTAACTGAGGGGGCTGTGGGTAGCTGGGGACAGGGGATCAGGATGAATGGGTTGAGCTCTCACTAAGGACATCCTGTGTAGGGTGCATGCTAGTCCTCAGTGCAGCACATATGTGCTATGGAACTCAAAAAGCATTTATTTAACAGTGCACGTGTCCCAGGCCAGGTATTTACATGTCCATCCTTGAAATATCTCTAGGGTGAAAAGCACCATAGAAATATCATCCCGTCATGCTCAGCCTGATGGAACTTGGAACTGTGACAGGGATCTGGTTTTGGGTACTGCTCTACAAGTAATAGCCACATTTGCAATTAGCAGCATGTTCTTCTCCATCCTTGCATGTCTTTATGCCATCTGCTGGATCTGAGGCACAAAATGGGATGACTCCATGCAGCTGTCAGAGGCTGGCTTGGTAGGGATCTGGGGGACAAACCTTGGGACCAGCAGTGTGGAACAGCCAGTGACTTCTTTCCACGTGGCCTGCAGCCACGCGGGGTTATTTTGGTCTTTTTTTTTTTGTTATTTTTTTTTCCATGCTTTTATCAGATGACATTTAGGAGTGTGAAGATGCGTGACCTACCAGAGATGTCTGAAAAGTTTGCTATGGTCTCAGCGAGGATGTCTCCTTCCTTCCTGTCCTCTGCTCTCTTAGGGCAGACTTTGAAGAGCGAAGGCACGTCTGCCTGACACAGTGTCTTTCCTCCTCTCACCAGGCTCACAGTGCTGCCCCAGACTGAAACCTTCCCCAGAGCCTTTGCCCTCTTGCAAAATGCTGTACCAATAAGAAAGTGTTTGGCTCTGGGGAGGGCTCACTGGCTGGAAGGATGCCATCCTTCTGCTGGTGCTGGATGTCCTGTGCATCCAGAGCAGCAATGTCAATGTACAGAGACGAACCCTGAGATATTCGCAGACCCGTGTGCGAGCAGCAGATGTAACGAGCCCAATCCCAAGCGACATCAGCTCAGCTGCAAGAGAAACTCTTTCACTTGCCGGAGAGAGGTGGCCGGGACCGCTGTCGGTGCAAACTCAACCAGTAAATCCCAGGCTCGGTTCGTGCTTTGAGAACTTTGCTGCGGGTTCGTAGGGACGAGCTCCCCTCTAGCGGTGATCCCGGCAGCTGCCGGCACAGCCCGGCCCTGGCCCGGCCGACGAGGAGGGCGGTGATGATGTCATGGAGCTGTAACAATGCTTGCGGAGCGCTTTTAGTTTTCCGTTTGTGATTTTAAAGATAAGTGTTCAGTTCCCACAGCATCTTGAGCGCAGAATTTGTTGTTATCGTTATTTTGTGCTTTCAGAGGGAGAAAATGCTGGAAAGACTTTGCTCGGAGAAGTCACCTGAGGTTAGGACTCGGAGATGCTGGAGGGAGTCTGACCTGTCACATCACTCAGACGGTGTTCGCAGAAAGAACACTTTTCTGTCATTCTGCAAGTGGCCTTTAACAGTTTCACGCTGAAAAATGTGAAGTGTACTCTATGCTCTTCAGCAGCACCTTACTGAGGGCATGGGGGAGTAACACAGGAGATCTGAGCAACAGCTTTCCCTAACACTGCAGTGCTGTGGGATCTGGGGCTTTGTACCAGGGCTGCAGCTGAGAGACCTCGAGGGAAGCATTATTCCTCGTGTTCCCTGGGAATGGGGCACTCCCTCTGCAGTCTGGGGATCAAGATTTGCAGAGTGCTTTTACATCTGCTCATAAAATAGTTATGTCAGAAGCTAAGCATTCATATTGTTAGTGCTGCAGCTTTCAGTGTTTCAGAATGGAAGATACGCATTTTTATTCAGGGTTACAGTGTGACAGCGCTGAAAATTTCTCCTTGCAGGACATGGAATCGAGGTGACCTCCACAACTACATGACAGTTCATGGGCACTCAAGGACGAGCAGCAGAGTGACAATATGTGCAACCATACACAACTGCAGGGACTGGACTGAGAACACGGACTGGCCCTGGGCGGTAGCTGCAGTGCTCTGCTTATGTAAGCTCTGATCTCTTTTCTGTTTGTTTGGCATACTGTGTTATTCTTCCAGTGCTTCCAGAGCAAGGGCTTAAGGGAAGAAGCATGCAAAGGGCATGTTTTGTTACTTGCTGAGGTAATTCACTGTCTTGCTGCTCAGAGGATCTGGCCTCACATAACCCACAGATCACATCCTCCTGCTTCTGTAGCACCAAAGACGGGGCCGGCACTGTCCTTACTGGAGGACAGGAGTGGCTGGGTGTGTAAGTGAGCTCCAAATCCTCCTCGCTTCTTGCTGGGAAAGCTGTGGGCTGCACCATGCAGCTGCAATAGCTGGCTGACTTGTGGTGCAGATGCTGTATCCCTAGAGCTGAGGTGTGATTGCTTATGGGACCTAAAGCTTTCCTTTCTGAAGGCTCTCAGTTCCAGTCCAGTAATGCGTGCTGAGGGCTAACACTGCCTGACAGCTGCTTGATGGTATGAAATGAGTCGGTGAACTTCAGCTTGGATCCCAATGGGGACAGATGTTCATGTTTTAAAAAATCATTACTGTGGTCTTTACTTGTCAGACTGCTCCTTGGCAGCAGTAGGAAGGTCAGAGCTTGAATAAGCACAGAAGAATTTAAAAAAAAGGTCAGGATCAATGCATTTTGGCTCCAACTCTGCACGGGAAATCTGCTCTCTTTGTGATATTGTAACTGTGGAAAAACATCATGAAAATTTACCCTAATCAGGCCTTCTTCCAGAGCACGACACCGACACAGGAACTGCGCAGAATGGCACTAGGGCTGTTTTAGGCAGCATGATGCTGGACAGCCCTTTGTCTGAGCCACAGCACCGCTTTCCAGACTGCAGCTCTGCCAGGACCAGCAGGTGTGGCTGAACCTTCTGGCAACCCTGTGTCCCAGCAGCAGTTCTGTCAGCAGTGGAGCTTATTGGAGGTGGGTGTTGCATCCTCCTCTGATGGTTTGTTTCTGCCCTCAAAGCAGAACACTGGGATCCCTTCAGCTTATCCTGAGTGCCTGGAGAGAGGGACAGAGAGTGGCTTGCCAAAGTTCCTGCTCCTCCTGGGGACAGGGCTGCTCCAGCAGGTCTGGGACAAGCTGGAGATGAATGGAGGCCATTCTAATCCATCTGGAAATACTTGCTGGGGCAGCAGGGGCTGAGGTCCTGGCTAAACTGCAGGAAACAAGATGGTTGAGTAATGAAGCGTGCTGAGTATGCCAATCAGATGGCTCCAGGGTCCATTTCCCTGGCAGTGGGGTGATCTGGTGGTAGGCAGCCGTGCGTTCGCTGCTCATGAATTCAAGTTCCCACTGCACCTGCTTAGGTAGCTGCAGCTTCCCTGTTATTAGAGGGCTGGGAAAGCTTCTCAGGGCACTACTCACCCTCCTCAGGAATGAGAGCGTGTCTGTCTTCTGGGAACAAAGAGAGAAAGACGTCTCTTTTGCTTTGAGAAAGTCTGAGAACCAAGCACCCTTTTGTTGTCGCTGCTGCAGTTACTCAGGGCTCCAGCTCTCCTCCTGCTGCCAGTCTGGGCTTGCTAGGAACGCCACGGGTTCAGCAGTTCCGCATCGTGCTGCTGCTTTTGGTGTTCCAAGGGCTATTATTAGAAACCCAAACTGCGTGACTGACCCCAAAACTGGTGGTGAGAGGGCTGTCGCTACTGTGCGAGGACAGCACCGAGAGCTCCGCAGGTTGCCGGAGCGATAGACACCTTGTTGCGTTGCTCCCACCTAACGGAGAAGATAAGAAGTGCATTAGCGGCTGAAGGAGCATCTGCGTGTTCCAGTCACTGCCTGCTCACACTCAAACAAGACATCCGTGCCTCGGGGGGCTCTCATCGCATGACCGCGTTGTCTGATAAGGGGCACTGGGAAGCTGGGGGGACGATGGCAGCAGTGCTCCTATGAACACATTGCTGTCCCCATTCTCCAGGACTTGGCCCTTCCCCTGGCTCAAAGCAGCAGCACATTCATCTGCACGTTGTGTTCTCATTATTGTTGTCTTTGGTCTTCAGGGCAGGACGTGCTTTTATCTGCATCTAAGCCATTCAAAGCTGCTGGCATCCAGTAACCTCCTGGTTGCATCTATCAACAGAAATCAGCAGTGGGGTAAGTGGTGGCCTCCCTGCTGCCATTCCCTTCATTCCTTCTGTTATCCTCCGGGATGGCCTGGGAGTGGTGACAGTAGAAACACTCAGGAATCTCACACCTTCTGTTTTGCTCTTTTACTGCCTTCAAACCCCACGACAGTCCCGTGCAAAACATAAGAGCAAATCATATAATGGGGAACAGAGCATCCTGGGGCACTGGGACTCGTCCCTGCATTCTGGCACTGTCTGAGATGGGAAGAAATCCTCACCCTGCTCTGACAGTGACCTTCTCCTGTCCCAGAAGCCGCCATAGCTCAGAGCCACTGCGGGACCGCTCTTTTGGAAGTCTTTCCTTCTGACCAGTTCTATTACTTCCACCGTCACTTTGCGGGCACCGCAGAGAAGTGCGTCCCCGTGCTCACCGCCCGAGCACCCAAAGCATCAGGTCGGGCTGGAGAAGCCCTTAGAGATTGCGGCGGGTTCCGCTGAGCCAACAGCTGACGTGAGGGACCCGGGCCGCCCCCTCTCGGCCCCGAGCCCCGCCCTCCCGCTGCGGTTGGCGGTGGCGGCGCGGGGCGGGGCGGGCGGCAGCTTCGAACCCGCGGCGCGGGAGAATCGCCGCTCTGCCCGGCTGTCCGCCCGCTGCCCCGGCCCGGGATGGGGAACGCCGAGTCCGTCCTGCACGGCGCTGCTGTCAGCATCGGTAAGCGCGGGGCGGCCGCTTGGGTTGGGTGTGGCTGTGGGCAGAGGGTGAGGAGCTGAAGGGGCAGCCCCGCGTTGTCCGTCGGAGCGCGGGTCGTGACAGTGACAACGGCGGTGGGGACGTGCGACGTGACGCTGGTGCTGGAGGCAGAGCGTCTGCGGTGTGGCCGTGGGTGCTGCGTCCGAGTGCTTGCGTTCAGCCGTGCTGTTCGCCTCTTGGCTGCCCTGCGTGGGGCTCCCACGTCCCCCCGAGGGGAGCAGCGGTGACATCGCGCTGTCGTCCCGCTCAGCCCTGCTGAGCCCGCCTGCTGCGATGCAAAGTCCTCCGCTCCCAAACCTCCCGCCAAGCGCAGCTGTCGGTTGGGAAACGGAGCTGGCAGAGCGCTCGGGCTCGCGCTGTCCGTGCGGCGGGTGTCAGGTTTTGTTGCCTTTTATGAGTCCGAGAAGGCCGGCAGCCTGGTTGGCTGGATTTGAAGGGAGCTGATAACTGCGCTCAGCCAACCCGCGCTCCACAACGCGAATAACGCGGGCTGGAAGGAGCCAGGCTTTGGGTAACGTGTGCTCCAACTGCGTCTTGTCGCTGCCGCTCCTTTCGAGCAACAAACTTCAACAAGACCGAACTTGTTTCCTTAACGTCCTTCTGGCTGCGTGCCCTTGGGATTGGCACATCACTTCCAGATGCTGTGACCTCCCCTGAGCTCCTTTTTAAATAAAGCGCTGCCGTTCTTCACACCTGACTCTTAACGGCGCTGTTAGAAACGCGGATGACTTCAGGTGTTCACAGGGTGATGTGGCTCCATGACTTCTTTCCAAAAGTTTTAAGTACCTTGTTTTGTTTTCCTTTCCGCTGGGGTAAACCGAATATTTGGCTGCTGGGAACATGCCAGCGTTGTGATTTACTGAAAACTTGACTGTCCTGCAGCGATGTGCAGCTGCAGAGCTGGATGCTCTCACCTGAGTGTGTGTGGTACGTGGGAAGAGAACGGTCATCCTGGGGCTGTGCCGTGAGCCTGAGGTCACACTGCTCTCCTCTCTGCTCAATAGCAAATGCATTTGCCGAGGTCCAGCTGTTCTGTGTTAGGCAGGTTCACTCGATGCCAAGTGCCACTTTCTGCAGAAGGAAAAGGAATGCAGAGCAGGGTTTGGGATAACTATTGCAGATTTAGGTTTCCACCCCAGGAAATATGTGACTGCAGGCAGTGTGGAATGAGAAATGAAACAGATCCAATGATTTTTGATCCTTCTGTCCTATTCCTATTGCTCTCAGGTGTGTGGGGCATTACTGAGTTCAGGTGTGTATGTATATTAAGGGAGGGTCTCTGCTGCTCTGCAGGGTGTTGCTAATGTTTGGGATCAGGTGCTGATTGTATTCCCAGTGAGTGTGTGCCTTGGGTGTGGGCAATGATCAGTAGCTCATTCCCCTGCTCCTTGTAGTTCTCTCTCCTGAGAGTTGCCAATGCTGTGTTTGTTTTTTGGGGTAGCTGGTCCTCATTAAATGGTCCTCATTAAATTTATCAGTTTGCTATATAATAGATCATTTCTAATTGATATGTAACTGTGCTCCCTAATGCTGCGAAATCCAAAGTCCTGATTATAAAGCCAGCTTTACAAAACAGTATCTGAGATAACATTTTTGAAGTTTAATGCACTGTCAGGCAAAGTCAGACCTCAGTAATGCATTGTGTCAACATTTACTGCTGCACTCTTGTGCTCTACATAGAAGGTAAATAAATGCACTTGGTACCGGTATTGGATATCAGAACAAACATGGAGTTAACAGTGAAGGACTGAGAAAGAATACATAAAACTCTCAACCTGCCCTCAACATGCAGTAATTTTTCCACTTGAACATTGCAGCCACCAAACACCAACAGCTGGTGGCCAAGAAGGCCAATGAGATCCTGGGGTGCATTAAGAGCGTGGCCAGCAGGTCAAGGGAGGTGATCCTCCCCCTCAACTCTGCTGTGGTGAGGCCTCACCTGGAGTCCTGTGTCCACTCCTGGACTCCCTGCTACAAAACAGACAGGGATCTCCTGGAAAGAGTCCAGCAGAGGGCTACAAAGATGATAAAGGGCCTGGAGCACCTCTCTTAGGAGGAAAGGCTGAGAGACCTGGGTCTGTTCAGCCTTGACAAAAGACTCAGTGGGGATCTTATCCACGTCTATAAATATCTAAGGAGTGGAAGGCAAAGGGACGAGGCCAGACTAGCAACCTGGGCTAGGGAGCTGCTTTGGCAGGGGGGTTGGACTCAATGATCTCTACAGGTCCCTTCTAACCTCTGCAACTCTGTGATTCTGTGAAACATCAAACTTTCCAAAGCCAGCAGTGCTGCTCATGCCCAGACTGCCTGACTTCCAGCTGGTTTCTATACTGTATCCCATAGCTGAGTTTCCAGCTGTGCCACCTTCATGCACTACAGCTTTCATGGGGGCTGTGTGCTGCAGTTCCTGCAGCCTGTACTCTGTTAGAGATGGGGAGATTTGAGGGGTTACCCAATGCATCCCCTTCTGCTGTGATCCTGAGCTGAAGTGTGCAAGGAGATGCTCTGGCCAGCAGTGCATCTGCTCCAGTTGTGATATAGTTTGGTGTGTTGGTGCTGATTTGCTGCCTTTCATATGGATTGCCCTTACGAGCTGGAGCTATCACCAGGATATGAAGGACAGTTTATAAATATAGCTTTGCACGACGCTTTGCAGACCATAGGACCGGGTGACAAGGTCAGGGGACAGCTGGCCCAGACTCTTCTGGCTTGGAGAGGCTGGGTGACAGCAAAGTACCATTGTGGCGATTCTCACTAGAGGGCAGCCGTCATTAGGAAATGGAAAATGAGCTCTGCTACTGGGTAACTGGACCAAGCAGGACGGGGAAGGAGGAGCTTCATAAATACTGGGAGAAGGATGCTGAGAAGCAGACGCTTAAGGGGTTGCTATTGCTGGAGAGAAAATGCCACTCAGCAGTCTGTCCCTAGGAGAGATCTCTCCTGCTACCTGGGGAGGGCTCACCTGAGAGTGGGTGCTAATTTCTTGTGTATGTGTTTGTGTGTACTGGTTGACAGCTTGTGGTGGCCTTGCTGTGCTCATGGTGTGAGCACTGCTTACGTCTGGGTGGATGTTTAATTCTTCAGCCCAGAGTGCAGAGGCCTTTCTTGGCATCTCAGCAGAATGATGCTTATGCAGGGCAGTGTCTAATGGAAGTGGCTGTGAGCTGATGCCTGAATGAGGTGGTTGGGTTGAGATCTGTACAGAAAGGTCAGTTACCAATGTCTGGTTTATTTCCTGGAAAGGAGCTTGCAATGGGCAGACAAGTTCCAGGGGAGCAATTATCTCTTTTTTCAAAGGCACATTCCTTTCAGAAAGAGCCCCAAGAGCTTCTGACTCACCATATATGCCGCCTGTCTTTTCCTTTTTCCTTTTTTTCTTTTTAAAATATATATGCTGACCAAATGCAGCATATTCCAGGGGCAATGTGCATCCTTCAGGACAGCAGGGAGCCTTGCAGCGTGGCAGGACCTTTGAACTGCTTGTATCTCCAAGATTCCTTTTGTTGAAGATGCTCCCTATAGACCTTGTGCTGCAGAAGCAAGGGAGTTTTGTCTCTGAAGATTTTGTTCTCCACTTGCTCTGAACAAAGCCTCACAGCCAGAGCAAAACAAGAGTTACTGTGTTTAGGTGTTGTCAGACCCCCAAAATCCCCTCCATGGTCCCAGGCTGCCCCTTCCTCACCTGTGTGGCTATGCATGAGTTGAGCAGAGGGAAGCTGGCCAAGTTGAGTGCTTTTAAGCACAATATTCAACTGATGTCTTGCATTCTCAGCTGGGAACTTATTTGTGCATATTTTGTCCTCACAACTTTGCTAACCCCAAGTCATTGTACCCAGCTGCCCAAATAACGTGTGCCATAGTTAATTCCTGCACGAGTGGTGCTTTCATCCATTGCCTGTCATGCACAGATTAACAGCAGTTACATTTCTGAGCTAACCTGCTCATGCTGGGCTGCAGGTGGATTCCCTTAGCTGTGAGGAAAATAGATAATTCTCATTTTGTTAAGTATGGTTTGCTCAGTGCTTTCATTTTGTACCATATGTTAACAGAGTGCTGCAGAGCTACAGTTTAGCACTCTACAAAATGCTGTGCCAAGTTTGGGTCACCTGTCACCTTGGGACCTTGCTGTATATGATAGCCTTAGGTCTGTTTGTTCTGATGGATCTACATAGGCATTGTTCATTTATCACAAAGGTAATGAGAGGGAATACATGGTGTGTTTCCTTGTCAGTGCACAGGCAAGTGTACCAGGACCCCGATGAAATGACTAATTACAGCTCCTGAAGGAGATGGGAATATACCAAGAAGGGCATTCCCATTATGTCACTCTGGTGCACCCCTATCTGGGGCTCTTCGCTCAGGGAAGTGCTTTATCTTCTCTGCAGGCTGCTGCACATTCCTAAAAAGGAGCATCCCCATGCCCTGTCTAGAGAGGACTCCAGTTCTCACAGTTTGACATTTGAATAGCACAGTTATAAATGTCTGCTCTTGCCTTGAACTGGAACATAAATGTTTATTGCTTCTGTTACTCTCCTGACAGTTTTCCCATTAATTTAGTGCTCAGAAAACCTTCCCTTTCTGACTTCATCTGGGTACCAGCCTGAAAGTCTGTTAAAGCTGCAATCTTTCCCCCCATGAAGGACAGCAGCTTTGGATTTGCAATCCAGCCCTGAGTTTGTAGAGGAGCACCCCTTTCCTTTCTGGCAGAGATCACTTCTTGGGCTCTGGGACCCAGGAAAGTCTGGAGCTGGCTGCTGGGATGTAGACACAAACCCCACATGGAGGATGAGATGGGGCGAGGGGAGAAAGCAATGAGAAACTTTAAGACCTCAAATGACGCTGAAATTCACCCAGCCCTCTATTGTCTCTATTTTGGGGTTTCTGATAAAACTGAAGCTTGATTCTAAACGCACAATATTTCAGCAAGGAAAAGCGAGACAAAGAGGCTATTTAAAGCCACCATCTTTCCATGGCTTGGCTCTCAGACTCTGCTTCTTTTGTGTCATTGTATCTATGGAAAACACATACAGGAGCATAACAAAATACAATATGCACTTCACAGTGCAGATTTAGAATGCCTGCAAAGGTCAGATGTGATCTACACTTGGGTTTGGAAGATGGAGGTTTGGGACTGTTATTAAGGTAGCTTGGATTTCTGTAATGCAAGGCTAAGTACTGTAATCGGACAATAGAAGAGTACTTAGAAGCATTATATACAATACACTGCAGCCTGTACAATTCAATAACCTGCACAGCCAGCTCCCGGGTGCTCTTTTTGGGTCTGGAAGCTGAGGCTTTATCTTCCACTCACGATTCTGCTGTCGTGTTGTTTGACTCTTGGATGAATCTCCTGCACTGGTGGTGCCCTTCAGTGCCCTTGGTTGTATAATGAGGCCGTGAATACATACGTAAAACATTTTGATAGCTATAAATATGGATGTGAAGTGTCACAACATGTGCCCTGCTTGAAAGCAGCTACAAAACTATCCCAGAGGCTGCTAACCTGGAATGTCTTTGTTCTGGCAATAGGATGAATGCAAAAGGACTTCCTAAAGGCTAGGCTGGAGGGACCTGTTTGTTTGAGGCTGGGGCATGGGACAGAGGCTGCAGACTCCCCAAGAGGAAAGGACGAAACAAGGGATGTATAAGAAATTGCAGCTGCTCACACAGGTTGGAGAGCCTGGCTGAATATGGGACTTGCACAAGCTGTGAGGTGGAGGGGAGCCTGCAAGCTGAACAGGACTGTGGGAATCTGAAGGAGCCATTAGAAATTCTGATGTGCTCTGCTGGGGAGATGGGGCAGTCCTTTTTGTTAAGTGTGTATTTAAAGATTTCAAACAGAGTATCAGTGTTGAGAGAAGTGACTCTCGTGTGTCCCTCAAGGTTAAACCCCAGACCATTATAGCCAAGAAGGCAGAGTGTGACAAAAGAAGGTTGCCCATGGTTGGTGTGTAGGGCCACAGGGCAGTGTTCCCAGAGAGGAGGGGTGCTGGACAAAGGGGTGAGGATAAAGCCTCTGATGGAGAGCTTCTATTCTGGTGGCAGCAGTCCTCCCACAGCTTGGGGTAGACCAGGAGTCCTGGCTGGGATCCCTGCTGTCATCTCTGAACTGTGCTGCTTTCTTGAAGCTAAGGTAGAAGAATACTGCATGCATTTTGAACCTTCCTATCTTCAGCTTTGTGATGGATGTTCAGCCTTGTTAAAGTAATCTCCTGCAATGTTTTATCTATTTTTCATGTGTCAAATGGCATAAACTTTGTTTTAGGAAGTCTTCATGCTGAATTAATTTGTTCTCTGTCAAACAGGTTTTGTTCTCTGCTTTAGCCTTACAAGTGGGAGAGCCCAACTCCCAGAAATGTGTGTGCATCTCTTCTCCTGCGTGTGGCACTCACATGCCAACAAATCCAAACCTTTCACTTGCCAGGCACTCTGAGAAAACACAGCTGTCTGCAGCCTTGGCAGAGTGTGGGGCCCTGCGTGACCTCCTTGCCTTCAGCTGTGGCAGGACTGTTTTGCCAAGGGCTGCCAGGTAGTGGCTGGAGCCCTTTCCCTGCTAATGGCCTGCAGAGGGAAGCTGAAGGCAGTGGGATGCTATAAGGGTAGGAACTATTTCTCACCTTCCCCAGACTTGACACTCAATGAAAAAAAAGAGTTGATGTTGTGAACTGGAAAAGCAGGTTGGTTGAAGCCTGTGAGCTGCTCTGCTTTTTTTTTCTTTTAATTAGTAATTTGTTGACTGTTAATGGGTTTCAGACAAACAGACCTCTTTAAATACAGCAAGGAAACAACACAAGTATTTCCTGCCATGGGCTGTGACCTGGGGTGCTTTCTAGTCCCTGTCCCTGGGCTTGGTTGTTGCAGCTGCCATCAGCCTGGTGATGAATTGGGATGCTGCCTTGAAGTTTGGGAAGATGAGATGTGTCTCACTGATGAACTGCGTTTCTTCTTGTGTCTGGGAGCAGCTTCTTTTCCCCTCCTTCTCTTCATGCGCATGCACAGAAATAGATGTGAACTAGGCTGTTCTGGCCACTCTGTGACAAATGCTGTTTGGGGCCTTTCCCCTTCCTGAGTGCAGGTTTTTTCAGATCCTTGGTTCTCCTTACCAGATCCCACTGTACACCCAAAAGCAATGGGAGCTGGGGCAGACAGGGTTGGCAGGGGGGTGGAAGATGAGATGCAGGATGAGAGAAACAAGCAGCAGTTGTTTTGTTAAATTGCCTCATTCCATTTCTGTTGCTAACCTTTTGCTTCTCAAAGGAATAAAAAAAAACCTTAATTATTACAGGGTGTTTCTTTGTGTGCTGCCTTTGAGCTGTTCCTCGTAAAACAGTGGCTTTTGCGTAAACACACTCAGGGCAGACAGTTTTATCTGCTCTTCTGCATCTGTTCAGCATCCCCTTCCTCAACAGTGTGTGGGCATAAGGGGGGGAGGGGGGGCACGAGTCCAGGAGCAGCCAGACCCCATGGGGGAAGGGCTGCCCCCATGTGGTCCCTGCTGCCTTCCTCCTAGTCCCAGCACTGTGGCTCTGTGCCAGCTTGGTGCTGGATGCCTGGTGTCCGCTGCTCACCCGCTCTGACCATGGGAAAGCTGGATCATCTCCTGGGAGCCCCTGGCTGAGAATATGAGAGCCAGGGCAGGATGCCGAGAAACCCCTTTGGGTAGAGTATTTGGGGAAAGCACATTCTCAGGATCAGAAATATGCAGTTGGAGATGGTATCTGTGACTGCCTTCTGTGCTGCTCCTAACATAGTGCTTGAGTCTCACAGCAGAGTTTGGGGTGGCCACAGCAGGTTGTGTGATTGCTATTTGCTGTGATCCTACAGTTAATGCTGCTCTGCTAAGCCCAGGATCTTCTGGAGATGGGGAGTTTCTGTCCCACGCTGCAGGCTGGGTCTGTGGGCTTTGCTGACTTCTCTTCCAGAATGAACAAAAGTTCTGTGTCCTGTGCTGGTTTTGATAAGCTGGAGGCTCCAGACATAGCACAGAACAGATGCCCCATTATAGCCCTTTGTTAATTTAAGAAAAACAAACTCACTATCTTGATTATGGAAAAAAAACTTACGAAAGTGCCAGAAGCACATTTGGTGCCAGTGGAAACCCTAAGCGACCCTTTCCTTGCCCCTCCACCCACGTTTTTCAGCATAGCAGCCTGTGGGACAGAGCTTTTCTCAGGTGCTGGTGTCCTGCTGCAGGGACCCTTCCCCCTCACCATGGGTTCATGGGATGGTAGACATCTGGGTGAAGTGATCTGCCCCTAATTGTCACTGGAATCTTTCAGATGATTTCTGAAGGGCAGTGGTAATGTGCCCTAGAAGCACTTAAGAAAATCCTATTATCAGCATCTTTCATAGCTCTGGTTAGTTCTGCTATTAAGATAATTGTGAGGCCTGCTCCTTCTGTGCCTGTGAGGGCTGCATGTGGGGATCAGTGCTGCCTTATTGGCTTTGCTGCATGTCTCCATGTACCTGGTCTGCAGGTGACAGCAGATGTCCCTGGACACCTTGCCTGCCCTGTCTTGGGCTGCTGGCACTGGCACCTCGCTGCTCTGGAGCTGTCCCTGGCAGTGTGTGGGAGTAGTAGCTCACTGAAGACAGAGCATCTTGGGTTATTCCTCCCTTGGCCTCCATCTGTGGCTCTCCCATGAGCCTGGGAGGGATGAGGGACAGAAGATCTCTGCTACCTGCTTCTACTCTGCCTCTTGTCTTCTGCAAGACATTTTCCTGGGCTACCACTTTCTTCTGCTACCATCTAACTTGTGGTTAGCTTTGTCACCTCCTGCAGATGTCACCACAGCTGGTGGCCTGAGCAAGCTTGTGTGTCACTGGGGCCAGGTGTCTGTGTGGGACCTGTGTTGGTGCCACCAGGGTGTGACCATGCATAGCAGTGAGTCTGTGCTGCAGGCTCTATGGGAGCCTGGTGCTGCTGACGCTGAGCAATGTATTTAATGGGAGGATGATTGCAATGAAACACAATGCACTTTTGTGCAATTATATGGTGTCTTTTAAATCATTTCCTCCAGCAAATCTGTCCACACCCAAACAAAAATAAACACATTGAAAGGCCACAAAGATAAACATGCAAAGGTTGCCCTTAAATGGGTTGCACTTAAATGCATTCTTTCCCCCCCCCCCCCCCCCCCCGTACAAACACCTGCTGTGTTCACAGTACCAGATGAGCATCCAGGAATTAAGATCTCGTGGTATAAACTTTGACAGTTATTGACTTTCAGATCCTTCATTTTGCAGCCTAAATCTTTAACCAATGACTTACTTGGAGAGGAGAAAGGGGGAGTGGGGCTTACTTTGCTTCCCCTTGTTCAGCTTTCTTAAGTTGGATTCATTCATCCCTGGTTTTGATGTCCTTTTTTATTTGGAGTGCTGGGCTCTGTTGCCACAGACTGGGTCTGTGACCCTTATTTCATGTGGTGGACATCACTAATTGGTTTATTTCAACTTCATTTTTTTCCTCCTTATCCCATCCATAACCAATTTCCTTTGCTGTGACTACTTGGTTTCTGTAGCAGCCTTTTCTGTAGGGTCTCATTGAGGACCATGTGAATGTCTGAATCTGCTGTCAGTCAGCTCTTCTGCATTTCCTTCTTCATTCCCCCATCCTCTTTCCTTGGTGAGAGTTGTTCTGGCTGCAGCTTGTCTCTATGTGAGCCCCAGACATGAAAGTGCTCTGTTTTTCATTAGCATCTTAATTAGTTTATCGGGCAGTGACACCATGCTAACTGACTTGCTGCTTCTGGATGCCCTTTCCAGTAGAGCTGGAGCTCTCGCTACCCATAGAGTTCCTTTTTCTGAGTTTTTTTTTTCCCCAAAGTTCATCTTCTGCTAGTTCAGGAATGTTTTCTTGTGAGTTCCAGAGTGTGTTAGCTGAGCTGGGTGACATATCTTTTTTTATTCCAACACCAAATTGCTTCAGCTTTTCTTCTCATGCCTACTTCCAGATAGTGCCTGATCATTAATCCTAGCAAAGCGCAGCAGTGGAAAGGTGTAGTGCTGTGACAGGAAAGCTTGATCGACATAAATAATTTAGTTGCTCTCTCCCCTCCTTTTCTTCCTTAACTGCTGGAGATCGAGGTGACCCACAGAGCCATATAAAATTCTCCTGCAAATAATCTCCCTGGTTTGACTTTGTTTTCAGCTTTCTGGCAGCTATAATTTATGGCCATGCTCCACTGGCTTCTGTAAGATTATTTTTCTATGCTTTTATATCATTTCCTGTTAGACTACAAGAAGGAAAAATAGATATTTTGTCTATTTACTCTTCTGTGTGATCTGAGCACTGAATATTGGATTTCCCTCCACCCTTTTCCCCATTGATTTTTGTCTCCTCTGAATCATCTTTATTTTTCTTATGCTTATGATGGACTCCCTCTGCTATCTTTATATTCTAGCTTTTTGCTGGAAAATTGCATTTCAGTTGTTACCATTGATTCCCTCTCAGTTAGCCAGGCTTTATCTCCTATTTGATGGCAGAGCATTGCCTGGGGTTTTGTTTCAGAACCACTGAAATAGCCCAACAGTCTGTTTAATGGGAACAGAGCTGGTCAGGAATAGCAGTACTGCCCTTCCCGTGGCCTACTCGTGCTTTGGGGACACTGTGCCTTGGTATCCAAAAAGTAATTCAGCCATGAGAGAGGACTGAGCAGCACAGCTCAGGGCTGATGTAGCCTGTGAGCAAAGTCTACTCTTCATCAGCAATTGTATCCTCTCTGGCTGCAGCACAACCAACCATTACTTGCCAGCTCTCCCAGTTTGAGGAAGAGCATCATGAATTATTCCTGGGATGCATGGCTCCTCAGCAAGGTGCTTGGAGCAGAAGCAGTGGGGCAGGTGTAGCATGTCAGTGTGGTGTTAACGCCTTTCTGGCAGAGCCTCTAGCTAAGGGACAGTGGATTTGCAGCCTGGGGAATCAAATTGCTGCATTGGGCAAAACAGTTCTACTGGCTTTTCACTTGCAATATTTCTGGTGGTGCAGAAAGCTTGCAGGTGATGGGGAGTGTCTTGGCTGCTGACTGTGGAGTGGGATGGGGAATTCAAGCAGAGCTTTCTTATTTTGTCTTTATTTTAATGATTGACTTGACACTTAACTTTATTCTTTAATAGTGACATTTTTTGACATGAAACTCGGCAGATGGGGAGCTGGCAGTACTAGAATAGTGTTATTTTGCCTGGTTGGTGTGAGAAGATTTAACTCAGGGTTTGATGTTCCTTAGTCCTTGTCAGGTTTCCACACCAGTCCTTCCCTAGCTTTGGGCCTGATCCAATTCCCAGTGAAAACAATGGAAATATTGTACCATGAGAGGGTCAGGAGCATCCCTGTTATTGGTGCTCTTGACCTGGAGAAGGCATCCCAGCAATGGCTGGGAGCTGCCTGCTGGGCCAGGCTCAGTGCACAGACTGGTCTGATACCTCTGGGCAGAGCTGGTGGTCCTGGGAGCACCCACTGTTCTGCTGGAGGACGTGTCCTTTAGCAAAGTTTCTATGTGTCTCTGCCCCCACATCTTCCAGCCCTTGTAGTGGGATACCACTGACATTGCCAGTATTTTGTAAAGTGTGCTGGAGATCTGCTGAGCAATGGTGTATGCAGGTTATGGTATTGTGGTGGGGCTTCTGGCTTAATGCAAGCCATAATTTGTCACTTTTCTTATTGTACTTGTGTTATGAAGTGGTTCTTCTTGACCCAAAGTTTCTGTTAGAGATCTGTAGAGTGAAAAGTGCCAAGGTAATGAGCTGCCTGGAAGGCAGGGTGGGCAAAAAGGCCCTCATACAACTAACACCAGCTGCTCTGGATATTAAAAAAGCTTTAAAAATTATCTCTATAGGGTTAGCATTCTTACTGCTTCCTGCTGTCACCAAATCCACCAAGTACAGGACTGGGACCAATATCTGATTCAACTCCTCATGAATCATTATTTTCATGACTTGTTTTTCATAATTGCTTTTGCTAATCCTCAGCTACATTTGCATTCGCTCAGTGCTGATGTCCCTCTTTGCCTTCATCCATGGGTACAAGCTAGGGAGTGTCAACGTCCTGTCCCTTGAGTCCCTTGTGAGGCTGGGTGGAGCTGTAAACACGGGAGAGGAAGAACTTTGTCTGGCACAAACAATCAAAGCTGTGCCGATAAGAGTGAAGCTGTAGCAATTTACACCAGCTGCAGAAATGGCCACAGGTTATTTCATTCCTGCTGGCTGGAACGGCAGAAAGCTGGTGGAGAAAATGGGCTTAATTCAAGCATACCTGACATGAGTAAAAGACAGCTGAGCAATTCTCTGCTTCTCTGTTTTGTCTGTTTGGGGTTAGCAAGAAATCTTTAGGTCTGCTGTGCTTACTCCTTCCTAAGTCATTTGTATTACAAGTTCTGTACACTCACCTGGGCACAGAGCAGCATATTATACAGACTGCCCCAAGATAGATGCTTTCTGGCTGCAAGCAGGTTCATACTGCTGATGGAAGGGACTGTTGGGTTAAATAAAGTTTAAGTACTTAAACTGAAGATTTTCCTTGCGTGTAACCAGAAGCAGAGTTCAGATCTGTAATTCTTGTTGTTTTTTTTTTTTCCTGGCACTAATTCCAATTAGGTTCCTTGCAGCTTGAAGGGATGGGGAGGTGGAAGGTTTAGTTGGATTCTGCTGCATTAACTCGGTAGTGCTGTGTCAGAGCAGTAAATGCTGCAGGAAGAAAAAGGCACCCAGGTCAAACCTTCTAATAATGAAAGGAAATGTTCCGTCTTGAACTGACATTGAATTTGCAAAATATCCTCAACCCCAACTTGTGTTTCAAAATGGGGTCAATTATAACTAAGTTTGTTTCATTCAGCTCTGGATGGAATAGGAAGAGAAAGGGGGCCAGGGAAACTTACTGAGTGGAAAATATGAGGTTTTTTTTTTCCCCAAACAACAAGCAATAGCTCCTCTCCACTTCTCGGAAGGAACTGCAAACAATGGAGGTGAGTGTAAAACTCAAGATGCAAAATCATCTCCTGCAATTAACTGCCCTGTGTGGGCTGCAGAGCTCCCGCAGCCATCCGGCCCTGTGACCCTCAGCCAGCCAGCAGTGGGCTCTTCATTTCCCCTTTGTGTTCCCCTGCTCTCATTCAGGAGAAATGCTGCCGGTGGGCAAACACTAATCCATCCTGACAGCTCTGCCCATCTTCCTACTTTGTGGTCTGGCATCCAGCAAACAGCTTGATTAAGGTCCCTGGGGCTTTATTAGTGCAGCTTGTTGCCTGTAGATTAATCAACAGGTTGCATGTGTTTAACTCTTTCCTAGCTGGTGGGGAAGTGTTCTGCTCTGCTGTGAGCAATGAATGGAGTCTTTTGGAGCAGCTCTTAAACACTGTGGTACAGATATAGCCAGCAGTGGGATCGTGGCCTTCATTTCTTGGGTAGGAGCTGAAGTGATCCCGTGGGCTCTGCAGGTACTCTAATCCAATCTCTAATAGAAATCTTTGAGTTTCACTTTTTCTCAGCCCTTTGCCCACCCTCAGTAAAAGGTCCATTATTCATGCGAAGGGCAGCCAGGTGAAACCTGTGCTCTGTGTAATTACCAATAAAAACATCCAATGTCCTCTGGATTCCTCAAAAGTGGAAATGCACAGCTAGGGCATGAGACCTCCTGACTGCTCCAGGGTTTGTTCTGGAGCATCTTGAAAGTGGAGCATATGTGAAAGTTACGAGCACATGGAATTTTGTAGTGTTATCTTTCAGACTTGTTCTTTAACTGTTTGCCATGTTCTCACTTTACCAGGATTAGAAAAAAAAAAAAAAAGGACATTTTTTTTATTTTTCTGAAAAAAACCAACCCCAATCCACCCCAAAACATGTTACTGTCAGCAACTGAGCGTTGGTAATGAGGGGGAATTCAGGGAGCACACACTGAGTTCTCAGCTGGCTATATGGATGCCAGAGTGGAAGATGACTGAAGTTGTACGTGTCTCCAATGGATAGTGTGAAACAGCAGCACTCTGCCTGCACAATTACACTGGATCTGATCTGGACTTCAGATCCACTGTGAATTGTGGAATTAGAACTGATAAGTTTGGGAATCATTTAAGAATAAAATAAGAATAAAAAATAAATCAAAAGGCTGTTACCTCCTTGGCTGAAGGAGAACTGCCAGTAGAGGGAGACCTGCCCAGCCCTGGAACTCGGTGTGCTCTCCCTAGGAAGAATGGCTTTGCTGTTTGCTCCAGTTGGAGATGAGCAGTGTGCAGTGGGGAATTTGCCAGCCCTCTGTCTTCAGCAGCTGGCCAGCATCTGCTTTCTGGATGAAGTATAAATTATTGCAACTTGGTGATAATTTTCCTTCCTATTTTACTGAAAGTTTGCAGAGTATCCTTAGTTTGATTTTGCTGTATCCAGGTGAGAGCAGTTGGTGGCTCTCTGTATATCAGAGGGGATGAAGGACACAGGGCAGAAGCACAGTCCCCTGAGGGTCCATGGGTGAGATAGCAGCAGTAGCAGGGCTGACAGTCTGCTGTGTGCAGTGCTCAGATATCTCCTCCCTGAGTTGTGCTTTTGTATCAGAGGTACAGCAGCTGACACCTCAGTGTCCCATCAGGGGGGACTTTCCACAAGGGATGCTCCATCCCTGGAAGTGCTCAAGGCCAGGCTGGATGGGGCTTAGAGCAACTTGATCTAATGTCTGGCAACCATGCTCATTTCAGGGGGTCAGAGTGAGATGATCTTTAAGGTCCCTTACAGCCTATCCCAAGCCACTCTGTGATTCTATGGCATAGAATGTCATAGAATAGGTGAGCCTCACCACACTTTTCTCTGTTGATGAGGGTTTGGTTTAGTGGGCATGGTGGTGATGGGCTGATGGTTGGATCTGATGATCTTAGTGGTCTTTTCCAACCAGAATGATTCTGTGGCTCAATATCTTACGCACCCCCCCAACATGCCCCTCTGCCAGCAGGAAGTAACAAAAAGGAAGCCAGAGACACATGTGCTGTGTGGCTGGGGAGGGGAGATGAGGCAATCCATCCATGCCACACTCTGCATCACTCCAGAGCGGGCAGGGACTCACCTGGGGTCCATCCCCTTGGAAGCTGGTCTTGCTGAAATCACGTGCATACCGTTATAGGTCCTGCTGTGCTGCACGGGTGTTCCTGGGCAATACTCTGTTCTGGAGTGATATTTTCAGATATTTGAGGTCAGGAGTGGGTAAATTATTATGGTCCTGCAAGTGTGTGTCGGTCAATCTGCAGTGACAGCCCCACGTGAGCAGGTGAGGTGGAACAGTACCAGATGTAACCTGAAATGACTTAACGAGCTGCTGAAGTTTAGAAATGCGTGTGCCATTTTTTTAATTTAAATTTCCTCTGACATTTCATAGGCTTCATCACTCAACGTGAAGCCAAAATCCATGTGAGTGTGTGCAGTAGGATTGTTTTTAAATTTTACTTTAAATACAGATGTCTGGAATAACTTTTTTTGCACGCACTGTAGGAGTGTAAAGGTTTCTAAGCAACATCACTTCATGCTGTTTGCATTAGAGAATGTAAAACAGGGTTCTTTTTTTTTTTTTTTAAAGTCTCTGCAGTGCAGGCATAATTACAGGATCCCATTATGCAGCATTGTGTCTATGGTGAAGCCTTCCTTAATGGAATATTCTGCCTTGTGCTGAAGCCTTACCTGCTTTTTACTGAGACACTTAGTGACTTAATTAGCGTCATTATAGACTACCACCCCCTTTCTCAGCCCTGTGCATGAAGGGATAATGATCTGCCCAACCAACGCGTTTGCTTTCCATGGCTAGCAGCACCAAATGGAGGGAGTGTTTCCTAGTTTGCTGCTGCTGTCTTGAAGTGAATATGGAGGAGGAGGGGGGGAAGAAATGAAAGCATTTCCTGGGAGCAATAAATACACACTGTGCTTTCTTGGCTGATTGTAGCCATTGAGCTGGGATGGCATTTGTCACTGGGAAATGCCAGAGGAGTTCCTGTGCGTAATGCCACGTCACTGGCTGCCCTGGGGTCCCCCATCCGACCAAGCAGGACCGTGGGCTGGGAGCCTCGTCCCTGTGCCGTGGGGCACACACAGCCCTTGGCTCTTGGAAGGAGCCCTGCTGGATGTGCTGGAGTGGCTGCGGGTGGTGGGGTCAGCAGCATGTCATTGGGGGTGGCACCAAGATAGGCTGGGGGTGTCACAGTGCTGCTTGGTGACTGCAGAGCTGCTATCAGCCATGTGGGGCTGAGCAGGAGGTGCTGATGGCTGGGTGATATCCCTAGTGCTGCAGTGGTGAATGGAGCTTGCATTGAACTGCCCAGCAGAGCTTTATAAACATCAGTGGGGGGGCTTTTGGCCTTACAAGATGAAGTGTTGGCTTTTGTACCTGAGAAGGGGCCCAAGAAGTTTTCATGACTGGTTAGGTAACTCCTCTGGCATGCTGCGTGAGGAGCTCTAGGCATTATTAATGAGGTGTGCATGTGCTCTGGTGCATGCATTGGTTTTGGTGCTGTTGCTACTGCTGTGTGAGGATAAGGCCCAAACATTTTCCTGCAGGTGTTTGGCTGTCAGCCTCTGCATCCCCTGTATGCTCTCCTTTCTCTCCTGCCTGCCTCAAGCTAGTGATCCCACAGTAAGTAAGGTGATTCTCCTGCACTGCCCACCCTCAGTGAGGACTGCAGGTGGAGTGCCTGCTGCTTTGCTTAGGGGCCATTTGGCTTCTCTGGCACTTCCAGCTTCTGGTCCCTGCTCTTCAGGTTACTGGGAAAACACCCTCAGGACTCCCAGCATGGGAAGGTGCAGGAGGTGCACAATACCTGCCAAATCTCCAGCAGCCCTTTGTGTCTCCTGCTTGCAGTGGCTGCAGGTCCTGGATGGCTTCCTTCCATTTTGCTCCGTGAGCACTGCAGATGTTGCTGGATAAAGCTTTATAGGATCCTGCCCTTGACCCTCTGCTCTGTGTATTTTAAACAATCCTAGGAGGGGGTCTGGGCTGGATCCTTGTTTGTTCTTGAAGGGATTGATGCAGGCTTCAGAGTCCTCATCCATCCATCTTCCATATGGAGATAAAAAGTTTTGGCTGAACACTACTAAATGTGCCATCATCTATCACAGCGGAGGCGGGATTGTGTCAAGGAAAAATAATCCACCATCAGGCTCAAAAGGAGGAGGGAAAAGAAATAAAGGGAAGAAATAAGACTTTCACTGAAATGCATTGCTCTCAATAATCCAATTCACTCTTTGCCAAGTCATTGTTTGGCTTTGGACTTGATTCACATGAAAGCAACCTTTAAAGGTTACTTTTATCCCTCTTTATGAGTGATAGAACTGAGTGTGGTATGCCACGGGGCTGAGGATGGGGGATGGGGCTGCATGTGGAGTTTGAACCCACCCAGTGCAGCCGTGTGAGCTGTGCCACTGCTCCCTGGTGCCAAATCCTGCAGCCAAAGTCTTTCAGCGAGAAAAATGAAGGAGGATCACTGATGGATCTCTCCCTTTACTGTGGTGGAAATCATACATGCTTCAGCGTGTGGGGGAGAGAGGATAATATGCTGCCGCATGTGTTTTTGTGAAGTCCTTTGGGTGGTGGGGCTAGGTTTTCCAAATGCCTCTGGAGATGGGTGCTGGGAGATGTCCCATGGCAGCAGCCAGCACTGCTGGAAATCTGACTTTACAGCAGGCACTGACCACTTGCAACCCCGGCCCTGCCCCAGCCAGGGGATCCCATGGTGCCGGCGTCCCCCTGCCAGGTGGCAGTCATTGTGCCTGAGCAACCTCGTGGCTCTGCTGTAACGATGGTGTGCACGGGGCACAGCCCGAGCAGAGCTGCTCTGCAGAGCGCTGGGGGCTGTGCAAAGCACACGTGGGCTTTCTTAGCTGCACGCACCAACGTGGCTGTGTGAGCTGACAAGGCTCCATGGAGAGAGGAAAGAGCAGCGGCTCCTCTCACTGCTGTGTATCTGTACGTTGAACTCTTCCTCCTCCTGCCTAATCACATCGCACGTAATCCCTTTGGTCCGAGCGCTGTGCGTGAGCAGCTCCGGAGCCCCTCAGCACAGCTGGGAAACCTCCCAGACTGCTGCATAGCCCTTCCAGTCAAAGGGCTGCTGCCTTTTCTCACTCTGCTCCCAGATGCTGTGCTATTAAAACGTTTCTCCCATTTTTCTTCTGCTGCATGTTGTGTCGCGTTCAGGGGAGATGTGGCTGATGCTGACAGCCAGCAGCCCACAGGAACTGCAGGAGGTAAATGGGTGGTAGCAAACACAGCAAGCATGATGCTCTCATGTTTTGCACAGTGAAGAGGCAGAGCCCAGACCTTCCCAAATGGATCCCCTTTAGCATGAGTTGAAGCCCATGGGAACAGTGCATCCTTGCTGCATCAGTGCAGGCTCTGCACTCTGGGATGTGCAGCTCTGGGGGGGATAAGGCAACTGAATGTATGGATGTGACTTCTCTCTGCATGCAATTTCCTGTCTCTAGGCATGCTCTAGGTTTGCTTTGCTTATACACAAGTTGTGGGTTTGAAAATCCCTCCCTTGGTGCCCTTGCTGGAGCTGGCTGCAGCTGGGTGCCTGCTCTGCCCTCTCTGGTGGCTCTGAAGCTGGGAAGACATGGGGTGAGAGCTTTTCTGTCTGGCTGCCCTGAAGGTTTTTTTTTTTATTTTCTTATGCAGAAACACTGTCTCTGTGAGAGTCCCTGAGAGTGAGATCTGAATGATAGAATGGCCTAGGTTGGATGTGACCTTAAAACCCATCCAGTTCCAACTCCTGCTGTGGGGTGGCTTCTGTGCAGGCACTCAAGAGTTGCTCAGCTCTGTGCTCCATGGGTGTATGCTGATAGGGGTGTGATGCCCGGGGATCCACCCAGAAATTGCAGGCAGGATAGGAAGGGGGGAAGCAGCAGGCTGCAGCTGTTAATGTGTGAGCCACTGGGTGGCCAAAGCTTCCTTGTTCACTCCTAGATGGGACATTGAAGAACCACGTGTCCTCTGGTCAGCTGGCTCTGAGTCAAGTGTCCCCTCAGATCTGCCCCAGTTTTTGAAGTTCCTTGAGTCTGCTTCTTAGGTGGATGGAGGTTGGTGGGACAGGGAAGGGCAAAACGTGGTGCAAGGTACCACAGCCCCTTAGCAAATGTTTTTTTGATGTGGCTGCACTACCCAAACTGCTGCCCTCAGGGGTGTACAGCATGGTGTTTGACATCCTGCAGGATATTTTTCCTGTGCATATCAGTTCTGTCCTCTTTGTGAGGATTGTGAGCAGGGAGTGAGGGCTGCGATGTGCTGTGCTGTTGCTGTGCACAGACTGATGGGTGCTTCTCACTGCAGCAGGACCTCGGGAGCCCAAAGATGCTTTGCGCAAACAGGATGTGGTGGTGGGACGAGGGGGGATAATCCCTGCTTACCAGAGACAAGGATGCTGCTGCCTGCTCTACACGTGTCAGCAGGCCCTGGGGGCAGTGGGCAGCCGAGTACAACTTTCCTATGGGAAAGTAAAGACTTGTTCCATTTTTAACCCTTGCTAATTGAGTCCAGGGTGAAGCGTGACCTCAGGTTACATAGTTGTAATGCTTCTTCTGCATGCTGGGCTCTGGGCCCCCAGGAGGGGGAAGGAGCAGCAGTTTGCTGCTTTTGGCCCAGCTCCCTGAAGAAGCGAATTTTTAGCAGCTGTAAATCAGGAAAGTCAAGAGGCAGGAAGCAGACATCTTCTTAATGGACATCAGAGTTCTGGCCCTGTGTGGGGACTTGGGGATGCCTGCCATGCCCATGCTGTGTGGTCTGGCTGGGGCAAGCAGAGGCCTTGGAGCTGGGGGGGCAGGGGGGTACAAGGCAAAACAGCATCCCCATGGGATCTTCTTTCCTGGGAAATGTGCGAGCTGGGACTGCTGCAGCAGGAGGGAGGGCAGTGCAGAGGGATGAGTGCTTTTGGCAGGGCTCTGGCTGCGAAGTGCAGGTGTTGTGAGCTTTCCCTAAGGATGGAGCCAGTCCTGTGTGGGTGGGTGGTGGGAGCTGGCTGAGTGCTGGTGTTGCTACAAGGCTTCCTGGTGGATCTGGGGCCCCATGGCATCCCTGATGTCCGGGTAAGGGCTGGAAGCTGGTTAGAGATGCACTATACAGGGCTGTGGGTCCCCCTCTGCCTCATTTGCAGGCTTTGTGACCTGGCTGCTACACCAAGGCAACAGTCATAAGCAGTGCACCTGAGACTAGTCATTAAAAATAGATGGCTGTAGCCTAAAGGTGGCTTGTAGGGTAATTTGTGCTTGCTGCTCTTTGTTATGAAAGCTGAAATTACTGTTATTTTTGAGGGGTTTTTTTCTCCTTTGTATTCTCAACCTTACAAATATTTAGTATGTCAGGTTACTTTCGCTGGTCTCTTTGGAAAAGCTGCCCGTTGGCAACTTTCTTTGCCTCAAGGATGGCAACAGATCATTTGTTCCTCCTAAATGATGAAAACAATGGATGTGAGTGCAAAGTGAGAAGTTAGGAGGGGAAAAAAAGGAAAAGCAGAGCAGAGAGCTATCAGGAGACAGCGGTTGCTGTGGACTTGCTGCTTTAAATATCCTTGTACTAAATTCCCCGTTGTCTGCAGAGATTTTGAGGAAAAATGGCAGGTAGACAAGACATGATATTGTAGTTCTAAGCATTTCCAGACTTCTGCTGGCCACCAGGAAGGAACTCCTGGTGAGAATCCAGGTGCTGGCTTGGGAATGGGCATCCCTCACCATCTGTATGCAGGTATCTAGGAAGCATCCCATCACTGCAAGGTGATGCTGCCTGTGTTGGTCATGTCACAGCCCGCAGAGATTCTCCAAAAAAAGGGAGTGGTCCCTTTTGTTCTTAAAGACAAAAGAATGAAAGCTGGATCCCTTCCAGCTCTTTGGCATAGAACAAGAAATGTTCAGCCAACCTTGCTCCTATCTCCTCCCAGTAAACAGGAGGTGCTGAGCAATCTACTCACTCACCTCTTCTCCTTCTCGGAAATCATGGGGAATAAATGTTTTGCTAGCACAAAACAATTAGAAATAGGGATTTGTGCTTTCTTGATGGATGCATCTTTCCCCACCTCTTTGATGAAGGATGCAGATGCCTGTCGTTAGCCTTGCAGCTCAGAATTTGCTGCCTGTTGCCAGCATTCAACTGGTGCATCTTGGAGCAACAAGATCAGCTGAAACATTTGGGCAGGGAAAAACCCAGTGAGCTTCCTGCAGATTGAGGGAAGGAGGAAGGGCAAGTGGGTGGAGAGGGTGTGAACAAGATAGTGTTCAGGTGGAAAAATGTGATCTGGATTCTCCATAACAAACTTGTGTGCTCTGCCTGGGGCTCTCCGAGCCAGCGTGAATGGGATTTTCAAAATGATTGGCAAAGTCTGAGCCTCCTGGTCCCTGGGGATGATGAGGGGCAGGTGGGTGGGAACGTCCTCTCCAGATTCTCTGTGCAGGCGCTAACGAGGGCTGCTGTTGAAGGTGGTTTCCTGCTGCTGAATGGGGAAAAAAAGGTGATGTCAGATGAAGGCTATCAAGCAGGGGAATGGCAGTGTGACATTGTGTGACGCTGAGGATGTTAATGCTCAATTAGCTGTGTTGCTCCTCGGGGAGGGACAGATGATGTTCCATGTCACCCTTGTTATCCTGGCCCCCTGTGGTTGCTGGGAGCAGGGCTGCTCTGGTAAATGACTGAGTGGGATCCCTGGGGCTAATGAAACGTCTCATGTGATAGTGGGGTGTGTTTTGGATGGGCCAGCAGGGACGGCCCCTGAGTGGTGGCAGAAGCTGGGCAGCAGTGTGCTGGGGCATGGGAAAGACTGCTGCAAAAGGAATCTTTGTATTGTCTGGAAATTTGTTTGCAGTCTGTCCGGTGGTGTCTGTGCCTGCCCGGAGCACGGCTGGCCAGAATGGGATGTGTTCGTAGGAGCACTGCCTCTCTTTCCAGCATGGAGTGTGGCTGGTGTCACACAGCAGCTGCTATGTTAGACCGTATCAGAGCTTGAGGTGTTCTCTCAAGATCTGAGGGATGCTGCTATTTGCAGAATGTTTGATGGAAAAGGTGCTGGCCCTAGAGGAAGTATTCAGAGCTTGTGAGTGGAAATATGTGTCCTCATGTCCAGGGGTGGCGAAATTGAGCTCTTCTCTATGGCCAACAAAGTTAGATGTTATTATAAAAAATAAAAAAAAAGAGGAAAAAACAACAGAATGAGGAGTTCAGGACCTTGCCTGTGATCACAAGCAAATCAGTGTGGAGATGTAAAGGTCTCCATGTGCCAGGTCCCTGAGTGTCCCCAGGCTGCGGATAGAAGTGCTGCAGGGTGGGCTGCCCAGGGCTTCCTTCCTGCCCCAGGGAGGGCACACAGCTCTGCCTCGGCTGAATCACACTGGGTGCTAATCCTGCTGGCTGCGGCTGTCCCTGATAAGCCATGCAGCCAGCTCTGATTAGTTTCCAGTGACTTCATTAGAAAAATAACATTAGAAGCAATTGGAAGTCAATTATGTTTTTTATGTGACTAATGTTGTTAATTATTATCACTTTTATTAGTCTGCTTAATCCAGCAAGATCCTCCCATTAATAGATGTTACCAATTTGTACCCTCAGTGCGCTGTCTTCCACCAGTGGATTTCAGAGCATTTCCCCAACCTGTACTCTATTTTGTATTTACTGTCGATTAACATTTTATTTAAAGTTAATTATCTTGAGCTGTAAGTTTCCACAGTGCCCTATAAACGTGAAGCAAGCTTTGCTGCAGTCTGGGTTATTTTTACAGTGTGTGAGGCAAAGAAAGGGAACGATAATGGCTTGGGAATGCTGGGAGATGAAAATGAAAACTGGCAGATAAAGGAGCTGGTGTGGTGGACCCCTCTCTGTACAGCAGGTGAGAGTTGTGCTGGTTGTGGGAGAAGAAAAGAGGATCTAAGGAAACCTGAGTTGCTTGTCCACAGGCCCAGGATGACTCTCCCAACAGGACCTGGGGCCTCCTTGTGCTCCAATGTAAGATGGAGCCATGGCTGAGGACTGGATGATTTGGCGTGAGGAGTTCTTTGTTAAATGCAAAGCAGCTCGGGGACCGTGAAGCCTAGGCTGGATGTAGAGAAAAATCCTTTGATCAATGCTTCTGCCGCGTTTCCTTTCATTTTTCCTCCTCTTCTCTTTTTCCCCTCCCTGAGCAGCTGCACCAGGGAGATGGATGGGAGCAGAGGGGCTTTGCTGTGCAGCTGCCAGCAGTGCCGTGCACCCCTGGGTGCTGCAGAGTGAGGCAGTAGGAATGCAGCCTGCAGAGTGTGGCTTTGTAACGGATGGAGGGCTCCAGGCAATCACTGCAACTTCGACACGTTGTGTTCAGGCAACTCGTGGGCATAAGCCAGCGTGTTTAGTTGTGTCAACAAAACTCTCTGCCTGCAAGCGAGGTGTTTGTTTGGATATGGCATTGTGATCCGTGTGTATCCAGGCAAAGATTATTTTCATTCAGGAAAAAAACCCCAAAACAACAACCATGAAACTGGAATTTATCATATAGCAGCAGCAGCAGTGGGAGGTCAGCAGTTGTCTGAGCACAGCATTGGTTGTTGTGTTTGGTTTTGTTAGAGATTCCCAGTGTGAATTTTTGGGGCTGCAATTAATCCCCGGCTGTTTCAGCATCTCCTCTGGTTAAGGGACAGTATGTGTGCCCAGCCCAGCACTGTGGTGGGCTCCCAGCAGCAGGGATGGCACAGCAGGGCCCGATTTATCGCAGATGTTCTGTGGATACAAAGCCATTGGAGGGCCAGTGGTATTCCCCCCCACGATTTATTATTTGTTAGCAGCACGGTGCTGTCACTTTGTATTTTGTTAACATCAACACGTTACAGTTTGTTTGGAATTTATCTCAGTCTACATCCTAAGCCCTTCTGTTGGCCACCCCACTGGCTTCAGACATTAATAAAACTTGTGATGTTGAAGTTTGAGGATGGGGTGACAGGGAAGTCCTGTTCGGCCCAAGACGCTGCTTAGTTGTGTGCAGTTGATTTAGCTATGTGTAGCTGGCAGCACGCTCACTGCGTAGCACTGCGGCTGATTTACTGAGTGCCTCCGGTTGGGTCACTCAACTTCCTGCTCTGCTGCAGTTCTCCACCTCCAATTAGCACAATAATGATTTATTTCTCGGCTTTGATTATAACTTTAATGGTAATGTTAATTTCCAGCGAGCGCTTCACAGAGCATAATTTGGGAAAATGCTCTGAAGTTGTCCATATGGTTATCAGATAGTGACTGTAAAAAAACCCAGACCTCTCCTAGATCTAAACTAACAATGGTTAGTGAGAATAAAAGCAATTTGCAGTCAGTTAACATTCCGCTTGGTTATTTATGTGCAGCTCTCTGACCGCCTTGTGAGAAGTATTATAAACTCTGCACAGTTTCTGGGTGGAAGCCATGGCAGGGCCGTGCAGGCGCTGCGTGCCCGTGCCCTGCAGCTGTCACTGCTAGGGCAGCTGCACTTGCAAAGGAACAAAAATATCCCTTTGTATTTGTTTTATTTATTTATTTTATTTGTAATGTTCTTCTTCTGAGGATGGGAAGTGGGTACGAAACTCTTGCACTGGGGAGGGATGCTTTGTTGTGGGCCTGCCCCTTCTCTGCCTCCTGCTTCCAGTGGGAGCTCAGATGGGCCACTCATTCCCTCTGCTCCTTGATTTCCCACCTAAAAAATGGTTATCAGGCAGTTTCCAGCTTTGCACCTTTAGATTCAGAGATCAGTCCCATAGATGTCTTTATCAAAGCAAGGATGGAGGTGAAGTGACCTCTCTCCTCTTTCCCAACATCCAAATGGCTCCTCAAGACAGGCCTGTCCTGAGCATGGAGCTGATGTGATGGGGTTTTGGGGAGGTGCTGTGAGCAGGTCAGAGCTGTCATTCAATTTGAAGGGGGAAATTGTGCAGGACCAGGACCCAGCTGGCTCTGTCTTGGCCACTGCCCTGGATATGGGAGCACAGAGCTTAAGGAAAAAAATTGTTTGCTGAGAAGTATATGGCTGGGTGCAGATGTTTTGTGTCTCTCATCCATCGAGGTCAGTTGGAGTTCTGCCAAGAAGAATGACAGAGCTTAGAGGAGGCCAAGTCCCTCCTGCAGATGAGCGCTGTGGGACTTTTATGTGCACTGCAGGACGGTAGCTTGGCCCCAGCAGCATCTCTGCACAAACAGGGCTGGGGCTGCTCGAAGCTGTCCTGCTGACATCAGGGTAAATGGAGAGCGAAAAGGTCCCAAGTAGCACAAGTGCTCCCTGTGGCAGGCTGGCCTGCTCCGCATGGAAGGTGGTTCGCTTCCCTCGCGCAGCCGTGAGCCGCTTGTCTCTCCTCCCTGGGGGCATCTCAGTGCTGTGCTGGTCTTCCCCCCCCACTTGTGTGTAGCTCTACTCTCCTGAGCTCTATTTATAGGGAATTTAATAAGATATCAATTAAATGAAAACAAACTGAAGACGTCTGTCAGTGGAAAACTTGGAAGGAGATGAAGTTATTGGTAGCAGTTGTTTAGAATCTCATCAACTCTTTATAAATGGTCCTCATCGCTGTGCGATGCTGGTGGCAGCCCCTGCGTGGAGCCAGGGCTGGCGCACCTCCCTGCTTGTACAGGGGGAGATGCTGATGAGAAATGTTCATTAAGAACATGTTGGATGGAGACTGTTAATTGGCTCTCATGATTTAATGTTTTCCTGTTTGCACGCTGTGTTTGGAGGCTATGGTATTTATGGTCCTATGGGGAGGATGTGAGCTGGCATGTAGAGATGAGATTTCTGTTCCTTCGGTGCTTTGTGACCCCCTTTCCTCTTGAAAACTCCAGCTGTGGGAAGGCCAGGAAATCAGAGATTTGTCTGAGTGAATTAGCCTCTGTCTTTCTAAAACCAATTTCTCTGTACATTCTGCTGCACACTAAGTATTGCTTTGGCTTGCTGCCCTGCACCTCTGCGGTGTCAGCACTGGGAGAGCCTCCCAGTCCCATCCCAAACAGCCCTGGGTCTTCAAGGCTGTCTGAACATTTAGCTCTCCTGAAGGAGAGTGGCCGTGAACATGCAGAACGTTTGGGACAGGACCTCTGCTCCTGACCCCATGGGCACCGTGCTGCCCAGGACAACTCTGTGCTCTTCCTTTAAAACTACCTGAAAGCCAATTATTTCCGTTTAAGAGCTGGAACTGTATTCCCAGCCTGGTGATGTTATTCCTTGCTCAGTGTTATCTCTTGACAGATTATTGTGATGTACAAAGCAAGGAATTCATTATCTTTGCCTAGACGAACTCTTATCCTATTTGTCCTTGCTGTTACTGCTGACTCTTTCAGAACTACTCTGTTCTGCTTCTCACTTCTTGGTTCCTACCTCTATTCCAGCTGCCCTGGGCTGCTTTTGCCAGGTGCTCTGTCCTCCACTTACCCACCTGAAAAGCTAGCATGAAGAGCAAGGTGCTCCTCTGGCCCTACTAAAAACACGTGGGACATGTTTATGCTCTGTTTGATATTATTTGATCCTCTGAGGGCAAGAGGAAGGAAAGTGCTGAGTTGAGGGAATTCAATAGGCGCTGTTAAAAAAAGATGTGTCCAAAACCACAAACATGATCTCATTCAACATAGACGTTGTGATCTGGGAACTACAAAGGGCTGAGTCTTTTTGTCTGGACAAACAAAGGAACAGAAATAGCAGCCCAGAAGTATTAGTTCATTGTCAAAATGATGCTCACTCCCTGGCCATATGATTTATATTTAGCAGAAACCAGGGCAGCTCTGCTTTGCACCTTTATGTAAGTGAAGAAGAGTGAAAGACCAGTGAAATTAATTGTGCTGGGCTTAACCCTGGGTATTTCTGTGGTATCAAAGAAAAAGCTGCAGTGGCCAAAGTCACTGGGTGGCTTCTTCGTGCCAACATTAGAAAATCAGCCTTCAAGCCATGCTGTGGATGAAGTGCTTGTGGTGTCACAGTCTCTACTCATCTAGGAATGTCACTTGGAAGTTATAGGCAATACTTTGAGCCTGCCTTGGTATTTGCACAGACAGCAGCACCCTGGGGCTCACTCTGGCTGTCCTTCTTACCAGCTTCCTTCTGTTACCACTTCTAGCCAGAAAAGACAGCCCAAGACCATCCCTGGAAAACGTGAAGGACAAGAACAAACCAGATCCACCAAAGCCTCCTGTGGAAGGGGTGCTCAGAGAGAAAAGGAAAATCATTTCAGAGATTGACCTCAATCTGTTCTATTTTCTGTTCAGACTTCCCCAATCACTGCATGTTCTCTGACGCACTGCTATGCACTAACTACCCTGGAGCAACACTGTGAAGGACCCTGGGAAGCTGTGGATAGCACGGAGCTGTGAAAATTGCATTTCAAGGGCAGCACCAGCACTGTGCGTGTGGGTCAGCACCAGGCTCTGCCCTGCTGAACCATCTTCCTTTTGCCTTGCTGTTTTCAGTGGAACTTTTTTTAGTTTTTCCCAGGGTTCTTAATGTTGTTTTGTTCTTTGGATGCCTGGGTCTGTGCACATCAAACAACATACTTCCATCATTACAAGTCAGTGAGTCACAAGAGCTGTAATGACTCTATCATAAAAATAACCCCAGAGCCCTAGTGTGATGGCTGTGCAGGCTGGGATGTGTCCTTGCATTCCCCAGGGATGGTTGGAGGCAGACTGAGGAAGAGACCCAAGGAAAGACAGTCATGCTCATGAATAGGCTTTGATGACTTCTCCTATCTGCTTTTTGTCCTATTTGCAGTCAGATTTATGCTCTGATCTGAAATGGACACTTCCTTTGAACCCTCCTCCATCTCTATTCCTTTTGCTTTTGTCTCCACTTCTTCCCTTTTTTGGGGGGGGGTTTGGGGGGGGTGATAATCGTGTTCAGAAAGACCTCATCCATTAATAGAACAGTGCCTGCTCCAGGTGCTTTAGCAGCAGTGCTGCAGGAAAAAAATGGCATTTTAAATAATCAGCTCTTTTCTATCATTCTCTGCCATTATTCAGGAAAGAGGGAGTCATAGTGATATTTTATGATGCTACTCAACCAGTGTCTCTTGTATCACTCCTGAGCCAGCTGAAGGTGCAAATTCCCAGACTGGAAGGCTGTGGAAACGGTGTGCTGCCCTGCAGGACATCTTACCCCCTAGTCCATCCTGGATGATGGGTTCTCCAATAATTCAATCTTACCAGCAAGCCCTTGAGATTAATTAGGTATAGATTCACTTTCAGAATCAGTTTCATAAGGACTGACATTGTGGCAGGGGGGAAGTTTTGGTTGAGTGGGGGGAAAGGTGTTGCTCTCAGTGAGGGTCAGTGGTTCCACTGCATGTATGCTTTGCAGAGGGAATTTGCTTTTCTAAGTCTTAAGGATAAGACTTGGAAGCAGCACGTCAGCAAAGAAAGCATCCTGATCTCAGGCACGGGTGAGGAGATGGGGCTGCTGCTTCTGCAGTGTGAAAGAATTGGGAAGGACGGCACAGCTCTAACAAGATTAGCAGTTCTTGAGAAAGGGATAGCAAGGAGCTGGAGCTTTCACTTTGTTTTGCACTGCCGCTATTCCCAGAAATAATGATAACAACATGCATTAAACAATTAGTGTCTCCTGACCACACATTCCCAAATATCAGCTCTGTATCACCTTGGGCTGAGGCAGGCAGCTGATACAGCCCCATTCAGAAATCAGGACACTATCTGAGGATGGAGGGAAGGAGCTGTGCACTCAGCTGAGCTCTTTTGCCCTGATTTCCCAACCTGTAAAACAGCTGCTGTGCAACCTGCCATGAGACTTTATCCATCAGTTATATCCAGGACTTGTCTTGAGGCCTAGTGACCCCATGAGGACAGGGTCCATGTGGGGTGAAGAGGCACTTCCATCACTTGCACGATTCTATCACAAAAGACATGCTCTGATGGCCTCAGTTTATCTTCCAGAGTTGCTTTCTTTGTCTGAGGCTCACTTTGAGTTGCAGAGCAATCTAGACACGTTCATGAGACATAGATGCAACAGGTCACAGATAAGTTACTGTATGAGAAATGGTGAATGGAGCTACTTGCTGAGCCTTTTACTGGTGTTCCTGTTTGTTTCTTCTTCTTTTTTATTTTTTTTAACTGTTTGGCTCAGAATGTGCAACTCTTCCAGCTGTTGAGTTTCGTGTTACCTTCTCTATTCAGGATTAAAGCCATGACAGAATCACAGAATTGTAGGGGTTGGAAGGGACCTCTAGAGGCCATAGAGTCCAACATCCTGCCAAAGCAGGCTCCCTAGACCGGCTTGCACAGGTAGGTGTCCATCCATGTCTTCTGCTGTGTTTCCTGCAGCTCCTCACGGTGACTCCCCCAGACTTCACAGCACAGCCACGCTGCTGGGGAAAAATCACCTTTGAGGTGATTTTAGAGGGATGAAACTGCATTTCTGAAGACCCTGACCCTCCATCCTGATCATCAGCAGAGCCTTCAGGCGATCTGGACTTATAGAAACCTCAACACGTACATTTTCTTTCTGAAAGAAAAAGCTGCCTAGGACCAAAACTGTTTGATAGCACGTAGTATTTAAAAGAAAAACAACAAAACACATGAAAAGTTTCCTGGAGTGATGAGAGGACAGTGGGTCCTTTGTGTACTTATTCTGCGAATTTAAGGACAGTTTGATCTGGAATCTCATGCAATGTGTTTAGAAGCTCCACAGCATTACCCACTTGGAGCAATAGCTGCAGGCTGGATTTAGTTTCCCAGGGACAGGTGATGGCTGGGATGCTAGGACTGCATGTCCTTCCTCCCTTCTGTCCTGGTGTCACCCACACCAGGCTCCCCAAGCTCATGTGGAGTTCTGCCCTGGCCATGGGCTTTCCACCCACTGCTTGAGGATGTTGTGATCATCACCTGCAGTCTATCTGCTCTCAGTTCTGGGCTTTGGCCCAGGAGAATGATCCATCATACTAAATTGTGTCATGGTGTGCCGGCTGTGTTTTTGGAGGAATGAGGCTGTTGAACTCAATTTGCCTTTGACCTGAGCAGATAAAAATGGAGGTCTCCAGATGGGCAGCCAAAGGGCTGTACTGAGTGCTGCTGCCCCATCTCGCTGTGACCTGCCATTCCCACAAAAACCCTCAGATCCTTTTGGCATGTGCCAGACCTTTGCTCCGTACTCAGATAGAATTGGGTTGTATCAGCTGCCTGCCTCAGCCCAAGGTGATACAGAGCTGATACTTGGGAATGTGTGGTCAGGAGACACTAATTGTTTAATGCATGTTGTTATCGTTATTTCTGGGAATAGCGGCAGTGCAAAACAAAGTGAAAGCTCCAGCTCCTTGCTACCCCTTTCCTAAGAACTGCTAATCTTGTTAGAGCTGTGCTGTCCTTCCAAATTCTTTCACGCTTGGGAAGCAGCAGCCCCATCTCCTCACCCGTGCCTGAGATCAGGATGCTTTCTTTGCTGACGTGCTGCTTCCAAGTCTTATCCTTAAGACTTAGAAAAGCAAATTCCCTCTGCAAAGCATACATGCAGTGGAACCACTGACCCCCACTGAGAGCAACACCTTTCCCCCCACTCAACCAAAACTTTCCCCCTGCCACAATGTCAGTCCTTAAGAAACTGATTCTGAAAGTGAATCTGTGTACCAGTGAGTTTGTGCAGCTGTGTCATCAGTCAACAAGGCCTTTGTACTTTTGTCCTTACAAGCTGATTCTTCAAAGGATATAGGAATTGGATATTTTTTCTTTCAGTTTCTTTTAAGCAGGTAACACATGTGATGTCACTTAAGATAAGTGTCTCCAAGGGGTTATAAATTATTACATCTGTACCTAATTAATCTCAAGAGCTTGCTGGTAAGATTGTCTAGCACTCATAAAATAAAAAGTATTCACGCCATTCTTACTTGGCCATTTTTTATAGCTTGCAGTCTAGATCTGATGGTTATCCAGTATGTGAATTTGGGCAAGCCATACAGGTCTTGCAACTTAATTTTTTCCATGGGATGCTAATTCTCATAGCTCTTAGCAGCTTTTGTAGGCTACTTTGAAACTATACGAGATGAAAAGCACAAGTAAGTTGCTAACTAGCATTGGCTTAATTCCACAAGTATTATGTCTGTTGATATGGATATTGGCTGCAGATAAAAGCACTGGTCTGTCTTGGTGGCATTATGATTGGAATGAGGTTTTAATCCAAAACTCTGAAGACAGATGAGATTTTTTTCAAAGGAATATATTCTTTTGGGTCATTCAGTGACCTCAGAGCTCTGGACAAGGAAAGTCTGCTTGTGACATGGTTATTTATTTACTACTTTAACTGGTGGTTAGACATCTAGAGGAACCAGAGTGCTGCTCTCTACTGTGCCTTAGGGTACTAAATCTACCCTGAAAATATATGGGGTTTGTGTGCTAAAATTACTGAAATGATTTTGATTCTTTTTTCCTGTACAGTTTTAATGAAGTTGTATTCTTGCAGTAGCAAGGCAGTGCGCTGGATCTGCCACAGTCAGCTGCACTCCTTGTTCTACCTATGTACACTGAACGTATAGAGATCATGTCTTCAGCAGTGGGTGGCTGGCATTCTGGATAAAGACCTGCCTCAGAGTCAGCCCTAATGGATTTAATTCTCCTCTTCAGGCAATAGTAGCTTACACTTGTAAAGTGAAAAGCCCTTCTGGGTTGTGTTGCTCTAGATAAAGTATTACATGCTGTACTAACCCATAGTATGCATCATAGACTGATTTAAAAACCATGCTATGCTCTCAGCTTTAATGTACTAAAGAACAGCCAGGACCTTGACAGCTCGCTAAATAAGAGTTGTGATTTGGAGCCATTATTTCCAGAGTGCATGTGTCTGGCTGAACAGCCCAAATTGTAGCCTCTGTTAGAGTAGTTGCAATTAATTACTTATTGCTGTGATGTGCTGGCCTGGGCTCCTGCCTCCATCCCACCTAGGAAGCAAGCACAGAACAGACAGGGTGGTACAAAACAAAACAAAACAGGATGGGTAGTCTTGGTGGTGGTGAATTGGGCAGGGGGAGTGGGAAAGAAGGGGAGAGAAGTTGAACACTAGCCTGGAGGCAGCTGCTGGCAGCTGCTGTAGGGCAGGGCTGAGGACAGGACCATGTTTGTGGTCATACATGCCCACCAAACTGTACCACTGCTGGAAATGTTCTCAGGGATCACAAACCACAGATTACTGAACTCAGCTAGTCCAAGCTTTCATCTGAATCGTGTAGGTTTTTTAAGATGGGGGAGAAGGCACGATTATGGATGCTTGCAGCTCCTGCCTTTGCCTTTCCTATGTGAAATGGTGAGGTTAGTCCAGAGAAGCAGACATATTTTCTCCTTATTTTGGTAGACAGATCAGATTTTAGCTGTGACATCTGTCTTTCTCATTACTGGAATCAACACGGTACAGTCTGCCTGCCCCGGACAGCAGACTGTCGCTGTGGTTTGCCTGCAGGCCACGTGCACGCAGGAAAGCAAAGGCTATACTTAGTTTGAAGCCCTGCTCCTAAGGGGGCTGTAATACTGTGAAGCCACAAGGGCATTCAAGCAACCTAGATGTAAATTACTGTGATTTCTGGGGATGTGTAGCCCTCTTACCTGTTTGAAGCAGAATGGGTCTGTCCAGACTTATTGCTGCAGGATATCCATTCATCAAAGTACGTGACATGAGTAGCAAAGAGTTTCCCATCTGGAGGACTTTCTTGACCCCCTGAAATCCATGGCAATACTCCCACCTCCTTTCTGAGCTGAGACTTTGGCTGCAAAGAAGCAGCAGCAGGACCTTTGCTCGTGGACAAGGATACAAGGCAGACATACACAATGTCTCTAGAACACTCACAGTCAAAGATTTTGACATCTGCTTTATTGTCTGTGTGTCTGTTGATTTTCATTTTAGGTTCTCTGTGTTGCTGCTTGTCTGACTGATAAGCATATTCATGTGAATTAGGGAAAAATGGGTCAGGCCTTAAGTAAGTATCTCAATTAAGATTTTTTTAAAACATATTTTCCCAGAATATTTTTCACTGGCATAATAGTAAGATCGTAACCCATCCTGAGAAGCTGATGTCTAAACCATCTGGTGGACATGCAGATCATACCCTTCTCTCCTAACACGCATGACCTTAGGTAATTAACCTTCACAGCACCACTGAGACCTGTAAAGTACTTGCTGAGCAACAGCAAGGCAGGAGAACTGTTCCAGGTCTGAAGGAATTGGTGTGGGAGCTGGGATTCGATCCAGACCTCCTGAGGCAAGGGAGGTTTTTGAGGAATGTCTCTAAGTGCATCTGGAAAGTCACTTTGCATTAAAAGAAATAAAATGAAATCATAGGATGTCCAATCCAGAAACAGCACCTTAGTTGTTCAGTGGTAAGAATAAGAAGTTTCTTAATGACCTGATGGAAAGGCTGCAGGGAATTCTCTTTATATCTGAAACTCTCTAACGGTTAATGCAAACCTCTGTGGTGGATGCATTTTTGCACTGGGAAATTGAATTAGAGCTTCTTACTTCTAGACAGCTCCAGTGAGACCTGGGTAACCTCAGCTGAATCTCCTCAGGTAATGATGCGGTTGTGCATGCGAACTGCCTCTGTCCTTCCCCAAGGGGCACTGCTGCCTCCTGGCTGATCCCTCACACCATGAGAGAGGACACAGGTGGAAGTCTGGCTTGGATCCTTACAGCCCTGGGAGGAAAGCCACTGAAAATGGGAAACTTTCATTGCCAAGGCTGCTCTGAGTTAGCAGACGGCAGATGTGAGACAGGAGTTAATGAGATGGAGAGTTACAGCCCCATGGGTGGGTCAAGCTACACTAACTACATATCCCTTTGCATCATTGATGATCCCCTCAGTGCAGAAATCCACTTGCCAGCGCCCTGGCTCGGGTTATGAATACTCTGTCCCCTGGTACAGCTGTAATTAATCCCTCTGCGCCCATATGGTGGGCGGGTGTGTGGCTTTCCTTTGGGGATCTGATCCTGGTCTTAACCTGAGTGTTGGGTTTCTAGATGGAGCCTGGGACACAGGAGGAGTGGGGTGACAGCCAGGGCTGAGCCCCTCCTTGATATGCAGCTGTGAGAGTGTGGGGCTCCTGTGATGGGAAGCACTGCTCTGGTGGTGAGCAACAGAGGAAGAGGGACATGTATGGCACCATGTCCTTAAGGAATGAGGCAAAGAGAGGGAAATACAGCAGCTTCAAAGGTAGGAAAGCTAAATCTGCCATAGAACTGCAATTAATACATGCAGGGGTTTGGCAGGATGGTTATCCGTTAGAACTTGTGTGTGCAGCCAGAGTATATAGCAGTTGGGTAACAATTGCAAGAGGGTACTTAAAACCCCTGCACCTTTTCTTACGGTAGCGGAGGAAAAACTCCTATGTAATTTCTCCCACTTTTGCAGCTTCCTCCATTTGCAGTCTGTCTGTGCTACTAAAGCAGCTGACCTCTTCTGCTCTGGAAGAAGCCTTGTGCTGGGGAGCTTTACAGTCTTCTGTGATGGATGGGAGTGGGCAGACTGGATAAGTCACTTTGTATGCTCCAGATACGCCATGTTGCATCAAATTTGGAGTAATGTATCTGAGCTGAATGACACTTGGTATGCTGTTGGGCCTTGGTGGACTGCTACAGATCTTCCTGGGTGTGTGTGAGCTGGCAATGTAGTTGTTTGCTTCTAGATTCTTCTTTGCAAAGCATTAAAACATATTGTGGAGCCCCTAGGGCAAAAGCTGCACTTTTCCCCCTCTGGCTGGGTTGGTTATTTTGAAGCACACGTTTTGGCTCCTGCAGAAAGCCCAGATTGCCTCTGCCTGCTCTCCCTGGATGCTGCTTGGGGCTTGGCTGTGCTGCAAGTTGTGGAAAGGTCTCACTTCCAGCCAGGCTTCCTGGAGCAGAGTCAGCTTCTCCAGCTTCCTAGCAGGATTTTGTGTTATTTTGTTAGGCTGTGGCCTCTGGGCCCAGCTACTTGCTCTTCAACTTCTCCAGCATGCACTGGGCTCCTGCAAGAAAACTGCTGATGCTTAGATCTTAGTAAGCATGGGTTAAACAACAGATGCATTCACTTGGGGTGCAGCCCTTGGCCTGGGAAGGGACAAGGAGAGGCAGGCAGGAGGCTGCTCGTGACCAGTTTGTTCCTTCTGTTGCCTCCCGGTCCCCTTTGCTCCACTGGTGCTCTGTGGAAGGCTGTTTGGAGGCACTTAGGAACAAGTTGTTTGTGGTTGATTTTGGCAGTTCTTGTGCCCCTTGCTCCTGACAAGCATCCTGCTGCAGAAGAGCCTTGCTGGTAGTGTTCACGTGTTGAGGATTTTTTTTTTTTTTTTGCTCCTAGAGCAAAGATTTGGCATGAAGATTATATGCATTGCTGCTGGGACACTGAGCAGGTCTTTTCTGGAGCTCCTTCATAGCCTTCTGTCTGCAGAAGAGCCTAAAATAAATCCCTTTCAAGCCTGACATAGAAGCCTGACATAGTAACCTCCATTAAGGAAACTCAGCTTCTGAAGGAAAAAATGCTGCTTCCACCATTCCCTGAACAGCAACAGAAGTGTCCCTTGAACTGCTGACAAACTCCTGCCCCTTCTCCATGTGCACCACAGAACATGTGCAGCCTGCTGTAACTCCCCCTCTCAAATACGGAGTATTTAGAATTGCCAAATTTGGAGTTTCTCATCTCTTTTGTTTCCCCTCTCAGTCTTTGTGGAGGGGAAAGGAGAGACGTGTGTGCTCAGAACTGCACAGCCAGCACTGCCTCCCTCCGCCAAGGACCAGCAGGGTTGTGCAGCCAGTTGTGTTTCTGGTGACCTAGGTGAATTCTGATCCCTGATCCACATGGGATTTCCCTCCCTCCCACTTTTAGTTTTTAGGGTCTGTTTTTTTCCCCTTTATTTATAATTTCTGATGTTTCCAAGGGAAGCTAGTGCAAATTAATAACTGTACCACCAACCAAAAAGCACGACACCCCCCCCCCCCCCCAAAAAAAAAAAAACAAAACAACCACAAGGAACTGAAAGAATTTGTTTTCATTTAAGTTGGCAAATGCTGTAAATACAGAGCAGGAAAACATGATCTTCCCCGTTGTCATTTTTTTATGGGAAACAGCTTGAGCCATGTGCAAGGGGCTGTGCCCTCTGGAGGGGCTCCATGCCGAGGAGCTGTGTCTCCCACAGTCTGTGCTCCTCTCTTAATCTTCTGCTCCAGAAGTCAGGGTCAGTCTCTGGGTTTTAGGGTGGGATTGTTTAATTTTTTTTTTCTTTTTTTCTTTTTTTCTCCCCTAATCTTGTTTTAGAGTGAAATCTCTGCTGACCTGCCAACCACAACAAGCAGCGCAGGATCCTGCCGCCTGCGAGTCTGCCCCTGGCAGCCCTTCTCTGCTCAGGGTTTATCTCTGAGGTTGGAGCCCAGCCTGGGGTTCAGATACTTTCCATTTTGCAATTTAGAGTGCTGTGATACATGAGCAAATAGCAGCCTCTTTCCCAAGCACACACATATACATGTACACATATATATGCAAAGTGAAGCTTAATTCTTGCTGTCCATGGGCCTGGGGGCTGTTTATATACAGCACTGCATGTTTATATATGGAGTTCATCTCCTCAAGTGAAGACAGATTAAGCAGCAGGGTGAATAGACTAGTTATGTGAACTATGGGATTTCCAACCTAGAAACACTGCCAAGACCAAGCCAGACAAATTGGTAGCGCAGCAGTGTTTCTCATTAATGTACATGGAAAGTTGTGCCTTGCTGATAATGCACAACAGCATCCTGCTGGGAGGTTTGGGAACCCATCTGGGAGCAGCCAGCAGAGCTGCATTCGAGGCTGGGCTGTGTCTTCTCGCTTTCCTCTATTTCTTCTCTGAGAACCTTTCAGGGAAAAAAGCCACCCAGCTCCTCTGTGCTGACGTCCTGAAGTCTGTGGGAATAACAGTATGTGGATGGCATGGTTTGCTGAACAGAAATAACACATCTTCCCCCCCATCCCTGCTGGATGCGGTTCCCATCTTCCATCTTCAAACAAATTATTTCAAACTTAAAAGTAAGATTACCTACTGGAATTGTATGCGATGGCTTTCTTTGTTGTTGCTAGTGTTGGTACTGATGCCCGGGTTTGTGGGGTGGCTTTTGTATTCTGCAGTGAAGCACTCTCATGTTCTCTCCAGTCTGTGTGCTTCTAAGGTGAAGCTTCTCCTTCACACAGCAGGCTGGTGGTGCTGCTGGGCTGACCCGGGACTGCTGATTCTGCTGGGAAGCTCTGGACAAAAGAAAAGAATCGTGTCTAGTTTTTTTCCAAGAAAGAAGAGGGCAAAAATGTCCATTCTTGGACCTAATGCTTGTTCGTGGCAGACTCTTCAGAGCAGAGGATGTGCCTGATGTCTGGCCTAAAGCATCAGTCACGTTCAAACAAATAACGAGAGGCTGCTTGGTCTTGTTGTTCAGGGTTGGTGTCAAGTGGGTAAGGAAAATACTGGCAATCCCAGTTGGGCTGGACTGAGAGGTGCCCTGTTTTCCCTTGTGAAGCACTTTGGGCTTCAGTTACTGGAATGAAGATGCAGACTTGTCTCCTCTCTTGTGCTGCTTGTGCTGCTTGTGCTGTACGTGTTCAGTATGTTATTTAAAATGCATCTGCTGGCTTTGGGGAGTGCAGCATGCATGTCTGCACTGCAGTGCTGGGGAAGGCATGAAGCCGCACAGCTGTGCCAGAAATGGCTGCAGCTGGCCAGGCAGTGTGGCTGGTGCTAGGGTGCTTGTGCTAGGACTTTCTCATCTCTCCTTGCTTCATTTTGGAGAGGAAGAAGGCACTCAGCTCTTGTTCAGAGCCGGAGAGCAGCTCCTGGCTGGGGTGGGACCTGGCGGGGTCTTTCACTTGCTCCATCATGATGGATTAATAGGAACCATGCATTAGTCTGTTGTGGGGGCCGATTAGGAACCAGCAAACCTTTCCTTTTCCAGCCATAGCTGTGTTTGAGTGATGGCTTAGGCATCTCTGCATCAGATGAGTGATCTTCTCTTACCTGTCTGAAAGCATCTGCCTGCTACCTGCAGAGGCAGCACAATCAGTGTCTTATGAAGTGCTGATGCCAAAAGTTCCTGCATACTTGGAGCCATTTTGCATCGCATTAACGTTTTTCTCACTGCCCATTTGTAGCTGATTTATTCATTAGGATCAATGCAGCTATGCTTCTTGGAGAGCTAAAATGCTGCAGCTAGCACTATTTTCTCTTTCCCTGACAGCATTTTCTGAGGGGGGGTTATGTTGCTTCAGGATATGAATAATCTGGGTCAGCCTGTCCCAAAATCAGTCTGAATTCCTTCTAGTAACTGTCACGTCTACAATGCCATGTTGTGCCTGACTGTTGAAATGACAGAGAATAGATATCTGTGATTCATGGAAGGGAATAAGAAAGGCGATTAAAGTCAAGAGCTTGAATTTGGCATAGAGATAGCAGAGAAATGCCCAGGAATGAGTTCTGACCTTGAACTGAAAGGATTTTGGAGCCTTGTCCAACATGGGTAGTGAGGTTCAGAACAGTGTCTGGGTAAGGATGAGTTTCCCAATTGCTCAGGGCTCATCTGTCCTTGCCCCGAGTCCTGTCATCAGTTCTTGTGCAGAGTGGCCCAAGATGAGCCCATGGGTGTTTGCATGGCTGGAGTAAATCTGGGGTAACCTTGATGTGTTAGTGGCTGATTCTCAGCCATTGGAGAGCTGTTCCTCACTGCTATATTTTGTGTGGGTTTTTTTGGGTGGTGGTGTTTCGTTAAACGCATTTCTTCTGTCTTTCCCAAATCCCACTGAGTTACCTCTGGTATCCATCATTAGCTGTTAGTCTTCATGTGCTCCCTGAGGGTTGGTTAGGTGAAGGCACGGGATGCAGTGCTCTGCTGGAGCTTTGCCTGAAGGCTCTGCAAAGCAGAGTCCCGTGGAGCTGGGAAGCTACCAGCAGGTTCAGGCAATGCAAACTCCTCTATCTGGGTTGGCATGACTTATGGTGTGTGCAGAAATCTTGCGGTGCTCTATGCAAGCAGAGGCACTGCCTTACCACTGACAGGGATGCTCCCTGCAGGGCAGACAGCAGCTTCATTTCACTAAGCAATCCCATTAGCATATAAAAGCACAGTATGGGCAAGAGTTCTGTTTCCATTGAGTATTCCTGGGTATTTTATATTCCTCGATGCTGAAGACTGGCTGAGCTGTCAGCTTCCACTCTGAAACGAGCCAGAGTGCTTTCAGCAGTCTGAGTGCAATAGGGATATGATTTTAGGGTTATCCGTCCATGAGCTTTGGGCAGCACAGACTGATGGGTGTGAGTGGTGCTGACTGCCCTGTGCTGGGAGTGGGTCTGCAAAGTGCTCCAACTTGGCAAGACAGTTATGTTGGCCGTTCTGTGTTTTTTCCTTTAGAAAAGTGCAGTTCTTATCTTGTGAAAATAGAGGTATTTCTCTATGAAGACAGAATTTCCCTAGTTAAACATCCTGGCTCATCTGCTCCAAGAAGCAGCTTTATATAATTATTAAATAGAACGTGAGAAGAGGAAAATAATTCTTGATGGGATTATTTTAACTTCTTATAAAGATCTTAATTCTGAGAAAGTGCCCTTCTGACTTGCCATCCTCTGTCAGGAGTTGCATAGCAACTACCTGCCCTCTTAGGTCCTGTTTGGAATAGAATATTTTTTGTGGTGAAGATGAACTTAACATAAAAATAGTATTTTGATCCTACTGAGTCATTTATCTCTGGGGAAAAAAAATATGCCTTGGAATATGATTAAACTTTTCATTAATTTGATATGACAATGGACGTTTCTTGTTAATTCCAGAATGTTTTTGTTTGGGTCAGTCAGACTGAAACCAAAGGAAACTAAGAGTTGGACTGAATGATGCTCCCCTCTCATCCAGAGGCTTGAAAACATGCCCATGGCATGGAAAAAAAATGCATTATTGTGATTTATTCATTTGCCCAATGGATGCTCCTTTGCCCCAAGTAGAAAAGTGACTTTGATGAGGATCCCGTGGGAGTGGATCCCATGAAGAATCCCATAAAAAGTTCCACCTGGTCCAAATGCATGTGATGTGTTTATGGGACCTCCTCTTGGTTGAGCTTTTTGGCCACTGGGTAGGAAAAAGAAAGGGAAACTCCCTGGGAAAGGACTGAGGGACAGGACAGCTCATGGGCTTTGGGCGCCCTGAGGATATGTTGGAGTCCTGTTAACTTCCATTTGGAGACCTATGCTCTGTGCTTGGTGCAGCAGAGCTGGGGCTGTCTTCTTCCACTGGTGTCCCTCAATACTGAGGAGGAGCAGGGATGGAAGAACAGAGAGGATACTGATGAAAATCATTCAGCTAAATGACAGCTAATGTGGGAGAGGTGAAAACTTTGCACAGATGCTCATGGCAAAGGCTAGGACCTGATGTGAGCTTTTCTCTACTTTAAGGAAAGTTTGGCTCCTCTGCCATTGTGTGACCTCCTGATTTAGCACCTCAGGTCCTCCTGGGTGGGGAATAAAATAGCTGCAGTGATGGGCTGTGGGTGTAAATACGAAGTCCCTTGCTCTGAAGGAGCTGAGCCTGGCTGACAGCAAAGGCAGTTCGCACATCCCTAATTAGTGTGATCACTTGCAGCTTGCAGGCACAGCTGCTTCTCCTCCACACCCCAAGGCACAGTGCTCCCAGCAGCACCATTATCTCACAGCATTCCCCTTCTGCATCCCAGCCCTGCCTGGAGGAACACGATGGATGTATGCTTCCATCTCTGCCCTCCTGGCTCAGGGCCCATGCTAGGAGAAAAGAATGGGAGCCATGGTTCCTCCATATGGATAAAGGAGAGGGAGCTGCCTGAGCTGCTGTCAGGATAGCGGGGTTCTTACTCTCTCATGACAGCTCAGCCATGGTACTTCATCTTGCCAACAAGCCTTCCCCCATCTCACTTCACACAAACTGTGTGAATACCCATTTATAACGGGAGCTTTGCATTGTTTGTGGAAATATGTTTATATCTAGTTATATCTGTTTTCTCTTATGGGATTTCTCTGTGAAATCCATTTGGTAAATGAATATTTTGTCCCCTGAGGCCTTGCAAATCTCTTGTGCAACCTCTGGCTTCTTGTTCTGCATTATGGCTTTTTTTAGGCTAAACAGATAACCTTGAGACCCAGTGAGATTTTCTTTCCCGGTTAGTCCTTCTAGAAGATCATAGGACTCTGTGAAATATGTATTCTTCAGTGGTCATGAAGAAAAATAAAAATTCCAAGTATCCCTGAGGAGGGGAAATAAAGGCAGCAGCAGGGATTTGTTAACATTTAGGCAGAATCAGCCAAGAGACTGACACTGTCCAGATGGAAAGACCCACTTCCTGGCTGTAAAGATAACTCACTAAAGGAAACATTAGTTGTGGCTGCATTGGCGATGAGGAGCGCAACCCCTGCCAAGAATTCACCCCAAGCCCAGTGGGAGCTGCCTCTTTTCCTTTCCCTTGTGCTAAGGGTTCAAGTTTACTTAGTTGGGAAATATGCCTAGCATTTCCTGGAGAGGAATGATGGCCTGCTAGGTAAAGCAGACTTGTGAGAGCTAGAGTTCATTTCTTGCTGTGCAAGAGACAGTGGATGACACTTAGATGTGCTAAGGCGTGGATGCCTTTCCCTTCTGGGTCCTGCATCGCCACTGCAAAGCTGCTGGTGGCACAGGGGCACATTGTGGGTACCCAAGCCTGCACATCCTGAGCAGCTTCTGGCTGTCTCAGCTCGGTGATGTGTGATGCCAGACCCTGTAGTTCTGTCTCTGCAGTGGCGTACTGGAGCTCCCTCTGTAAAGAGGATGCTCTGCAAAAGGATGAAGTAGGCGTGAACAAAGAGCAAAGGTTTCCAGGTTTGGCTGGAGAGGCTGCATACAGCAGTGATTTTGTTGGTTAAGCTGCCCTGAGCTTGCTGTGTAGCAGGAATAGCTGAACTGGCTGTGCTAATGCTTCACATGTGGCCAGCGGGCAGAGGATCTGACGAGATTCTATTTGTCTGTGTAGTTCTCTTTCCCCGAGGTATTCAATAGCCTTTTAAGCTACAAAATTAACTGAGCAAATTGAATGCTAGGCCACAGATGAAGAATTACTGGCTCGTGAATTGATGTGGAGGTGAACACAAGATGTATTGCAGCGTGTATTTAACTCTCCACATTTAGACCACCTCGCTTTGATGTGCACGGCACGTTAATTCACTTACTCGGAATGACAGAACCCATCACAGCCCAGTGCTGGGCTCCGGCCCGTGGCTGTGCCTCACACTGTTGGTGTTTCACAGCCTTTCTTTGTTGCCACGGTACGGATAAATACTTTAATGGTTTTGGTTTTGGATCTTTGAGATTTTCCTGGCTCTTAAATTGAATGTAAAGCATAGGTCAAATTTAATCGAATGTGTTGGATAAATTGAAAACCATTTTACAGACGTTGCTAAGTTTTGTGTGGATTCAGAATACTTCTTTATCATCTTGGCTTTGCAAATTGACCTAAACAATGGCACTAAGTGTGTAGCTTCTGTGGGGAACCTGAGTTTGTGTAAGAGAGCATGGGAATGAGGATGGAAACATTTTTTTTTCTTTAGGATGAAATTTTAGAATAGTTCACTCATTTGTGAATGTCACAAAAGCAATGAAAGAAATTGATTTGCTGATATCGCCACACATCTGCAATTGGATTCCCAACCATCCTTTCCATAGAAGAAGTAACTGCTCAGCATAGAGCAGACCTGGCAGGTGCTCCACACAAGATGTGGCTTTCCCAAGCTTACTTGAGCTACATCAGAAGACCAGAGCTATTTCTTCAATCCATTTTAACCTCCTTGATCCAGATTTCCTCTCTCTTTTGGGTCAGGTCACTAAGAATCTTCCGTGGGTTTCTCACAAATTGAAAACACTCCAGCAATTTTCTATTTATGACTTTTTTTTCTATCATCCTGTCAAAGCTGGTTAGGATCCATTGTGTCCCAAGTTCACCACTGTCTTCTGACCCACTCGTTATGGGGCATAATTTCTCATGTTGAGATCTGGAACATGTCTATGCTGCACTTGCTGTGCTTGGTCACCGTGTGTTGCTCATAGGGCAAAGCCAGCTCAGTCCTGCGCTGAGAGAAGTGTCTTTAATGCAGGCTGGTGGAGGTTTTTATTACTTATTTGATTTTCTCTTCTGTGTTTCTTTCCATCTGAAACAGCCAAGAGGTTGTGTAAATAACTCATACAGTTGATATCACCTAGGAAGAACCTGTGCTCCAATCTGTTTTGATATCGCAAGGTAAAATAGCATCGGTTTCCTGAAAACCACACTCCTGCCTGACAGAAATAGCTGTGTGATGTGGGTCAGTGCAACACGACTGGCAGTCCTACCAGGAAGGAATAAACCAAGAAATGTTACAACGCTGAGGTGTTTTGTCCAAGTGCCAGGGAAAAGGAATAGGGGAAACGTGATGGCAGAGCATATTGCAGATCAGAACTGACAGAGCTGCTACGGGAGTGTGGGTGAGAAGAAGGCTTGCTGATGTTTCATGTCAGAAGGAAACCAGCGGGGAGATGGAGGGAGAGGAGTGATGTGTGCACAGCAGTGGGACCAAGGCTCACATTGCCTGGAGTGACAAGGGGTCAGGAGAGTGCTAGGACAGGCTGATGAAGCTCCTGAGGTTTAATACTGATCATGTGTGAGCTGGGAAGGATACTTGTTAGTAGAAGAAAGAGCTGTATCTATTAGACATGGTTTCACCGAGAGCAGCAAAACATTCAGTCACTTTAATTTGCTGTGTTACATAGCTGACCTTCCACAAGCAAGCCATACACATTAAGCACCCTACAAAGAGCATGCATGTGCCTTCAGGGAGCTTCATGCTTGGCTGCAGCCAGGAGAAAGACAGGAGAAAGACAGTTTATTGCTAGATTCCCAGTGTTGATAGCTCTGGGATTTCAGCATCAGGCTGGGAGGACAAGGTGTGTTCTCTTTCACAGGTAGTCTCCTTGTCCTGCCACCTCTGAGGTACTGCAGCTACCAGGAAATCTGAGGAACGTTTCTGAAGCTGCTGAGGAGCACGCAGGCACATGCACCCCTATGTCAGTGCCATATCTCTTGTCCTTTGCTGCTCCCCTGCACTGCAAGCAGCCAATGCCATTTGTCTTCATCATCTTCTTTAGCACCTTTATCCCATTAAGGGCACATCACTGGGACTGCTTATGAGCAGGAAGGAATTGGGAGAGTTTGTTACTGACCTGAGCACGTGGACAGACCCACAGGCTCCTTGTTGCAGCATATCTATTTGCCAAGTGTCTCCAGCTCCAGCCAAGGGAGCTGACCTCCTGGTCTTTGCTGACAGAGCCGCACTCAAAGCTTTCAGGGCTGGGCCTCAGCTTGTGTCACTTGGCACTTTCCAGCTCCAAGCTGTTGTGATTTGCTCCAGATGGTGTGTGAGAGCTGCTGTGCCCCCGGTTAGCTGGTTGCTCAGCTCAAGATCTTGCTTTTGGCATTTTGCATGCAACCATTCACACCCTCGTCTGCAGAATAAGAGGTGAGGAGATGCTGGGCTCTTGTGTACTCCAAGAAGACTGTTCCCATCCACTTCAGATTTTAATCGCTTCCCAATAAATACGTCAAAGGCAGAATGAAATAGGTATTGTTGCCCCCAAAGAGTCTGCAGCTGAAATGGAAACATACAAATGAAAGGGTGGGGACTGGAAAGACTAATGGCAAAGCGTCAGTGATCCCAAGTTCAGATTACGATGCCCTGGTTTTTGTTTAGATTTTTTTTTCTGCATTCCCTCGTGTGTTTTTTTAGTGCCTTCTGAATGGGAAAAGGATGTTTGTGAGGAATGTTTGGAGGAAAGAGCTGGGAGAAATTGAAGGAGCAACATGCAGTGCCAAGCAGGGGATTGAGAAATGTAGCCTGGATGCAAAGAGCTCTAGATGAGAGCAAGAAGAGATGCAGAAGGGTAAAATAAATGAAAAAAATAAAATAAAAAATGGAGGAAGTTTGTTGCCTGTTCTGGCTTTCTGCCATGGCTCTGTTCCTGCAGTGCCCATCCTCTACAGCTGTCTGCCTTCTCCTCTGCCACCTCCTCACCCACCATCACCCTCTGAAAACCTCTCAGCATGAATTCCTGAGCTCTGCTGCTCTTCCTGGTTGGTCCCAGATGGGGGTTCATGCTGTGCCCCCTCTGTGGCGACAGTGGCACAGTTTGGCACAGGGAGAACTCCACTGCAGTGCTGGAGATGTGTTTGTGTCTTTGCTCATTTTGTTTATATGCTCACTGTAAGTAGCGGATGGAGACGCATAATCTATTTATGCTTTCCATCAAGATCTTCCCATGCCTGAAAGGCAATCTGCCTGACTTAGTGTTCTCAAGATGCTGCCAAGCACAGCAGAGCACAGAGGAGGTACCTCCTGCCCTCACAAGCAGGAGGGCAGCAGGAAGAAAGTGAGGCTAATGCTTTGCGAGGTGTTTCCGTGCTGAGGCACTGGTTGTTCAGCATAGAAGCAATGCTATGGTCCCATAAATTGGTTAATTCCAGAGTCAGGATTGCAGCATGCTGCACACTTTGTGTTGAATGTGTCTTGGGAAAGAGTGGGGGCATGAAGCTCTGTGCCCTTCTTCACACTATGCGAGGGAGCCTGGGAACATGTTCTTTAAAGGTTTCCTTCTGTTTACTTTTCCTGAGTATGGAAGACAGGCTGATATGGCTGTACTCCTTATTCTCTGCACTCTGATGAGGTAAATGTCAGAACTGAACCAGAATATCTTCATTGAAAAGGGCAAAGAGAAAGAGTGAATGTGACATCTCTTTAGCCTGACTGCCTGCCTTTAAGGTACTCAAGTGACGAAAGCTTCTCCACCTTTTCCTCCTGTGTGTGTTAAGGGTATTTTCACAGCGGAATCTCCCATTACTCATCTTCTCCCCATTGATTCCTTCTGCTCCTCCAGGGATCTTCTGTCATCACAGAGGAGACAAGGCACATCAGGCAGCAGCAGAGTCCCCAGTGCTCTCCCTCATGCCTGTGCATGGTGCTGGCACTGGTGTCAGTGGTGCTTGGGGCTGCAGGGTTCCCCCCAAGCAGCTACTTTTCCAAGCAGGTTCATAGACAGGCAAATCTCCTGGAAAATATAGTGGTCAGGTTTTTTGCAAAGGGCTGGGTTTAATCCAACAACCTCTGCAGCTATAGACGTCTGATGAAGCTGCTTGGAACGGGGTGTAGGCAGACGAGAGGGGATTTTTCCTCCCCAGGTGTGGATCAGTATCATCATAAAAGATGCAGTAAGGACTCTTGTGTCCTGATCATTGCTGAAGGACTGCTTCCAGTGAGAAGCACTGTGTTCATTAGTATCTATAAGTGAGTACACGTTGGGCTGCACACATACTGTGGTGAAGAAGGCTTCTTGCATGCATTGGTCATCTTAGTCATCTTAGGCACTTCTGACCCTCGCTGTGAATCTCATTGTGGAAACAATGCAGCCTAAGGGCTACGTTTTTATGCACCATCCTTCCTTTTTGGGGGTGGAGGAAGTGGGCTTTATACCACGGTCTGCACCAAAAGTTCAGGTGTCTTGTACTTGTTGCCTGCAGTAAGTCAGACAAGAAAGAAAGCTTTAAAAAGGTGACCTGGGTATTTTAAATAGCTTGATCTAAAATTGATACTGCTCTGCGTCTTCGTGACAGCAGGCTAAAATAATATTTCCAGGCAGATGAAGAAAGCTGCCTGATGTGGAATTTGTGTGATCATGACTGACATGGGTATTGGGGCTGTTCCAGGGAGAAGACATGTATAAGCAAATCCTCTGGCAGTTCAGCTGTAGAGTGGCTTAGTGACTGGGTAGATTGCAAGAGGTGAGATCTCAAGAATAGCAAAGCACCAGAAAGACTTTGTAGCAAAGTGCGCTTGTAGAATATGCCAGGTTCCAAAAATCAGCTCTCCAAATCTAACCAGGCCTAGGGCAGTGTGCTTTGAGCAGGCAGGTAGTTGGCACAAGGAGTGCAGCGTGCCCCAAAAGGAGCTGTGCACCTCCATCCGTGCAGGTTCCGGTGGTAGAGGCACGCCGTAGCCACGCAGCATGCTTACCAGTCACAGCATCCCTGGGGAAAGGGGGAGGATGCTGAGAGCAAGTATTTCAAGTGTGCCTTGGAGCCTGTGCTCTTCCCTTATTTTGATCAAAAATTACCCAAAATATTGGGTGGAGAAATGAGAGGCACCTGACTCAAATGGTTGTTTTTCTGAACTGTTTGGTTTCTGCACTGGTAGTTTTGCAGTCAGGCAGCATAAGAATGTTAAGGGGAAATTACTGTCAAAAAGCCCTTTCTAAATCACTGTCAGCAAGTAGCAGGAGATGAGCCAAAGAGATGCTGTTCTCGTCAGCCTCACTCCAGTAACACGTTGTCCCAATTCAGGGAGAGCCCTCGCCTTTTTCAGCTGTGTGTAGGTTGAGCCAAGTAATAAGTCATGTAAATGATTGATTTGCTTTACTGCAGATGATTGAAATGTGGCACAGTGGCAGGAAGAGTAGCATGCATGGCTTGAGATGGATGAATAATGGAGAGATACTTCGCTTGTAAATGGCAGCTCCTGATTTTCAGCTGAAGTTCCAGGTCTCCATCTTGCTATGCCTGGCTTTTGTCATGTACAGCGGAGGAAGAGAGCATGAGGTCTGCGATGGCACATGGCTGGGCTGGTGGCATCCTGCCCCAGCAGCGGGGATGGGATCTCAAGACTGAAGAGCACTGGCCCAGATTCAGATGGCCTAATTTCCACCTTTGTCTCCATCTGATGTTTCCTATTGGCAGATGCTGCTGAAAGCTGTGGGTCTTCCCACACTAGGCTGGGAATTTAGGCAGAATTTAGGTCAGCTGAACCTGAGCCAAACTGTGGCTTGTCTAACTGTTCGTTTGATACGGCTTGTCACTTTGAGGATGTACCTTCCATCCTGAGAACATGGCATCTGCTTCCTGCTGGGGGCAAGAGAACAGGGTTCTTGGTCAGCAGACTCTCCAGCTGTGAAGGAAACCATCTCTGTCCTGGCTGGAGGGAAACATAGGCCTGAACTGGGAACAGCATGCCAAGGGATTGGGGTAGGCAGAAAGGAGGAGATGAGATAATGTGTCAGAAATAATCCCTGCTTATTGCCAGGCGATGGTCTCAGAGTCTCTTCTGTCCTGGTAATTATACTTCAGGATAATAATCCTCAGATGTTTCCTCGTGACTTCACTTGGGGTCCATAAGATGCTCTGTGAAGGTGGAGGGTCATCTCCATTTGCAGGTGGCACTACTGAGGCTTTCAGCTCTTAGAGTTCAACCAGCCCCCACTGAGGCTGCCACAGAGCCAGTTCTTGCCCATGCCCATTCCTAACTCACCTTTCTGGGCTGGAAACAGTTAAATTGCAAAGCTTCTGAGCAGAAAAAATACATGCCTGAGGTCTGCAAACTTCACTGGAAAAGGCTTGGTTTAATTTTAGCATAGCATGCCGCAGGCAGGTCCTGAGGTTATGGTCCAGGATTTCCAGGGATTAATCTAAGTAGGGCACAAATTGCCTGGGTCGTGCAAGGTCATCCTGTGCTATGGACTTGTTATGGAGCCCTCTGCGTGCTGCTTGTTTCCCACTGCTGCCCCAGGGTGTGAGCTTCACCGAAACAGTGGGGACAGAGCTGGGGAAGGGCTTGAGCTGCACTGCTGGTTTGAGCAGGCTGTACCCAGCCATGCCTGCTAAGCTGTTTCAAGTGAAGTTTGCTGGCTGGTGGAAAAACACCTTCTTATGTATGTACCTTGGTCACTGGAGGCTGATGGCAATGAAGGGATAATGAAGCTTGTGGCACACTGCCTGCAAGAAGTTTTTTGTTTGATTGTTTGTTTCAACTTCTTGGCCAGATTTTGAACTGAGCTCTGCTGCCGCAGCTCCTGCCACAGCTCTGCTCCTATCAGTACCACCTTGTCTATACACAGCTGGCTCAGATATGCCTCCATGAGCTGCAGTTGTGCTGCTGGCTGACTGGCCCCGTGATTGCATGGTGTGCTGGCTTGGAAGGAGACTCCCAGACGCTTACATGGGGACTTCATTAACGCAGAGCAGCAGACTGGGAAGGGATGTTGGATGGGCCAGCTGGAGAGCATGAAGGCAAATGGAGTCATTGGATGGAAGGGGGATCTTGGAAGATGGCTGTGTTTGTCTAGACAATGTCTGTGATTTACATTTTGATTTTCCCCTCCCCAAACCTAGTCCATATTGAACATTACAATTGGAAGTGCGTGCATTCTCTGGTTTGAGAGTGCAGCCTTGGCTCCTGCCCTGGACTCACACAGTGCTCCTGCAGAGAGGGCTGGTTTGGCAGCACTGGGAGAGAGCCCAGGAGGCCTTTCTGCTCCTCCCTCACATCTGGGAGGAGAGGACTTGGACTGAGTCCTGCTTGGGAAAGCAGCCGCAGGGCTGTCCCCTTATAGCCACAGCGCACACAGGACCAGCAGCTCCTCCCAGGCTGGACCAAACCCCACAGCCCCTTGAGGCTGCTGCCAATGGGAGATGTGCCTGCCAGAGGCAGCAGCCCAGCAGGAAGGGGTCTGCTTGTTCTCAGGGCAGAAATAGTGATGTGTCTTTCATGGGATATCACAGAGCTGATGTGAGGTTGCGTTAACAGGGAGCTGTCAGTCATAGAGGCTTGATGTGTCAGTTCACAAATTTCATCAAGGGTTTTGAGATGGTCTATGAGGACTGCATTGGCAAAAGCTATCCTGTGTATTTGCACAAATCCCAGTTTCCTACTGTCCATGGCAGGCTAGGAGGGACTGGGGCACATCCCCTGCTCACAGACCAGCACGTGCCTGCAGCCTGAAATACTTGGGTGTATGCTTCTCAAGAAGCCTGTATGTGTCTCTTATTCTCTGTCTCAATTTCTCATGTTTTTCCGCTGTCAATGTCATGGCTTTTTGGTATTGGTATTCCACATTATAACATCATGTAGTGCACTGAGAAGAATCAGTGTCTAGCTCCATGGATCATCAATAGTTATGGGTGTACCTGTCCCAGAAGAGAACTACATTCCCCAGAGGACTTTGCATTGCTTTGTATTTTTATGTGTTTCCGCTCAGAGGGAAAGATAAAAACTGTCTGCAGTCACGGGACACTCTCTTTCCTTTGGGATCTCCCCAGCAGTGGGTGCTCGCTGCCATCTCACCTTCAGTGTTTAGTGTAAGGCCTTCGGTTTATCGGACACTCTCTCTTGCTCATTTTATTTAATTTATTAGTTTTAATTTCAATTATATTGTATTATATTGTGTTATTTTGCTTTCTGATATCCTAGTTAGTAAATTAGCTTTTCTCCTCAGATCGTTGCCGCTGTTTTGCTTCTAGGCCCATCTCCCTCTTCCCTTTCCCCTTTTTATGGGATGTGGGTCCGTGGGTCCCCCGCACCAATTGTCACGGAACCGGGCCGAACCTGCCTGTAAAACATCGACATTTTTGGCACCCGACGTGGGGCAGTTTAGCTGCCTTAGCTGGGCAGAGACATACTTTTAGAGTGAATCTCTCTGTTGTTAGGAAGCTTATCTGTACTGCAGGTGCTGTACTAAAAAACACGGCCTTGAAGTCCAGGCGTATCGCCAATTTTTCTGGGATATTTGTAAACTTTTTTGGGTGCTGCCAGCTTGTTCTAGTAAAGAATAAAAAAAATGCTTTCTCTTTTAAAACTGCTCTCAAAGGGACAGTCTTTTAGCTGACAACAAGGCACTCTCCAATCCAACGTAGACACCCTCCAGACTGAGCGAGACACTTTCTGGTTTGAGAAAGACACCCTCCAGACCAAAAGAGAGAGTCTCCAAGTTGAAAGAGAGTTTCCAGGAGAGAGCCCAAGCCGAGAAGGATAATCTCCAGGCTTGGAAAAAGAGTCTCCTAGTCAAGAAACAGGGTCTCCAAATTAAAAGAGAGAATCTCCAAGCTGAGAGGAAGAATCTCCAGGTCGAGAAAGAGTAGCTCCTAGTCAGGAAAGAGGATCTCAAGACCTGGCAGGACTATCTCCAAGCTGAGAAAAAACACCTCCAAATTGAAAGGGAAGATCTCCAAGCAGAGAGAAAATATCTCCAATCTGAGAGAGACTCCCTCCAGTCTCAACAAGACAGACTCTGAGCTGTGCTAGAGAGAAAGAGCATTGAAACTGACCAACTTGATCAACCACAGGTGACACCAGAATCAATGTCAGTTGCCCCTGTAAGAGGATGGAAAAAGGACTCCCTTAGAAGAGAAGAAAGAGGAGGAGAAAGTAGAGGAAGCAGGCACTGAAAGAGAAGAGGAGAAAAGAGATCCAGAGGAGTAGTTCAAAGCTCTAGGGTTTCCATTAGGAGGACTGAGATCACCCCCAGCAAGATCATGGTCACCAATGCCTAGGAGGGCAACAAGTCCTGATAGAGTAGGAGGTGAGAGAGAGATTGTTAACAATATTACTCAACCTCTGAAAAATGAATGAAAATCGAGGTTTGAGAAAAGACTTTACATGCCACTCAAGTGAACCTATTGTCACCTGGTTACCACGCTGTTGGGACAGTGAGGCCTAGTGTGTGGCTAGACGGTAACGAAGCTCACCAGTTGGGTAGCATTGCCAGGGACTTTGCCATTGACAGAGGCATCAGTACATGCCACAATAGACCCTTCACTCTCTGGAAGCGGATGCTGATAGCCGTGAAAGAAAAATACCCCTTCAGAGATTATCTGATGCCTGAGAAAAAGAAATGGTCTGATATGGAAAAGGGGATACATTATTTGAGAGAATATGCTGTGGTGGAAATGTTACATGACCTGCATTATTCACGACAAACCAGACCAAGAGCATGATCCTGAGAGAATCAGATGTACACCAAATATGTGGCATATATTCACAAGGACTGCACCAGACAGGTATGCCAGAACATTAGCAGCAATGTATGGCAGAGGAGAAAGAAAACCCCTTGTAAGTGAACTGATTTACAAACTTCAAGGCATTGAGTAACGTTTAACCTCTCTATGAGCTTGTGTTTCAATCTTTGCAAGGCTAACTGAAAGACTGTTCAGATTAGAGAGCAATCAAGAAGATATAATGGATGAACTGACTACTGTGCTTAATTCTGATGAAACTGATGGATCTGATGGGAACCACGATTCCCAAAACAGCAATGTCTCAGCTATCAAAAGAGGATGTTCTCCTGCTCGAGCAAGTGACAACAGTAAGACTATGTCACGTATTGCCTTGTGGCAAAAACATCCTATTGTGACTGGCCCAGGGGCTCCATCTATACTTGGTATTGATTACCTCAGAAGGGGTATTTTAAGGATGTGATCTCCCTACAGATGTGATTAACAAAATCACTGTCATGTCTCCACCCACTAGTAAGACAGAGACCCAAGCTTTTTTGTGTGTAGTGGGCTTTTGGAGAATGCATGTTCCTAACTACAGTCTCATTGTGAGCCCCCTCTATCAGGTGAGGCAGAAGAAGAATAATTTTGTGTGGGGTCCTGAGCAGCAGCAGGCTTTTGAGCAAATCAAGCAGGAGATAGCCCGTGCTGTGGCCCTGGGGCCAGTATGGACGGGACAGGATGTAAAGAACATCCTCTACAGTCTTCTATGCTTGCAGAGGTTGCAGTTCCTTCTTAAAAGGAAAAAAAACCCTCCAGTTTCTGAGATCTGATATTTCCTGACCTACTACTCAGCAAAACCTCCCCAGAGTTGTCCACAGCCCCGCTGCACTCTTGTCTGAGTTGGATTTTAACTCAACAAGTGAGCATTCCTCATAATTGAATCATTTTAATGCTTAATTAGAAAAATTCTGTTTCCTCAGGGAAGACAAGATGTGCTGCAGCTGAGGGCAGGCCAGGCATGCTGCTCCTCATCATCCCAGCACAGCTTCCTCATGGAAATGCAGTGCGGGAGATCAGAGCCTTCCATAAACATGTGCTGCTTCTCACATTCTTGTTCTCTGTTCTGGGCAATGGAGGGTGGAGAGCTTAAGCTGAATTTGAGTATCTAAGAAGTAGAGGCTGGATGGCAGGCGCCTTCATCCCCTGTGATCTCCTCCCTTGTACATCTCAGTTTGGCCAAGAGGTAGATTTTTTTTTCTGGAAAACAGCTTTGACTCAGCCAGGCTTGTGAAAAAGTCCCTGTGTGTGTAAAATAATAGGGGAGTGAATAAAGAACAATACAAATTAATTTCCTTGGTTAGCAAGGTTGCTGAGATCCAGTGCAGACTGCTAGTCAGTATGATACTTCCAGGTCTTTCCCACAAGCAGTCTGTGTAGTGTCCTCCCCCCCCCAAAAAAAAAACCAAAAAAAACACCTGCACATCTTGTAGGAATAATCATGTGCAAGCTTGCATTGATTCATCATTTTCCTGAATTGTCAGCTCTGCTGTAACTTTGGAATTATATTCTAGGCTGCCTAAAGTGATGGAAGCTAGCTGCAGTTTCTTGCTCCCAGTTCTGATGAGGATGTTTGTTATTGCTCTCTTGCAGTCTCCCATTGACAGCTTTGGCCAGGAGAAGCCTCTTTCTTGCCATTTCTACTGCCCAGATCCAGTGCCTGAAATCCAGCTCTCGTCTTTGTTCTGAGTTAGCACCAGGGGAGCTTGTCCTTTGCCAAACTTCAGCAGCAAGAGCTGGATGCTGAGAGCTGCAGCAGGACCAGGGTTTGCTAGTTGTTAAACTGTTGTTGTAGTGGGTTTAGCACCAGATGGTGTGGGTAGTGCTCTCTAAGGCTTCTCAGTCAGCGGTTTTCTGCTTATCTGGAAATCCAAGGCAGCCCAGTGACCCGCCTCTACCACGTAGGATTGAGCCTTGTGTTTTTTTTCTTTAGTTCATACTAACTCCTGTTAGGCCCAGTGTGCTGTAGAACTCCTTTAAACCTCAAGTCTTGTGCATCTGAACCTCCCCGCATAGCCACTATCTGCCCTAGGGAGATAATGCATGTTCTTTGCAAGCAGAGCCCTGGTGACATGGGGAAATAAGGAAAGTAAGGGGTAAATGCCAGAAGGTCTGGTCTTTCTCCAGTGGTTTCCAACCAGAGTGCTTGCAGAGCTTGCCAAAAGCTAATGGGGTCTGGTATTGCTTGTAGCCTGCAGCCAAGAGCCGTGGTATGGATTGAAGCCCCCAAAGCAGAGTGATCCCTGCCTTTCAGAGCAGGAGCATCCTTAAATTCTCTGGGTACTGCTTGTGTTGACTTAATCATGGGGTTTTACATCACTCAGTGTCAGGTAGATGTTGAAATGCAGTCAGAACAGCAGATGATATCATCCTGGTAGGGAGATTGGGGGAGAGGTGCCAGAGGCAGAGGTAGCAGGTGCCGAGGATTTCATGCAGTGAGGACAGCAGCTCTACTGGCTGCCTCTCAGCTGGGGCATCACAGGTCCTTCTGCTTTTCATTGTCACATCTGAAAATAGCTGCAGGATAACATGCTCCCAACATGATGTGATGCCCGAGGCTGAGTTCTGCGGGCCAGGGCTGAGAGCAGTGTGGAAGGCAGCATAAGAGCAGAGCAAGCCGCCTCTTCTGACTTCATTCCCAGAGCCTAATATTAGCTCACCTGCAGGTATGACAGCCCTGCTGGCAGGCAGCCAGGCTGCCTTTTTGTCTCTCCCAGCTTGTACAGCTCCCTTATGTCAGTGACAGCCCAATTATCTGAGCCTTTCCCATCTTCTCTGTTCCTGTTGACTTGGCTTATGCTGAAGCGTTCTTGGGGGAAGATCAGTGTGTTGTAGCAGATGGACCAAGGCTGAAGAGCAAATTGTTTTAATCAACCTCCCTTTTTTTGGGGACGTGGAGTACTTACTGAAGTGGTAAGGCAGCATCCATAATTTCACAAGGCAGCAGGCTTGTCTCTAAGGAGCTTCTCTGTTTCTTTGGATGCCGTGGATACGGGCAATTAACTCTCAAGACAAACTTGGCCTTTCCCCAAGGGCATTTGTACTTTCTTTCTGTTCTAGAATATGTGGAGGATCCACAGATTGCATAAGCCAGTGGTCAAAAAAGGACTGACTTCTCTAGTCATTCAGGGCATTGTGCTCTTTGGGAGATGCCAGCCACGTTGTTTAGCAGTGCTGGGGCCCGTGAGTGCTGCTTCTGACTTGCTATCTGGTGGGACAGTCAATTGGATGCAGTCATGTAGATGGCATGACTAACATTGTATTCAGTGCAGAAAATAAAGGTGGAAAACTTGCTTCCAGCTCGTGAGGACAATTCTAGGAGTGGTTCCCTGTTATTCCAAGCAGGGCTCCATGGTGACCTTCCTTCTGCACCAGCTCAGGAGTGAGCAGAAATCAGTCTGAGTAAGAGAAGAGCAAAGAATGCTTTCCATGGATACGATCAGGATCTGACTCACTTGACAGCTGTTTAAAACCTGATTTAGTTTATGTTGCTGGTGGAGATATCCCCCTTTAGTGGGTCCTGCTAGGTAAATAAGCTGCTGTATAAAGGGTGATGTTCTGTTTTTAACTCCATGTATAAACCCATGGATCTTTGAGCCTTGAAGCAGGACCCACTGTCCAAAAGAGTGAGGAGGCTGGGGAACCCAATGCACCACTGTTGCTTTAGCAGCTGTTTCCATTAAGGAATTTATTCTCTGTTAAGAGAGCCTGGGAAGCATCATATCTGTTCCCAGCCTGAAGTGCAGTACATGCTCACATTGCCTTGGAAGCAACAGTGTGATAACATATACTGGGATAAATTTGAGATATGTTGAGACCCACAGAGAGGGAAAGATGTTGTTTTTTTCCTTTGGCTTGACTGTAGATCAAGCAGGTCTTGCCTGCAGGTCCCAGCCCAAGCAGGTGCCTTGCAGTGCTGGGGATGCTCTTGACGTGTGCATGGACACCTCCTGCTCCTGTTGGAAAGCTGACAGTTGCTTGCAGTTTGGAGATGATATGAATTCTGAAACACCGTTGGGTTTTCTTTGCGTGAAAGAAACTGTGCGAAGGAAATTATTAATTATCACTGCACATATTTTTATTGCTAATGATTTGGGTTGCTCTGAGTGGCAGTAGGGACTGTCTGTGGCTGTGTGGGTGGATAACAGATACTTAGAAGATGTTATAATTTGCATTCCTGCTTTTGCACGGCCAAGACTGTCATGGATCTGCTCTGTTTGTCGCCAGCTCCTGTAACCGTTAATAAAGACTGTTGTTTGTGCTGCACTGGGTTTTGTAGAACAAGAATGAGAATTTCTGAACTTGTCTAAGGATGCTTGCTTGTCTGTAGAGCCCAATAGCTGTATCTGTTTGGCCTTCCTTATATCTGTATTATGAAAAATAGAAGCTGCAGGATGTGGTTGATCCTGTTGTTCGCTCTCCAAGGCTGCACACCTGGGCTGTGTTTTACCCCATGGCCTCAAGGGTGGGAAAGATGCTCTGCACCTTTTCTTTCACTCTGCACCCTCCTATGCCCAGGAGCTGCCTCTGTGCCCTCCTGCCACAAATTTCTGCAGCCAGTGTGATGTAGAAGCACCCCTGGGAACACAGCCCATCTGAAATACCATCACCCTGCTATATCATTGTCCTATCAGATGGACCTGTGACTCCTCTTCTCCTTCCTGTATGTTTTTAGAACTTATCAAGACTGAAGGGAGATGTGAGAATGCCTCAGAACTGTCCTCTTGTGTGCTGAGTGCCCAGCAATGCTGTCACTGGGTTTGGACCTCACCTATGGGACCCACTGAGGGGACATCAGCAAAGGAGCAGGGGAGGTGAAGGGGTTTTCTACCTGTTGCCCCTGCCTTTCATTTATTTGCAAGTACAATGAGTTCATATATATGCACTTAAATAGTTCTCTGGTTGTGCTTCTGCATCTCCAAGAGGAAAGGAAGAAGCAATGGGGGTGAAATGCAGCCCTCCACCCCAGATCCATGCTGGGCTGTTACTGTTAAAATATGACTAATGCTAAAAATAAGCCTGGTGTTGCTATAGAAACTTGCACTGTTGCTACGTGTGAACCTGGAGAGAATTGTACCCTCCTCGGTACCTTGCTTTTCTCTTCCCCTCAGTGGAGCTCACCCAGGAATGATCTCACCAGACCTCCTCTGTTCCTTTGCTGACTTTATGTGGTTGAGCTGACAAATGTAAAGTGAGGTCATTATTTACCCTATCTGCTTCTGTCTTCTAGTGTTTCCAGACCCCTATCCATAGTTTTTGAGTCCCTGGTGATGCTTTTGTTGGCTCCTTCTTGACTCCTTCGTTGGGTCTGAGGCTTTGTATAGTGCCCATGGGCAGCAGGAGGAATGGGTCCCTCACTGTGCTGCCAGGGTTTCCATCTGTAGTGAAGGTTTTGGTAAACTTCCTTTCAGTCTAGAGAGGAAAAGAGCTTTTGTATTTGTTAACATTTTAACACTGCTCCAATCTGCCATCCCCATCTTCCTGTCCCTCCCAGCTCTGATAGCTAATTTTCAGAAAGCTGAAGTCTTCTAGGCTCTTTAGAAGAAACCAACCAAGGGATCAGTTTACATTTGCCAAGCTGGAATGACAAATGCTGGAAACCTCTATTCAGTTTGAAAAAGAAACTGGGAATAACCCAGACACTGAAAAATCACAGCCCCTGAAGGCCAGTCCTGTGCCACAGGGTGAAGTGGTAGGATGAAGGGGTAAAACTTCTTTTTCTCACCTTCAGTGCACACAGCTCTGAGAAGCAGCCCTAGTATTTCAGGCACCTGGATTTGGATGCAATGCCCTACCTGAGGCTTCCATGTCAGCACCATGGAAGGGCTGAGCAGCTGGAAAGGGAGAAAGCAAATACCCTTTGGTGTGTTGAGAGAGAAGGAGAGTCCTGCACTGAGCTGCAGCCCCTGCTGTGCTGGGCACACTGATAACCACAGCTTGGTGTTAGGAATGTGTGGAGCAGAATAAGCACTGTGCCAGCCCACATGGTCAAATTCCCTGTTACAAAACTGTTGTGCAGCTGTGACCTGGGAATGATGCAGAGGAAAGCAGAGAGGAATTTTTGTTTCCCAGAAAAAAATCTTACTCTAAAATCCAAGTCAGATCTGTTGGTTTGAGAGCCTTTTTCTTGCCCCGGGGATTTTTAGTGGGTTTTAGACTCACATACCTCAGGCCTGAGGGTTTAAATCCACTCTGGCACTGATGTGAACCAGTACCTGCAGATGATTCATTTACAGAAGAGTGTGGCTGATGATGGCCACACAGATTTGAGAGGATGCCAGAAAAGGGTTAAAAATAGAAAGATGAGACCTTGTCCCCCACCTTTTGGCTCAACAGAGGGTCCTTCCTGACACAGGAGTGGCTCTGGGGCCAGGTGATGCCACAGTGGCTGCACAGCAAGGAGCAGGTTGTGCCTCATCTGAGCTTCATGTTATCCATGCTGCACATAGCTGTCTTTTGTTTAAAGCTTGGCAGTGCTGCAGTGCTTGCAATTGGAGGAACTTTGCTGTTGAACCATCAAATAGCTGATAAACATTGAACTGTGATTGTGCTTGTCCAAACATTATTGAATGTGGATGGAGGCTTGTTTATGATGTGGCTTGATGGACCAGAATCCAAAGATATTATGTGATCTGTGTTTTTTAACGTGACTGTTGGGCTTGATATTCCTTCTTTTGAAGTCAGTGAAAGTAGGATCCAGCACTTTTGCCATACTAAGGACAAGCAGACTAGGATAAAGCAGAAACCAGCCCAGACTTGTGAATCAGACTGGACTTAAATCCCTTGAGAAGTCTCAGTCCAGAAAAAGACAACACAACAATCCAACAAAAAACTCAAGTTGGCTTTTTGTCGTTTCCATTTTCATAAGCATCTGTAATTTCTGATGTCAAAATCCTGACAGACACCGTTCTGTGAGAATTCCAGTCTGACTGGAAGTAGGAGCTAAACCACAGGGAATTCGTTTGAGACTTATGGCCAGTCATTAAGGATGGATGCCAAGGATGTCATTGCAGTAATATCTAGCATTTTGAGTATTCATAATAATACAGGAACATCAGTAAGGTAGAGGCTGAACAGTGAAACTGGAATCTGAACTCCTTTTCTTGGCTGAAGCTGCGATGTGCAGGTTATGAATTAGTCTTTTGAGTACCTAACTGGGAATTTTTCATCTGGATGGAATATTGAGAACTGGAGTTATAACTTGAGATATCCTTATTTCTCCTATTTGGAGAAAGCCCAAAAAGTACAAAGCTGGATTTTTTCAAAGGACTCTGGACCACTGAATGATCTGAACAACCTAAATGTAGGATGGAAAACTCCATGAGAACCAGCTTTCTCATTGTATCCCAGTACACGGTGTTATCAACCTGTGTAAGTATAAATAAGCCCTTCCAGAAGGCTTGATTCATGTTCAGTTCTGAAAGTGGCCCCAGGCCAGCATTTCTACGGGGACAACTTCTACTGTATTTCTGGCAAAACTTTCCCAGCCTTCGTGCTTCCAGATACCAGTTTCTCTGATCAGTAATCCTGGACTCCTCAAATCTGTTGGCCTGCATCACAAAGCAGGTAATTACTTTGGCAAGGAGGACACCTCTGACACGTCATGCTAGTGCAGAGTTTCAAAGAGAGGAAGGAGTGTTTTGATCTGAAGGGACGGGGCCAGCTTCATACAGATTTTCATACTCTCTATTTCATGTAGGTTATATATACGTATGCTCTCTCTGCCTCAATTTTCCATTTGCGGTTTGGAAGTACCAACACATTTCTGCTATCATACTTCATCAGTCTTCTTTAATTAGCTGGTAAGATCATCAGGGTAAGAACATTTAGCACATAAGGCACCTCTAGTACATTTAATGAATGTTATTACAAGCACAGTTGCCCAGCTTTCTTTTTGCATTCTCTCTTGCACAAGAACAACCATTGCCTGCTTCTGCAACCTGCCTTCCATGCTGCCTCAGGGACACAGTTCCCACATGGGCTCAGCTGCTCCAGCCTGCAATGCAGGCACGACATGGGAACCTACAGATAGACTCTGGTGGTATGGGAGTGCTTGTACGGTCCAACATGGTTTCTCTGCAGACATCAAGAGATGCTTTCTCCCTGCTGCATGCATACCAACTTTGACCTGTGGTGTTTCCAGATTTCACGTGCTGTTGGTGTGCCTGTGTCCCACACCAGAGAGGTGTGTACTGTGGGCAGCCAGATGTGGTAGCTGCAAATCAAGGCTGGGATATGTCATCTGGTTCTCTTGTCTCCTGGCATCGGGTTGTTCATTGAGCTTGGGCTGTCCTATTTCTCTGTGCATCAATTATCACGCAGAAGAAGGGGCTCAGAGAAGCTCATCTTTTCTTGCGGAGCGCTCTGAGATCAATGGAAGAAAGCTGTCATGGTTGAGGAAGCAGTCGCATTAAAGTGGTAATTCTTGGTGTTTAAACAGGATTTGATGACAGATGGGATTAAATGCAAAGCAGCTTGTTAGGAGGTTTTAGTAACTGTGACAGACCTGGGGAGAGTGGTGTGGGGTGTGTAAGGGATCCAGTTAAGGCAGAAGCACGTGATGCTGGATGACAGCTGATAGCACTGCTTGGGAGGGGAGGTAAGGTTACTTGCAAGAAATTGTTTGAGGATTTTAGGCAGAAGGAAAGAGAAAAAAAAAGACCACAGAGGAGGAGGACTTGAGATACCCACTGTTCTGTTATCCAATAGAATCCTAACAACACACAGTATCAGACAATGAGGCCACTAAATATAGAGGGGAGGGGAATAAATACAAACAGATTGGGCTGATTGAGAAATGGCTGAGGTGGTTCCAAGGCTTTTCTCTGTCCCTCTGCTTACCCTTGCTGTTGACAGTAACACACTGATAAGGCTGTGGAAAGGCAGTGTTTTCTCTGCTGAATCCAGCGTCAATGAGCTAAACATCATCAGTAGTCCTTGTTTGGACTCAGTGCTATTAATAACCATGGAACAGTCTCCCAGTGGGCTTTTGAGTAGCACAGTGTTGGCTCCTTCACAACAGTTAGGGCTTGAAGGAGAAGGGATTTGCTGTGGCCAATAGAAGAGTAGCCCAGACACTGAAAATGAGTCAGTGACTGGGTGTTTTGATATACACATTTTATTTATTTATTTTTTGTCTTATCAGCTGTATCAGGGTGCAGCCTGGTGACTGTGCTGCCCCAGTTCTGAAATGTCATAGATTCATAGAATTGTTTTAGTGAGAAGGAACTTTTAAAGGTCATCTAGACCAACTCTCCTGCAATGAACAGGGATGGCTACAGCTCAGTTGGGTGCTCACAGCCCCATTTAGTCTGCCTGTGGTAGAGTACCTCCTTTAGCTAGGAACACCCAAGATGGAGCCCATGATTTCCATGAGCTACTTGCGTATGCTAAAAGAAGAGGCAGCTCTTCAGCTGCGGTCCCAGATGTATTCTGCTATCAGAAAATAGGATTTAGTTAAAATGTTAGTTTGGAGGTACCCAATTTTAGCAAGTCTGGAGTCCTGAGTGCTTCAGTACGCACAGCAGGAAGTGGATTTGGCTCTGAGCCTTACTGGCTGCAGGGATCTGTACTTACATGTATTCTCTCCTCCCCCTCCTCCAGATATATATATATATATATATGTATATTTAAAGTTATTTAGAATGCTTCCTATGCTATGGTAATTCCTAATAGGAAATACAGCCTTCAGCCTGGTGTTAAGGAGCAGGTGATCTTTTGTCAGGGTCAGCCTGTTCCCTAGCCAGCTTGCTTACATCTTCTGTGTTTCTCTGCATGGGGACTTTTTTTCACTCTCGTACTATGTTCTGCTGTATGGAACTGGAGTCTCAGCTGATCTTTCTGCTCATTTCCACCCACTGAAGTCTGTCTTTTATAACATCCTGAATACCTTGGCAACAAGAGCACGGGGCTTGATTTGAGACGAGTCTTTAGAAGACGATCTTTTTTCCTGCTTTTCCTTTTCCAGATCTGAACAGCATCACAGAAGTAAAGACATTCACCTTCACCCAAGACCAGTAGGGTTTCAGGACCTGTGTTTTCTTTGGTCTCTTTCCTAACAGAGAATTTAATCAAGTTTCTTTTACCCCTCAGAAAAAGTCTGGTAATTCAGAGCCCTGGGGTGAAGGAGAAGAGTTGCGTGTTGCTTTCATCCAAAGCGCAGTGAAGCTGGTGTAAAGCCTGGCATTGACTTCAAGGGATGTTAGCTCCTCTCTCTGCTCTGCAGCTGTGCAAGTTTTATCCCACAAAGAGCCCTGGGTTTCTGATGGGGCCATCTGAGAGCAACTCTTTCTGCCATCACTGATAGTTGTCCTTTTTGCTTGGTCCCAAATGCAGTGTATTGGCCCAGAGCTTTCTTCCACAGCCTTCCCAGCAGGCAGGACTTCACGGGCTGGCCAGCACAGCCCTCGTCCCTTTCTTTGTGCTATGCTGGAGCTCGTGGCCATACGCCGGTCTCCACAGCAACGCTTTCTGAAGTCCTGGCAGGGGATTAGGGATAAATATGTGCAGAAATGGGGTTTCTTTTGATGGATGATGATCTGTCTTGCTAGAAAGAAAGTTAAAATAACACAGGGAACAGTGTCCAATCTGCAAACCACTCTCTGAAGTTAGATTTGGATTTTTAGACCCTCAGTACAGTATTGCACAGCTGTGGGATTTTGGCAAAAGCATGTGTATGTTAAATGTAAGTTAAAGGTATCTGTAGGCCTGGGTGGTTTCATTGCTACTAGTCTGCTTTTGTGAAAGAATAGTTGTATTTCCATGTGGTTAACGTTCAAGATGACTGTCTAGGGAGGTGGTGGAGTCACCATCCCTGGAGCTTTCAAGAAATGTGGAGATGTGACACTGAAGGTTGTGGTAAATGGGCATGGTGGTGGTGGGTTGATGGTTGAGCTAGATGATCTTGGAAGTCTTTTCCAACATTTATGATTCTGTGATTCTATTCTATGAAGTGGATTTACTGTCCATAGCTTTGTGTTTGGCGATTGCCGACCCAAACCTGTTTCACACACACTGAAAGCTGCAATACAGGATCAAATATGGATCAAATTAATGGTGTGGGGAGGGTCTACTATAACAGGCTAATAGTGTAAGGTGCATACAACTAGATACAAGTAGGGCTTGCAGTTGAACTGGGGTGTTAGGGCAGAGAGGACATAAAAACCTCAGGATTGGTGAGATCTAAACTCATTCTCAAGCAATAAAAGATAACACAGCAGGCAAACCAGGGCTGAAAATAGAGGGGGAAAATCTGAACATCACTGCTTCACATGCTTGGTGTTTTGGGGTGCAAAATGCCATTGCACAGATGAAAGCAAGCATTTCTGACTGCTACAAAGCTGTCTTCTGAAACCTAGTACAGCTGCAGATGGGTGACCTAAAGCAGGATCCTTGAGTTACCATAAAGCGACTAAGACTCGTGAAAGGAAGTCAGGTGGAGCTGCACAGCAGTGTCCTTCACAGAGAAATGAGTCAGGGATGTCAGTAACACTGCAAAAAGATCAGAGATGGTTTGACATCGCCCTGCACTAGCTCTCATTGCCTCGATCCTGTGCGTCATAAACAGTACCAGATGTGACTAAGGCAGCAGGGCGTTCAGTGCCTCTGCTTGGTTCCCACAGGTAACCCCATGCTTTTGGAAATTATCAGTAGAATCTGAACTTAATGAGCACAAAGTCCTTTTGGACAGGGGTGGGGAAATGTCTTGCTTTCCGAGAATCCTCCTTCTCTGTCACAACAGCTGTGCGTTTTATTTGCCTTAGTACTGTGCCCTCCCATGAAGACACAGATACTCAGTGGCAGGCCAGGTCCACAGGTAACAAAGTTGGGAAATTAGAACTTCTCTTCCAGATTATATCTGTGCTTGATCAGGGATTCTTAAATCCCGCATCCATAAATTAAGCTCTAAGCAGGAGCATGGTGGGAATGCACTGCTGTTAGTCCTGATTTTTGTTTTTCCCTCTGTAAATAAAAAGAAATCCCTGGAAAAGCAACTCTTAGGGTTAATCCCGATGGAAAGGGGAGCAGGATGTGGTCTCCAAGAGCTTTTAAACTCTGTCCTGAGGAACTGCAAAATTTTGGCAATTGTAGAGAGGAAAACATGCGTGTCTTGTCTTTGTTCCATTAGCATCCTCATCTCCAACAACCTTAGGCATGTCTCTCATACAGAGAACAAGAATGCCCCTGGGGTAGTACGAGGTAGCAGTTAGAAACCATCTTCTGTGATACATTCCACAAACGAGGATTTTACATTTTGTAAATCCACGCACTGCTGTCATGCACTGTGCCAAGCAGCTGTGATGGCTTTGTCAAAGCTTCACAGGTGTAGCTAAGGTCTGTTTTTTACTCCAAGGAAACAGCATTGCAGGGACGGTGGCTAAAAAACCTCTCCAAGAACTGATGCTTGTGGGCATCCACCAATTACGTGATGGGCAAGGGCACCTGCCATCTCCCTTTATGTGGGATGAGGATGCTGGACATTAAAAGACAAATGTAAATGGAGAGATATTCTCCTATGAAGTGCCTAAGGAAGAAACTGTGTCTCTGCTCCCATTTCTGAAGCAGTTACACTCCAAACTCTGTTGTCCAGAGCAGCTGGCATAGGGCTGTGCTGCTTCATCCACACCTGTGTGCTTTAGGGCAGCAAGGGAAGGTGGGCTGCATGCAGGAGAAAAGGGTTGGACAAACCCAAGTGCAAAATCCACCAGCTGCCCCAGGGATGGTGATGTCTGCAGAGAAGCAGGAGCATCAGATGACTGTTTTTGATCAAAACACAAGCAAAAAAGAAATGTTTTTTTGAAGGTGTTTATGAAGGAAAGAGATGCTAAGGTAGAGCACTCTTGGGTATTTTTGTGGGAAATGGTAGCAACCAGGGACTGACAATCACTTAGAGCAGCGTAATGAAGAGTGAACTGCACATGGAAGATGTGGCAACTGTTAAGAAAATGACTGTAAGAAATGACTTTCCTGTTACTCAGTAACTCTTCTCCTTTCTTCTGGGTTGACATAATGTTTAGTGAAATAACAAAGATTGTCAGCTGGATTTTGTGTCACCTTATGCCTCCACAACAGCTATGTCCCAAGCACTGACTCCTTATTCCAGGGGATGATCTGACATGCAAGAAAATACTTAGCTGGGAGATGTCAGCAGCTTATAGGATCCATAATTAGAACAGCCAAGGAGAGCTCACTGACCTGGTATCAAGGAAATCAAATGGTCACAGTAATCCAAACAAGTGTTGCTGGAACCTTGCAGTATTCATGCTCTCTTCTGTAAGCAGCACAGAGCATGCCTTTGTCATGAAGAAGTTTTGTTTCTAGAGCATAATTAGTGCTGATGGGAAGTACTGATGATGTTCCTGAAAAAGATGTTGAATGAGGCAGAACTGTGCTGGCATGTACTCCCTGAGAAGGGGAGGAGATAGCACAAGCTGATATATTTCAAGTGAAAAGGCATTAAACCAATGGGGAAAAGAGTAGTTGTTCCTAGTTAAGAACACATCCAGATGATGGAGAGGAAAGCCCATTTTCCAAGAGAAACGTGGCTGGGCATTTTTCAGCTGAAGGATCCCGATAATAAGTGATTATCATAGAATCATTAAGGTTGAAAAAGACCTCTAAGATCATCCCTAAGATCATCTGAGATCATTAGGGATTTGATTTAGTAGTTGGGTAGGGATAGTGATAGGAGGATTGTTGGACTAGATGATCTTGTAGGTCCTTTCCAACCTTATGAACCTATGAACCTATCTAGCCCAACCATCCACCCACTGCTAACACTGCTCAGTAACCATGTCTCTCAGTGCCACATCTCCACGTTTCTTGAACACCTCCAGTGACAGTGACTCCACCATCTCCCTGGGCAGCCTGTTCCAGAGCATTACTGCTTTTTCGGAGAAGAAATTGTTCCTAATATTCAACCTGAGTTTGGATTATGTTGACTTAGAGGTGAATAATGTGAATAAATTAGGATAATGTTGCTTGAAATTTCTAGGGACAAACCAAAGTAAGGCAGATTTCTGCTAGTCAGCACAACAGCTCGCTGTGCCATGATACAGGCTTTGAGGAGGACGTGCATGTCAAAGATCATTTATGCCCCACGGGGAGGACAGAGACATCCAAATGCTAATAAAAGGCTGAAAAAGGAAGAAGCAGAGAGTGTTTTTCAGTTGTAATTTGGGATGAGCCCAAAGGACACCCATGAGAGCGGCAGGGGGAGTGAAATGTCAAAATACAGCTTTCCAGCAATGCTAATTCACTGTGCTTTGTAGATAATGGTCAAGAGAACATCTTTATGGTACATCAGACATGTGCTTTGTGCCCACAGCCATAACTTAAATGCCACGTCCTTGCCCAAAGGAGTCTTCTGTTGAACCAAGACTCTTTATTTTGTAGAGAACATATCTAGTGGTAAGCAAATTGCTCTTAGTTTTCTTTTCCACCCATACAAGCAATCATCATACAGGACATGAAATTGGGCCAGTTGGTTGTTATTAGGTTCTCTGACTGATTCTCCTCTGCTGATGCTGTCCAGAAGGATGTTCCTCAGAGCACGACTTCTTGAGAAGTATTAGCAGCAAACTTTGGTAGGGGAATTTAATGCCCGCCATCTCTGATGCCTTTTCAAAGAGAACTGCAGGTGGATACACAGAGTGACCACCTGTGCCATGCTCCTTTGATGTTGATATTTTGGCACGGAGCGAAGCAGTGCCTGGATTTGGAGGCCAGAGTAATACCTGCCCTCAGGACTAACCTGGGTCACATGGTAAACTGGTTGTAAGGAGCACTGGGAAGAGGGTGATGCGATGTGTGACACCTAGCAGCTCCTGTCTGTGTCGGTCAAGGGACCTTTCTATGCTGCAGAGGCCAGCACAGGCAGCCCTTGTAATGTGGAATTGGTGGGTGAAAAAAGGAAAGCTGAAATGACACGTTTCTCTAAATTGAACTCCAGGAACATAGACTCCAGAAGCTGTGATACAAACTCACGTTATTGATTTTCTCTTATGTTGGTTGTGTTTCACCCAGTGCTGCTCATGACTGTCTGCTTCAGCCTTGTTGCTTGTGAGCTGGTCTGAGAGCCCAGCTGGGATGGTGCAGGGCTTAGTGCTCTCAACTGTTCAGAAGCACTTAAGGCCCAGAGCTTTGGTTTCCTGGTCATTATTTCACCCAAGGTGTGCCCTACCACGTCTGTCATGTCTATTGGCTTCCTGCTAGATGTGTGGCGTATTTTCTGTATTAAAACAAGCAATCGCATACATCTTCCTCAGCTAAATATGTTTCTCAATAGTGGGTGTGTGAGAATGTCATTCTCATCGGGTGCTTCTGTCTGCCTTCAGTTTCTATGGCTCCCCAGTCCTGCCTCACCTTGCTGTGCTGGGAGCGGTGTTTTTGGGAGCAGGACCCCGTGCTCTGCCCTCCTCTCGGAGATCTGGGGGAGAGGTGGTTGTGTGCAGCTGCAGATCAGTGTTTGCCCAAGGAGAGCAATAAATTCAGAATCCCATCTCGTTAAATCGTGCCGTTTGGTCTGAGATTCTGTCTTGGTCTTGGGAATCATTTGTTAATAGCTAGGAAGGCCTTGGCAGATTCTTAACTGGTTAATAAATAACTCAGAGAAGAGAAGGTTTCTTTTTTTAAATCGCATGTTAGTTTGCTTTGTTTTTAATGATATTCCTCATGTGCCCTATAAAAATTCCTTGAGAGCCTATGTCAAACAGCAACAGGCTAGTGGCATTGAAATTATCTGTGCTTCTTCCAGAGTCAAGCTAGTGCAGCTTTCTTATTGTCTCTTGTCTCCTATGGAATATGCTATAGGATTAAACATCCTATAGCTATTAAAGATTGAAAAGACCCATGGAACTTGGTCACAGTCTATCCTCATGCAAAATCAGATTGCAAATACCACAGGACATCATCTCATGTATGTAGTGCTTTTATCCAGAGGAGGTCAGCTTATTTTTGTAATAGCATTTCTGAGAGCTACAGCCTGTGAATTTGGGATCCTGTAATTGATTTTGTTTCTCCATATGTTGAAACAGCCCGAGAAGAGAGTGTTTGGTTTCCCATCCCCCTGGGTTATTTTGTGAATGTTTCTTTCATCTTAGATCACAGACAGACAAGCATCAGCTCATGAGGTGTCGTGTACCAGCTACTGAATATAGAGCTGTAAGAATCAGAAGACACAGGCTCTGCTTCTTTAATTAGTCCATGCATCTGCTTTCTTAGCTGATCAGAAGTCCAAGAGCATAAGGAGTATTTGGCCCAGGACACTGATAGCCATGCAGTGAGATCATCAACAATTCCTTCCAAGAGTAAAGGTTAAGGAGTTCTCCTCCGGGTCCCAAAATAGAATTCCTCTTGAAAACCCTGATAGTTACACTATTTCAGTATCTCACAGCCTCCTCTTGCCATTATGGGAAAAGTTAGAGAGTCTGTGCCCTGATGCACACTATTTCCAATAGCCTTTCACCTGTAGCTGAAGTAGAGTAGTCTCTGCACTTTTGCTGTCCCACAGGAGTGCAGATGTATCCCGCACGAGCTGCTGCTTCTCTGGATAGCTCTCCCAAAGGGAGAGGATGGCCTTGGTGTCCAGGAGGTGCTTCTGTTTGCACGTAGATGTCCTGAATAATGTATATAAAAGGTTAGACAAAAAAAACAAAACGAAACATGTTAGGGTTTGTTAGGAATGGCAGAAACATCTGTCTGAGAATAGGAAGAGCAACATGAAACAAAGATTGTTCTGTGTGGGATCATCCTGTGCTTTATTGGTGTCCGTTCTCTGGAGGAGAGTCTGAAACTCTGCAGCCAGCATGGGTGTTTTTCTAAGCAGGTGTGGCCATAGGGAAAGCAGCTGAGCGACTGGCTGTATGCTCTTGCCAAATGTGAAGCGTCTCGTTTTCAGGAACGAGAGCAGTGCTCATTCATTTCACACATCTTAGCTCATCCATCCATCTTTTGGATATCTGCTTGAGCATTGTAGCTTTAACAAGTCTGAAAAGGAGCTCTGCAAAATAACAGGCTGTATGTGTAGAAGCATGGAGTGTCTTCTCCCCACGAAGTCACTCTTGCCTGGCACCAGCCCAGCTACGAGCGGTGCTGCCTTTGCTCTCCCAGCACAAACAAGCTGTTTGCTGTAGGAATGGGCATTATTTCCCAGCATCCTGCTTGGCCTTCCCAGGCTGAACTGGCTCAGGAAATGGTCTTTTGAATTCCACTGAAAATTGGACGCTCTGTAGGGAAGGGGAAAACCCCGTTGTCCCAGGAGTCACACCACTGAATCTGTGCTTGTAGTCTGAAAAGACGTAATAAGTGGGTGGATGATGTTAGCTCTGTTGTGCAACTCAATTTTTGTCGTGCAGGTGAGGGCAATGCTTTCTTCTGGAAAATCCCTGACTCCCTAGAAACTCCTGCTTTCTACTGTCATTAACCTGTCAGCCTCAGGCAGCTTTTTGGGCTAGGGTTACAGCCATGGTTTGTGCTTGCAGCAAGAGGAGCCTGTCTGCTCAATTTACTATTTGGTTAAGAATCGGTTAATTACAAGTTTAATTCTTAATATGATAACATTTGGATCTGGCATGGTTTCTGATCTTGTCTTAAGCCCAGCAATACTCACAGACTTAATTTTAATACCAAATAGTTATTCTAAGCTTACCTATAAAAGGCTGCAGAGATATGGAAGTGTGTGCCATGCAGACAGGACACAGTCCCTGTAGAGTGAGGCAATGCATCATTGTCTCATACCTCCCCCTCTCCCAGGCCCCAGCTGGAGGCACAGACCCTACCCTACTATAATGGCCCTTTCTAGGTCTAAGACAAAGAAAAGACCCGGCCTCACATTCAGCTTTCCCACTGATCTCTGTAGAACATAGCAATAAATCCTCTTCTAAACCCTGATTCTGCATTCAGGAGCTGGGCAGAAAACAAGCATGGTGGATGTGTGTGCCTGCTCCTTGGTTTTTGGGTAATGGATGCTTTGGGTCAAGAGAAACAAGGATCGAACATTTTGGGTTAATTCTACATCTACCCACCTTGCAAATGATATTTAGATGGCCCTTTTCCAGGCGTGTCCTTTCTGTCTTTTGGATTGGAAATGTCTTTCGCCCAGGGACTGCATGGCAGTTGCTCTGGTCAAATGGGCTATTTTATTAAAGGCAATAGATTTATATCATAAACCATTGGCTCGCAGCACCGTATTATTCCCACTTCTGCACCAAGACTTACTTCACTGTACCTTCACTGTGAATGGGAGTAGGGAATTCTTTCCTCCAGTCTGGACCCTGGATTTACAGCACGCCCAGGGCAGCTCGACTGAAGTAGCTGGGATGGGGCATGGGCACATTCTGGCAGCGCAGAGGGATGGGAGCAGGCAGCAAGAGCTGCAGACATCTGAACCATGCGCTGCTGCTAAATGCCCACGCCCAGAAGCCCTGAGGCGGAACAAGAACAGAGAGCTGGCAGAGGGAAGCAGGGGCTGGGTGATGCCACATACCAGCGCTGCTCATCTCCAGTCCCCGAATACCAGTCGCATCGCTGTCCCAAAAGGGGCATACTGGAGCAGTGTTAACTCAGGCCTGGTATGTGGGCAGGAATAGATGCACAGAGACACCACTGCCCCATACTTGTCAAGTTTGGAGATGTAGATTTGTACATTGCATGTTGTACACACTATAGGTGGTCACACAAAGTAAGACTGAAAAATGGGATATCTGTCCCAGAAGAGATATTTTAACTCTTTCCGACTTATATTGCGAGTAGACAAAAGGAACTAAGGGCCTCACCTTGTTAATTAAAGTCAGCAGAGATGAGGAACATGCAAGACAATTGTTCCTAATTAATGCCTGCACGGTTTAAACGCCATCTGAATTTTCCTTCTCCACAGCAAGGTGAGAAAACAGCAGAAAGTCCTTGTCTGGGAGAGAGGAACCTGGTTCGTTTGCATTGAGAGAGTCCCTTGATGTCTCTAAGTGGTGATTCTCAGCCTATGAATTCCAGGCATTTTTCAGTCTGAAATGCATGCCAGGCACCAGAAACACCAGATCCAACTCTTTGCCCTTTTCTGGAGCCATAAACTGAGGCTTGAGCACATCTTTCTGAGCTTATAGGTATATATGTATCAATATTGTATGTTGCTTCGTGTCTCTTCGCCCAATCTGTGACTTCATTGGATGGTCACTGGAGACAAAGTAGACTATTCTTGGACACCATCTTCATCCTAGAAATCATAAAGCTGGCACCTACCCTAACACTCTCTTCTTGGACTCAGGCCTATCTGCAGTCCTCATGGCACATCAAAGGAGCCAGCTCATGCTCCCAAGGGGTTTGCTGTCCTGTCCTCATGCATCGAGCTGCTCATGGCTTCTGCTCTTGCTCCTCAGTCGCTCATTGCTGCATCTTTAAAAGAGAAAAGGCATACTGGGGAAAATAAACGAGAACAGTATTTAGGTTGTAAATCTAATAATGCAGTGGATGGGATTTCAAAGCCTCCAGAAACATAGAGTGCCATCTATATAAAATTCATGGGCTTCTCTTTTCTCTTTTTAATTTTAAGAAGTGTCTTTCTGGTTCACCTCCATTACCATTTCCTTTATAGGGATCATTTCTCCCCTGCAATGAATGAGGTGATGGCTCAGACACAGGCTAATCTTCACATGTTTTTCTTGGAGGAAATTAAGTGAAATGGAGGCAAATTACTAATTGTTCCTGTGCAAAACAAACAAACAAACAAACAAAAATCATTAAAAATTTTTGCTTCTTTTCACATCAACCAAGCCTGCAGGGCTGCAAGATGTGACCCCTCAGGACAGCCGTCTGATGGCCATAGTTGCTTTTCATGCTGTCAGTCCTCCAGGTTTGCACTTTGCAGGTACAGAAAACACCCATGGGCAGGGTTTCACCTGCACTTCAGGGACAAAAGGCACCTCTGCCAAGGGAAGAAGCAACCTGCATTCATCTGCTCTCACACTGGCTCCTCCCTTATGTGCAAGTGCATGAGCTGATTAGATGAGTGTCCTGGGCTAAAGCCAACCTGCAGGGAAGGACAGGTGAGATCAAAAGAAGGGTGAATTATGTCACTGTCACTGCTGGTGTGAGCTGGCTCTGTGTGTTCATGAGGTCCTGCAGTGATGGACTCGGGGCTGAGCCAAGCAATGCTGTGCCTGGGTGCTCTGAAACCAAAGGGCTTCCTTCATCTTGTTTTCTCTCTGAGACTTTTTGAGGTTATCTTAATTAATTAAACAGCTGATGGAACAGCAGGGCAAACAATGCAAAAACTCCTATTGAAAGGCTTCCTTGTGTGCCCCAATTCTCATTAGCATAATTAAGTCTGCTTTGAGACTACAGAAACTTCATCAGGTTGCTCTGAGACTACAGCAACTTCAAAGCAGAAGAGATTTTACAACAGCAAAATTTATATCACAGTGCATGCAATACTGGTGAAAAGCCTTTCCTTTCCACGATGCCTCTGAGTTCTCAAACAAAAGCTTTATTATTGTTGTGGGATAGCTTATTCTCATAGTTGACCATTTTGACAGGGAATTCACCTCATTTTCATTAACCTTTGGCAGGAAAAAGCTCAACATTTCCTCAGTGAGAACTGAGGCTGGACTAGGACAAGGAGCACGGCTAACCCCAGCACAGTTGTTGGGGAAAACCAAAGCACACATAGAGCAAAGTGTCTCTTTGGCTTAGTGCTCTAACAAATTAATGTGTAAACATGAGTTTTTCCTGAGATATTATTTCACTTCAGTCAGTTCAGTTCCACACTGACTCCATGCACCTATCTGCTGAGGACCTTGCTTGGGTAAGAAGATGAGCACAGAGTCATTTGGCAGCTTGCTTTTGAAGGCTTTCCCCCAGGAGTAGCATTTATTTGTGTTAGCACCATCATGTCAGAGACTTTTGAGGCTTTGGGGTTGTGGCTGTGGAGCCCCTGAGCAGCACACAGCAGATCTGTGGTTGGTCTTGGAGGTGATGGGTACTGAAGGATGGGGAGTCTGAATTTGATGCTGGGACACTGCAGTGCTCTTCTGCAAAGCGAAGCATTGGAGCTTTGTTCCTGCAGCTGTGTTTCAGGAGCTAGCAGCTGTTATCGGAGCAGACTCCAGAGATATGGGTACTGTGTTTGGGTCAATTACCCAAAACAAGTTTAAGTTCCTTTCCTGGTGCTTTCCTTTCCTGCAGATAGCCTGTGACCTGCTGGGGTGTTGTAATGCTGAGAACAGCCATTGTCTGGAGATGCTGGGCCTTCTGGAGCCTGGCATTAATGACAGGGTCACTGCCCCCTGCCTGTGGGGAAGTCACTGGGATGGATCACTCTGTTGAAGGCCAATCTCCATAGCACAGAAGTGAGCTTCTAGCAGTTTATTCCTAGCTTACAGCTGTAGCAAATGGATCAGGGAGGCTCAAGTGTCTTTGAAAAGCATGGAGGTCGACCAGTGAGGTGGAGGAGTCAGAGTCTCTGGTGGTGTTTAAGGGTAGATGTAGTACTTAACTAGGGACATGAGTAGGTGGGCAGTATTGGTGTAGGTGGATGGTTGGATTACATGATCTTAGAGATCTTTTCCAACCTTAATGATTCTATGATTCTTTTCTATGATTCTAGAATCCTTTTATCCTGGAGATGTAGAGGGAAGATGAAGTGTCTCCATGACCAATGCTTTGTTCTTAGTCTCCCAATCCACTCTGTACTTGCAGCGAGCACCGGCGCAGCCACACAGTCATAATCTTTCTCTCTCAACATTATCAAAAACTATTCTGCAAGGATCCCTAGATCCTGGCAGGGCCGTTGCCAGCTCAGCAGGGATGTTTCCGGCTGGCATTGGGCAGTCTGGGTGGCCGTGGTGGCCGTGATGCAGTGAGCCAGTAGCGTGTTGGTGAGTCATGTCTCAAACACAGAGCTGCCAAACAGGCTGTACAGGGGCATCATGACTGCGATGGCTCAGCTCGCTGAAGGAGGGCAAACACATGGATATTTATAAAGCAGTGTTAGTGCAGTTGTATTCTTCTCCTAGGGAAGCCCATTGCTGCCCTTGGCCAGGACCTCCCCAGGCAGGCACACACAAAACTTTGGGCTGTCTCTTATCTTTCTGTGGCCCGTTCCTCACTTTAGCAAACCTGTTCTCCCTTCTGTTCCAGTCATCCCTTGCATGAAGACTTCTGTTAACCGGGAAAATACCAGAAGTTCCACTTGGCTACAGTCCCCTTGGTTCCATCTTTCTTAGGAGTGAGGGCCCAACCCCTGTGTGAGGCAGGATGCTGAGTTGCTGGGGCACTGGGACCTGACCAGAACAGCCCTCTGCACGCACTGCTGAGTATCACTGCCTGTGCACAGCCCAACCGACAGTGCTGTGCAGCTACTGGCCCCAACAGAGGTCTGAGCAGAGAGTTCTGCAGAGCCCGTTGTTCAGGCTGGGGCACATTCCTGGGAGCAGCCACTTACCCTTTTATAGTTCTTGCTTCAGCTGCAGTCAACTGAGGCATTTTTTCCCAGAGAACAAATCTTTCTTATCAGTCGTGGCCCATGTAGATTAAAGGATGGCAAAGCAATGGAGGGAGAGCTGGGACAAGGAACAAGCCTGCCCAGTGCATGCCCTGCCTGCAGTGAGCCCACTGAACAGCCCAGGAACAGCACTGATCAGGGCACCACAGTGCCTTGTTCCCCAGAAAAGGTTTTGAGGTTTTTAATTTTTTGTCTTCTCAGGGTGAGTAAAGTGGAAAGGACTTCTTGTTCTCTGCATGGCTTTGAAAAGCATCCTCCATGAAAAGGAGGCCCTTGAGTTCAGATTAACAGCATCCAGAGTGATTATGCAGCTGTATCTCACATCTGCATCTCTCAGGGAGCCACTTGGTTACCTAGCTCTGCATGGTTTCTTTTAGTCACAGACGTGTGCTTCTGCGTAGTTGATTTACCTCTATTGATTCAGGTGATCCTTTTAAATGAGTGTGTTCTCAGGTTGGACTGAATTCCCATTCATGCTCATCTCGCTCAACATCTCGTGGGTTTCTGAAAGGAGAACAGGGTCAACCGTTGTGTCTGGGCCAGCCCTCATTTTGCCTTTAGAAACCTCTGTAAGTCTGTTTTACATCTGAGCGTGTGCACATGAGCTGAGAGAAAGTACAGAGGGAACTGGTGTCAAAAAGGGTCCCCTGACATCCCTCCTGCTCACAGAAAGGAGGGAGAGGGAGCCAAGAAGCACCTCGGAGCTCTCTGTGGTGGTACAGCAGGGCCACGATGCTTGACATGAACTCCTCAGAGTAACTGATTGCTCCCAAGTGACAAGCCACATCTTTCCATTTTAAGACTATTTGTGAAATGAGGGGTGTTTTTTTTTTTTAATAATATCTTTTTTTCTTTTGATGCCAATCTCTATTGTTTGAGGAGACCTCTGCTAGGAAACTGGGACTGGGGAAAAGGAAACTCAAAGACAGAGCAGCCACACCCTTTGCAATAATCTGCTCCCTCCTGAAGGTTAAAGCTTGTCATTTTTTGATTTGCTGGAAATGATTGGTGTTTCCTTTGTTCTCCTTTGCGGTGGCTGCTCTGATAAGCCCTGAGGGATGCTTTCCTTGGACAGATCTGGAACAATTACAGCAAAAGAAATAAGAAAAGTAGACACATATCCTGTTTTTCCCTATGCCATTTTTGTTAATCGGCTATTTGACTGGGGGCCCTACCTCTCTTATTGCTGAGAACTTTACACAGCTGCAAACCCAGAAATACCATCCACTGTAGAGCTATGTGGTCTGACCTTTTGGTTTCTGGAGAGTTGGCCTCTGGGTCTGGTACAGCTCAGAGATGATAGTTGTTTTGGTGCCTGATGTGATGCTTGTCCCCAGCACAGAGCCCTTTCCACATGCAGCAGAGCAGTAGGGAGACTTTCCAGTGGCTTATGGGCTGCAGTCAAGTGTGTGAAGTCTCTGTGCTGGGCTTCTCTGTGCAGAAATGCCATACAATAGCCCTTACTTCCTAGCAGTGCTCTGAGGCTTGTCTGTATGTTATGAAGTGCTGAGATGCATGGAAAAGAACCCCTCCCTGGAAAGGCACAGCCTGAGTGCTTGTGACCTCCATTTCTTTGAGCTGCAGGGCTTGGAGGTAATGCTTCTTGCTACACAGTTTGCTTACAGTGCAGTTTACTCAGTCCCAGAAAGCTGGATGCATCTGTGATGGCTATGAGCAGCTGTTAGAACACAGAGCAAGAAGAAGGGGACCACAGACTGTCTGTGCAGAGCTCAGATCAATGTGAGCATTGCTGTGGGGCTCCTATGACTTCGTGTCCCAGGCCTGCTCACAACACACTATCCTATGCTGTCTAAGGGAAGTGAGTCCAAGGGAACACAAGAAGCCACCGATCCCATCCCTTCCTCCTCCCCCAGCCCCTACAACTTAGCTAATGGTGGTGGCAGCGCACACACTCAGTGCACCCCAAGATGCTTGGGATGCCCCATAAACCATCCCTGCCGTCTTTCCCAGCTGGCACACAGCTGACAGGAGCAACTGGAGGGAGATACCAGCGGTGCTGCTCATAGAAGTCCAGATGAAGGACTGGAACACCTGTTGGCACCAGGAAAAATGTTTGCTATGGGATGTTCGGAATTACAACCTGTGGTGCACGTGGCTGCCCACATGCGCAGTTTCCTCATCACTGCAAGTTGAAAAGGCAGGTGATGAATGGGCCAGAGCAAGCCAAGAGCACAGCGAAGGCAGCAGACCCAGCCCTTGCCATGCAGAGGAGGTGATGTCTTGCAAACTGTTCTCTTCAATACCTGGATGTATCACAGTATTGCAAGGCATTTCCTCCTTTTCACTGCACAGAGATATAAAATAGATGCTGCTTCCTCTTATCCTCAGATAAAATCCTTGAGCAACAAAGTGTTCTTCTGCAAGAATGGATCCTTCCATTCAGAACAGGAATAGATGTGGTTTTAAAATACAGAGTGTGAATTTGTGGCCATAGGAAAATCAATGACAGATTTTCTGTTGAATTCCTCTCAAAACTTAATGCAGTTCCTACCCTGGGCAAACCCAGTTCAGGCCAAAGGACCCCACCACTGAGGTGAGCTGGAACAGGTGCATGATGAAGAAATCCAAGCAGGGGACTTGGCATCGTGTAACTGCTTGGCAGGGAGTAGCTGGTCCAAGGGGCAAGATCTAAGCTGCCAGGAGGTGCTCAGCCTGAATGTCTCTCCCAAGCTATGCCCACCAACACAGCCCCCATCCCAGAGCTGCTGGGAGTTGGTAGCTGTGGAGCTCCTACCAAAACCCATGCTTCGGTGCTGAATTCCCTCTTTTTTCACTTAAAATACCTGAGATGCTTTGAAAAAGGGCAGGTTTCCAGAAAGGGCCAAGCCCTTATCCTGGGAAAATCAGCTGCCAGGAGTGCGTGTGGTCAGACCACCACCTTGCTCCTCATCCCTGGGCTGTTTTGGTGCTGGTTTGGTGTGCACCTCTTGAGGCACACATGGACTAAGAGACTTGCTGGGATGGGTCTTACTATCTGTGTGTATGCGAAGCCTAGGATGGGGCTTGGGCTTTTCAAAAGGAAGAGTTAAATGTCAAGACAAAAGGCTGGTTCTCTGGCACCACAAAATAAAGGCTTTAATGTCCTATTAAGTTTTGTAACATCTCCTTCATCTGAAATTTCTTTGAGCCCAAACCCAGTCTGGGGGTGTAATGAATTCAGTGTTCTCCCTTTATTAGACAGCTGCAGTTTTGTAAACATCCCCAAATCCACGAGGCACTGTAGTAGTTGTCGATCAGCTGCCTATCTCCAAACGCAAGAAGAATCCTGGATCCTGCTCCCAGCCACAGAAAACAAGGCTTCAGGATTCAGATAACAGCCTTGTTTGTGGGAGGGAGACTCACCAGGTGCATGGATTGGGTCTGAACTGGGGCAAGCTCAGTGTCTTGAGTGTCTGCTGGGACACAGCCCTGTGAGCTAAGTGCTGCCTGAGCTGGCTGTGATCCCAGCAGTCATGGGATTGGAAATCATCACCAGAAATTGCCTGTTAAAAATTAAAACGTAGGCAAATAGCCGTAAATCAAGGTGGGCTGTGTAGAGGTGTGTGTTGGTCAAAGAGATGGTTTTCAGCAGCAGGTTGGTGCCAGAGGGCTTCCCTGTGAGCTGAATGTTGGCCAAACAGATGCAATGTAGAGGTAAGATTTAGGAACTGGAGCTGTTTAATGGAGTCTCTTTCAAACTGTGTTTCATGACTGCGGGGCTGTTTTCTCCAGGCCAAGTTGCTGAGTCTCAGGGGTGTTGCTTTGTTGTTTGCTTGTGCTGGGTTTTGTTGTTTTAGGGTTTTTTTATTTAATCTCATGTCTTTCTTTAATAGCTGAGATAACAGGTTTAGGTCTGAATCTCCTGGGAAAATTCTAAAATTGGCACATAAAAAACCCAGTAGATTTTAAGAATTACAAATGCTTTATGAAACCTGTACACACATTTAATTTGGAGGCGATTCTGCAGATGTAGCACATCTTGGCAATTGTTTTCTCCCTTTTTTAATTTCCTACTAAGAACATCATTCATTAGGAATCCTCCTGCTTTGTTCCCTGTGTGTGTTCCTTACGTGCTCTCCTGACCCTCTCCCAGTGGTGCCCAGAGATCTCTGCAGCACCCATCTGTGTTTCTGCAAACTGAGCGGGCGAGTGTCTGGCGTGTTGAGTGAGTCAGCTCTGCACACCTGACATGTGCAGTGGCTTAAAATGGAATCACCATGGTTTTCTTGGTCTCTAAGCCCAACCTCCAACACCTTTTCCACCTACTGAGCACAAAGAGGAAAGGCTTGGCTGGGCGTTCAGTGGGACCACGGCTGCTGCAGGTGGCATCACAGAGCAGGGAAAGGGTCAGAACTGTCACGCTTCCCATTTTGCCAGCTCTGTGGGGATGGTTATGCTGAACGAGACCCTTGGCTTGTATGTGGGTAGGGACATTGGCCTTGATCTTTCTGTCACCCTCGTTACATGCAAGGGAGTTGCATCAGGTTTAAAGTCCGTATGAGAGATGAATCAGACGTTTCTCACTATTATTTTTCCTGTGGTTATATATGAGTGAGCAATAGCCCCAGCTTTGTGCCAGGAATCCACCTTGTGTTTAGCACTGGGCTACAGAGAGGTATGCTATGCCCATTTGCCCTTTGGGTTTTTGTAAAGGTAGATCTGCTATTCATTACACGCTGCATTACGTATTGCACTGCACATTAAACAAATTGCTAGACATTTCTGCACTGAGCCTCTTTTGCAAGAGGTCTAAGCTGAAGCCTCTTGCAAAGTTTGGTTTTCTGAATTAAAACAGCTACTGCGATTTTTTGGGGGCAGGGGAAGCTACAGCTCCCTAGGCTACCTGCTTTGGAAGGAAAACCAGGCACCATATGCAATGTAGCTATTGCTTGCTCTGTCTCAAAAATGCCAAACTATGGGAGAGAATTCGTCCCACCAAACGCCCACTAAACACATTTTTTAAATCTGGTTTCTCAGCCTTTCAGGAAAGGAGAAGCAAAATCTAGCTATGTTCTTCTTGCCTGCTGGAACCGGGCCTCGTTTCATGGAATTAGATGGCTAAGGAGGAAAAAAAATATATCCAAGGCAAAGATGCTATTCTCAACAAAGGGAACAGTATATGCAACAGCTTCTGCAGCATTCCTGCAACATGATGTCTTTCCCTGCAGACTCTCAGTTAGGGATTGATTGTCCACACAGAGAATTGCCCGATTCAGAAAGGCTTAAGGCACACTTCATGAACTGTTTGCTAAGAGGATGAATAGATGGGCATGTGTGTATATAAATCTATAAATCGTGGCTTGTTCTGCCCTGAAGAGGACAGCTGAGGTTGGATTCTTTGTCAACTGATTTCATGCTCTCCAGGCTAGGGATAAAGGCAGCAGTGTTCTGCACGTGGGGTCAGGACTCGATGCCACAGCTCTGGAACGACAGTTTGTGGAAGATGGGAGATAACATTAATAGTGAGTGCTGGACCTGACAGCAGGACAACATTCACGTAGCTATGACGCGTTCGCACCTAAGGGAAAGTCCACAGTTTGTCTCGTTTGGGTTCTCCTTTATCCCAGTGGGATTTTTTTATAAGAGCAGCACATAGGTTCTGACTCGGAAGCACCAGGTGTTTGGTGGCACTGCTCTCAGTCCTGTCCTTGCTCACTGTGCCCAGTGCTGTCCCTGCTCAGCAATGCTTTGCCTCCTGGGGGTATTGAGGAGCTCAGCCCTGGCAGAGGCACATCCAGAGTGCATGAGAGCTGTGAGTCATCTCCCCTTGCTTGTGCTGTGTGTGGTGCAGAGGATGTGCAGAAGAAAAGGCTTTGCTCGTTCCTGTGTAGCTCTCCATGCATCTCTCTGGCCCTTGTGTGCGTATTTTCCCACAGTGACGTGCATGGTTCTGTGCACAGCCCAGGCACGATGGGTGCAGAGATGTGGGTTCTGGTGGGCTCTGCTCTGTTCCAGCCCTGAACAGCTGTAGCCTTGCTCCCGACAGCTGTCACAGCAGCATGGGATCCTCTGTGCACAAAACTTTCTGTTTATACATCAAATGCCAGCCACCGAGGGTCAGCTCCCTTTCGCTATAAAATGTATGAAAAGATTGAGAATGTTGGGCAAGGAGTGAAAGATCTTTTTTTCTTTGATGGTTTTCTGGGCTATCCATTATTCCTCCTTTCTCTTTCCTTTTTCTATTTGATTTCAAAGGAATAACTCTCAAGTAAGAACTTAAGAAGTTGGTTCCATGCTTGGAATATATCAAGGTATTACAGAAGGGTGTTTTGGTTTGTTTTGTTTTCACACGAGCTCTTAAGACAGAAACCATTACCAGCTACTGCATTTGAAAGTCATTGCCCTGGCTGGGGAAATGAGTAATGGGAGAGAACTTGAAGCACGGATGGACATCCCATGTTTGCGTTGCTCTGTACTCATCCCTTCCCCACGGGTGACCTCTCCATGCCTGCTGGCTGGGAGGGGTGGCCATCAGCCCCAGCTCTGACACATTTGCCTTGGCAGGAGGATGCTGCTTTTCAAAGAGCTCAGAAGATGCTCTCCTGCCAACAAACAGAGACTGTGGGTTTAATTTCTTCTGAATGGGATTTTTCACTCTGGGAGGATTTCTCTGTCTCTCCAAATTCCTCACTTAGTATTTAGGTCCTAACATTCGTCTTCCTGGCTGCTCCTTGCTAGCAGCAGACCATTGACTGTGCAGAGTGACGCAGACGAAGCCACACCAGGCAACCAGCCCTCCTGCTCACCCGGGCAGCCCGCACCTGGGGGGCAGCAGGAGCTCATCCTGCTTCTGTCACTGTCTCTCTTCCCCTTTGGTAATAAGTCCTTTCAGCTCCAGAGCCAGTCTGGACTGCATTACCATGCAATGCTTGAGAGGGCATCTGCAAGGGTTCTTATTTATCTTCTGTGTGTCAATGTTTCTCAGAAATTATTTCCCCGAGAGCTGCAGTTTGCAAATCAGTAGGTTTCCTGTTAGCACTTCCTATTCCTCATGCTCCTGAAAGTCATTCGTTACCCTCAATTAGCTTGTGGCTGGTATACAGCATGCAGAGATCATGCCCTGGGAATTTCTGGTAGTACTGCTGGCCATCAGCCTGCTGCATCCAAAACAAACTGCTTCTGCTTTTCTCCTCCTGTTAAAATAATAATTTGCACTTCAGTACTGTTCTTCCAATCTCCTGTGCAAGCATCAGCTCACCCTGCTGCTACACACGGGCATGCAGCTGGAGCAAGCAAGGCATACAGCAGGTAACTTGTCTGCAAAGGTCACACTGCAGAGCAGTTGTAATTTGGACAACCTGCTCCTTCCTTCCTGCTCCGGTCACTGCTGTGCAGTCAAAATTAGGAGATTATAATGCATAACCCATGCTGGCGTGCCGGGAATTCTCGAAATCATATTATACTGTCACATAAATTGATGACTCATTTGATAACACAGCCCACAACCAGTTCCTTTATGTTAAAATTACGTGGACAAGACTGGGTTGAAGAAGAAAAAAAGAGAGCTTGTTATGTGTGTGATGAATGCTGAGTTAGAGATGCTTTCCTTGAAAGAAACAGGGTGTGGGGGGGGTATTTTTATTTTGGCTGAAGCTGAAGGAGCGTTTGTGAGTATATTTGTTGACAGCGGTGCTTGGGACCAGAGACGCTGACATTCCACTAAGAATAATAGGAACTGCCTCTGTTCATTGCTAAATTGGAAATTCTTCCTTACAGGGGCCCAACCCACCCGCTGCCCCCGCCAAAGGAAAGGGCATCCATCTGGGCCGGGAGGATGGGGCACCCCCAGCAGAGCTGTGTCTGTGGAACCACAGTGCCTTCTCCCCATGCCAAAAGGAAAGGGCAGGGAGCGACACGAGCTGGTGCGTTTTGGTCCTCTGGACAGCAAGCACTGTCGTCTGTGTGAGTGGACACTGTTCCTCTCAAAGGCACAGTGGGATTGTTTGGCCATGGGTCACCTCTAGTCCAACACCATTCTGCTCTGTCTCCCAGAAAATGTGCTTTAACGTCCCCGGTTTGGGTCAGTGAACCTCACAGTGGCCACATTTCCATCAGGCAGCAAAGGAAACAGCTTCAATGGCCAAGCAGTCAAGGCCAGTTCACGAAGCTCTTGGGAAGGTGTGGGTTTTCCTACTGCTGCACTGGAAGCTCCCGCTTCCCTTGATTTCTTTAATGGAAAAAAGAAAGTAAAAGCCAGTTTCTGTGTGACCTGCGGGGGACCCTGTGCATCCTGTGCTAGTGCTGGAGCAGGGAGGGAAGCAATGGAAAGCGATTGCTCACAGCAGTTGGAACGTGTGGGTGGCAGGACGGCGTGGTGCCGTGCTGGAGGACGCTCTGTACACACATCCCTCCTAAACAAATACCTCCCAAGTGCGTGCTGTGGGAATTCAGGGAACAGCTTTTTTGCTTCTCTCCGAGAGGGAGTGGGACTCGTTAGTTCTCTCCTTCCAGAGGAGAGGTGCTGAGGCTGGGAGATGAGAAATAGCTGTTCTTATCAGTCAGATGCGCTGTGTCCCCGGGCAGCTGCCTGAGCCAGCAGTTTGGGGAGAGGAAGCACAAGGTGCCAGCGGGAGTGACCTCCATAGGGGGAAGCACGTCTTGCCACTCAGCAGTACAGAAACAAGCTTTTTGCTGTGCTGTCAGTAGGAAGGAAGCCGTTTTGGTGACACTGCTTGGTGTGTTGATGCTGGATGCATGCTTGTTGCAGTAGGTGTGCTCCATGTCATCGGTGCCATCCCAGGGTAACTGTGTCCCAAGCCAAATGCTTTAAGATGTGGTGATATCTGCATGCTGGAAGAGTGCTCGAGGCTCCAGCCATCACCTCACGTATTTTTTCATGGTATCTTCCATCTGTAACCTCTGAAAATTCCCAGGAGCTCCTGCTCAGGGTGGGAGGGCTCAGAGTGAGATGTGATGGAAGTGCTTTGGACCATCTCAATGCTCCTGAGAGCTGGGATGAAAGGAATGGGTGCTCCAACTGTCTACTCAGAGTTAGAGCCACAAAAGAAAGAGAAGAAATGAAGGTGTGGGGGTGTGAAACTGGAGCGAGAGGGGACAGCCCTGGGGCTGTGGAGCAGTGCTAAGTACAGATCTGGAGGCGAATGCTTGCAAGCAGCAATCTGACCTCCATTAAAAAGATCTGGGGAATCCCTAAAGGTGACAAAAGCAAAAGGATGTGGGAATGGGATGAGAGAGGTTTTTAGTGGAGCTCGCCTCTGAACATGACAGAAGTGGCCAACTGGGAAAGGAGAGCAGAACTGTGCTCTCCAGCAGCACCCAGTACACAGCTGCAGGGAGATCAGCAGGAGTGGGGGGCTGCTCTGCAGGGCAGGGATGGACAGATGTGTCAGGTTTAACTTGCTGCTGCAGAAAGAGCTGAGCCTGGCATCACTTACTGCCATCTGTTAGATACACATCTATGATGGCTGAACGGACATACCTTACATCTCACATTGTCCCACATCCTAAAAAGCCCAAGCCCCAAAGGGACTGATACAGCCAGTGCAGCTCATTTAATGTCCTAAGGAGAGTTACACCTGAGGTTGCTGTCAGTTGGTAGAAATGTAGCCGTGCTTTGAGTTACTGCCATCTCTGGAGCCACTATGTGTACATTTCTGTGAGAGCTACCACTGGGTACAGCCCATGCCATTTGTGAAAGGTCGATGTGGTACAGGAGGGTTTGAATCGTATCCCTGTCTGTAACAACCCGTAGGTGGAATTCACCCATGTTTGATTCAGAAAGAAGGTTGACTGTCTGCTCCTTTTATTGTCCCAGATTTGAGAGGTGACTGAAGTGAGCTGGGCAGTAGATGTCTTACAACAGTGTAATACAGAATGCCTTTCTGATCCTTCTTCTCTTGCATGCCATTATCCTTATGGGGGACCCAGAAGGCACAGAAGCAGCAGTGTAGTATGTGTGGCTCAGTGCAGCTGATCCCATGGGCTGATCCCCACACAGGTCCATCTGGGGCTGCTCTGGTCAGAGCTCTGCTCTGAGCTGCTGCTAAGCGACCTTGTGTGTGCCTCCTGCACCTTGGTTTCATCACCTGTAAAAAAAGAATAATGTCACCCACCTCATCTGCAGAATGGTTTAAGATCTAGTAATAAAAAACACTAGGGAAGAGCTTGGATGCTATTATTTTTTATGTCTGGAAGTGAGAATGCGGGTAGTAAAGCAGAGGACACATACACAGGTCATCCCGTCCCTTGGTCAGCACGAGGGGGCCAGAGGGACAGGGATTTTGCAGTGAAGCAGCCATCTGCCAGGCTTACAGAGGAAATCACTGAAGCGTGCTATCGATAGTTACCCAAACTTGCTGGAGCAGAAATAATTTCAACATGCTAATGAGCTCTTACCGTGGTGCCTTGCTCTGGGCAGTCCATGTCCTTTCTAAGATGGTGATGGTGCCCCAACCCTGCAGACATGGTCAGGCTTGGAGGGGCTGTGGGCACTGACGGAGCTGTGTGTGTCCCTGTTTGCTGCAGGGGGTTGGACCAGGTGGCCCTTAGTGGTCCCGTCCGACCCAAACGATTCCTGCAGCTGAGTGGTGGTGACTCCACATCTCCTTTCACTCCCTGCTCAGTGTCATCCTATGGTTCCCTTGTACTTCCTCACTGTGGTTTCTGGAGAGAACGAAGTCATCCTCACCAAACTATTTCTCACGCTCATTGTTTAGCGTCGTGCAAAGCGGTTATTTTAACAAACCCTACATTCTTACAGTGCCAAGAAGTAGGAGTGCTGATTGCGTTCCTGGAGGCTGCCTCTGTTGTCCTTAAGGATACTCACTGCCATTTCATTGTCTTCTATTTTTGTCCCTATTTGGGGGGCAGGAAGGGCTGGAACACCCTTGGGTGAGGCACTGACCGCCCTGCGTTGCTGGGGACAGGCTGTGGGAGGTGGCACACAGCTGAAACAGGGTGAGCATGCCCGCTGCCTTGGCAGCCACAGAGCCCCGCTGCGAGGACCCCTGGGTGCCGCTGGCTCCAGAGCCTCGGTTAAGCCCTAAACAACTGCCACTCCCCACCGAGGGAAACTGCTTGGGATTAGCCAAAGCCTCGGGAGTGAAGCAAGGACTTTCCCCTCCGTGAGCACAGCTCTGCTTCCCTCCCCTTCTCCCTGCAGGGCAGCCTCATGCCTGGATCACAGCTCTGCCCTCCCGCAGCTCCTGTGTCGAAGCACTGGGAGACACGTGCTAACCTGAGATGACAGCAGACGGGGGCAAGCGCTTGTAAGAACAGCTGCTTGTGTCTCCTTTGATAATCCCATTTTTAACAAATCCCCGCGATGGCACAAAATACTGGAAATTAGGTTTGTCTGTCCCCTCTCATCTCCTGAGCCACACGTGACCCGCTCAGACGATCTAGGGATTAAAGGCTTGGCGGTATTTCAGCTTCCTTGCAGTAGATCTGAGCCTGCTCTGTGCCGGGCTGCTGGCTCTGGGCTTTCCCCCTCATCCCACTTTGTCGGGACACGCGACAGGCGTGACCTCTGTCAGGGCACCAAGGGATCCCGGTGTCAGCTGCAGCGCGTTTCGCGGCTCTGACCTTCCCACTTCTCCATCCTTACAATAAGAAGGCAGCCTCAGGGAGGAGAGACCTGGCGGCATCACCCCTCAGCGCGAGTGAAGCCGGGAGGAAAGCGGGACCCTGCGCCGTCACGGCTGAGCTGAGGAGGAGGAAGGGCCGCGCCACCAGTCTCGGCAGCGCTGCGCTCCGGGCTGTGGGTGTCCTCCGTCACCGTGGCATCGGTGGGCTTCAAGCTAAGCCATGAGCTGCCCACGCGGCGTGCCCGTTAGCGCCCTCGGTGCCGCGAGGTGGGGAAGCGGAGTGCCTGTGCCCGGGGTCACGAGTGGCACGGGGGGCAACCCTGAGCCCCGCTGACCCCGTCTCTTTCCCCGCGGGGCGGAGCGCGGCCCCGGCCGTCCCAGCGAGGCAGGAAGCGGGGGCTCGGCGGGGCGGGGCGGGGGGCGGCGCGGCCGGGCTGGGCGCGGAGAGAAGCGCGGCGGCGGGAGGAGGCGGGCGCTGTCCATGGCCCTGCCGAGCTCCGGGCTCCGCCGCGCCGCCGAGCGGAGCGATGGGCAACACGGTGCACAAGACGCTGGCAGGTAGCGAGGGGCTGCGGGGCGTCCCGGAGCGGGAGGCGGCGGGGGAGGGCGGGAGGTCCTCGGCAGAGCCGCTCGGAGCGGGGACGGAGCGGCGGTGATGTTCCGTGGGTGGTGCGGTGGGCACGGCGCGGGGATGCTCGCGCGGCTTCGGCCGGGTGGGAGCAGCCGGAGCGGCGGAGCGGAGCTGTTCTCGCTGCTCCGCTAGGGATCCCTGCCTGCCCGGCGGGTGCTGTCAGCGCCTCTCTGCTTCATTTCCTCCTTTTCTCCCTCTTCTGCCGCTGCTGCTTCTTTTAACGCAACTTTGTGATGCGGGGAGCCACCAGTTGTTGGCGGGCACCAGAGGAAAGGCGTTGGGAAGCAGCACTGAAATGGGTGGTAGCCCGCCCCGGTTTTAATCTGATCTTTTAGCTAATTCTGTTCTTAACACAAGATCCGTTTTTCGTCGCAAGTTTGTAATTGCTGGGCTTTTTTCTCCTCAAAGTCGGTGGTCCCTATAGTATCAACAGTACCGAATTGCTGAGCACTTGCCCATCTGTATCTTCAGCTAGTTTGCTTGGCTTTTCTTTGCTCCTGCATTGCATCCTTTGTACTTCGGGCTCCCGTGAATAAAAAGGGTATTATTAAACTTATTTAAGAAGCAGCAGGACCTACCAAATGCACACACATGTCCCTCTGTAATCGTCCAGAGAGCTGAATATAGAAATAAAGGGAAAAATGGATTTGCATTTGGATGTGCCTTCCAAAGAGGCTACTTGGGACCTTCAAGGCACAAAAGAAAGCTTCTGGCTTGTGGTTTGGCTATGAACCTGTCGTTAGATTGCTGGCTGTAATCTTGTGCATCTCCTCTCTCACTCTGTTACATTTAAATGGGAAATCAGATTATTTCTCGAGGAGGAAGTTTACATTTTTTAAAAACACCTTGCAAATCGGGGTAGTGAGGAGTGCATAACCTTGGAGAAAATGCTTTTCGTGGGTCAGCTTTTCAGCTGGAGGCAATGCCAAGGGACGTATGCCAAAAGCCCGGAGAGCCATGGCTGGAAAATGGGGTCGGATCCCCTGGGGACCACAGGGTCTCGCTGTGAGCTGTTGTGCAGGAGCTGAGCTCTGTGCCTGCTGTTGCTAGAGCTGTCTCTGCTGAGCAGCCTTCCCATGCACAGCCTCACACACGTGAAGTTATAAAAAGGGATGACATAAGTGGTACCGCAGTTCTGCGATGAAGGAGTTCCGCGTGGCGCTTTGAGAAGTCGTTGAGAAAGAGGAAAAAGTTTGATGGAAAAAAAAGCTTACAGCCTGATTTATGTAGACCTCCCAACTCTAACATCATTCTCGTGGCCTAGAAAGTCTCGGCCCCATCCTGCCAGGTGGAGGCTGTCTGCGGAGCGTTGCCTTGCTGGGGAGAGTCCATTTGCAGACATTTGTCAAGTTGCGCAAAGCCACGCAGGACAGTTGGACGTTGTTTGCTGACTCACCGATAGATGCTGAAGGCATTTCTCCCCACACAGAGCTGTGTCCTGTTGGTAAGGAATAATGGCAGTCAGAGGGAGCTGCTGTAGCCCATGGCTGCAGAAGAGATTTTGGCCGTTGGCCGTTCTGAAGTATGAAAATGTGTTTTCTGGAGTTGGACACAATTCAGCAGTTTTTCATATTGATCTTCTTGGGTGCACTGTTTGTGTTTCATTAGTCAAATGGCATTAGGGAGGGAAGTGGGCTGAGGGCTGCTCTCGGAACAGGAGATTTGAAACGGCAAAGTTTTTCTGGAAGATGGAATGATTGGAGGGAGTCCTACTAGGAAAAGCCACGGCTGTTCAGAATTGCTCAAAGATAATCAATCAGAATTAAGTCTTTCCTTTTCTTTGTCCAATGTGCACCACTTTTTTCACCCTAATGGGCTGAGCTCTGCATTTTCACTCTTGTTTTAGCTAACAAAGGAATTATTCTTCGCTCAACGTTCAATAGATTATTTAAACATAAAATGAAAACGAAACTCCTCCGAACCAATATTTGCCTACTTGTTATGTGAAACTGATCAACAGATGAAACCTACACACGTTGTTCCACTTTTGCTTTTTCCTTCACCATAAACAGGTGAAGGTGGAAAATGACTTCAGTTGCAGAGGAAATGTGGAGGGGCCTTCATTCTTAGGCTCCTAAAAAGCCAAACCATCAACAGTTTGGGTTTTATGCGTAAGTGTACATACTCTTCTCAAATAGCGGAATTAAATTCTAAATCCTGTTGAACACAATTCAATTCATTTTGAAATCCAAATTTGTTCAAAGAGGTTTTCTGCGCCCGTTGCAGCTCTAAATCCTCTCTGTCCACATTTCCTTTCAATGACAGAAGAGCACACGCCGTCGACGTGGGAGAAATTTGTATCGGGAGCTTGGGAATCTTGTGCTTGCCAAGTGCCTCATGGTTAACACACAACGGATGAAGGCATTGTCAAATTAGCAGCAAGGCTTCTACCCGGAGCGGCATTGAAATGAGCAATAGGCACAGGCTAACAAGAGGCAGCTTCTATATTTGAACCGGTTGAGGAGGCATTGGGATGGAAGAGGGCTGAGATGTGTCAGACGCGCTGCACAGTGGCCCCGGGCTGCGTGCTGGTGGAAGTGCTCTTATCGCGATGACAGCGGCTGCGGGGTGGCATTCCTCCATAGGTGCCTGCTCCTCGCCTCCCAGCCCTCCCGGAGCACGCTGTGGGAATTCACACTCGGGTGTCCATAGGCTTTTTGCCTTCTGCTCCTTGCCCGTTGTTGAGGATAATTTGCAGGCAGGCAGTTGGGCAAGAGCGAATTCCTGGTGACTGAGGCACTCGTTTTTCTGTCTCGTACAGGTGACGAACGGGCCGTGCAGCATTGCAGCTGACGGGAGGAACTTGTCCCGACATGCAGGGTGGGTGGGGAGGCCGGGAGCAGTGCACCCTGCTGCGGGGTTGCGTGGCCCTGCTGATGCTGGGGCTGCTGTGGATGGTGCTCATTTCTCCACGCTAATTGCTTGCCTTGGGCGCGAAGAACAGGGATCCCTATGAGGACAGGCAGGCTGGGAGAGGGTAAAATAGCCCTGACCTGGAGAAGCCCTTCACGGAGCTGGAAGGTGTGGGAGATAGGAGGGGTGAATAATGAGCAGCAAGTGTCCTGCAGTGGTACCAGGGACAGGGGACAGCTGGACAGAAGGGCAGGAGGCGAGCAGAGGACACTGCAGTTGGGATGCAGTTGTTGATCCTGGCCCAAATAGAGCCGTCGGTATTTAACAAAGGAGCCAAATTCCCTTTTAAGAATCCGGCTGGGATTTGGGTGCAGCGCTTCTCCCACAACTGCGAGGAATACCAAGTATGAGTGGCATTTGTGACTGGTAAACAGGAGAGAGAATGGGGCTTGTTTTAGGAGAAGTGGCTTCAATTTCTTATTTTTCAGAGATTATTTTGTATTCTTAAGAAAAACACTTTTAATGCTTAACTCTTTCCCAGCAAGTCTGAAATCCCAATTGTTAAACCTCTCGTGGGCTGGTGCATCAACCTCTGAATTGGCTCCAAGTGATGATGGTCAGAGGGTCCCAGGTACAGCAGAGCAGCAGCAATCCTTAGCTTGTGGATAAAATATATTCCTGTGCATCCTTTTTAGTATCCTCTGCCCATTATCTTAATGTACACTGCTCTTTTGAATGGAATGAGTAGCAGTGACCACTCAGTGGGAAGAAATCCCTCTGCAGTTTCCAGGGGTAAAATCTCAGATTCAAGAAGCGTTTTTGTTTAGATTTGTTCTCTTGTCTCTCCTCCCTGTTTAGCTGCTAGTGATACACTCTAGGAGGAGTTGTCAGTGCTGTGACAGCTCAGTAAGGTTCCTGGTTTGGTTCCAGCTTGACTTCAGCAAAACTACAGAATAACACTTCAGGTGCTCAGGTCTGAGTGCAGAAGGTGTCTGCTCAGCCTAGTTCTTGGTTTGGGTTCGGTTCCTCTCTGTGATTACAGGTGTTTGTGCTGCCCCTCATTACAGCCCCATTCTTCCTGCTCTCCTGCCTCTCTCATCCCAGGAGCTGAGCTTTCTGGAGTCTGTCACTGATTTTGCTGCCCACTCCCTGTGCGACCTTTGAGCAAGTGGCTTTATCTCCCTGCGTCTCTTTTTGTAGTTGGGGAGGTAGGCAGTGCCAGCTCACTTGGGCATACGAGAGTTAATTAATTAACATGCAGACATGAAGCATCTCCAGGAGAAAGGTCACAGAAGTGCAAAGAATAGATTAATTCACTGCTGCCTTTGTAGCTTTCTCCTTTTCCACTCTTCAAAAGGAAACCTGTGAAACTGCTCAGCCCTCGCCGTGATTTAGAGCTGGAACAGGTTGATCTCATACTGAGGACTATCTTTAACCAGCCTCGCACAGCACATACCCAAAAATGTGCCACAGCCAACTGGCATGATTAATTCCACGTTGCCATTGGCATCTGTGGTGGTGTGGCACTGGGGCTGGCAGGCCAGCACTCGGCGGGGCAGCACTGCACAGAGCTGTGCCCGCAGCCCTTGGGGCTGCCAGACACAAGCAGCACGTTGCCAAGTGTGTCATCAAAGCAGGGCACACTTTGCTGCTCTCCATGCTGGGCTGTGTCGTGCAGGTACCTTCCCTCCTGTTTTATAACTCTGAAAGGGAATTGCTGTAGGAGGAGGTAGAGTATCTGGTAATTGGCACTTTTTCATTTCTCCAGTGATTGCTATAGGTAAAGATGTGTGTGTCACCATCAGACCCTTACCATGCTACATGGAGGGCTATGGTTGTAGGCTATGCTGATGGAGAGCCCTCACCGCAGGCAAAGGAAATTGCTGCTTCCCATCCTGTGAAGGTTTGACAGCCTATGGAGGTGCTTAAGTGTGCTTAAGGTGTTTAATTTGAGGCAGTCAAGTTTGAATGTGCAGGAATTAATGTTTACTTGGCATGCAAAGGATGAGTCACTTGAAAGCTTATGCCATGCTTTTCTTTCCATTCTAGTAAGGATCCTTCTCACATATCACATTCAATACTTTTTCTATTAGGAACAAAAAATAAGCACCTTGCTCCTCATTAGCCCCACTGCATTTAGCATTCAGGCTGATTGAGTTTCCGAGTTGCCATTTCAGACATTCACTGTCCTGCTGTACCGTTGGCCTTGGGAGAAAACATTTTCTTCCTCAGCAGCTTCCAGGGAGGGTCACACAGGGCAAGTGTGCATGAGGTGGGATGTGCCAGGCAGGGGCAGAGCTGGCTGGAGCCACGAGCAGGGACATGCGTGGGGTGGTGAGGTGCGATGAGGCCAGATGTGATCCCTGGAACACACGTCAGCTCTCACCCCAGCTTCCTCCTGGCGCAGGTGTGTGCAATCTCCTCCATCTCTTTGCCTTCCCATCTGCCTATCCCTTTTGTTCTCCTCTCTCGTGCCCACAGCGTTTTGGCTCCCTGTGCCCTGTGCGAGCACCTTCCCGGCTGCTAACAAGCTGGCTCGGCTGGGGCTTCCTGGCACCAAAGCACAGCATGGCTGCTGCTTCTCCAGGCTGTACCCAGAGGCATATGCACATCAGTAGCTTGCCATGTCCTCAAGGGTAGTGGTCACTGTGCGTGTTTTGGTGGCCTTGATGCCCCTAGCTGCTGCCACCACCCTGCAGTCCTCCCTGTCCCACCTGGCTGCACAGGCAGTGGGGCTGGTTGGTGTCAGCTCCCCACGGGTCCCATGTTGAGGTGTGTGCCAGCTGAGGAGGAGGTGCGGTTCCCTTTGCCTTGTTCCTTATCTTGCTGAAGGCTGTATTTTTTTCTCCTATACATTAAAAAACATGAATCACTGGTGCTGAGACGTCTGGCTGAAAGCTGCATCTCGGTGTACCTGTGCCAGCTCCTCTCCCCAGAGCTGGTTCGCCTGTTGTCTCTGAGCACTGGGACGCTGAATTCCCGGTGTCTGAACAGATGAAGCAGGGCTTTTGGGCAGAGCGAGGGAGGGGAAAGTGATTTCTTGCTTGTTAATTTGTTTTTCCCTCTGCGTCCAGGGAGATTTCCTCCTCTGCTTTGTGTTAGCTGGGCTTGCTTTGCTGCCGGGTGCGTTTTCTCTCCCATCCTTTCAGCCCTCCGGCAGCAGAGCAGCTCAGAGCTCTCCCACCAGGAGGAGCAGAGCCCATCCCTTCCCTGCCCCATGTCTTTCTCCTTCCTACACCAACAGCACTGGCGTGAAGAAGGCAAATCAGAACGTAGCAATGACTTCTTGCTTGCTGCTGAGAATTACCCAGGAAGACTCTTTAAAGAAAAGCCATTTAACTGCGTTTCAGAGCTTTTCAGCAGGGAAATCACATTTAGGATTTTTTTAAGAGCTACTTATTCTTTGAAGAGAGGAAAATGGATGCAGTTGTGTGTGTGGGGTTGTTTTCTAGATACTTGCATAAAATACTTTCATTTTCTTGTTCCACTGTGGATATTTGCATAATAATGAGACTTTTGTATTTTAGGAATTGTCCTATTTTAACCATCCACTTGTCCTAGTCTCCTATTTTCTTGTGATTGCATTCCTGATGGCATAATGTCTTATTGCTATGTGGGAGAAATAGATAGATCACATAAAAGCAAATCTCAGCCTGTGTAACAACAACATGGGAAGGCAGGCAGGCAGACAAGGGAGAATTTCCTGAGCAAAAGTTTTCCGTCAGGTTTCCAAATGTCAGGGAAAATAGCTGTCTGATTTTTTGCCCTCCTCCATAACTCGAATATTGCATCTTCCAAACCCTGCTTGACAAGCCAAAGATAAAAGATAGAATATCCCATTTGGCAGCAGAAATGAAATAATTTCGTTCAGGTTTATCTCTCTTTCCTCAGTGATAACTACGCTGTGGCAGCAGCTTTTCTCAGCCTGCTTTCTCTTGTGGTCTCTCGGGGTCTCTGGCTTCTCAGCTTAACGTGCTTTGTAATTTATGGAGTGAAGTTCAGAAGTTATCTCCTTAGTGCGATGCTGAGGTTGAAAGCATAATTCCTAATGAGGGGAAATTGCAATTTCTTGGGGTCTTGAACTTGACACGGTTGGGCAGAGCTCTTTTTTGGTGAGAGAAAACCCTTGAGTGGAGCTGAAGCTGCAGACGCATTACTCCAGCTTGCCTCACCTCCTGCTGCCCCACAGCTGCAGCTGGCCCTTGGGACTGGCGTAAGATGCCCAGACTGGTGTCCTGATGGTGACCAAATTGCTGCCAGAGAAGGAGGGGACAAACTGCAGCACATTGCAGTTTTGGGGAGGGGGCAGGACCACACCTTGGGGCTTGCAAAGCAGTGCCATGGTGGAATGTGGGACTGAAGTGATCTGTGTCCCTGGAGATTTTATTGAGCATGTCACTCATCAGCTGGGCCCATTGGGGTGAGAGGGGCCAGGTGATCCTTAGAATCATAGAATCATTAAGACGGAAAATACCTGTAAGATGAAGTCCAGCTGTTGACCACCACCACCGTGTCCACTAACCGTGTTCCTAAGGGATGCTGCCAGGGCTGTTCTGTGGCTCTCATTGGGATGCCATCAAAAACTCCTGATGACTTCGTCCTGGAAAGTGAAAGAACTTCCAAGTATGAGATTTGAAATCGTTTACTAACTGCCTGTTGCTTCACTTATAGCATTAACCCACAAATAATGCGGTGTCCATTGGGTGGGCTTGTAAAACGGAGACAACTTCCATGCAATGGTTTGTAGGGACCAGGTGCACAATGGCAGGAGGATGCGAGCAGCCTGGCACTACCTGGCCATAAGCAGCAGGGCTCTTTGGGGCCGGTGACTGACAAATGTCACTGCGTGCCAGCAGCACTGGGGTCAGGGGGATGTGGGAACAGGGACCTGCACAGTGAGACCCCGTCAGCTGGGAAACAGAATGCGGTGGGAGAAGGCTTGCAGTCATTTCGGAATGCCAGGCATTTCGGTTGGTCTCCTCTGGAGGGGAGATGTCCTCTGAAGAACACAAGGCAGATCTTCATGCGGGCGTCTGATTTGTGAGTCTGAAATAGCAATTGCCGTGCGGTTTGCCAGCAGCATAGCAGCAGTGCTGCCAATGTGATCAAAGGGAGAGGGGGAGAAGGACAGATGCTTTGCAAGTCGCAGTTTCAAGGAAATCCATCTCGGTTAAAGTTTATAAAAACTGATCTTAGCCAGCAGAGCCTTTGGTGTGTCTTTAAATACCGCAGCCTTGAACAGCGGTCTGTACCGAGTCGTCCCTGGGGATTGATTGCTGTTTTGAGGGGACATTACGAGGGCGAGGGAAAGACAAAGCAAAATACAAACGCACCAAAAAAGACCAAATGCTGTTCAGTATCCTTAATCAATCCTTAAAGCTGGGTGTTGTTTCCAGAGGTGCCTGAGTGCCAGACCCCGGCCTTGCTCTGGCTGTGCCCTGAGCAGTGTTTCCCCGCTGCAGCCCTGAGCAGAACTCCTGCTTCACCTGTAGGTTGAGCAGCAGATGGTTTTACGTGAGACCTTTTGTTGTGCAAGAAGAGAGATTTTTGCTGAAACAAGAATGGCTGCTTCCAAATTAACTCAGCCTCCTGCTTATGTTATCCGCTCTGAAAAGGCACAAGAGCATGTACCGCAGATGCAGGAGTAGTGGTTGTGCTGCCCGTCTGCACCTTGCTTTGTTCCAAAATAACATGCATGTCTCGACAATAGATGTGGCTCACCTGCAGGGCTCGCCTGGTGCTCCTGTTTGTTTTGCTATTGCACAGTAATTAAGATATTAATTTATTTTAAAAGGTTCCAAGAAATACCTCTGCAACCGCACTGCTTATGCAAAAGAGAAAGAGAAATTCATAATTTATTGAATTTATGTGTGTTCTGCTGGGATAATTCATTGAAGAAACATAACAGAGTGATTTTTTGTATCCTAGTAACCAACTGTGGTTGTGTTTCCATGAATAATGCTCACGGTTTAGCTTGACCAGCCAAATCTAGAAAGGGAAAGTCAAGCAAATTGAATTTATCAAGGCAACAAATTACCAAGCACAGGCAGTTTTTTGCAGGTGGGAGAGAGACGTTTTTTTTCCTCCCCCATTTAACAGCAGAACCATCAGATTGACAGATGCTGTCTGGAGACCTTGACTCCACTGAGTGGAACTACAATGGAAGCTCGGGCAGCTACAAACAGAACTTCATTTGTTTAACCTCCATAATTAATTCATTGGTTAAAGAAGTCCCTTTCCCCCTCAGGCAGGAGCTGTGCTGGCTTGCACCCCTTCCCATCAGCACTATTTCCCATCTGTGCTATGGGGGTGCCAGGGCTGGGGACCCCCTGAAGCACTCAGCAATCCCCTTCTCACTCCGTTTCAGTGGTGGTAGCACTGAGCAGTGGCCCCATGGGGACACTGGGAGCACTGGGAAGAGCTTTCCCCCTACAGCGCAGGCCCCGCTTGGAACAGCTGGGATGTGTCACTCTGTAGAAGTGCTCGCATTTTTCTCTTCTAAAATTTATTTTCACTAAAAGTCAGCCCCGTTTCAGAAGCGACGTTCAAGGTATCACATTGCTTTTGAAATATCTCTTGCTTCTAGAAGTATTAAAAGCGAGCTTTAGAAGCAAAACACAAAAGGAAATTAGCACTCCAGCTCCCCGGGGATGTCCCCTGCCCTTCAGCCGCCTCAAGCATCCGGGGGCCAGAGGTGTGCTCCTCACAAAGAGGGCAGAACCACTTCTCATTTTAAACCACCCCCAGCAGTCCGTGTTTCCTCCCTTGAGGTGAACGCAGGCCTTGGGATGGGTGGGTGTAGCACACTGGGCTTTGCCTGATTGGGAGCATCTCGTTGGAGTGACAAGAGGGTCACACTGAGTGCTGTGGGGCATGAGGTGTCACCACGAGGCAGATGGCTCCTTGGGATGGAGGTGGCAGTGCCCTGCTGTGGGTGCTGGGGGGAAGCACAGCCAGGTACTGAGCTGTGTGCTCACCCTGCTGTGACTGTGCAGTGCTGGACGTCCCCTACAGACACGTGCCACCACCATCACCGCCAGCCAGCACTGCTCCAATGGCTGGGATGGTTTTAGGGCACTGCTTTGTGAGTGAAGACACTGGACCTGCAGGTCCAGCTCTGGGGGACAGCTCTCGTTTGGGCCTGTTCTGGTGGATTCAGGCTTTCCATGCATTTGGCATCCTTTTTTTTTTTTTTTTTTTCTGTATGTTTGCATATCAGAAATTGCTGGGAATGTCACGTGCATCTGGGGGACACTTGGTGCCATGAGTGTCAAAGTAGTGGATGGACAGCACGTCTGTGCCACAGCCTCACTTGTACTGAGGACCAGCAGAGGCTCCCAGCCATCAGCACAGCATTGTGGAGTCTTTGTCTGATAATAACACCAGAAGGCAACACCCAGAGAGAAACAAATTCTTTCTCTCCACGGTTTTTCTCTCATGATTTATAGGTGTGTTTTTCCAAGTAAATCCAAACAGGGCCAGTGACTGACTCTGAATTAAAGTTTGATTCTGTTAATTGAAACAAGAGCCATCTGGGTGGAAACGGGAGGTTTCAGACAGCTGTTTATATTGTTTCATTTGTGATTTCTAGAATTCCCAGTCCCGCAGTTAGCAAGGAGTGTGCTGGTTGACCATACAGTGGGATTTTATCGGCGTCAGTGATCTGTGACGAACACAAAAAATGTAAACCAGCTGTAAAAAGAGCAGCAGCTTGCACCTCTGCAGCAAACTGCTTGAAGCCACAGAGTGTGCTCTGCTGAGCGATGGTCCGAGCTCCGATCCCGGAGGTGGGGAGGTGTGATGCAAAGCCGTGCTGCGCTCAGCCTGCCCCTCTGAGCTTTGAGGCTGTGGGGCTTTCTGTAATTCACACATTAGCTCCCATCTCTCAGGAGTGATTCCTCCCTTGGAAGGAGGGAGTGACAAAGTGCTCTGCCCTTTTTCTTGGCTAAAAAAAAAAAAAAAGAAGTTTAATCTTCAGCAAAGGGAGGAAACGTCTCACACCTCCAGGGTTCTCTCTTTGTCATCTTCTGGACGTGGTGCCACAAAGGGAGAGAAAAGGGTGAGAAAAGGGTGGAAGGTGTCTGTTGAGCTGTGCTGGGATCCAATCCTGCCGGTATTGAGAAGATTGACATGGAGGCTTAAAAATAAACCTCTTTCTTAAATCCTTGTGTTGAAATAATTGAAGGTCTTTGAGCTGAAGAAAGGGGCTGAGGTCACTGTGTGTCCAGCACTGGTATGACTGTATTTTCTTTTGTTTGGACAGTTTAATGTCTTGAAGTGGCTCTTGTTTCCTCTTATTAATTCCTGTAAATATCGTGGAAAAGGATCTCAGGGCTCAGCCATGTGGCAGCCAAGCGTTGCACAACTGTCCGTCTCACAGTGCTTTGCAGCGCCGCGCGGGGCTACACATCTCACAGAGCTTCAGCCGAGGAAAAAAAAGATTGGACTTTTTTTTCCCAGAACGTTTTCCTCTGCTTTTTCACCGGCAAAGAATGCTCCATTGTTTATTTTTCTCCTCTCTTTTATTTTTGTCTGTTTGTTTGTCTTCTGGCTTTATTTCTGAAGGTACATATTTAGAAAAAAGCTGTAGCTTCAGCCGAATGTAAAGCCAGGCAGCCAGCAAAGATGTGCTGTAGGTATACGTGAGTCGGGTGAAGTCACATCCGCACATTTGTGGTGAGGAGGTCAGATGTTCTGAAGACCTGTCCGATTAAGTGAAACACTACAGCATCGTGGCACAGATGCTCCTTTTGTTCAACATTACGTTGCTTGGAATATCTGAGAGGATCTCCAGCAGTGATTCTCCTTATCCCTGACAAGGTGTCCATTTGCAGTTGCATAGCCGGAGATTTTCCTCCTGAGCAGTTTCAGTTGCTTGGCCTGAAAGCCCCTTTCTTCCAGTCATGCTGGGGCTGTGGTTAAACCCAATCTCCGTCTTTGGGATTTGAGCAGTTGGGAACGCTGCCATAAAAAGAGCAATTTCAGAAAGAGGCAAGGAAAAGACTTGTTATAAAAAATAAATAAAAGAATCCCCAAGTTGAATGGTAAAGAAAATAATTAACAAATTATCCTGCTTTCCAGCTGTGATGAGATCATAAAAACCATGGAAAACTGCAAAGGCATCAAATGGCTTGAGAATAAAGGCGGTGAAGGAAGGAGAACCAAGAACAGTAGGGGCAAGCAGGACCCTCCCATACTCATTTCCGTGCTGCAGAATTGAATTTATTTAGAGCAGCTACTAAAACGTCCAGCAAGCGACAGGACAGGGAAGGAGGAGGAGCAAGAAAGAATGGAAAAAAGGTTAGATATTAGGAGAAATTTATTCTCAGAAGGAGTGGTGATGCTCTGGAATGGGCTGCCCAGGGTGGGAGTGGGGTCCCTGTCCCTGGAGGTGTCCAAGAACCGTGGGGATATGGCACTGAGGGACGTGGTAGGTGGACATGGTGAGGATGGGTGGTGATTGGGCTTGATGATCTTAGAGGTCTTTTCAACCTTTACGATTCTATGAAAACAACATGCTGAGATGCACCCCAGAAAAATCTGTTTGTCTGTCGTAGCTGGAAGCACAGAGTGTATATTTCTTGGTAAGAAACATCCAAATCAGGGGAAACAAGAGAGATGGTGTGAGCTGTGAGAGCCAGGAGAGCTGCTGCACGTGGGCTGGGTGTGCTCAGCCATGGCTGGTGTCAGGGTTCGGCCAATATCACTTGATGAACTGTGCAATCCCTGGAGGGATGTGGTGGCCTTGGACACCAACCAGAAGGGCCCATTCCCACCATGAACATTCTCCTTACACCTTGTGAATCCTGCAGGAGACTCTCCTGGCCCAGCGGAAGAGCAGTGCTTTCCCCCCTGGATTTAATTGTAACCAGTTATTCCCATCTCTTTGCCCTGCTTTGGATTCTTTACATATTGTTTCTGAAAAGCTTGGTGAAATCACAGCCTTTGTATATATAAAATATAGGATGATTGAAGACCTGGCCACTTCTTTATTTAGCTTCCTCAGCCATGCGTTCCTCCCAAAGCATTTTCCCCTCTCTCTGCCAGATCACTGTTTAAACTGTGTGTAAATATAAAGGGAGCTATGGACAGAGTTTAGAGACGCTGCACCATGTTGGGCGCAGGGCTGCTGGGAGCACAGCCTCCTAGAGGCCTTTTTTCCCCTTTCCCTGCGGTTTTGTGGCTCCCTAAGGACAGATGAAAGCCCTGTATGGGTGCCACTGTGATGTCTGACGGTTATCCATCCCTGTATGGACTGAAATAGCTCCATCGTTTTTAACTGAGTTCTTTCCTGCCCTCCATCTAGAGAAGTTACAATTAGAGAGGGAAAAAAATAAAAGGACTTTTAGAAGTGCTGTGTACAGAGGAGATAAAGATGACAGTGGCTTCAATACCAAATCTGAGGCAAAGAAAAATAGCAGGTTTTTCCCCTTTATTGTGAGGCCTTCTTGGAAAAAATTGAAAGGTAAAATGAATGGCCTGGCTCTCCTTTCTGCTCCCGTAACATCACTCCAAGTGCCGCTCTCACTCTTCACCTGTGCTTTTTCTTCCTTTGTGCAGCCCTGTCCCTGAACAAGCTCAGTGCTCACGGGGAGGTTTTCAAGTGTTTTTGTTGGGGTCTGGGAGTCGGGCTGGTCGCACATCCCTGCTTGCAGCACTGCTCTGTGGGGCTGGGATCTGGCAGCGCATCAGGTGCTGGCCAGCCTCCACCAGACTGCTTGGGGGTGGGAATGGGATAGGTGTGCGTGGTACACAGCCCGAATTTGGTGCTGAAGACCACATAAACATCGACATTTTGGGTGTTTGCAGGGAACAATGGAATCAAAGCTAGGCTAAGGCACCTCTATAGCTTTTCACGTGTTGTTTGCTTCCTGTTGCACAAGCTGCCCTCCTGGTGTGTCTGTAGGGGATGGGTGGGTTTCCTGCGTCCGAGACAACAAAATTCTTTCCCTCTTTGTTCCTGCCTGTGCTGGATGGGCCAATGGGAAGGATGTGCTGAGCTGCAGCACTCTTTCCATGCGCCCCGTATTGCAGCTCTGCAATGGAATAAAACTGCTGCTCTGAGAGTATTAGGAGGGAATGCATTTCATTCTCCAATTTCATTAAAAGCCATTAGCATTGGAATGACATGGCCACTATTTATAAACCCCCAGTGCAAATGACTTGGTACAGCTGGTCAGAAGAAAGAGGTCTGATGGAAAGAGGGAGGCTGTTCACATTCATGGTCATTATGTGCTCGGCCGTCAGCGAGGGGACGTGGAGCATTTCAGTGCCAACAGTTCTGCTGGCCACGTGTGCCCATAACTCTTTAACAAATCACTGTCATGTCTGGGGAAAGAAACGACTTCAAAGCGATGGGTTTCGAGCATAAAGCATGGCTCTGAAAAAGAATTCTGAGCTGCTTGTGCTGTAAGGAGGAGAAAAAAAGTTGTCTTGGAAATTAGGAATTAATGAGTGGAGAGAAACTGGGGACAAGGAGACAAAACCAGGTTTGTGTTCTAGTCTGTGAGATATTCTGTAAGTAGGATCCCACGCAGGATGATGAAGCAGTGACACAGTGGGTGTCCCACAGACACAGCTCCTCTGCCCTGGGGACACTGCTGATGTGGAGGGTCCTTGGGTTGGGGTCTTTGGGTTGCACTTAGGCTGTGCTTGTGGTCTGCACACGTGAGACAGACCCCAGAGGCACGATGTGCTGTGAAAATTAAGAATCTCTCTCTGAAAATCCATACCTGAGTTGTGCTGCACAGCCAAGATGAAGTCTGATGACTGCAGGAGTCATTGGAGTGAGAAGCACTGTGGGACTGTGCTCGAGTCAGGCTGTGGAGAACGGGAACGTGCAGGGAAAACGGTGTGTGATGTAACAGCTGAACGGCTGCTGAAAGTGAGATCCTTGGGTGTTGGCCTAAGCTGGGTCTAACTGGCAGTGAGCACAGTGCACTTGATCTAACAAAAGTGATTCATCAGGACATGGGAGTGGATTCTAGCCTTGCCCAAAGGAAACAAAAATAGCTTAGTATTGCAGATCAATGGAAATTGGATGGTAATACCTCATTTCTGTATGCATTTAGTAAAACCAAGCAGAACAAGAGGGTTTTCCACGCCTCTGCTGCCCCTGTCCCATCACTAGTCCCCAGCTGAGCTCACTGCTGCCCACCCCAGGTGCTGGGTCCTCCGCTGCTCCTTGCCTCATGGTGTGCTTTATTGTCTGCTTCTGGGAGGCAGTGGCAATAATAAATCACAGTGATCCATACTTTAATTGCTAACTGACAAGCAGAGCATTCAGGCTCAGAAAACATTTAGTTTCCTCATGCAGCTGTCCTCAGCAACCATTGGTGGAGTCGCTTAGACAGATGTCAGCTACTTATTTCTCATTGATTTTGATCACCTCCCAAAACCACGCTATGAACTTGCAGCTCAGGGCCAGCAAATAAAGTGAGGCGAGTTTTGCATCTCGTGTTATACTGCTCTCAGATCACAAAATCTTTTGGAGCTCTTTGGCTCTCGAACATGGCCACAGCACGAGCCCTGGGCTGGGGTGCAGCAAGCAGTACTGTCCTCTGTGCTCCCATCCATCACACCACTGCTTTCAGTGCGTGCACTGGAGTGCTTCAGCAGGGATTATGGCACGAACTCGGCCTTTTCTCCAGCTCTCTCCTGCTCATTCTTGCTCTGTCTCTCCTTAATCGAGTCTAAGAATTTGTTACTAGAGTTGCAGACTCATTGACCCAGATTTGCTAATAATACGGGGGAGAGGAGATTTTTTTCTCTGCTTAATCGTTGGCTTCTGTATATTCTTAGTGCTATTTATATGCGGGAGAGCTGAAAACCTGTAATAAAGATGGGGCCAACTTTGCAGCAGAAGTCATGCATGCACACAGTGAGGGTGAGAGGCGCAGCAGGAGAAAATGCAGGGGGTGCAGGGGGACTTGCTGATACCCACAGACCCCTCGGGGGATTTTGGGGCAGCAAACCCTCTTCTGAAAATGCCACACATCAAAGTGACACCTACACTGGATTTAGTGATGAGAGTGATAGAGTCGCAATGTGGTTGAGTTGGAAGGGACCCTAGAGGTCACCCTGTTCCCCCTCCGCTGTGGGCTGGCTGCCCCCCACCACATCAGGCTGCCCAGGGCCCCATCCAGCCTGGCCTCGGGCACCTGCAGGGATGGGGCACCCACAGCTCTGGGCAGCAGTGCCACTGCCTCACTGCCTTAAAGAGTAACCTTAATGTACATGCTGGTGTCTCTGCAGGACTCTAACACGCTCCCTGCCCGTGCTTGCTACCTGCAGAGAAGGATCAGAACAAGTGGTGGGAGGCTGAGACCTCTGTCCGCGCAGGGCTCTGGGCTGCTCATGCAAACCGCAGGAATTCAAGTGGGGATATTTATTAATTGCACGGTTGCATTTTCCCATTGGTGCGTGCTGGAATCAGTCAGGGGTTTGGAAGCAGGGCTGGTTTTGTGCAGGACAGTGTCTCTGGGAGCCCAACTTCACATTCACACGGCTGAGTGTGCAACATGGGAAACCTGGCACTTCCCAGAGAGCTCCAACACATTTTCTGTATTCAAAAAAGAAAAAAATAATAAAAGCAAAAAAAAAAAAAAAAAGAGAGTAAAAGTCAGTGCTCTACATTTCTGTGTGACCAGGCTTTATCTCTTGTTCTCAGCAGATAAGATCCCGCCAGCGTGCAGCAGGACCAGGGTTGTGCACGGATGCTGTTAGGTCCATGAGGTGGCTCTGCAGGTGTGCAATAGGGGCATTAAGCTTGCCTGCATAGTTCCCACCTGTTGGCATTTTCCTGTTTCAAAGAAAAAGCCACCTGCCCCGCTCTCCAGAAGTCTTGTTTAATGTTCTACCGGGTTGTTGCAGCAGCGACCTATCTACTGTAATAGGAAAAAGTCCTCATGTTGCTGATAGTGCAGCGACCATAAAGATAAGGCACGGTGCACTCATTGAATTCCCTTTTGCTTGTGCAACGAGCGTTACTGGATGGGTTTTGTGCTGCTTGCCACCCTTTGTCCTTTTCTCCCTCCTTGCGTGAACAGCACATGGTGGTCATGCATGTTGGTGAGCTGTGTAGTAGCTGTTCCAGTGCTTTCTGTCTCCTTCACATCCTTGTTTTCTCCAGTATGCATTCCTGCTGGGCACCTGCTGACCCATCACTTGGGTCAAAGGGATGCGAAAATGTTGATTTTTCAAACTGGAACCATGATAAATATGTGCAATCTGTCCAGGGTCTGCCTGCTGTATCTTTTTGAAATGCTAAGTGTGTGCGTATTAAAAACCCTCTCCAAAGTTCAGCACAACCTAAGAAATAAGTGTGCTGGGCTTCTGGAAAAATGGTGAAGGGGCTTCAAATGTATGATGACCACTATAATTGGGAGTGTGGGTCCCTGTTACCCCGGGGTGACAGCGAGGAGCTCCACCAAATCCTTCTTAGCTCTTCAGCTCGTCTTTTTCTTCCATCTCCTGGAGCCCCCTCCATGTGTTGGAGACGGGTGCTGCGAGCACCCTGCGTGCAGCTGGTGAGAGCAGAGAGGAGAAGCAGGGAACTGCAGAGTGAAGAGCAGTGGGTGAGACCATGGGGCATCACCCAGCCAACCCATTGGCATGCTGCAAGGCTCTGCAGCTGCAGAGAACATCACTGTCTGTAGTGCTTTTACAGTCCCACAAGCTGCAGGAATGAATGCTCAGAATCCTTTTAGGCAGTTATCCCACTGATGCACTTCTGCGTGGGCAAGCATGGGTCAGAGAGGGCAGGTTGGAGAAATAGCAGCGGGACTGAAACACGATGTGGAGTAGGAAATGAGGGCAATCCCGATGCATGGACATCCTGTTGGGCTGGCTGGTCCCTCTGGGACATGGTGAGCGAAACACACGGCCCGGGGCCCTGCCAGACTTTATTGCTGGTGGCAACCGACAGGTGTTCATGCAGGGGAGGGGGGAGGAGAGGGAACATAGTTATAAATAAATGATCCCTTCATTTCCTTCTGGAGACTTTCCTATTGTTCAGTCACAATGTGCTTTCCTGTTTTGACAACAAACAAACAACAAAAAAAATCCCCCAGAACGCTGTCCGGAAGTTCCCCGCTGGCAGGGGGAGAGCAGGCAAGGGGAATTTCCTGCACTGTGCTCGGGAGAAGGTCCTGCGTGGGGATGTCCACAAGCCCCAAGCTCCCATCCCATCTGCCCCTGGACTCCTTGTCCTTGGCATCGCAGTGGCACATTGCCTGCTGGCATTAGGGTAGGGATGTACCTATTTACATGAGCGTGCAGGTGGGATTAACCATTACCTTGTGCTAAGCAGTCGTTGTCACGTGCAATTTGAATGTGGAGAACACAAAAGAGCTTTTATTTCACCGCTGCATTTGCCTGTCATAATTCAGGAGTGCCCCTTGTGCTCAGTGGCAGCATGAGGCTCTCGCTGCTGTAGCTGGTTTGGCTTGCTAACAAGGTGCCCCAGCACAGCTCCCCTTGTCAGCTTTCCCAGCTGAGCTCCTGGTGCCTTCAGATGTTTCTTCCCATGAGAGGAAGGCGTCAGAAAATCCTTCCCTTGTCCTGGAGCAAAGCCAGGGGCTGCACACAGGGAGGAAGCAGCTTGAAGGAAGGGCCAGGCAGGTGCTTTCTGATGCTTCAAACGTGGCAGAAAGTCACAGTGTGCGTGTGACGTGGTGTTCTATTTAACAGCGTGATTTTGGGCACCCAGGATGCCACATGTTTTTGCTTTAACAATCTACAAAGAAGAGAAGGTGGGGGGGTGAGACCAAAGTGGTGGTGACGCCGTGGTGGTGGTCACTGCTGACCCAGAGCAGGGACCTGCCTTCAGGATGTGCAAGGGGAGGGTCTCAGCCTCAGGGAACTTCCAGCTGGGGCTCTAACACTGAAAGTGGCCCTTTTTTCATTTCTGCTTCACGCTTGTCTGCACTTCACTTTAGGCCCCAGATCTGCTTTTCTTGAAATTGGTCTCAAAATTGCTATTGACTTCAAACGCTGCAACATCTCACCCATAAATTCTCCTTCTTCCATCTGTAAAAGGAGGATGGCAGGATCTCTGTGCCATCTGTGGTGCTGTGAAGCTGCAAACAATCATGGTTTATGGAGTGCTTTGAGCTGAAATGGGAGGTTCTGTGTAAAGGCAAGCCTTTGCGGGATGAAATGTTCCTTCCTGTGCCAGCTGGATCTGATGTCTGAACCAAGGGCTGGGCTAAAAGTTTTGGAAGAACACTCTGGTGATGCAGAGGTAGTCCTACAGCTGCTAAATGTCTTGGTTTGTTTGTGTTGCTCAAAAGCTCCTGTTCATCATTACAAAATGAAGGGGCAGAGAATGCACGTCCTGCAAAAATCCTCCTTAGGCCTTTCGTGTTGAGATCTGTGATCTTAACTAGCACGATTCTCAGAGATTGTGTGAATCTGTCCCTAGCCAGGCTGAGCGATGATTTAACAACACGTGCATTTTACATAGGAAATGGGGAGCTGCAGTTGAAAGTCTCAGGCCTTTCCGAATGCAGATGGAGGCATTCGATGAGAAAAAGAAGGAAGTTTTTTGTCCAGCTTTACGTAGAGGGAAGCTGCTAACCTTTCTACTCAAGAGCCACATCTACTTTGTAATTACATAAAGCAGAGAGCCAAACTGGCGTAACAGAGAGCAGGCTGAGAGTGAGCCCAGCGTTTTAAGACTATTGCAGTTCCTAGCACACAGTGGGGGAGGCTGGTAGTGGAGTTTCAGGTGGCCGTGCTCAGGCCCTTCTCACAGGCTGCTGTTTCCTCCCTTTGCAGACACAAGCCACCAGACCCGCTCAGTGTCCAGCCGTCCCTACTACAGCTTGCCCAACAGCAGCCATGAGCGACGCTCAGTCCTCGCCGTCACGGAGCCGCTGCGCTTCCACTCCCATGCCAAGGGCAAGAATGTGCGGCTGGACGCCCACTCCCGACGGGCCATGCGGAGGAACAGCTTCTGTAACGGGGTCACCTTCACCAACCGACCCATCCACGTCTACGAGAAGGTGCGGCTGAAGCTGGTGGCCGTGCACCATGGCTGGAGCGGGGCCCTGCGCTTCGGCTTCACCATTCACGACCCGTCGCAGATGAGCTCTGATGACATACCAAAGTACGCCTGCCCGGACCTGGTGACCCGTCCTGGCTACTGGGCCAAAGCCCTGCCAGAAAGATTTGCTGTCAGGGACAACATCTTGGCCTTCTGGGTTGACCACCACGGGAGAGTCTTCTACAGTATTAATGACGAGGAGCCAGTATTGTTTCACTGTGGTATTAAAGTCTCCGGTCCTCTCTGGGCACTCATAGATGTCTATGGAATTACCCACGAAGTGCAAATACTAGGTAAGTGTGTATTTGTGCCCGTGGCTTGCTCTTCTGGTCGCTCTTTCCACAGCAGCATCTTCATGGAGAACATGATATCGGGTTGATTATGTCTGTGGGACACTTAAAAACTAATTTCCGGTTGGTTTTGTTCGCCAAATTAATGGTTTTTCTTTTGGCATGGGATGCAGAAAGCAGGACATTTCAAAGAGGTCAGTCATGGAAAGTTCTAACAGTCTCAGAGTCACAGAATGTGATGGATTGGAAGGGAGCTTGAAGATCACCCAGTTCCAACCCCTGCCATGGGCTCAGGCTGCCCAGGGCCCCATCCCACCTGGCCTTGGGCACCTCCAGGGATGGGGCACCTGCAGCTCTGGGCAGCAGTGCCCCTGCCTCACTGCCCTCTAAATCTCCGTGGTACGTCATAGCAGCTGTGTGCTGGGCTAGAAGGAAATCTTTACATGTAACTTCCCCCAGCTTGTACTGAGCTTGATGTGCTCCTGTGGTGTGGAAAAGCATGGTATTACTTTACAGCCAGGTCCCAGCTGCTGGCTGCGAAGTGGTTAGTGTAGGGGCAGGCAGCTCTGACATGAATTCTTCAGAATGGTACCAATTATTTTACAGCCGAGAAAGCTACGCACAAACAACACTTTGTGCTGCCTGCTCTGTCTCAAATGTGTAATTAAACCTCTCCAGTAGCTTATCTTGCAATTGCAACCGTGACACTCTCCAGCCTCTGGTGCTCATCACGGAGGTGAGAGGGTGTTTGCTGTGCTGCCCAGTGCAGCTGCTTCACCAGAGCAGCCCTTCTTCCTCAGTAGGTTATAGTTAGACAGATAAAATGCTGTTTATTTCTGCCCTCACTCCACCCTGCCTGTGGAGGCCAAGTGCACAGTCAGCCTGTGCCAGTGGTACCTGTGTTCTGCTTTGGTTTTGATCGGGGTGCCGGGCCCTGTAAGCTGTCCCAGGCTCCAGTGTGATTCTGAACCACTGGGCACCAGTAGATGCTCCTTCCTTCAGGAGTGGTGGTGCCTTAGCAGACCTGTTCATCTCTCTGTCTCCTCCTCCCCAAACTCTGCAAGTTGAGAAAGCTGTGAAATGCAGCTTGCTTACAGGTGCACAAAATGCATCTCTCAGCATCATGAAGCTTGGATGTAGCTTGCAGCTCTGGGGAAGTATTTATTGTCAGATGCCACTTTGGGTGGCATGGAGAAGGAAGGTAACTCCTGAACCTCCTCAAATTCTGAAATCCCCCCTGGGCCTGGCATAGCCAAGGTGGAGAAATGAGTTAAGAGTCATCATCCTGAACTGCCCTTTGCTGTGAAAGGGGAAAATAACTCTTACTGTAAAAAAAAAAAATCTTTCTGATGCCAGCAGCAAGGTGTTGTGACAAGCTCTTAAAGCAGAAATGCTAAGGCATGGCCTGAAGCAGTGATTGAGCACCTGGTGAGAAGGCAGGGCCAACCCAGGGGAGCTCAGGTGTATTCAATGCTCCTGAGTGACTGGAAGGGGCGGAGCCAGGATCCAACCCTTCCCAGACCTTATTGAAGGGTTGGCAGAGGAGGTGAGGGTATGTTGCTGGAGATGCCTGTCTTCCTGAGGTCTTCTAAAAGTAAGCAGCTCTTTTCCTTCATTTCTGTGTTCTCAGCTGCTGCATTTGGGGTCATCCTCATTTTCTGCAGGCAAAGACGTTGCCACTCTGCTATTATTGGGGTACTTTCTATCACATTATAGTGTAACAGCTCTCAGTTCAAAGTCTCTGCAGTGGTATGAACTCCTCTAAGGCTTTTTTTGTAGAATGACTTCTCTTAGGCACACCTGTAGGGCAATAACATGAAGATATGCAAAATGAATACATAACTGCTTCTCTGCTCCTTCACCCATCACTGTGTTGCAGACTTGGCTTGCACGAGACCTTTGGACAGTGGGATATTGTGACATTTTTTCCTTTAAAGAACAGCCTCAAATGTATTAGACCTAAGAAAGGTTTAGGTATTAGATTTAGAAAGCTGTGGGACCATGCTACTTTGCAGCTTCTCCCAGCTCAGCAGTGCAGGGAGCTCCCAGATAGATGAGTGTTTCACAACACCTCAGCTGGTGCCAAGATGCAGTCGTTCCTCTGCCTGCTCCGCGTGAGTGCTATCTATTAGTGGTTGACCTCTGTCTAATTTTTCCATTGTTTTTCTATTCAGAGGAACAGAATTCAGGGCATCCATAGGCTGAAATAACAACACAAGTAGTTGTAGAAGTGGCTAATTGTTTGTAACGCCGCTTATCGCTGGGTTTATCTCACAGACAGCATGTTTGCAGAGACCATGACCACTGCCCGTCTCAGCACCGCCCGGCTCAGCACTTGCCTTCCCCAGAGCAACCACGACTCAGCCAACTTCAATAACAATGAACTGGAGAACAACCAAGTGGTGGCCAAAATCGCAAACCTGAACCTGAGCCGGGTGCCGGGACTCGCGACAGACAACCACATCATCCCCTGCTGCCCGAACCGGCGGCCGCGTGCCCAGGGGGTCCCGGCCTTCCTGGACACAGACCTGCGGTTCCATCCCACCCGTGGACCTGACATCACCTTTTCTCAGGACCGGATGGTTGCCTCCACCAACTGGCAAGAGAGCAATAGGACTTTGGTGTTTTCTGACCGCCCTTTGCACATCGGCGAGAGCCTGTTTGTGGAAGTGGGACACCTTGGGTTGCCGTACTACGGGGCCCTCTCGTTCGGCATCACTTCTTGTGACCCGAGTACTTTACGGACAAACGAGCTCCCGGCAGATCCTGACTTTCTCCTGGACCGTAAAGAGTACTGGGTGGTGTACCGGGCCTTCCCGGTCCTCAGCAATGGTGACATCCTCAGTTTCATGGTCTTGCCAAATGGTGAGGTGCACCATGGGGTGAATGGAGCGAGCCGTGGCATGCTGATGTGCGTGGATACCTCGCAGTCTCTTTGGGTGTTTTTTACAATCCATGGTGTAATCAACCAGCTGAAAATACTGGGTAAGTTATTGAAGGAAAGAAAAACAAGGGAGCACCTGGCTGCTAAAAGGGAGCTATGGGTTGCCATCACCTGCCTGTGTGAGGTGTTCACTGATGAGCATAGGCAGCTCCTGACCCAACCTTATTTCATGGCAGCTGTCATGGGGATTTATGCAGCTTTTGTGAGCCCTCCAGAAAGGGCTGAGATCTGAGAGGTAAAATGAGCAGCATGTAGGGAAGCTGGGAGAGCTGTGTGTGCAGCTGACTGGTTTTCAGAGGAGCTGTGCTTAGAGAAGATTCTTTCTAGGCCCACAGGTCCAGCCAGCAGGCATTAGACTCCTGCCTTTGTTAAGAGGAATGGGTTTTGTGAGGACAGCTCTGGTACTTTGGGGTGGCACCAGCTCACCACGGGACTCAGCAGAGGGCTCCGCGTGTCCCTCTGCCCTGAGGGGGCTGAGTCCTCTCCTGTGCTTGCAGGCACTGTGCAGTCCAGCCCAGTGACCGTGTCACCCTCAGGATCCCCTGGCGGCTCGCAGTACGACAGCGACTCTGACATGGCCTTCAGCGTCAACAGGTCATCATCTGCCTCGGAGTCTTCACTCGGTGAGTAGGGCTTAGCGTGGGGTTGCCAAGCAGGCAGCACGCTGGGTTGTGGATACTGGCTGGTGGAGGTCGCTGGGCCATGTATGGGGAAGGCTTTGGAAGGAGGGGCCTTAAATGTAGACCCTGGGGATGATCATTAAGGTTGGACCACTGGGATCATCTAGTCCAACCATCAACCCATCACCCATCCCCACGTTATCAGGCAGGTTCCTGGTGACTGAATGACCTTGTTCTTCCTCCTCCTTCCAGTGACTGCTCCCAGCTCCCCCCTGAGCCCCCCCGTCTCTCCTGTCTTTGCCCCTCCGGAGCCATCCGGCAGCAAGAACGGGGAATGCACCGTCTGCTTTGACAGCGAGGTGGACACGGTGATCTATACCTGTGGACACATGTGCCTCTGCAACACCTGCGGTCTTAAGCTGAAGAAGCAGCTCAACGCCTGCTGCCCCATCTGCCGGCGGGTCATCAAAGATGTTATTAAGATTTACCGCCCGTAGCGCCCGGCTCGGGCTGGGGAAGGGAGACCGCCGCTAGCAGTAACCATGCCTTTCCGTCCCTGCTTATGGGTTATCGTGCTGGTCAGTCGTTATCAAGTGGCTCGTTATCTGTGTTTCCTTATTTGAATGGTAGGGCACAATTCAGGGATCAAATTGAGCTAAGGATCACATGGGGCCGCCCTGCTGGGCTGCGTGCCCACAGAGGGAATTGTGTTAGGGACCTGACTCAGCTGCAGATGGGAAATTCCCTGTGCCAAGCTCTTTTATCCTCCAGAGTATGAGGCTGATGTGATGTGGGTTGGGAGGGAATGTTGCTATTTGTTGGGTGCTGCTGGATTGCCCAGCCCGAGCTCAGGCAGCTTTGTGCTGCTGGTGCTGTGGTGGAGCAAAATTAGAACGTGGCCCAGTGGGAGGGTTTGGAGTAGACAAAATTGATTGGAAAATTTAATACCCATCCATTTAAGGGGAACTAGCCAAGGCCAGAATAGTAGCACAACCAGACTGTCATTTGTTTGGGTTTTGAGCAGGCCTCTGGGGCACGTGGAGGAGCTGCTCTGGGCTTGGCTGCAGCAGCTCTTGCATTTTGTGGCAGAACAGAGCCCAAGTTTTGCTCTGCTCCTCCCAGCACGGGGCAGTTGCAGTCTCACGGGGTCCTGCCTGGCTCATGTCTCTTACCTTGCGCCAGTTCCTGCGGGCTCACTTTCTTTCTGGGGCCTGAGCCATATTTCTGCTGTCTCTCTGGATTTCCCAGCACAGCTCCCACTGTGTGCACGCTGGCTCCCAGGGGAGGCTTCAGCCACACACTAGAACTCATTGGGATGAATGGCGGTCAAACTTGGTTTTGCATGGGAGGTAGGAAGGGAAAGCCTCTGAGGCTGTTAATAGACTTAAAAGGTAAATGGGTTTCAGCTGTGATGTTAGATAGCCACGAGCAGCAGCAGCCCAGAGGAGGTGAGAAGTGTATGGGTGGGCAGTGGGGCTGTGCAGGGCTCGGTGTCCTCTCTGATCTGCACTTCTGCAGGTTTCCTCCCTTCTCCCTTCTCCTTCCTCCTGTGCACGCCTCAAGCCTGGCTGCATTTCCAGGATGCAATCCAGAGGGTGAGAGGGAGGCTAATGCCATTCTAGCTCGGTGATCGTGTGCCACCAAGTGAGTAAGAAGGGTGCAGTTATCATATTTCAGCCAAAAATGGAGAAAAGCACCCCTTGTGCTGCAGGGCTGCTGAGTGCAGAGGTGCTCCTGTCCCTCTGTGCCATGGGTGCACTGCCACCCCTCAGCTGCCACTGCTGCTGGTGGCCGGGTTGTGCTGCCACAGTGGGAGCTTCAAGAGCTAATGAGCACTTCCATTAAGTGTGTAAATGAGAGGCTGCTTCAGAATGAGATCTCTCAGCCACTGCCCTGCTGCACTGACACGAGTGCCTGCTGGTACCGCAGAGCCCTTTTGGGAAACTTGGCTCATCCCTGCCCGTGCAGCATCACCTTTGCATAGTCCATTGGCCTGGGCCGTTTTCCAGCAGCTGAAGCATTGCAGTGAGCTCAAGGCCGCGTGCCTTTGGACCCCCCAGCCTTTATAGCTCGAGGCTCAGCTGTGGTCAGAGGGCACAGCACAGTATGGGGCTGCAGGGAGACACCTGGCCAGGTGGGCTGCCCTGTGCCTTGCTGTGTGCGGGCTGCAGTGGGAACCCTTTGCATGAGCAGGAGCTCAAGGAAAGCTGAATGTACAGGTTTTTGCTGCAGCAGCTGCAAGTGATTTCCAGGATGGCAGTGCTCAGCAAGCAGCAAGCTCCTGTGGGCAGTGAGCAGAGCCCAGCACCCAGCAGAGTGGGGAGCAGGCAGCAGTGGGTGCACCCCATCAGAGAGCAGCAGGGGTTTTCTTAAGTAGGTGGCGGAGGCCTCTCAACAGGACGTCCAGGAGAAGGCAGCCTCTAATGGGTTTAATTGTTAGTACTCGTGTTGCTATTTTTTTTAACAGTCTGATGATATATGATTTGTACAGAAGATCTGTTTGTGCCTTATAAGGGTGTCCGTGCACTTTTTATCCTTTTTAAAGCGACTTTTAAAATAAATCGGGGAGAAAATAACACAGATCAATGGTAGTTTTATAGAGTTTTGTGTTCACTGAGAATCCTGCTTTGTGTATATTTATATATATGTATATGAAGTTATATATATATATAAATATAGTAGTGAAAACAAGTGTTTATTTCCATGGATTTTCCCCCCTGCTCCTATTTGTTGGGTTGTTCTTTTTTTAAAGAAAGGAAGAGAGAAACAGCAGAGTGAGGGGAACCCTTTTCCTTCCCCCTTTCGAGGCGGTTGCTCTTGTTGTTACCTTTATGATTCAGTCCTGTGATTGCACACCATGCTGGAGCTGACTCACGTTGGATCTCTGCATTGGGCTTCTCAAGCGCCTCATTGGGAGTGGGGTGGGGGGGACGCACGGGGGGGAGCTGCACTTCTCCATGTCAGTACTCTATAGCGTTGTGTTCAGTGCTGTGTGTGTTTTATTTTTGTCCATTTACCTGTTTTACATTTAATATAATTAATTTTACTTGATTATGAAACAAATAAAACTTCCGCTTGTACGGAGGGCTGCCTGGCGTTTGAAACCCTTGGGAACTTGGCAGACCACTGCAGTCATCAGCACGGTGCTGCAGCCGCACTGATGGAGCTGCTTGCTCTTTCTTTCCATCCTTTCTGTTTTGCAGAGCTGCTCTGTATTTAGCAGAGAACCGACAGGAGCCCCGTGGCCAGCTGCAGGCAGGGAGCAGGCCGGCAGCCTCGGCTGTGGTGTGGAGAAGGGTGCATGCATTCATTCATAACTCTGTCCTGGCAAGGGCACAGCCACGCTGAATTGTCTGCACTCCAACTCTGCGGGTGGTGAAGGAAGCCGACAGCGGCCACGGGTGCCCAAGTGCTTCTTTGGAGCCTGTGCTGCCCAGCTTTATCTGGGATGCCACCAGGCAGTGAGTTTCACTCACAGGAGTCCCGGGGAGGGCCTGCAGGGCCACTGCCTGCTCTCATCCCCTGCACCTGCCCTCATCCTGCAATGACAGCCCGCCCCAAGGCCCACTGACCAAGCACTGTGTGCACCCTGCCCGCTGCCAGAAGGCGTTAGCCTGAGCATTACCATTCATATGGCCCAGAGCAGCCAGGTGTGGGGACTGAGGACTGTGAGACAAAAGCCAGTGCTCAGAGCTGGATGTCACTGCTCTCACTATGTCCTCTCGCTCAGGTGACATAGTGCTCAGTGCCCAGAGCAGTCCCCACGCAGAGCTGGGGACCACGAGCAGTGCAGACACACTCCAGGCAGAGACAGGGGTCACAAGGGTGCTTGAAACCAGTCAAGCAATTTCTTTTTATTTATTAAAAAAAAAACCAAAAAACAAAGTAAAATAAAAGCAAAACTTCCAAACCCCACTGAATTAAAAAAAAACAAAACCAACGACAACAAAAGACAACAAAATAAAACGACAAACCCCAACCCCTAATGGTGAAAGTATAGATACGGCATTTACACAGCTACATCTATCTCCTGCTGCCACCCCCACCCGCCCACAGTAATGTAGATTTATTCACGCTTACGTAGTACAGTGACAGACAGACAAGCTGGCTTCGAGAGCAAGTGAGATGGAGCTGGGGTCTCCAGCCCCTCCCCCCTCCCACCAGGTCCCCATGTCCCCCCCCATGCTTGGCCACAGGCTGCAGGTGAGCTGGGTCCTGCTGAGCTGCCCGAGTACCCTGGGCCACCCTCCTCCTCCTCCTCGTCACGAGGTAGGCGGGGGCTCAGCCTACAACCAGCCAGAGGCACATGGGGCTGGCTCACCTGCACGGCCACCAAGCGTGTCACCAGCACCATGGCACCTGGCTCCCTCCCCCCTGGGGCTGTGGTCCGTTTGCAGATGGAGGAGCAGTACGAAGGGGTAAGGGTCCTGCTGCCAGCACCACACCAACAAGGTGACACCTCTGTGATGCTGGGAAGCTCTCTGGGTACAAGGGAGCGATGCTGTCATGTGCTCAATGAGCCAAATACAGTACTTGTGTCAGCAAAATGAAGCACTACCAGTTCTGAGGCCCAGTCTGGGAGGGAAGCAGAAATAGCCCTCATTTAGTATGGAAGCAACAGAAAGAGCATTGTTCTGTGTGAGGAACAGCGGGATCAGTGAGGTCCACGAGGCAGACACATTCAGCACAGAGGGAGCAAGGATGTATGGTCATGGGACAAGGGCACACTGCTGTCACCCCAGTGTGACTGCCAGCAGCCAGAGCGGATGGGACCCATGTCCTGCAGGGCTCAGCTGGGCAGCTCTGCCTTAACTCAGCCTGGCCCCGCTCAACGCCACAGCAAAGGAGTTTTACTGGAGACAAGGCAGCATTGCTCCCCAAACCCATTGTGCAACTCTTCAGGGAGCACATCAACACCTCTTAATGTGCCACACAAGTGGCTCTTACTGGGTTGGGTTGCAGATGCACTGCTTATTGCCAGCTCAGGTGAGTCAGCCTGATGAGAAAGCTGATGTGTGATCAGAGAAAACTGCAGGTGGGAAAGAGAGAAATCAGCCAGAAATGGTGGTACATGAGTGCCCACAGCTGGAACTGAACCTTCAGGCTTCCAGAAAGGGTGGTTGGGGTTTCTCTATAGCTACAGTGGGGTTGGGATGAACTGCCACATCACCTTCCTGGTGAGGCCCTGCCCTGAGATACCACCATATTCATTCTGCATATAGGAAGAGGTATCTTTAAGTTCACGTTTCCAGGGCAGAAAGTGTGGGACAAGGGAAGGCAGAGAGGCACAGGGGAGTGGGCAGCACTCCTCTGGTACTCCGTGTCTTCAATTCCATCAACCCCAGATCTGAAGGAAAACATTAATCATTTTCAGCAGCCAAAGTGGCTGCAGAGCCACATCTGCAGCACTTCCACTCAATTAGAATAGAAAGGGCACATGGTCGACCATAAACTCACAGAATTGAAGGGCACAAAGCTTCTTCTAGAGAGAGAAATGTAGCTCTGAATCTGCAAAAGAAAGCAGCACAAAGCAGTGGCAGCCAACCAGACCACATATATCCTCCCACTGGGACAAACATCACTGCCAGCAGGATCAGGCCCAGAAGGCAGAGGTGTCAGTGTGGAAATAAAACAGGCTCCGTTTGACCTGATTCCCCCCAAGCCAACCAACACACAGGGTGAGCTGAAAGCACCTGGGGACAGGACGACAGAAAGCTGGGGTGACAAAGTAGGGAGCACCTGAGCACCAGACACACCTCACAACTGGATGCAATGAGGAGCTGAGCTCCCACATTCTGGATTGCACTTGATAAGATCAGCACCTACTGGGAGACCCACCTGGCTGCTGCCTGCCAGCCCTGGGAAGCTTGGCGGGTCATGGGAACGGGTGGTCCCCTATTAGTCCAACAGGCAGCACAGTCTATGTCGGAAGGGAAGCAAAGCATCCTCTCTCCAAGGCTTCTGGGGTCACTGTGGTCCTCTGTGTGTTGCATAGTATTCTTCAGCTACCAAAGCAAAACACCTCTTGTTGGGTTGTACCACAGCAAGGTACAGCCTGCACCGTGCCCTGGGTCAGCAGAGAGGATGTGGTATCTGTGTGTGCATGTGCACTTTTCTTCTCTTTTCCTTCTTTTTTTTCTTTCCCACCATGAGGATGTTTAAGTTAACACTTGTCATTGCAGAGTGGGGAGGGACCATGGGTCTGTCCCATGGCACGTGCAAGGGAAAGCAAGGCAGAGCCCGGAGCACCTGCAGCGTGCAGTCGTGTCTGCACATGCATGAAGGGCTACGGGGACACGCTGTTCTGAGCAACAGCCCTCCCCTTTTTGCCACATCTCCTCTATGACTGTGCTACACACCTGGACCAAGCAATAGGACATAAAACATTCAACCATGACTCAGGGAAAAGTAAATCCATCCATGAGGCCACATTTCCTTCACTGATACCAAACCAAGCTGCATTTGTCTCCCCGGCAGCTGCTGCTGCTACTGGAATTCCCTGTACAGGTGGCAAAACCCATCTACCAAGGCTCTCCCCAGCATGGAGATCTGGGCTGGCCACCATACCTCACGTGCAGGGCTGCCCTGCTGGGCCAAGAGAGAGCAGGAGCTCGGGGTGGGGGCAGTGGGTGGGAGCCCACAGCTGGGAAGAGGGGCACCAGCTGAAATGTATGGGATTTCAATTATTATTATCTTTTTTTAAAGCCAGCCTTATGGAAAACTATAAATTAAGATGCTAATTAAATACTCAGGTGGGAGAACGGGGAACCTCCAACCGTGTAAACAGAGGACAGGCTATGGCTTCTTCCGCAGGTAGTTGGAAGGGATCCAGCCCTCCCAGCAGGGCCCCCCAGTCAGGACCTTGCAGAACCACCAGCCGCTGCTGTTCTTCTCACGCACTTCAAACAAAGTCCCTTCTCTAAAGCTGTTGGTCTCCTCGTCGCCTTCAAAATCCGCCACAGCCACGTAGAGAGCTTCCTTGGCGACGTCTGGGTTGGAGAAGAGGGCTGACGTCCTCTCCCTGCCTCCCCCTCTCTCCACCGCTTTGGATATTACCTTTGGGCCTACGCTGCTTTTCACTTTGGCTTCGTCTTGGATGGCGGCAGACAGGAAGGGCCTGGCTTTGGGGGGAACCAGCATGGGCCTGCCTGGCAGCGGGGATGCCCTGGCCTCGGGCACAGGCCCGGTGGCAGGAGATGTTGTTTTCTTGGGTGGTGGTGGCCGGCGGGGCGGCACAACCGGGCGCTGCGGTGCGGGCTCCCGGGCAGGCGGGGTGACGGCCGGGCCTGGGGGGGATTTGGGAAGGGCTTTGCTCTCCACGCTCGGTCGCTCCTGAAACCTTCCAGAAGCCTCTGTTACAACTGCAGGGTTACTGCAGGAGCTTTCACTGGCGGCGGGGTCCGGCTCAGAGGGCTTCTCTGGGCCCTTGGCAGGCCTCAGCTTGCTTCGCAGGCTGCAAATGTCCAGTTTGTCATCAGCTGGAGGAGGGTCAGTCCGAGGAGCTGCAGCCGGTTTGGGCCTGATCTGAGGCCTTGACTTCAAGAAGGGGTTCTGGGTGATGGGCTCAGGCTTGTCCTCCATAGGTTCAGCTTTCGGCTTGGTTGGCTTGACAATGGGACGGAGGTTTGGCTTCTTCACCTCCTTGGCCGACACCTTGTGTCCGCATTCCAGCCCCATTTCATTCTTCAGCTGGAAGAGTTTGCCCTTCTCAGGTTTGGGCTCTGGCTTCTTGCTGTCTTTTGGGGCTGCTGACTGCTTTGGGGGGATCATGGGCAAAATCATGCCCGGGGGTTTGGGGGGGGGCCTCTGCCTCTCCAGCAACTCGCCTTCTGACTTAATGATGGACTCCTTCCTGGGTGGCAGGCTGGGCTTCTCCTCCACATCCCGGTCTGAGATCTCCTCATAGCCACAAGTGAAGGCCAGGTCCCCACTCTCAGTAGGCTCCTTCCCCTTCCAGTCCTTGGCCCACTTCACACCACAATCCATGCCATTAGGAGGAGCCTCCGGCAGAGGCCTGCATGGTCCTGTTGCTTCCTCTACGGCACCGCTTTCTGCTGCGGCGTCGCCCAGCCGGAGCTGGGCCATCTCACTGGGCAGTGGAGCCAAGAAGTTTGGTCTGGATGCATTGCTGGTTTTCTTGTATTTATCAATAAACGTAGCAGGAGCCCAGCCTTCCTTCTCCTCAATCTGAATGTACCACCAGCCACTCAGGTTCTTCTCAATAACCTGCAGGAGGAAAGGAAACCTCAGATGGGCACTCATGCACCCTCTGCAAACAATGGGATGCTTGGTATCTCTAAAATGACATCATGGTGACACACACACTCGAGGTTTTTACTTCCCTAATTTGATATCAAAATAATCATGTGAAAATCCAGAAAAAAACATTTTTTCCAACTGTATGCTCAGCTCAGCATGAAAAGCACAAGACGTATCCAAACAGGAGGGAATCCTGCTAAGGGGATGTGCACAACTGAGGAGTGACAGTCACGTCAAGGATGCTGCAGCACACGCAGCTGGGATGCTGGGTGCTGGCAATGGCCACTGTGTGGCACTGTTGGAGTGAGGAACCAATGTCACCACGCTGATCAGCAGCCAGCTGGGCTCAATGTACTCCTGAAGTGGGACTGGGATGTTGGACGAGCAAACTGGGGCAACCATAGAGGAAAAATCCCCATTGGAAAGGCACAGAGTACAGTCTGAAAAGCAAAGCCACATGTGATTCCGCGAGCAAAACTAACTGTGTCAGGTAAGCAGCTCCGGGCTTTTAGTGTTACACCTGGCCTAAATAAGACAAAAACCACCATCTATACCCCTATTTGTAATGTAGTTTTACTTTCCATGAGCTCAGACAACACACCTCTTAGGGGCCAGAAGGCCACAAAAGCACCAGGGCCTCCAAAGTCTCACAAACTCATACAGGTTTCTCTCCTGCTGTAAGAGAGCCTGTGACATTAGTGTCCAGAGGTCACAAACACCAATGTACTTGGATTTTACACAGAACACTGTGGCATTTTCTGCTTGGAAAGGGAGCTCTTGCCTGGAAGAAGTCCCATAGCAGTGGAAATCAGGAAGTGAAGATGTGTGGAGGGCAGGTGACAGACTCACCTCTACTTTCATTCCTGCCTGGAAGCTGATGCCATCAGGGATGGTGGTCTGGAAGTCAGCAATGGTGTAATATTCCTCTTCCACTTGAGGAGGGACAGGAGGTTTAGGCAGGTTCAAACCACGTGGCTACGAGGATAAAAAAGAAAACCCATCAGCATACTTCTACAGAAGGTGCAACACAACATATGCACAGACCCACAGCCTGCAGAGCAACCAGGTAGCCCAAACATGCCAGTGAGATCAGCTCAGCCCACACAGCATCCTCACCAAGGCAAAGAAGCAAAATGCTTTCAGGATGAACAGATAACTGTGTGTGGCTGTCACTGACAGCAGAACTCCTCTCTCCAGCAGGAGGGAGACAGCTTGCTACATTGCATTGGCAACCAAGCCTTGCAGACAGACTGGCCAAAAGTTTACCTAAATACTATTTGCAAACAGAAGTTTTAAGACAGCAGGAAGATAGCATGCATGCTCTAGCCCCGACCAAGAGCAGAGTCCATCCCAAGCAAAGAGTAACCAGTGAACAGAGCTCTTTTTTCATGTCTCTTCAGCTTCCTTTTCCATTATTGCTCTCCTATGTCAGCTAGCAAGTGGGATGTAGGGACAGCTGCACTGGTCCCAGGCAGGGACTGCCTATCCCAGTATTCTCTCTCCAGTGATGACTTAAACAGTAAGCAGATGCTTCAAAAAATCACGAACAGGGCACTGTATGTGGCACCTCCCCTCTTCGGGTCTCTGAGCCTCTGGGAGGGCTCAGAATACACTTACTATAGTGAGATCTCGGCGAGGAGGGGGTCTCTGCCTCATCTTCGGCGACTCTGCAGAGGAAGAATTTCAGATGCTGTTGAGGGTCTAGCTTTTGGTTCTGTGAGATTTCCCAGAAGGGAGGTGAAAAAGGGAACAGAAAGGCAGTGCCACCTCAAGACCTTGCTGCAGAGCTTTCTGCCTCCTTTTTGGGCTATACTGCCCAGAAGCGTGCAGGAAAGGCTGCACTGACACCCAGCCACCACCAGCATCTTCCCAACCTGCCACTTACTGCGGCGGATGTCAGCGTTGGGCAGGGGACGGCTGTCAAACCTCCCATCCCTCTGGCCAGCAAGCCCATCTTTCTCTCGGCTGGTGACCACTTGCTGCCGGGAGATGCCATCCAGATCCAAGGCACAGGAATGAGTGGAGGAGCCCGACCCCAGCTTCTGTGAGAACATCTCTCCGTTCCCTTTCTTGAGATAGGAGGCGGGAGCCCAGCCTTCTTGGCCCTGGTACCTGTGGTGACAATGGCACTGTCACTGCATGGAGCCACAGTGCCACCACCAGCCTGCACAACGGAGCAACCCACTGTGCTGCTGCAGCATGGGGCCACATGTCCCAGAGACAGAGTGTGGCAAAAGCAATGACCTGAGTGAAATGAGCTCAGAATCAGGCTCTGTGACCCCTGGGCAGCTGGAAAGCCACAGCAATGCCTGACTGCAGCCAGAGGGCTGAGGGTTGGAAGTGGCGTGAAGCCCAGGTTCCTTTTCACCTTGGAAATGGAACCAATTCAGGAATGAAATGCACTGGCGGGGGAAGAAAAGGGGAAAACCAGAGGGCTGCTGCTAGAATTGATGTACCTGTTCTCTGGATGAAGCACAGCCTGGACCCGTTCCCTGCTCTACATATGCACTCTTTAGGAGAAAAACCAGTCCACGATCTGATTGAAAAACCACATTCATGGAGCCTTCCTGCCATGCTCAAGGGTCTCACGCCAGCGGCCCTCCTGCTGGCTGAGATACAGCCACTGCACTCAGATGGCACAGGCTCCTGAGCTTGTAATTGCCTTCAGAGCTCTCATGGCAGCTCTCCTGTGCTTAAGAAGTCAATGGACATTTTTCTGGGCCACTGCTGCTGCCAATATCACAGGTTCAGCTTAAGGTTAAGAAAATGGTGGTATATGCTCCCCCCTGCTCAAGTTCAGCCACTTGCTAGATCACAGAGAAGCAAAAATGAGCTTCCAGGAGAAAACAAGTATCAACTTGGGATGACTGGAGTGTTTGGCCTCAGCACACCCTGTACACAGCAGAACTGGCCCTGAAAATGGCTCTTCTCCTCAGGAACCTCCTAACACGGCCAGAGGATGCAGCCTGCCTCCAGGACGCTTGCTGCTTTTCCTATCAGCAAGACATGAGGTTACATTAACACTCTTATACAGGTTCCCTTTGTGCTGCTGGGGCATGTGACGCTGTGATGCAGTCCACCTCCTTAACACAGGAAATTGAGGGATTTTAAAGATGTTTAACCACAACTATGCTTGGCTGAAGCCCTGAATTTCAGTCAGTTTTAATATGTAGGGATGCAGAGAGATGAGTTCTGCTATTCTGCCCTCTCTGATGCCCTAGACTTGCCCTTGGATGGTGCAGTGGGTCTCTGCTTTATACAGCCTACGATGTCAGGGAAGAGCAAGAAGCAGGGACGGCACCTGATTTTCCACCAGCCCTCCAGGTTCTTCTGGATCACCACCACCACTGCTCCTTTGTCCAGGTTCATTTCATCCTGATCTCTTGCTGTATATGGGTAAATAACTGTGTACTTCTCCTCTGTTGGAAAGAAAATGCAGTTTCACAGATACATTCTACAGAAACCAGAACTCTGTCTAACAGTGGTTACGTGCTTCCTATGAACAGTAGTTCTTGCAATGTAGGTGCAAACACACAGAGATACACAACCATTTGGAAGAGAAATGTCAGTGAAATGTATGTCAAAAGAAACTTGGATGCATTTTGAAATGTAAGCTTTGTGACTTTCCCTGCTGACAGCCAGCCTGAGGAGGTACTGAATGCCCCTTCTTTTCCTTTCATCCCTTTCATACATTGTTCAAGCTTTCCCTTCCAGTTGCTTTTTTTACTTCATTCTCCAAAATGGCTACTGTTGCTGCAAATATACTCCTCCAGGGGCTAGAAAATACACTCAAACTGGATGGCTGGCCCTCTGCACTTTTACATGTACAGTTCTTCCAGTTTTAGCCCCAGTGTTTGAAGGGAAAGAAATTACAACTCTCCTCAACATGGACAATCTAGATGAAGATCTCTTTCTCTTGATTTACACAATAACTCTCCTTCTACTTGCTCTTCAAAGAGGTCCTTGTATCCATTCAGTTCAGATTTCTTTTTCTGAAAAGAACTCTCTGCTATACAGGGAAAGGAATTCCACAGACCTGAGGAAGTAACACCACACATACAGTTGTGCCTTCAGATGTAGCTCTCAAACTGCTCTATGACAGCAAGTCTACATGAATTTCCCTATTCAACAGGTGTGTTCCCCAAGAGATTGCCAAACACCACGTAGTAGGCCTGCAGTGTCTGCTGGATGAACAACAGTAAGCAGGGACATGATGCTCTGCCGTTCAAGGAGAAAGATAAACATCCTAACAGCCACATGTGCAGCTTGTCAGACCAAAATGGTTTACCCACCTACTCCTTCTCCCTCACTTGGACCTATAATTTCTGAAATAAGTCCAAGAAAGCTTGGAATTCTGTACTTAAGCAGTGCTACAATAGACTTTTCTTAAAATGCCCCTTACACCGTCTCCAAAACCCACACCTTTGGCCATTCTTATATCCTCACTGCACAGTTTTCATGTCTTTGCCTTCTCAGAAGAGCAAAAGTGTAGAAAGATCTCATTCTCCACCCACTTTGTGTCAATGAATTAAAGCAGAAAATGTCCTGCCCCATTCAGCACAACCAGGCAGGCTCTTCTCTTGATGCTGGCTGAGCCACCAACACCAGGACCATGGCTCACAGCAGGGACTGCTCTTACAGGGACTAAGGCAGCAGTTGGAAGAAATCTACATGAATGTGTTGGGTGAAAGCAGAAACTTCAGCCTGTGTACCTGGAGCAAGTCTAAAAATGTTAGAAGGAATAGCTGGCAGAGGAAAGAGAAGTGGATGTGAATAGGCCTGGTAGAAGGTTGAGGAGCATGTACAGCATGTACTGAGCAGTATTCAAGCAATGTTCATCACATGCAAAGCAATCAAACATGCACACAACAAGGCTCCAGGCACAAAACAACGGCAGCCAAACACATCTCTACAAAGTCCACCTTGACCCCATCCACTTGTGTACAAGTCCCCAAGAGTCCGACGGCGGCCAACATGCCTGGGCAGAGACCAGTATCTCCATGGGACTGGGGAGAGCATGTCAGGGGAAGCAGGAGGATAAGAGAGGATGTAAGGAGGCAGCACTTCAGGTCTAAGAGGAGATAAGGCTGACACCAGAGAGAGGCAGAGACTGTACTCACTGGGATCATGCTGGGAGCCCTTCCAGTTTGAGCCCCCCTCCCACCTCCCCAGGCAAGGGGCTGAGCAAACTACAGCACTGCTCTGAGCATTCAGTGATCTAAGGGAAGGATGTGTTCTCCAGAGGTATTTTAAATTTACTGTATACAGTTTTACTGTACAGAAAAGCTGCAACTTTGCTATTCTCACGTGTCCTCATGCATTCTCTTGCTTTCTGCATGAGATTAGAAGACAAAAGAACTGTCCTAGGACCTTTGCTCTTCCTCCAGTGCTCCCTGGGAGTAACAGGAGACGTGATAGCAGGACTGGGTCTTCTCTGCAGAAAGCACCTCCAGCCCCTCTAGCAGAACAGAAAGGGCAGCAGTTACACTGCCAATATCCACCTGCCTCACTCCTGGTGCAGCACTGTGTGGGCAGGATCGTTATGGGCAGATTTAACTGTGCCACTTGTGGCTTTCTTCTTCCCAGGGCTCTTCTCACTAGGTCAGACAGTACACAGTCCTGCAAGCTGCTCAGCACAGCAGACAGAAGCTGGGACAAATGTCTCCAGCCACCTCTTACCTTCATCAGGCTGCATTGAGAGCTCATCCTGGACGCCATCCTGAGCCTCCAGGCAGGTCGCTGGCACCCAGCCTTGCTCCTCCGATGTGCTCACAAACCACCAGCCTGGGAAGAAAAGAGCAAGTAGCTCAGCCAAGGACACCAACCCAAAGCCACCTCCCTTCCTACAACCATGAGTCTGCGGCCCACTGCCACCTTCGTGCTGCCACACAAGAGGTTGAGGTCACCCCAAAGCAACAGAGCCAAGCACTATCTGAAAGGGAGCGCAGACAGCAGCAAGGGAGAATTGCAGCTTAACGATATCTACATGTATGGTTCCCTCCCCACAGCCACAAAAACCAGGACAGAGTATGAGAACTGAATGACTCCAGCCACCTCATTTGGTTTCCTTTTTTTCCTCTTCATGGTTCATTTTCCCTCAGCATGGGTCAGCAAACCCAGTCTAATTAGCAGAGATGAATACACTGTCTGCAAATCGATAACTGACTCCTGCTGTGCTCTCGCCTTCTTTACATTTGTGGAAACAGCAAATTTTAAAAGCTAAGAGCAAATGCAGGATTAAAACCTGAGCTCTCCCAGTGGAAACCTGGCCAGCTCCACAGAGGCCATAGCAATCCTGGGCCACCCTGTGTGTCCAATCAAAATAAATGCACGCTCCTCAGTTATGAAAAGCACAAGCTGTTTGCGTCTTTAGAGGGGAAAAAATAATAACCCAGCATTATTCTCAGAATCCCACCAGTGAGACATTTAGAAACACAACTAGATTGTCAGGGAGGGAAGCAGCAGCTACCTGCATGGAAAGGAAAATCAGAGCTGACATTTCATAAATAAATGATTTGCCATACCTGTGCAATTGGCTGTGCTAATAGGTTTCACTTGCTTTAGGGTTGCTTTTATTTTTTCTCATTCTCAAAAAGCTGCTGGTTCAATTAATCCTCTTGGGATCAGGTTTCAGGGATTTTAAAATCTATTTTCATAATTTACCCTTAAACTCCCTCAGCAACTTGTATTAACTTCGGGGAATAAATTCCCCTTTTCAGTGAACTCCAGAAGGTGGACCCATGACACAACACCTTCCCTTTGCAGAGGGAAAGAGCCTGCTGAAGCTGTAGCAAGCACAGGGCTGGGCTGGGTGCTCCTGCACCAGGGCTGAGTGCTGCACAACGTTCTCTCTCGGAGGGGGCAGGGACTGCTATACAATGGGGCTTCTGTGACCAGTGTCCCCTCGTCTGCAAAACCTGCCTGCCAGCCCTGGCACTGCTGTTTGGCTGTGGGATCCACTGGCCCCATTTCTCAGCACAAAGAAGCATCAAGTGAGAGTGTAAAAGATGGATGGCACCTAGCGCTCAGCACAGTGGGTAATCAGATGCTTCCTGTAGAGAGAATCCCTAAGTCCTGTCCATATTCACATAGAAATCCTGCAAGACTGAAGCTGCTTCCTCCACATTCCACTTAAAATGACCATCCAAGTACATCCCTGTGAGGTGCCCGGAGGCTGTTCTGCTTCCTTTCCTATTAAGAAAACACCAACAGCACAGGATTGCTATTCTTGGCCCTGCTCTGAGGTGCAGAGCAGACCTGCAGCCCTCTGCCAAGCCAGGCTCTCTGTACCTGATTCGTTCTTCTCAATGATATCCACCAACTGGCCCACGCACAAGCTGATCTCGGAGCTCTCCTGCTTCTGGTAGTTGGCCACCACGACATACTGCTCCAGCACCAAGGGATCGACCGAGGCAGAGTCAGCTCCTGCACAGGGGGACAAGAACCCGGCCGTGTGCTGAGGTCAGCAGCAGTTCCTGAGAGCACTGCTCCCAGGCAGCCTTGCGAGCAGCTCCAGGACACCCTGGGCACCCCAGCGTGAGAGAAGTGTGCCAGAGGCTTGGGCAGAGTGAGGACGAGAGGGACCAAACCAGCAGCCAGGTGAGATGGGTACAGCCAGGTGAGGCCCTGCACTTGCTCCCACCTCCTGCTCAGATACACAGAGCCATCCAAGCGAGCCCACCACCACCACGAGACCAGCACATGGACTTGCTCAGACCCAGCCCAGCACACACAGCCTGTACAGAGTTTTGCTGCTCCTGGCTGAACGCCTGCACACCCGGGTAGAGAGGCATCTGCAGGGTACAGCAGCAGCCCCATAGCTGCCCTTCCCACTGCTCACCACCAGCCTGCTGTCTCAGCTCTCTGTTCCACTAACACTGCTCAGCTCCTGCAGAAGATCCCCATTCCGTGTCCACTGAGACAAAGCAACCCAGGAGGGGCAGACAGACAGGAGGCACAGAAAGCAAAGCATGCCCTGAGTCAGCAAGGGGCCTGACACCTGACAGGGATGGAAGCAGCTGGGGAGCTCCGGCTGGCTGTGCTGAGCTGGCCAGGCTGAAGGTGGCACTGCAGGCTAAGGCGAGGGGACAGCCAGCCCCGCACCAGGGGACCTGCGGGCACCTGTCAGGCACAGCAAGGCGCTGCTCATTTATACCTCCTGAGCACGTTTTCATTTAGGAGAGTGCTCTGGTTATGGACCCATCCCCTTTGCTTGGCATCACTTACCAGGGCAGCACTAGAACAGAGCTTTCAAATCAAATCAATCTCTGCTTTAGAAACGTGCCCTTAAGTTCATCTCTCCACATGCAGCAAAACTCCCCCACTCCCACAAGTGCACAGACATTGCTGTCACACGTGCAGGGTGATCACGAAGCAACCCAGGGCTCTGCACAGCTGAGGATGCTCAGTGCTGAACTCAGACTACTCAGCCCCACTGCTGAGGGCATTGCCCTGGGCTCAGCCTTGCACCGAGTGACTTTGTTACTCAGAGCATGGGCAGCACTTGCCCATCTGCCTGAGAAAGCCTCTGAGGAGCAAAAAGGTGCCAGAAGTGCCTGTACTCTTCTCCCTGCTGTCCCAAGCCTCCAGCACAGCACTTTGCTATGCAGCTTCACAGCCTGCCAGCTGAGGATACTGTTATATTACCCAATTCTCACAGGTGCAGTAAGAATTAATTAATATTTGCCGAGTGCTTTGGAAATAGAGCAGTATTAATTATTATAGCACAAGGATACAGAAGACTCACACACCTGAGTGCGGCTGTTAAGTCACGCTTACTGGAGCTGTGGGGGCCTCCAGTTGTGGATCAGAGGCAGAAATCACTGCTGCTTTCTGGCTGCTAGGGCATGGCAGATACATCAGAAAGTGACCTCCCAAGCTCAGGAAGGTGTGAGAAAGAAACAGTACAAAGAGTGGTGGTCCCTTGGGATATAAAGGCAAAACAAATGAAGCTACATATCAAGGAGACACTTCCACAGGCTGGTGCTGCTACACTACAGGACCACCTAATGGCTTCCCCACCGTAAGAGGTCTGAGATCTTTCCTATGATGGAACCTATTGCAGGGCATGATCCTGCAATCAGCAGAGCAAGGATGAGTAAGAGATGGACGAGATCTAACAGCAGGTCTGGAACACTCTGCTCCCTCAGGTCACCACCTCTCCAACTGGCTCTGAGGAAGAATGACCACAACAAAGATTTAAATGAACAATGTCTTTTTTCAGGACAGTCTTTATTTAAAGGAAGAAGAGGCAAATTGTCCATGCCCTTCTGCTATAAACAGCCCTCTGCAGAGCTGCAGGTGAGCTGGCCAAGTACAAAGGATCTCTTACCACTAATGAAAACTTCCTCCATGCCATAAACCCAGAGGTGGGGCCCCAGACAAAATTAAAAATAGGCCCCTAAAGTGAATGGAGGATGCCAGGAATTTGGGGACGATCTGTTTTACTAACTCAACTAAAGGTTTGTGCTTAAAGTGATCAGAGGATTTACTCAGCCCCTGAGAGCAGAATAACAGCTCCAGGAAGAGAGAAATACTCTCCTTTCTGCCTCCCCAGCTCTAATTACAAACAATGCTCTGAGGCTATTTGTAGTTTCAGTGGGCAATTCTGGATCCTCCAATGTACCTATTAAACCAGCAACAGAACTGGTAAACCAAGCTTGGAGGAAGAAGTAGGAGTTAATTTGAGGAGCACCTTCACCTGGCGTAATCGTCCTCAACCACAAAAACACACGGCCAAGTCAACAATAAAACATCCTATTTATGGGCAGACTCAGTCTCTTAAAAATAGCAATGGGATAAATGTAATCATCTAAAATTGTGCCAGAAACTCTGGAGTTTTAGAACAGTCCTCCTATCGCTGCTGTAGGATATGAGAGCTGTGCTTATTGTCCCAAATAAAACAAATTTCAGACCAAAAGCCACTGTGGGAACAATGTGTAGCACAGCAAAAGGGATACGGCCACACGAGAAGGCGTGTGAAATAAAGCTGACAGGGATATGGGAGCTCTTCGAGGGCAGCTCCACCCAAATAAAAACTGCTGAGACGGTCTCAGGCTTCTATGCACTGTATTGGTGCCACAATGAACCTATGAATCGTGCCTCTGCAGAATTCAGAAAGAAGGAACAAACAGAAATGTTTGAATGAATCTTGGGGACTGATTATGACAACTGCTATCAGGTGTACCTAAATCAGTGGCCAAGTCGGTCTTTGGAACCCCAGACCGTGGGGAACAAATGGGAAACCATCCTCACCAACTAACATTGGGCGAGTCTCTGTCGCTGGGCCTCCCCACAGCCACTCACATCCCTTGAGCCTCCTAGTCCCCACAGAAAGCTGTGGGCAGCACTTTAACTCACTGTGCAACCCAGTGCTTGGCTAAAGCCCATGGGAAACCTGCCAGGTGCTCAGAAGCACTGCACTTCTCAGAAGAGCAGCTGAAGCCCCCTTTGGCAGTGCTGCAGAAATAAGCAATTCCAGCTATTTTTCTTTGCTAGCATTTATCAGCTGCCCCCTCCACAAGGAGGTTATATTACAAAAGCCTTTTATTTTTGCGCCTTACTGCTTATCTGCCATCTCAAAGCAGGCCTGGCTTGAGTGACTGATGAACCATCAAGGGCTTCCTCAAGGCAGGAGAGGACTGCAGGTGATGGTAACAGAACCAAATTCTGCTTCTTCTGCCAGAAAATGCATGACAGTGAGAGGAGTCTCTGAACACATCTGGCACACAGCATCAGCTCGTTGGAATGTTACTGCACACACCTTTCCCTGCACAAATGCCATGGCCAAACCAAGTGCCAGTGCCACAGTCAAAGCATTGCAGCCTGTCCTGCCAGAACAGGGCTCTGGCTTGGGAATTAACCAAAGTCTCAATTCCCTCTCTCTCAATGGTGCTAAGCAAACAGCATCCCAATGAGCATAGCCCTCACGACATCATTTGTCAACCTGCCATGCCTAGAGGGCAAGAGGGAGAGCACAGCTTCCCATAAGCCCACTTAGCTAAATGGGCTCATTGGAAATGAGATGGCAGAACAAAGCTCCATACAAACAGGAGAAAAGCTCCTGCTTCTCCAACAGCCAGTGTCCTTAAAAAATTCTGCTGCATAACTGTTTTGTTTTATTCTCCTCAATCCTAGACAGGTCTTCTTTTCTCCTGCTTAATAAAATTGATCTAAACACACTCTGTTCTCACAGGGAAACATAACACCCCTCCCTTACCCAGCAGACATTCCCACTGAGACATTACACCAGAGACATTTGCAAGACAAGGGATTCTGTGTCTTTATTTTGCCTCTGCTCTATCAAAAGAGAGGAGATGGGAAAAAAAAGCACAGCCTGTTTTCATCCCACCCACAGCCAGATGCTTCTCTATGCCACCACATGGGTTTATAGTGAAAGGAATAACTCAGCTTGAAGCAAAACCTTGAGCACATCTCTCGACAAAGCTATGTAAGACACACCACCACAGCAGGAGAAAGCTAGTGTGAAAACTGCAGCCTCTGATTGCAAAAGGCTTGTGAGAGCTGTAAAACAACCCTCACAAGGCCCAGCTTCACCAGACATACCTTGTATCTGTCAAGAGTATGACATGTCCAAAGGTTTTAACCACATGCAGCCCCCTGTTAGTCAGTCAGGAGTTCACCTGGCTATAAGGACGGAGCAAAACCAGGAGCCACTACTGGAGCAGACAACATCTGTTTGTCATGCACATCCTATAACTTGTCTTAGTAAGAGGCTGGGACATAGCAGCTGTCAAGGGAGATTGCCTTCCAGATCAAACAGAAAATAAGGCAGAATTCAGTCTTTGAGTCTTCCCTGTTCTTTTTTTTTCTCGCCTTAGAGAGGAACCCACTTATCTACAAGTAAATTTGCTTATACAGCTTAAGGCAGCATCAACTATCAGGCCAAAAATCTTTCCACAGTTATTTCAGCAGCATCTCCATTCAGCCACGGCTCAGATCTCCCTTTCCAAAGGTCCTGGTCCCATTTTGAAACTCCTCCAGCTGTAAGATGCCCTCACATAACCACTAAAACCCATCAACCAAAGGGCTTTCAGAGATATGCCCCTTTCCAGAGGAGCAGAGCATCCCAGCTCCATCCACCCACCCAGAGGCTCCCGAATTGGTACAACCCCGAAGCAGAAAGTGCCACTGCACCATAGTGGTCACCTCACAGCTCAGACACTCCTCCAGGCCCGAAGGCACTGTGACACCATGATGGCACATTCCTGGCTGGAGACAAAGCCCTGTCCTTCAGTGGAGGCTTGTGACACGGTCCTGTGCCTGTCACACCTCCTCACTGCTACCACCCCGTGTCCACCAGCCACCACAGAAAGCTATGAGGATGTGACAGCTGATGCAAACCCAGACAGAGCAAGTGTCCCCCAGTGAAAGGCAAAGCGAGAGCAAGGCCCAGGGACAGAGCGGGGGTTACTACCTCTCTGCAGGAAAGAGGACGTTCTCTGGATAAACCCTGATGGAGGAACAAAACGAGGGGAGACAAGGTGTGAGGGGAGGAGGGACACGAATGTGGGGGTGACTGCAGTGGTGGATATGACTTGAATGAGCAGACTGCAAGAGCTGCGGGTACCTGCCACCCCATCCCTCCTGGACGCCTGCAGAGACAGTGAGGAACTTCAGTCTTCATGTTCTCACTGCCATCCTCTTTTGGGAGCACACAGGGATGCAGGGAGGGGACATGGTGTGTTGGAGAGCCCCACAGGGGCTGGCAGCAGGGCTCATCATGGGGCTAGGCCCCTGCATAGCACTGGGAAGCTAAGGCTGTGGGTGAAAGGAGGAGATGGGTAACTGAAGTGGGGAGGAGTGCTTACCAGATCTCTTCTTTCCAATGGGCTCCCTGAAAAAGAGAAGGAAGAGTGTCAGCAGAGGGATGGGGACAGCTGGCCATAGGAAACCTATACAGGACAGTACAGCAGCGCTGGTCCCAGTGGTGCTGCTGACCTCCCTCACACCAGCTAACATCCCATGGACCAGACACCAGCCTTGCATCTCTCCTCCTCTCACTGAGTAATTTAATGCTTTTGCCTTCCCCAGAAGGAAGCTGGCCTGGCTCCTCAGGGACTTGCTCTGACAGCCACAACTCCCAGCACGTCACACAGAAAAGACATGCAGACCAGGATGGTCTGGCAGCAGCCAGGCACGAGGGAAACCCAAATCCCCTCAGCACAGTCCACAGTTCTCAAAGAAGTGGACACCACTTTGAATGTCAAGAGGGAAATACAGAAGTTGCTCTGTGTCCTGCTCCTCTCTTGGGGACAAGGGTGGGAAGCAGGGCTGGGGAAAGGGCAAGCATTTATGCCTTAAAACAGAACAACTCATTAAAGTGGTGTTGAGAGGATGAACACAAAGCAGGAGCATTTTACAGGTTCAAGGAGGCACTACGGACAGCACTGGCCACACTGATGATGAGTTGGATTAGAAACCAGAGGTCTTGTGCTCTTGCTCACATCAGAATGCTGATAAGAAGCATGGCTGCTGGACAGCCTCACACCCTGGGCACAATCCTCTTCAGGCACAAAAAAAATATGGGGCATTACATTATTAAAAAGCAAATGAACCCAAGAAAACAGGCACTGAGAGAAACCTCACACGATCACAGATGATAAACCAAGGCACAAAAACAGGCTGAAATCCAAACAAATGCACCAGCCCTGTCCACAGCTCCAACTGCAGCGGTCCATGTTGCTACAAAAGAGTTCTCAACACTTTAACACAATTTGCCCCTATGGCCTTGAAAAGCTGCACTAATATGGGGTGATGAGAGCAGGTGGGCACCACCTCCTTGTGCTGATAGGAAGAGCTGCTGCTTTTCCTTGACATCTGCTACACTTATTGCTGTAACTCATCCCCCTGCTTCCTTTTGCTGTGTGGGTGAGGGGGCAAGGAAGGAGCTGCAATGTCAATTTGCTGCCGGGTTGTTCCTGGCATAGAAACAAAGAAGTGCAGCTCTGAACACCAGCCCACCACCTCAGAGGGCACAAGACCTCAGACAGGACAGGAAACTGCGACAGACTGCTGGCAGCATCTCCTCCTGCTCCATTCCCCACGGACCAGAGAAAGGCATGCAGCAGCGTGCACATACAGCCTCCTGGAAACAGGAAGCAGAGGAGAAGGCCATGCTGCCTGCTGCTGGGAAACTCATCTAGCTCTCACCCACAACAGTGTGCAGATGAACCAGGCAGCCACAGCACAAGGGCAAGGTACAGGCACACAGTGACAAAGTGCCAGCAAGCAGCCACACAGAGCTCTCCAAGAGGCAACACCCAGGAGAGTTGTCCAGCCACTACCCACGACTTTCCCAGTTCCTTATTAGGAACATCAAGGGTGTGGGTTATTGTGTAATGAGAATCTCAAAACACTGACCCAAATAGCTTTAGGGTGCAGTAGGCTCAGTTCAGCATCATTCAGGAACGTAGTAATCCCCAAGTGTAATCCTTACAGGAAGCTTTTAATAGTAGAGAACACTCAGGATCAGTTAATACTTTCAATGTCACTTTTTCTTTTTAGGAAAATAAAGTCAGATTTCTCGTCACCATCTTCTGCAGTGTGTCAGACAGCATCTCCCTGGAACCAGTGATAGGAAGGAGATGAGGAACACAAGGTTGCGGGCAGGCAGGTTTGGAACCAAAAAAGCAGCCTGTTCTACAACAATATGTAGGTGTAAGCCTTTAATCTCCTACTTCAGGATGCTGTGGAAAGGTTTTTACAGGCTTCCAAGGTTGTAACTCAGGCATGAAATGTTAATTACAAAACCAGGAAAGGTACAACAGTGCCTAGAGAAGAGCTGCTACAAGCTTGCCTGACTTCCAACAACCACTGGGGTGTGGTGGCTGCTGGATTAGGCAGGTGGCTGTGCTGGGCACACAGCAGAGCCCACCTTGCAATGGGATTCACAGGAGGAAGACCCCACAGAAGGGTCTTGGGACAAAGGCCCTGGCACAACACAGCACTTGCAGACCTCAGCACTACTTGTGCTGCCCCACAGCCAAGCAGCAGAGTGGGAAAGGGGCAGCGGAGCACAAACACGAGGGTGACAACTCCAGCTGCTGCAATGCCAACCATGCAGCCCTCAATCAATAACAAGATGAGAGAGGTCTGAAATCAGCATTCCAAGAAAACATTTCTTGCAGAGAAGTCTATTTCTTGTAAATAATAATAAGCCCTTCTATAAACCATCAAATATAACTCTCAGGAGGCAGCTCAGCTTGTAAGTATTCAACAAGCATAGAGATGTTAGGAGTCTTAGCAAGGTATATGCAAGCAAGACTGGCCGAGAACTGGGCTACAACAGGGCTTTGTTTAAGAGCTGATATACATGAAGTGCTCCACAAAAGACTGAAAGGGGGCCCCTGTCCCCAAACTGCAGTGCCAGTACCACTCCTGTGCTGAACTGCTGGAGAGCTATCTGAGCCAAACCTCTGTGCTCAGGAGGCTGTCCTGTGCCCTGTAAGCACAGAAAATCAAGTGCTCTGTCCATGCAAGAACCTTGTGATGGAGCAAGCCATGTTTATGCATAGTGGCTTCAATCCCATTACTATTTCTTTCTGCTGTCACCTGGAAAGGACAGTTCTCAGCTGAGAATGACAGAGACCTCTATTTTGGAGCTGAGGTCTAGCCTGAGCTCCTGGTGAATCTGCACGTAGGCACCAGCAGCACCGCAAAACAAACAATTCTTTATACAAGCTGTAATTTGTCTGGAGAGCAGGACACAGCTCAAAAGCCACAAACCAACAAGCAGCCTTATCCAAACCAACATCCGTCGACTCAGGGAGCTCGAGTTTATGGGCAAAAGGAATAGATCCCTACACAGGACAACCACTGAGGGACTTGAGCTCTCCTTTTTCTGTTAAATTCCTGCTCACTCGGCCCAGGAGTTCAAGCCCCTATCCCCTCAGACACCACGTGAGCACGATGAGGAAAACTTTTGCTCCTAGGACAACTCCATTACAGGAAAAGGTAAGCAGGTGAAAAGCTCCAGGGGAGCAGGAAGGAAAGAGACTTTTTTGGGGGAGACATCAGTTATGAGTCTGCTCTTCACATTTATGGAAATAAGGCAAAGGAACAGATTTGCTTTCTACTGCAGTGATGGAAATTTGCTTGTCTAGCATTGACTTCTGGTGCTTTGGACTTAACACAAATCTTTCACCTGCCAATGGTTGCTGGCACAGCAGCCCTAAGCAGGACCTTTCAATCACCCATATGGAGACAAGCTGGCACAATTAAATCTCACCAGCCCTGACTCTTATTTTGGCTCAGCTCTCCCTTCACTGATATACTGGGGCTAGTGACTGCCTGGAGTCCTCAGTCTGCATACAAGAAGCGATCCGTTGCTACACTATGGCCACCCCCACCTCACCACCCAGCACCAGAAGCTCAGCATTAATGGAATCATGAAGGGCTGCTGAGCTTTTGCTGGAGGCATAACCTGATTAGCAGCACACGCTCACATCTGGCTGTGCCCCAGCTCCTCACCATGCACCTCCTGCAGACCTCCTCCCCAGCAGCAGAACTGCACTGCCCTTGGAACACTCCCAGATCCCCCTCCATAACCATGGGCTGTTTGGGAGAACTGCAGGACTGCAAGCCGCGGATGTGAGCTCAGAAGGTTCCTGCACATATATGAGGAAAAGAATTTATTTTACAAATGTCCTGGGCTTCGGCTGCTGTTAACAGCCAGGTTGCAAGAGGAATGCATCCTGACTGTGCTTGCCTACAGCTCTAGGCACACAGGACAGCCAGATCAACTTGGGAGTACCCACCTCCACTACCATCTGCTCTAAGGGTGCCCATCCCTTAAAAGTCTCTCAGGGAGCTGGTGCAGGGACTGCTCCCACAGCAGCAGCATGCTGGCCAAGGAGCACACAGTGCACTTTCAGCCCTGTCCTCCCTTTCTAGAGGACACACTGGACTGGGGCACACACAGCATGTAAGGGAAAAGCTGCTTTATAGAAGGACGAGGAATTTACATATTTTGGAGGCACTGTAATCTCCTGAAGCCAGCAGCTTTCAAATCATGAATCCACAGTGAGTGCAGAGAGGTGCCTGAGGACAACTTTTAGGCATGGCAACAGATAATAAATTTGCTCTACAAAGGTGCATGCCTATGCTGGAAAAAACCCGATAACAATTGGGGGTTCATGTGCTGAAAGGTTCAGAACAATAACTTTTAGCATCTTACACAAGACACAAGATGCCTAGCTACAAGAAAGAAAACAGCCTTTATTGCGAGATGCCTCTCACAAGGAATTCACCTCCACAGCCCCGGGAAGCACACGAGAGCTCCATTCCCATTGCTCCTCACTTGTACAGTACAGACAATTACTGAAGAGCCCCTCAGGACCTTGCTGCACTACAGAGTTAACGTGGGCTCCCGTGGGTGAGCAGCTGAATGCCTTGGCTCAGCAGTGGCTTTGTGCCCAGCAGCTCAGATGTCCCCAGCCTTATCCCAGCAGTTCTCTGCTGTGGTCAAAAACTGCTTGAAATTGAAAAAGTGTGGTTGAGGGGCGAGAGGCACACGTAGCAACTTCTCACCTTAATAGTCAAGTATCCTGCTGCTGGTCAGACCTGCTGAGATCTGCAGCGAGCAGGAATGTGATGAGTTTTCTTCTTTGAAACTGGCTTTCATAGGGCTTCCATACAACACTGGGGAGAAAAACTCCACAGCCCCACTGATTGCTATGTTTCTCATTCCACAAGCATTTCTTTTCTTTCCCTCACTCCAGCTCTGCAGAGCCACCTCTTACCAAATTCAATCTGAACCTCCAGATTATGGCCCTGCTCTACCCACTGCTGGGCAGCTCTCTGTGGGCTCACTGAGTTATCTCAGTCCAGAGCTTGCTGGACAGAGCTCCACCTCACAAAAGCCACTAAGCATCTCTGCCAGTGGAAATACCACAGCCTCAGCCCACTCCTGTTTGAAGTGGTCCCTCTGGGAAGGAGGATGATGGGAAGTTGGTGAGTGTGTGCAGAGGGGATGGAGCAAGGGCTTCACCTCCCTCTTCCACCCCTCGAGTGCTGCAGACTCCTGTCTCAGCTTGGCTTTTGGCTGTGATCTACTGGCCAATTGGAAGCAGTGGGGGAAAAAGGATGCATTTGATTCTTTCCCTCTCCATTCAAGTCTCCTCCTCCTCTATCTCCTTTTGTGCATGCTAACAGCAGTGCTAGAGGCTGTAAAAATGAATGAAAGATTGTGAAAAGCAACAGTTTTCAGGTTGGTAACTGGTGACTGGCTTTTACTGGCATGCTCAACGCCAGCAGACACTGTATGGAAGCTGCACTGCAGGAGAGCAAAAGGAAAGCCAGGAAGAGTTCCAGTGCTGGGGAAACAGAAACCAGAGGAGCCCAGAGACTGTCCACCCTCCTCTTTCCATTGCAAAGGCTGCCACATCCAAGGACTAATTCACCCATTGCAGTTAAACAGAGATCCATAGGCTGCAGTCTGCTGCAGCTTCTAAAAGTGGCTTCACATCTCAGCATGAAGCGAGCGAGGAGGATCCTCGACTGCCTACCCCAGGAAAAGGAAAGCAGAAGACAGATCCAGCAGCACCTAAGGGCTCATCCTCATCACCAACACCATCTGCTGCTCTGTGCTGAAACCTGGGGCAGTCCCCAGTCATCAGCCAGGGAAACTGAGGGACGGGGAGCAGGAACACTCCCAGCCACAGTGCAACATCAGCGGCGGCTTGGCTTGGCACAGAGCATGCTGACCAGTCTTTTTTTTCCTCCCTCATTCCCACCTTCCAGCCACCCAGCATAAAAGCTGCCTTTTTTTTTTTTTTTTTTTTTCTTCTCCTGGCTCCCTTTCAAATTCCCGGAGAAAAGTATTTATCCGCTTTATGAATGATGACATCCGGCCAAACCCCAGACACGCCATCACGTCTGATCCAGCCCAGCCACCCATCACCGTTCCCGTATCATTATTGGTAAGCTGGCTGCACACCAGCGTGCAGGGCTCGGGAAAGGGCTCCCACCAATCTCCCCAAAGGAGAGAGCCAAGGACTTTTATTAATTAGCGTTCTGAATTGTAGCTAATAAATACCCCTCTGGCATTCAAGCTGGGATATGCAACACCACAAAGACGTCCTTGAGATGCTGCAACGCTTTGCAGCTTGGAGGCAAATGGAGAGTTACCTGCTGAGTCTTTCTGCAAGCTGCAAACTCACCTCTGCTCCCAGGAGAGCAGCACATCCCATCCCCACCCAGTGTCCCCGCAAGCTCATTTTGTTCTTGTGTCTCTTGCTTGCCCTGAGCTGCTGTCTTTGTTGAGGGACAACTATCAAGGCAGGTTAAGTGCTGAGCAACAGCGGGGCAGGATGGATGAGAGGACCGGCTGACAGCATGCAATTAGTTAATGGGCTGCAGGGCCCTCAGACCAATCACATCAAGTGACTGTGACAAATGACAACAGGCCAAGAAAGGGGAATCAAAGGAGGAAAACAAGGATGGAGGAAGGGGGGAATTAAAGCAAACACATGAAAAAAAATCTAAAACCCAGAGAGAAGATGTAATCCACCATGCATAACACTTCACTAAAGACCTGAAAGACTTAATGTTCCTGCTCAAAGGAGAAAAACAAAATCCCTGTATCTCTCTCCACACCCTTCCAATACAGAATGATGTCAAATCAATTTACTGCCTTACCCTTGTACAATTAATCAAGCCTCCTCCATTGCTCAACCTTCAGTAGAGCTGCGCACAGTGTCAGCTATGGGACAAGCTGCATCAAGCAGCATAAAGAGAGAGCTGCATAGCAGGAGATGGAAGCAGCTGCTCAGATTTATGCTGCTTGTGATTAGTAAGAGATGGGTGGCTCCTGGCCAAGGCAGCTCATAGTCACAAGACTTATAACCACACAGGGTTGCGTAAGGCACGCGAGATTCCTTGCAAACATGTTTTGCATGGAAAAAGTCAGCAGTGATTATGGATGGAGCTCACAGACATGGCTGAGGGAAAGAGCCCTTGAATGAGGCGGAGTAGCCCCAGCCTGGGCACTGCCATGTGAAACGAGGCTTTCAGTCTGACCACGTTTCTGAAACCAGCATCCTATGAGCAGAAAGCAGTGCTGTGCCTGGTGGGCTCAGGGGAACACCAACACTTGATGGGTCCCAGAGTGATGTATGCACTTCACTGCCAAGGATGGTACAACAGGAGTGGGGGTGTCCACCTGAGCTGCACAACCCTTGTTCCCTCCCCAAGAAAGCACTGAAATCCCACATCTGTGGCTCCTGGGAGGGTCTGTAAAGGAATGTTGGACTCTTGGATGCTGGCAAGCTGAAGGCAATTTGCTTTTCATCACCACCATGGTGGCAGCAGCCACCCAACCAACTTACTCTTTTGGGGGAGTCAAGTCATCGGGTCGGGTCTCAAAGAACTGCAGAACCTCCTCACACTGGGAGATGTAAGGAGGCAGCTGGATAAGAGCCTGCAGGTGAAACAGAAACAGAGACATTGGTGATGTGAAGCACTGCCACCTGAGCAAGGAGCCTCAGAGTGCAGGGGCATGGGCCACAGCTCTGTGGAGCACTGTGCTGATTGGAAGGAACAGAGCCACCAGCGATGGTGACTGCAAAAAGTGAAACAGATATGCAAGTGGAGATCTGAAATCATGGAGCAGGGCTGCAGCCCTGCTCCTCATCCCAAAGCAGATGTTTGACCCTCCATTTGCTGTCACAGCAGTCTCAGAAAAGGAGTGAGGGCAAACTGAATCTGTATCAGAGACAAAGCCACATCTGCAAAGGCCTGGGGTTACCACACAGATCAGATGTGGCTCCATCCTGACCTAGTTGCTGGCCCCCAAAAGCCTTCCAGCCATTCAGCATATGATCACTCACTGCCAGCACAGCAGACGGTCTGACCACTAATCACAGCCCTGCTGCAAACAAGATCATGTGAGGAAGACAGGAGAGAGAAAACCACTCACTCCATGGCTTTTTTGTGCAGGGAACAGCTACTCGAAGCACAGGATCTGCATGGATGCCATCCCCATGGGGGTGCCACTCCCCAGCACCAAGCATCCCGTGATCTAGACATTTTCCCGTGCCAAAATTCCCAGTGTGGATTCTTCAGTGTGGAGAAGGCTCCACACCCTCTGATAGCAGAAAACATCTTATGACGGGAGGACAGAAGGCAAGACCCACAGATCATTTCTCAAGATGTCAGGATGCATCTGGCCAAAGGACTGCTGCAGCCATAGCCACGAACACAAGATCTCTGTCCCACTTCTGGCTCTGACACCAAAAAGACAGAACTGAAAAGGGTCGTCAGTACACAGCTCTGTGCTGGAATCACAGCAAATCAGTTTTGTCATTTACTGAAGACAAACACACCTCACTGCTTCAGAATCCGTTCTTCAGGGCTCTCCCAGAGAATGAAGTTATACCATTTCTCTATCAGGGGACAGCAAGAAAGCAAAATCTTTGCTATGCAGTTTCCTGTTGGAACCCACTCACAACAGGTTTGTATAGCCCTCAACTCAGCAGGCCAGGGGAGACTCTGCTTTTCCGCTCTTCACCAACACACCATGTCCCCCTGCAACAATAACCTGAGCAGGGGGAGCATGCTGGGACTGCAGGTCTGAGTCCTGTAGTGCAATGTGCCCTGGAGGAGCTGTCTTTGCTCCTGCTGACCCTCTGCTCATCCTGCAGCTCTTTGGTCCCACACACTTTGAGCTCAGCAGCAGCTTTATGGTTAACAGCAGCTACTGGAAGGCCAGGCTCAGTGTGCATTTTTTTACTTAGCAATGCATTAACGTGAGGAGGAGAGAGCAGCTCTCTAAGTGGGTCATATAACATCAGCCATTACGTTCCAGTTGTTAAGTCAAATGGATTCATTATATTTTATACCATTAATGGCATCGTTCTGAAACAGACAGCTGCAGCATCTTTTCACTCAGGGACCTTCTCAAAAATTAAATTTACGACTGTGTGTGTCTGCGTGGAGCTGGTGCATTTTAGTGACTCAGATGACAAGGGGCTGATGATTCTTGGCTGGAGCCAAGCAGTGATTTGCACCACCAGCTTCCTGGTGCCACTCTGTTTGGACCTCACAGGTCCAAGCTCACCTTGCACTCCATCTCCATCACTCTCCTGTCAGCTGCCATTCTTGCCCTCCATGGCTTTCACCTGCATCCCCACAGCACAGATGTCAAGACCCCTTCATTAATTCACCTTTACCCTTGTAGTTGCTCCTGCAGCCACACAACCTTCTCCTAGGTCTGGCTGAGTCCCCAGATCCATAGTTCCTCCCACCATGCAAAGTCACCGCTACGCCTCCCACTCCTACAGAACGTGACAAGCATTTCACTGTTTCCCCATCTTCTCCCTCAGGCTTTGCAGTCTTTGTATATATGCATTCAACAGTATTCATAACAGATTTTGGAAGCATCACTCCTGCTTCCAGACCATCTTGTGGCTGCTGTAAGTATCAGTGCCCTTCTTTGACGTGGTGAGATGTGGTATGAATCATGTGAAATAATTTTCAGTGGACTTTATTTTTCCCAGAAAAAAAACCAAACGACACAAAAAAGCAAGCCCAACCTGCTCTAACATTACAATCTGCTTTACACCTTAGCACAGTCTTGCACATGGATGAAACTGCCTCAGCCCTACTAGAAAAAGGTCACAATCAGCTGTCTCTTGCTTCTGCTTGACCAGTGGGTGGGTTTTCATTACTGAAAAGGTCTGATGGTGAGACAGAGAGCTTACCCTCTGCATTCTGCCAGTAGTGGAGTGCCTTTATATACTATCAGAAAGACAGGAGTGAGCCTGATCAAGGTGGTTTCATCTTTGGTTGCTGCTAGAAATCTTCCCTTACCTTGCAGTACTCATCAATAGGTATCAGGCGCTTGACTGCAACATCGCGGATGTGACTCCGGCGGAAGAGGATCTTCCCTGAAATGGGGGAGACAAAAGGAAAGAGCAGGTCAATGCAATGCTTGGGGACGCTCTTTTGAATCACTTCATCAGGACCTTTTCCTCATGCATCTCACAAAAAGCATTGTACCTATAGCATGTTCCCCTCCTGTGCATTAAATCCCATGTTAGAACGAAGTATATTTACAACGGCAAGCACGTTTAAGTAGAAGAAGAGGAACCAATTACCAGCAAAGTGCATCCCTATCTCCCCTCACCAGTGTGGCAACGAAGGAGGAACACATGCCTGATACCTTACTGCCTGCTGGCAAGCACATTGTGGGTGGACAAGCCCACTGACAAACCCCAGCTGGCCAGAGAGGCAGACATCCCTGCAACAGGGACTTCTGCAACAGGGACATCTGTCCCCACTGCTGACTACAGGCTCTGGGTTCACTCACAGCACTCAGCTCCAGCGTGGGCAGCTGCCAAACCAGGGGGTTCTCCCCGTGTAGCTCCAGTGTTGAATCGGTCCTTGAAGCCACAGCGTCGGGACTGCAGCCCTGAGTCAGACCTATAGGATTTTCCTTCCTGTCTGGGGTTTATTTTTGTTCTCCATTAATGGGATCCTCTTGCCACTCCGCCTCCTCCACTCTTGCTTGTGGTACGGCCCTGTTTCCTTTGAAGCCTAATGAGTCCTAAGTGCTTCAAGCTGCTTTCACAGAGAACAGCTCCTCTGGCTTTTAATGAGACAAAAGCCATTAGTGGACAGTGAAACAGATACACACGGAGACTCCGTGATCAAAAGCACTGGTATGTGGTGGGATTTCAGACTTTCAGTGCTCCATGAACCTACACTGGCACTTCTGCAACAGAACATGAAAAAATTGCGTTTTGGGAGGGAGTAATAAAGTTCCCACAAGTTCTTTCTGACAGCTCCTCTACCTATGTCTCTTTTTGTCCCTACATGGGTTTCTGACCCCACCACCAAACCGTAACTGATGTAACAGCCCCTTCATTTATCAAGCAGGTAAATCAGAAGCCAAACAGCAATGCAACACCGCAAAATGGGAAAGCACTCTGAAAAGTCACTGAGCCCTTCCCTGTGCTGTGGCTCTCCTCAACCCCTCCAGCAAGCCCTGCCAGGAGCCATGGCAGCACTGGAATCAGGGCTGGATGCTACCATGCTACCTGAGAACAGGATGGGTTAAAACAGCCCCATGCCTATCACAGCTTTAATACCCTCCACCACCCCGACTCCAATGTGCATGATTTGTGCAGCCTGCCAACACATTTTTTTTAAGTAGAGAGGAACTAAAACAACCCAATTTCAGCCCACAAAGAGTGTGAATGAGAACACTATGGAGAAGCCAAATCTCTTATTAGGTTCAGTTAATGCAGAATACCTTCAAGACTGGGTTCTCAAAGGGAGCACACAGCAATCACACTCAGTACGTGCTTGCCCTCGAGTGAAACTCCAAGGGTCAGACTGCTCATACCAGGATTGCTCCTCATTTATGTTCCACTGACAGCGAAGGGCTGAGACATTCATAGTGGGAAATACTCTTGTCTGAAATGCATTCCATCTTGCAGCCCGCCACAGCCAAGTCTGGCAGCCTTTGTGATTCAGTGGAAAATAAAAATCCCCCTCCATTCGATCTGTCTTTTAGAAGGGTGAATAGTCTGGGAACAGAAGTTGTCTGGAACGACCAGGAGGGAAAAGGGAGCTGCAAGCAGGCCGGAGCTCCCTCACTTGATAGCAATGATTTTCCATCAGAAAAACAAACGTTCAACAGTTTTGTCATCTGCAGTCATGGCGTATTTGCTGCATATATTTCTATTTGAATGATTGATGATTTTTCAAAAGACGAATGGATCGGAGTAGTTTTATTGCCAATTGTAAAGAGTGGCTGTTTAGTTCTTAGGTCTGCCAAAATCACTGATGGGTGTGCATATTATAAATGTCTAAAATAACACACTCTGAGTGTGGGAATATTTAAATGTTTAACAAACAGATGCTAGCGAATAATAATAAAAAAGAATATAGTTATGGGGGGATAAATACATCACAACAACTGAAGTGATCTTAAATTAGCCCAGGCACAGAGCATATGAAACAGCAGGAAACCCAGCTCGTCGCTTGATTGGCTCTGCATCTAGTATTCTTCAACAATGAAGTTTATTTTCTAACAGAAAGCTGTTTTCCCATCAAAATGTCTAATTAACATAATTGCAGGCCCTCCAGTGCTGCCAAATACAGCTGTCTAAATCCTTTACTTGAAAAGCAAGAGAGAGCAGGAAATTGCTTCCCTCCTGGGTCAATGAGATGCAACATTTTCCTGGGCACACTTTCTATAAACCATACCTTCAAAATGGGAATAAGAGTGCTGCCACTGGGGCCTTTCACATGGCTGAAGACCATACAGTGCAAGAGAAGTGTGTGGTGTTATTCATGTCCTGCCTGCATCCCTCCTTGCCCCAGCATGAGGAAAACAACTGGGACAACATGAAGGAAGGCAATCCTGCACGTCTCACCAACTGCTGCTGCAATCTCCACCACCTCCTCACTCCTGCCACATCTCCAGCATTTAGAAATGGTTTTATTTTCGTTAACCTGCATGCAGTGTTATGCACGCACAAACAGACCAATGAGTCTCCCTCATTTGCACAAGAAATGTCACCACACAAGACAACGCAGGAAAATGCCCTTCATGGACACAAAGCTGTGAGCAGGTTTTTTATCACCTGGGAATATGTCAAACAAGTCAACAATTTAGGAAGTGTTTTTCTTCAGTTTAACATACACTTTATCCCAGTGAATACATTTGTGAAGTGCTACGTTACCTTACTAACACTGTAGTTGCTCTGAAGAATCACACCTGCCTTGTTTGATATGTATTTGTTTCACAGCAGAAGTTAGGTGTCTTGCAAGCATATGTTCTTCAAGTGTAACCTGGCAGCATTATTATTCTTAATTAGTATTCTAACTGGAGAAATCTGACTAGCACAATCCATCCTTTAAAGTTAGAGGAAATGAAACTGTAAAGAGAGCTGAAATATAAGCAACTCCATAGAAATCAAAGCAAATGAAGTCTCTTTTCACTAGTTTTCAGTACAAGAGCAGGAGGATGCTCCCTACCTGCATCTCCACCTACACCTGATACCACATTCACACACTTATTGGCTGTTTGCAGCTGCTGGGGAGAACTGAGCAATGCAGAATGGTTGATCATTACAGGACTGCTCCGAAGCAACAAGGATTAGTTTCATTTAGAAAGAAGTAAAACACCATAAATATTCACATCAACAGGGCATCAAAGCCAAAATCAAACTTCACCAAAGTACTCAGCTGTCTGTGCCAGGCTCTCCAGCATCCACCTCGTGCTCTGTGCATAACACAGAAGCAGTCAGGACAAAGGAAAGACCTCTGTCATGGTGTCCCCAGCTGCACCCTGTCCCCACAAACACCCCAATGAGGGGCAGCCCTGGGCAGGGGATTCACCAAAGGGGAGAACTGCCAAGGGCACTTGATGCCAGCTGCAGGCACTCCTCCTGCTCCTTCTCCTTGCCCTGCCTGACCTCTTCTCCCTCCCAGTCTGACCTGCTGACACAATCTGATCACTCTGGTGCTCACTTTGTTCCAGTTCTTCCATTTCCTCTTTCCCAGCTCTAAGCTCTCAGCAGACAGGAGGGAGCCAATACTGTTCTGTGCCCTGCTGAGAGGGAAGCCTGGAAAACCACCGAGTGCCTTGTCGCTCTTTTCAGACTCTATCAGTGAGCACAGCTCACAACCTCCAGGGGCACATTGCTCCATGGTTACAGAGCTCTGAGTAGATGCATTCCTCCTTTCTTCCCCTTCTCTTGCGGGGACATTCCTTTTCCTGCAGTACTGCCACTCATTTCCACCCACCATGGCCAGAGGTACACCACACATTGTCAGGAATTCACCCAACATGATGGATAGGCAGCAAATCCATCCAACACATCCCCGTGAGCATCATGCATTCCCACAACACAGCCCAGTGCTGTGCTGGCTGCCTCCCAGATCCCTCTGCTCTCCACCTTCCCCAGGGGACCAAGAAGCACACATCCAAGGCAGTGACTTCCCTTATCCTCACACCCATCTGAGTCTTCCCTGCCAATTTCCACCCACCAGTACTGGTGGCTGGAGCCAGGGCAGCAAAGAGAAGAGCTGAACACAGTAGAGAGCATCTTCTGCTACCAATTATACAGCAGTTTCCAAATGTCACTGCCATCAGTTACCGTAAGCTGCTGGCTGGCTGCCCAAAGAGAGCCATACATGTGCCCAGGGATGAGGGGACATGCATGGGACAACAAAAGATGATGCACTCAAAGGTAGAAGAGGTATCTTCACTTCCAGATGGTCTGAAGCACGAATCTGGTTTCTGCTTGTCTCATTCCATATCCAAGTTGACAGATTACTAAGTGAGCATCTTCATGCTCTGTCCCATCACCCGAGGGACTTTTCCTGGAAATACGGTCATGCCATTGGCATGGTTTCTTTCAAATCCCTCCTTAAAAGCTTCATGTCCTGCAATCCCCCCAACAAAACCCCACTGTAACCTTCAACAACACAGGGCAGCCAGGACACAGGGGAATAATCTCTTACTCCCCACCTAGCAGGAAACTCTCAGGAGCAGAGGTTGTCCCTCTACTTTTAAGCTGCACTGGGCTCAGAAATATGGTACAGCAGAAATAACACTGTTGGGCTGTTCCACAACCAGCTGGACAGGAGCAGGAGGATACTTGGAGGGCATGAGCTCTGCCCCCACGCAGAAGAGCTGGCATCTGGGTCCAGTCAGGGAAGCCTTGCTGAAGACACACAGTCTGCTCACAAAAACCATCTGGAGTCAGGACTAGAAAAGAAAACCAATCCATTGTGGATAATCACAGCTGCTTTATCTGATGGACTGAGAGCAAAGGGCACTGCAGGAGCACAAGAGAGGGGGTGGGGAGTGATACGGTGCTGATTCATTGAGGACTGCACAGCATCAGAACAGAGCTAGGGGAAAGAACTGATAAGGACATGGGTTTCCATGTGGTACGAGATGGAGCAGGCAGCCCACGGGAGGGATCAATCTTTCCAAGCAAACAGGTAGGGAAGGAGAGCTGTGCTGGTTACTCCTGTCCATGGGAATTCTCCAGGCAAAGCAGACAGGAGCAAGGAGCAGAAGAAGGGATGGAGAGGAATTTCATAGCAAAACAGTTGAGGGTCTTCTTGACCCAGAGGCTGTGACTGGATCTCAAGCAAGCTGGAGGGGCAGGGAAGCCATCACCCTGCTGATCACAGCTATAAGAGAAGGCAGAGATTTTGAGACTGGAAAAACGTCTGTTCCTCTCGCTCTGCCCCGAAGGACTCCCCCCACCCCACTGCTTCGGAAAGAATTCACTTCTCTGCACCTTTCAAATCACATCCAGATTTTCCCTGGCACAGGTTCCCAACTCACTTTGAAGGAAAAAAGGGAAAAAAAAAGGCAGCCCCAAAGGTACACATAATTAGACCCAGCCGACAGAGCAGCCAGTGATGTAGGCTATTCCTAGGATGGATGGGGAAGCAGGCGTGGGAGACAGCATTTCCAGAAGCCTTGTACTTAGCATCTGTTTGGCAAAGCCTCAGCAATAGGGTGAGATGGCCAGAAGAATGGATCTGAAGAGATGACACATCCATGGAAGAAAAGAGAGGGGGGAGCACCTGAGGCTCCTGTGGGTACATAAATAGGAATTCTGGTCCACACTAAAACAGTAAAGCTCTTCAGGGTGCTGCTGGATTCGTTTGATGGTGCAAGGGAAGATGCTTTTTCTTCTCCATTTTTCTTCTTTTTGCTTTGCTGCAAACCCCAGTATTTTGGCTTCCATGCTCCCTGCTACTTGCAGGACAGCAATGGCCTCATTACCATTCCTACTGAAGGAATAAAAAAGAGAAGAAAGATCTCTGATAAAAGAAATGGTTGAAAGGAACAAAAAGGAGGAGGAAAGGCAGCCTCTCCCTTGTGAATTCTGGCTGTTCCATCAGACTCAGCAGCTGCTGTCCATGAGAAAGAGAACGAAACTGCATGGAAAGATGCCTCAAAATCTTCCTGAAAGCACTTCTGCAAATCATCAACAGAGTAGGCCACCAAGAGATGCAAGAGTTCCCTGAATCAACACGCTTCCAAAGGCACTGAACCTAGGGCCTGCAGAGCCATGTGATGGAGAAAAACAGAGAATCACAGAATAATTGTAGGGGTTGGAAGGGACCTCAAGAGATCGAGTCCAACACCCCTGCTAAAGCACAAGACAGTTTGTTTAAAGACAGCTCAAAGGTCAGAAGCAGAACAACTGCTTCCCTACTGGACTATGCTTTTGGTAACACTGCACATCAGCAGGATCAACTGAAACTCTACAGAATAGGCAGCTGTACAGACTGTGGGCTGCAAATCAGCCCGGGACTCTCCACACAACACTGCAATGGCAGAGGCTCCCATCTAGCTACAACAGAAAAGAGTATTTAGGATATTCGCCCACCTCCAGCTCTGAGCAGATGCAGTGGGACTGGGGAAAGTCAGGTACCACAGCTGGACAAGGGATGAGCTGTCTTCCATCTCCATCATAAGGCCTTTGTGGGGAACTGCTAAAAACCTCACCGCTGGGAGAAAAGCCCTGAAGGATGTGGTAGCAGTGACACCTATGCCAAGCAGGTTAGTAGGCTGGGAAGAGAGTAGAAAAGAGGTATCATTCTGCTTTTTAAAATGATCCCTCCAAATCCTATTCCCTCTCCTTTATTGGGAGTTTGCTATTGTCTGTAGCTAAAGCTTCCTAAAAAGCAATTTTACAGCCAAAGTGAGCTCAGCCTCAGGCAACCCCTCCTTGCCTGATTCACGTTTCCAGTGAAGCAGGCTGGCCAGGATCAGCTCCAGGCCACTTGGGCTGTACAGTGTTTGGAAGGCTCTGCTCTCCTTATAAAAGCTGTTTCCTGAAAGATCTGGCGCAGCCCTTACACAACGGACCCAACTGAGCTCATTTGTTTTCTTATTTCATTCTTTCCTGGGGTCTCCATCCCACCATCTCCCCAGCCAGCAAACACGTAACCCTTAGCGGGAAGTCCTGCAGGCAGGGACAAATCCTGCAGGCACAGCATCCCCTGGGGCCTTCGTTCCCTCCATTCCCACCAGTGGCTCCTGGCTCTGCCCCAGGGACCACAGGCGATCCCATGCAGGGGCTGGGTGCAGCCAGCACTGTTTCAAAGGGCCATCCTCAACACCACACGATGCTGGGCAGGCTGTGCTGGTGACTCAAAGCCAGCAGAAGTAGCCAAGAGTCCACTTCAGATTCCCCTATATGGCAGCAGAGGCTTTCCAGGCACAGTGCTGCAGCTGCAGTGAGGCTGAACCCGACCCAACCAAGCTCTACTATGGAGGAACATGGAGCTTACACCTGGGAAGGGACAACCCTGGCCTCAAACTCCTCAAACACTACAGTTGGTTCCACACCCCTTCAGAGTTCCCAGCTTTATGGCTTCATTTCAAAAGAGCTGAGTGAGCTGAAAGACTCACACTTACAAAAGTGTTTTCTGATACACTTCAAAAGTCCCTGAACCTTTAGAAATTTCCAAGAAGCAAATCCTCGAAACAAATAGCACTAGCAAAACAAAGTGACACAAAGCTAACAGAGCTCCTCTGGGCTGGATGCTGTAACTATGAGCAGTCATGGAGTTGTACTCCAGTTCCAGGAAAGCAGCCTGATGAACGAACCCAGGTGGCACCTCCTCCCGTCATGGTGGTGGTGGTGACCCCAAGTTTGGGAAGTCGAGGGCTTTGCCAGGAAAGGCAGAACTGCACAAGGCACAGGGTCACAGGAGACACTGGAGAATTTCAGTGGCCACAGCGTCTAACACTGCTCTACAACCATCTCCCAGGCAGCAGCACGCTTTCAGTAAGCCTCCGGAGCCAAATCTCTACTTGTAATGAAATTCAGATGCTAACAACGTTGCTCAAAATGGGACTGGAAGAAAAGTGCAGTTTTCTGAAGCTGAACATAATCAAAAATCTCCAAGTTGGAGCATGCAAGAGCTGCATTTTGTAGAGAGACCCACGGCTGTGCACCGAGCTCACTGAGATGGCAGCACCCCTTGCACAGACTGGTAAAGTCCTGGTTTTGCTGCAAGCAAACTGGGAAGCTGTATTATTTAATCCTGTTGCAAAAAGGGGACTAGAGCAAAAGGGCAAATACCTTCACAGACGAAATACACAAGCTCCTACAGAGCATGGTCATCGTTAACTTCCCCGAGCTCTTTATCACACAACACTCAGGCTTTACTCTTCCAGCAACTTCAACCCCCTTCTTCCTCCAATGGAAAACACAGCCTCTTAGCAAAGCAAAAATATTTCAGCACGAAGAAGAAGAAACAAATATTGATGAGTGTGCTGCAAAAGTAGGGCTCCAAACAGGCCACCTGAGCCTAATGTTACCTTCCAAAAATAGCAGCATTTTGGTGATAATTTTTTGTAAATATAGCTTAGCCAAACCCTAAGTCCAATTTTTCCAAGTTATGCCCTTTGGCAATTTAGTTTGCTGGCAGGAGTAGTCGTGCAGCAAGGGTTCTTCCTCTGTATTAATGTTAGGTGTGCTTTGCTGATGCTACAGCTCAAGGACAAGCCAGAATCACAAATCCCCCTGTGGGAAATCCAGACAAGATTCCCTTACTCAGTGCGGGGTGTAAATGACTTTCTTTGTGCCAGTCGGAGAAAACTAAACCCCACTGAATGCTTTGTATTTCTCAAAAAGCCAGGAGGCAGAACACAGTACAAAGGGCTACATTAAATGAGCTTGACAGTCACTGGAAGTGATTATGGTACCGTGACATTTCTAAATGTGCCCATTAGCTACTTGTGGAAGGGGGTAAGGACAACTTTGTGGTCAAACCCATTAGTTATGGATGTATGAAAGACTCCCAGGGTGCCCCCAGCTCGGATATTTTTGCATGGCACATTAGGGCTTTTTTTTCCCCCCCATACCATCAGCCTCAAAGGGCAGCCACAAGCAATCCCCTGCACCACAAAGTTTGAAACGGGCCATTGCATCTGTTACTTGGGCACACAAAATCCTCAGCAGCACGTCGGGCTGGAGGGCACGTGTCATACCACAGAATTCCTTCCTTTGAGCAACCCCAAACACCATGGGAGGAAGCTGAGGCTGTCAATCAGTTTGATTTAACATGTGGAATTCAATTGTCATTTCCTCCTCTCTGGACATCCCTTCGAATTAGACAGGACAGGAAATACAGCACATGAGCAGTTCCTGGGGAGCCTCACGCTGTGCTCAGCCCTGTGCCGTGCCCCTCCTGCAAACTGCTGCAGGGCTGCTCCTGGCAGAGGCAGTGCAAGAGGCTGATGTCACCCAATAATGCTAGCTGGAGAGAGAGGGAAGAGGTTTAACACCCACTGCATACCCTGCTAACAAACACAGATGTTTTAACGGGCACAGTACTGAGATAAAGCTCACAGCCACACCAAACCCTGAACGGTTTTTGCAGGACTGCACTCTCCTACCTGGCAGGAAGGGGATGATCCTTTGCTTGGGGTCCTTCTGCCCTCCTTCCATCGGAAACTTGTCCAGCATTTGCATCTAGAAAAAGAAAAGCAAGAAAGGTGATTCAAAGGTAATCTGTACACAATGCAAAACCTTTCTCCCCCCAGGAGGAGGCTAAGACTGTTCTCCAAACCAGCAGCGTCCTGAGACACTGTACACAGCACGATCAGCCAGGGTATGGCCATGCACAACACCAAGTGCCAGAAGCACAGGATTTTTACTGTTACTTCTACTATTTTCAAGTCACTTCTCACCACTGCTGTGCTCACCACTATCATTTGGCCCAGCATGGGTGACTAACATCACCTGCATTTCTGCAATTACAAAGCGTCATACCGATGAATCTCAGCCATTAGAGCTGAGAAGCTCCACAAAATAGCTGCATTTTAGGCTTATTAGCTCAAGCATAGCACATCACTGACAGAGCTCCTGGGCTATGGCTGGCTTGGAACCAGAGCACAAACTCATGTTTGCCTGAAAGACTGTAAAGTAATGTCAACTTTAGAGAACGCTTTGTGCTACACAATTTGCAGAGATTGGTTTTAAAGAGTTTCAGCGCTGAACAAATAATTTCCTGATTGAATGCAAATGCACAGAAAATGCAGTTAAGCTCAGTTGGCAAATGGAGGTGAGGAGGTGATAGACAACTCTGACTCTTGCTGGTGTCTGTTTGGAGTTCACACCGGTGCTTCAAGGGCATGCATGCAACCCGCCTGCAGCTGCCACTGATCTTAACAACAGATTCCAGAAGGATCTTCATATCTGTAGCACTTTCCTTGTGTGGCCTTGCTGTTAAACACCATTAGGACTGGACTTTGCATTTAACAGTGCAACGTAAGGAAAAATTTCATCTCAAAAAGAGTGGTAACACATTTGAACGGAAAGCCCAAGGAGGTGGTTGAGTCATTGCTCCTGGGGGTGTACAAGAAATATGGAGATGAGGCACTCAGTGACATGGGTGAGTGGGCATGGTGGGGGGTGGGATGATGGTTTGATTAGACTGTCTTGAAGGGTTTTTCCAATCTTAACGACTCTGTGTTCATCCACCCATCCTGCAGCTTCGCTACTCTCTACTTTGGAAGGAATGGGATGGAGATGCAAGCTCTCCCTTGTTTCCTCTGGGGCATGGATCTGAGCAGTCTCCCATCACCTAAAGAGCTCCCTGGTCCCCAGGGTATCCAAAGTTGGTTTTACCCTCTCCTGTTGAGCCTGCTGCACTCCACATAAATGACTAAACACTTATGGAAGCACTGGAGACAATCTGCCCAGGAACTGCCCTAAGCATCTACAAAGCCAATACATTCATTCTCCTTTGGCACAATTAATATTTAAAGCAAAGAGGAAACAACACAACTAGGGAGACAGGCATCCATCCCATGGTGCCCCCACGAGAGATGTCTGTGGGCAGCCCTGAAGCAGCCTGGAAGGAAGGAGGGCAGCTCTGAGTGGACAGACAGACAAGCTATGCTCCCTCATGCCTCCTCCTTGGCCACAAAACATTGGGAAGCCATTCCCCATGCTCACAAAGGGCCAGGGACTGGAGTCCCTGCAGCCCTGGGGCAGGTCCTCCTGCCTGGCTCCCTGGTTTTCATGGCTCTTGATCTTTGGCACCTATTTTTCCACACTTAAAGAGGGCATCTGCTCCTAGCTAATGGCTGTGGGTTCTTCAACTGTGAGTCACGAGCTTATATAAAGTATTGTAACAATGCAACTGAGTCCCTTCATACAGCACCCCAGCTCTGGCACATGCAAAACTTGAATATTTTATTTACTGTCTCTCAAATGTACCAGGATAAAATTCCTGAGGTTTGGTGAAGAAGGGGCAGAAGGAAAGAGGTGCTTTTCCTACACTGTGATTAAAATAAAAACTAAAGAAGGTCCCCAAACACAACAGGAAAACCAAAAAATCTCTCAAATATTCTCTTCAAAATGAAAACAAGCCATCTCAAAACCAGGATGACACTACACTGTGCTTACAGCTTCTTTCCACTATAAATATTAGTGAGTGCAGCAAAGAGCTCCTCGGGCATACAGTCATGTCCCATTCTTCCACCAGCTCTCAAAACAAAGGATGTCCCAACAGTCCTGCTGCCCCGTGAGCCCCAGCACTGTGCCACACGGGGTCTGACTGCTCTAACCCCACTCTTCCTGTTTGGAAGAGCTCCTCAGAGCTTGTGACTGGTGCAGGACGAGCAAAACAAAACAAGTCACAAACGCTGACATCTGATTGCTGTTAGCAGTGCAATCCCTGAGTCACTGGAAGCATTCCCCTCCTCTCATTTTTGAGTGCAAGCTGAGGATCTGAGTACCAGAAGCCTCCAAGGCACGGATATGCAGGCTGCAGCTTCCTCATGCACACGTGCCTGACAATGACTTTAGCCAGAGCTGCTCCCAGCTATGTGATCCCACCAAACCAGGCCAGAACTCCAGCCATTAAGTTACCCATTTCCTGCTGCTTCTCAACTGAAGCACGTCTCACAGTGGCTGCCCAAAGTTTGGGACTTGCCCTACACTCTACACAGCCTGCTAGCCCTTCCCTTGCAAAAAGGAAGGAAAAGATGCTGAGAGATCCTGCAGCAAAGAAGGAACAGGATGATGAGGAAGGACCATGGAGTTGGTGTTCCTCATCCCATCCCACCCAGCCTGGCTGCCACATCACGCAGCTCCACAGAAGGCAGCAGCACGTGCTGGTTCATCAGTTTTGCTAGACATCAGCCTGTGGCTGAGGAACAGCTTGAAACCTACTCCAAAGAAAACAGCCCCAGAGCCTGCTCCAACCACAGCAGGCAGCTTGCATTAGTGATACAAGAGCAAACGTCTGCAGAAATCCAGGCTTGGTCACGAGCTGAGAGTCCTTCCGCTGTAGTGGCACACAAAGCTGCAGCAATGAGATGTAACAGCAATGGGAAAAAGTTGGCTTCAGGGCTGAGAGGTGACACTGGAGCCCTGGAGGAACCCAGCTGCAAGTCTCTGTGTTTCAAGGCTCCCTGGGCCATTTTCAGCACATCCTGTCTCAGCTGATTTTGCAGGACAGGGGCTATAGCACACATTGTTCCATCACTACTGCCCAGGAGTCCTGAAAAAGAGACAAAAGATGGTAAAAGAGCAGCAGCCCCACAGGTGCTGGGGGGGGGATGCACAAACACACCAGAAGACGAGCTGCAGAACATGAAGCATGCAGCAGGAGGACCAGGCAGCTCTCTCTGCAGAGAACCCTCCTCCTCAGCCCCAGCAGGGAAACGCACTCCAAGCAGACAAGGAATTTTGGAACACAGGCAGTCAGCATGGGGAGACTCCCACAAATCATGTCAGCGGGCAGGGTTTCCATCCAAGCTCCAAATAACAGTGATCACATCACATTCCCAGAAGGGAAAACTCTCCCAGCCAGCCAAGATCCAAGGGGGAGAAGGAAATGGGGCAGAGGAGCAGCACGCAGCTGCAGAGCCCTTCGGAGCACCACTATCCATGCAGAGCAGGACAGGACAGGGCCACGAAGCAGTCTCACTCCCAGCAATGCAGTCAGCTACACTGGGAAGGAAAACAAAGGACAGAAACAAGAATGTTACTGTTTCTTCCCCTCCAAGATTATTTAAAAGTACTGGAGACAAAATCTTCAGAACAAAAAATTAGAGCGGGTGCAGCTCAAAGCATTTTGGTGTTTTTGATAAGCAGGAAGTTGAAGTCTTGCATTGCACTTCTCACTGTTTTACTAGCAGTGAAGGCTGGGCTGGATGGTGCTCACACTGCTGCCCATGCCAGCTCCCTTTGCCAGCACCATGGTATGGGTGTCCCAGCAGAGCACCTCAAGGCTCCTCCTGACAGCACGTCAGAGCACAGACCCGTGGTTCTCACTGCCCAACACCGATTTGTCTTATCTTATCAGTTCCCTATTAACTCAGAGCTGCCTGTGCAGCCACATTCCTGGGGCTCCACATTCCCACGCCTGCCTGTGGCTGAGCAGCCCATTAACAAGGCGGGAGGTAATGAGGGCACCCAGGGAGAGCAAGGAGCCCTTCCCCAGATGCTTATACAGCTAGAACACTGCCAGGCAGCCTCTTCATTAACAGGAAACCCGTAAGATAACATCCTAATTGAATCAATTATCAGAGCTGCAGGCTGCTCGTGATCCTAGGGGAGGGACAACGAACACACTGGGCAGTATTCCCAGGAAGGAGAACATTCAGGATGGGCTTTGCCTAAGTTGGAACTGCTCATGCAGACAGAGCGACGCTGGAGGGATGGATGGTTGCTGGAGGAGCAGGGCTGTGAGGGTGCTTCCCAATTCCAGCCAAACCCAGAGGAGTCTGCACACTGAGACCAAGTGCTGGTAGCTGGTAAGGCACTGTCTGGTGGAAAGAAAAGCATCTGTCAAGGTGGAATGCGTTCCCTGATAACAATGCAGCAGAAGGGGCATGGGATGGCTCCTGCAGCAGAGCTCGGCAGCTGGTGGGGGTGTGGGATTTGCTGTTGTTGAGCTGCTGTGCCAGCTCAAAGCTTGGGTTTTCTGTTCTGGAGTGTTGCATCTTGTGTGGCTCACACCAGGACTGCAAAAGGGAAAGCAAATCTTTGCCAGCACATGAAGGGGATGCTGCGTGTCACCGAACAGCGTGAAATAACACCACGGGACGGTGGTGATGAAATACTCAGGCAAGGAGAGCAAACTCTTCCACTCTTGCTTAAGAAGAGGACACGACGTGCAAGCTGCGGTTGTGGAGAGAGGGAAATTCCCCATTCTCTTATCGGCAGGATTTGCTTTGGCTCCGAGATGGAGGTTCAGAGTAAAACCACGTTCCTGTGCTTTGGTCCCACATGGAAGGCCTGACCTAATCCATACCGCACCAGACACAGCCATGATCCAGTGCAGGGCAGTCAGCTTTTGACAATGCCCCAAGGAAAAAGTTTGAGAGAAAAAAAAAGTTCAACAAAAGCCTTCACAATCCGGTTGGGCAGGGGCAGCAGTCACAGGAGCCTCTTTGTGAGAGCAACCACGTCCCAGTGAGAATAGGCAGCTGGTGAAAAGATGGGCCTGAGCCAAACATGCTCTCACCCCACAAATTCCCCTCAGCCCCATTCCTTGTGAGAAAGGGAGGCAGCAGGCGGATGGCTGTGTTGTGTGCCCCATTGTCCCCACGGTGGCCTGCTCCAGCCAGGGACATTCATTTGCTCTTCATACCTCCTCATCTCCCTCATTCAGCCCCTCAGGATGTGACCGAATCATCCTGAAGTGCAATGGGAAAGGGACTCAGGTCCAGACACTGCCTGTTGTCACAGCAGCACCCATGGGGATACTCAGATATGAACCAAAGACTTCAGAAATGCGCCTCTGCAGATGAGAGCACCCTGGCATCCCAATGTTGAGGGAACGCCTGCCAAGGAGACGCTGTGCAAAAGGGAGAACATCTGGAAGCTCAGGGACTGCTGGTGTTCAGTCGCTTTATCATGCAATGAGAGGCACTTTCCCTTCATCCCCACAGACTGCCTGCAAAGACAGGAAGACACGAAAGCAGCAGCCCCGAAGACAGAAAGACCAACAGGGAGCAAGCTCGGACCCCAAGTGCTGGTGATGCTGAGCCCAGAGAAGGGCTCACTGCTGGTGCTGTACCACCACTCTGACCTTCCAGACACTGGTCCCAGAACACTCAGCTCACAGTGACCACACAGTGTGAGCTGAAGGATGTTCAGGGAGAAACTGCTGCTGATGGGCAGCACAACCAAGCAGCGTCTTGATGACCACAGCTTCTCTCCTGTTTCTGCCTTTCTAGTGCAAGGGATAGACTGAAATGCATCTTACGCATTACTGGGCAGGGTGATCCTGACCTGCTCAACACGAGGAAATGACATCACAGAGGCCAAATTGTGAAAACCTGATGGAAAACTTTAAGCATGGCTCAGCAACGACAAAAAAGAATTAACTGAGGTCAGAGAAAAGGGCTACACAAATTGGCAGCAGCTGCCACAGCAAGAGAAATTTCCTATGAAATCACAGGAAACGTTAGACAGAGGGAGATGTCAGTGGCTGTGAATAGCTCACTCACATGGAAAGGGAAGCGGGTGCGGGCAGGAAGCACCCCCAGCCCTCCTGCTCCCATCCTCCCTGTGGGTTGAATGCAATGTGAGGTCTCCAAGAGGAACCAGTCAAAAAGCTGCTGTGCTTAAGTCTGGAGATGTTTCCAGCCAGAGCACACACTGATTCTCTACATAGAACTTCACTAGTGCTTGCTTGATGCACCCATCGGCTGCAACCATGCCCAACAGATGGGGCACTGCAGTGTCACTCCAGTCAATGAAAGCCCTAAGCATCTTAACCCCTAAAAGCCATTATTTAACCTCAAGGTAATGAGCTTTGTATTTTACCATCCAGCCTTGAAACTTAAAACCCCAGAGCTCAGTAAGAGATTATCAGTGTAGTCACTTGTGATGAGAGGATGGGAGCTTGTCACCGATATCCCCATCACAACCCCACATGCTGATCGCAGCAGATGGTCCAAAGACCAAGAGGAAAAGAGAGCAGGAGGAATACCCTGGTCTTCAGACACAACACGCTTTGTTCAGGTCATGCTCTGCTTCCTGAAGCAACTTCTGTGCTAATCCAAGAGCATTTCCAAGGGTTCTGAGAACTATGTCTGAGGTCATCAGAAGCTGCATTTTCACAAGCAACAAGTAGCTCCAGGGGCTTGCCCTGAGGCACCCAGAAAGGAAGCAGATAGACGTGCACCTTCCCAGAGCCCACCTGTAGTAAGGCACTAGGTGAGACACCCCAAAATGATAGGATCCAGAATCATCATGTCACGATGGCACCAACAGTTCTGGAGAAGTGTTTACTGTTTGTTTTCTGGGATGCCAAGAATATATTTGAGAGAGACTACGAAGCTTTAAAAACTGTGAAAGGAGAAAAAAGGGGAGAAGAGACATCTCCCATTTGGAGAAGAGCAAGGTCTCTCTGCCCCCCAGCAATCCCACAGCACTGATCTCCATTAACACAGCCTCCTCACTGAGCTGCTGGCCTCCCTGGCTGCTTAGTGGGTGTTTAATATTTATAGCTTTTTACATCTGATTTGGAGGTGGTACATCCTGGAAGCTGTATTTCTCTTTACAGTTCTTTACTAAAACATTTCCCACAATTTCTGATAATTGCAGCACAGACTAGCTGGCATTATGTTGGGTCGGCAGGTCCCAGACCATATCAAAGAGCACCAAAAGCTCCACACTCCACGAGCACACCGAGAGCAGAGCATTAACACCACCAAGCAATCAATAAGCATCCATCATTCACCAGAGCGACCCAGCCATGGGAAATGACTCCTGCCAGTAGACGTGTTTGGGAACTGAGCAGCAATACCCGGGGGTGATGCTGGTCTGCACCGCTTCCTCTTCCAGATCCCGTCCCTGGGAACTTCCCTCCAGCACACCCACAATGTGTCACCCCTGGCTGGAGCCTGGCGTGGGAGCAGGACAGAGCTGTGCCACCTGCATCAGCCCAAAGTCCATTGAGCAGACACCACAACTTGAGCTGTTTAGCAGCAGCGGTCATAGGGAAGGCTGCAGAGCCTATCCACGCTCACTCACATCCCTCTAGCATCCCAAAGTGGATCTCCTGATCTGCAAGGATAAAGGGGTTGAGCCCAAAGACAGTAGGCAGATCTTACTTCACAGAGAATGCCACGCTCTGCACCTAGAGGCAGCCCCCAGTAAACCCTCTGAGCTCCCAGCCACCAAGGGCTGCCCGATGTGCATGCCACCCTATTCCAACCACGTGCCTGCCCAACCCTCCGGGTGGCTGCTCACCAGCTTCTCCCCTGCGTAACGCACAATGTGATTTCTGTTCAACCTCTCCCTTCTCAAAAATCTTCCCTGCTCCAGCACACAAGGTAAAGCAAACTGCCGTGCATTCCTTTCCTGAATTCAGTGCAGTTTTACACTTGTGGCAGGCCCAAACATGATGAGACAAAGAAGGTGGCATTTGAGCTAGAGGCAGAGCTGCCAAAGCTGCAGTCCTACCGCTTGAGAGAGCACTGCTGGTCAGAAACAGCAGCCTCATGACCTTTCTGTTGCATCAGACTTCTTCCTAACCAGCTGTTTTCCCTGCTGTTTCTTCCCTAAACACATACCCCATTTTCCAGCTGAGCAAGCACAATCAGCAGACGCCTGCGAGGAGCTGTTTTCCCTCCATGCAAGGGAAGATTTCACCCTGCTTGGGCTCATGGAGGTGCCTGTCACCAGCAGCTCCATGGGAGCCAGGGCCACTACTACACAGATGGGACAGGAAAATGAGATAAGGCAAACCCTTAAGGTCTAGCTGCCAAAACCCAAAGTTTCCATATAAACCAGATATGTCTTCTTTGCATGACCCTGCTGCTTTCCACTTTCCCCTCTTTCCACTCCCAGCATCTCTCCCGGGGAGCACAGGGCTCCAGGCTGGGTGGCTAGGAGCACCACAGGCTGCCCTTGTACTGCCCTGTTTACTGAAAAGGGAATTTAAAGGTGCCAAGTTCAGCAGTGCCCAAAACCCAAGCTCGGCAGGAAGCCTCGGCAGCCAGCGCACACACACGCGCTTTGGGGCTTCGGAGTCCAGACAGTCTTTGCCAGAGGGCTGGAGCTCGCCAAGAAGCTCTGCTTATTGCAAAACCAGAGCACTGCTGTTAAACGATAGCTGGTGGGGGAGAGCGGCCCCGCAGCTCACCGAGGAGCTAATGCACATAGCAGGGAGCGGGCGTAACGGGAAGCTTCCAAGAGCACACAGAGCACTGCCTCTGCAGGGGACACGGAGAGCATCTCTGACCCGGGATGCTCGTCCCTCCCTCTCCAGGGCACTGGGGTATGTGAGCACAAAGCCTGCAGCAGACAGAGCAGCCCTGCAGAGCAGAAGCCTCAGTGCTTTGTGCTCATGAGCACAGATTCCACACACACACAAACCACATAGCTGGAACTGCATCTGCTTTTCTAGGACCCAGCAGGGGGATAGGGGAAGAGAAAGCAATGCCAAGAATTGTCAGCACAACTAAACCCCTAAAGGAGCACAAACTCTGACAGTCCCCAAATCTGGGGAACGTCAGAGCTCTTCTCTAAGCACAGCTACACCAGAGACTTTTAAAAAATGGAAAGCTGCTGCCCAAACCCACTGCCATAAGGACCACCACAGTTTGGGGGCTCACCTGTTGGCAGGTGGAAATATTCCACCCCCAAGCAGAGGCTTCAGAGCTCCCCAGCACGGGACCTCTGCTCCTGGAGGTGGGGGGCTGGGAAGTGCTGATGTGCCATGAGGTGGGATGAGTGGATGGGTATCCATTTCAATAAACACTGCAGTTTAAATGGCAGAATCTAGCCACAGAAATTAAAAGGAATTTTACATTGTGACGCATTCATAAAAAGGTTCTTTTTTGAAATGAACAGTTAATAGCAATAATTAATAGTAGCTATTAACCAATTTTAAATTAAAAACAAGGGAATGTTGCACACATACTGAAATAAATTTCTTTCTTTGCTAAATTTTAAACTCTGACTTTCCTCCCAACCCAGGATAAGGAAATGGGATCATTCTGCCTGGAATAAAGACTTCTTCCGTGGCTGTTTCATCAGTCATTTTCATCATGCATGTGAGTTGTGAAGAAACATGGGATTGCAGATTTCTGCTTGATGAGATTGGGTGAGAACTCTAAGATTTTGTGTCTCCACCACAAGCACCGGTAGCTGGAGTCAGGAGAAGGGAAGGAGATGCCCAATACACAGCTTCTCTTGTGGGAAGACCCACAAATTAAGCTTTCTATAAAGTTTCTCCTTCATCTTTTCAACCCTAGAAACACTCCCAGATAAATGGCAGCCACATTCTGTGAGCCTTGGCCAAACCCTTCTGGATGCCAATGCCTGAGACAAGCTGCAGTTGCACAACGCAGTTGAAACAAGTGAACTTCTGCCTGCAGCAAAATATAGGGAGGGGTCTGACCTCCTCCATCCTCTTCCTCATTCCTGGCCCTCAGAGCTGCCCTAAGCCTGCATGGACGGGACAGCTCTGCAGGTGGGGAGGTCCTCCACCTTCAACTGATGCTGCACTGCACACTGAGATCCATTGGACTTGGGGGCATTTCTCAAAGCATGTTATGACAAAATATCTTCAGTTTCCAGAAGGGTTGGGTGCTGGCTGATGGCCAGCCCAGCTTGCAGAGAAAACAAGGAGCACAAGGAATTCTTGCATGCTTCTGAACACACCTCATCTGGCTAATTTATGATGGTACCAACACTGGAAAAGCAAGAAACATCTGAATGATAGCTACTTCTTGCCCCAACTTTAAACTTTCTACCAAAAGAAGTATTAAAACAAGAAATCCACCAACTTTAATTACATCTACCAAACCTAGGTTCTGAGTCCCACTTTTCCAGGTAAAGACAACCATAAATATGGTGAGCTCAGTAGCTCACCACCATTGCAAAGACCTCAAGATATTGTCCCAATATAGCAGAAGGAAGGCACAAACCAGAGGAAGGGCAGATCCTGCACACACATCCTCCCCCACCCAATGGAGCAGCCTGGCTGGCACAGACATGCCTTATTCTTTGCTGCTGTCCTCAAGAGTGCCTCATACCCAGGAAAAGTCCATGCTAGGTCCTGGAGATGGTGATGAGAAGTCAGAGGTGAAAGGAAAATGCGTGCATCGCACAGATTCAGCAATGTGTATGGCTCCCAGCCACCTCACCACAAATTCAGCAGGCACAGTCATACACTCTGCACCGACCTCCTGCTCCCAGCCCTTAGCTCCTCCCCAGCAGCACCAGGAGTGCTTTCTTATCAAACGATGTGCTTCAGATCCAGGGCTGCTTTTGCATGACATAAATTGCAAGGTCTTCCCTCCAGAAAGCCAAAAGACATGAGCTCAGCCCTGCAGCCAGGCAGAAGGAGGGGTGTAACCCATCTCCTCATTTTACAGGACAATCTTTAAACACATAACTGAAAGCAGCACCAAATAAAAACACATTGGACTGCCAGCAAGAGAACTTAAGCTTGGTCTCCAAGGAGCCCAGAGAGCTTTAATCACCCCACCATGGAACCTCTGAGGGTGACAGCACACCCATGGAGCAGTGTGTAGCTGAGTGCCATCCCTCCCTGTCCTGTTTCCACAGGCAGGGGCCAAGAACACAGAATGAAGGTGGACCCTGGGGCCACTCTGGCAGCTCCAGGGATGGGGGATGAAGCTGAGAAGATGAACTCAGCACAGCTGGGAGCGATGAGATCAGTAGGTGAGAGGAGCCCTGGGAGGATGGGCTGCAGCATCCCAGCATCAGGCACAGCTCTCAGCAGCTCAAAGCCCTGCACAGCTGCCAGGTAAAGAATTTAGCAGCTAGTCAGAGAGCCAGCAAGAGCCAATTATAACTCAACTGACCTGCCTTGGCGCTAACACGCACGGGAATGTGCTGGCTACCCGCTACCAAACGCTGGAAAGCTATAAATGGGAGACGTTTGGAGAGAAAAGGATGAAGGGAGCCAACTTTTAACTAGGCTGAAGTGCATGGGGCTGTACGTGTTCTTTGTGGAGGGAGAGAGGAGAGAGAATGAGTAAGATCTTTGATGTGCTGCTGGAAAAATCCAGGCTGCTTCTTCTACAAAGACAGAGATTGTCTTTTCTTAATGGGAATTGCTTCTTCTTTTTGAGTAAGATTACAACAGTTCACCTTTTCTGTACTTCTGCATGCAGTGCATAAGCTTGTGGCTCCTGGCAAAGTCTGAATGCAGAGAACAAAGGAAAGATCCTTGCTGGTGCTTCATAGCAGGAACCTCACCATAGGAAGTTGTGGTTTTTTCCTTGTCTTTAGTCACGCAAGTGCCTGTCTTTCACAGAGCAGCTGTCTAAGGGACAGATCCTGCTGGTTTATTTTTGTGGCTGCATGCAGTTGCTGAGCATACACAACAGCACAGAATTCCACTGAACTCTGCAAACCCTGGAAAAAAGAAATTCCCAAAGTGTTGAAATAAGATCTGTGTTATGAAATAGCTATTGAACGAGCCCTGTTTACAATCCCTGGACACGAAAAGACATCCATCTTCCAGCAGCAGAGTGCCTGCACTGCCTTAGGGCCTTCCATCAAAGAGACCATCAGAAATAGCACCACCAGCCTGGAGCAGGCATGAGGTACAAGCAGAGAGCAGGTTGTGCTACACCTGAAGGAGCCTGGTGCTGGTGGGGGCAAACTGCTCTGCATTCCCAAGTTTCCAGCATCTGGAGAAGGAAGATAACACACCATGACCTGCCATGGGCTGCAGCCCCAGGAGGAGGAGGCAAGAAGACAAGAAGAGGAAGGCTGGTGGGGGGTCTGCATCCCACACTGGTGCATCTTGCAGCACTGGAAGCAATGCACCAGGCTTATTTGAATGTATTCAGTTTATTTTCTTTTATTCAGGCCAACAGGCCTACAAGAATAACTCACCCCTGTGCCAGCTAGCATCTTCTGAGCACATTTTCATGTAACATTTTATTTTAAAGCAGTCTAGATCACCAAGATGCTGACATTTCCCCCACCCCATCTTTGCCTCACTGCTGCACGTGCAGGGCAGGTGAAAAAAACCCTAGAACAGCTAATCTGCCTTTCACATAGAGATGACATGCACACACCACTGCCTTTTGCCAATTTTCTCATTGAAGTAGGCACCACTTCAACAGCCTGTGTTTTTTTTTCCCCTCTCACACACAAAGCTGTTGGCCTGAGGGATTCAGGACTCTCTCCAAGATGACATAGCTCCAGGTGGGTCAAGGCTGAAAGTTTCCAGCTAAGAACCTGAAGGATTTGTTAAGCATATGGACAGAACAGAGGACTGGGAAACGCACTTAATGTGCATGCAGCGGGTGAGAGCCAGAGCCATTTTTAAGTATGTTTAACATTCTCTTTTTGTCTGCCTCTGAACCATGCAGCAAGCACATTTACTCCAGACTATGTCACGTCTCCTTCCCTTGGCTCACAATTAAACCTTTGTGCAGAGAAGCAGCCACAAGGCATCACCCTCTCTTCCTTCAGCCTTCATTAGGGAGCAGGACTTGAGGAAAAGTTTCTCACTGCAAGGGGCAACCAGTGCCCAGGAAGGGTACCCCTGTATGACAGTTTGATGTTTAAGGGCTTGCAGCAGCCTGACAAAGGAGAAGCTTCTGCCTTGGTGGTGAGGAGGCACGCTGTGATGTGAATGGCAAAGCTTGCTTGAAGGGGAGGTTGGTTACCCAGCTTCCTGATGCACTGGATCCACACCCAACTGCAAGAACATCCATTCTGCTGTCCAGGATGCAAAAGCCAACAGGGCTGGAGATACCTAGGGTGGCTGCAGCTGGAAGACCAAGGGGACAGCCCCATGGAGCCCTGCCCAGGGCCAGCACAGGCAGCTGCTCGTGAGAGTGTCACTGGTGAAGAGTGAAGTTTGGGCATAAGGGCACATCACAAGTGCAGCAAGACAGTGGTGACTCTTGGTCACGTGAGGACTTGAAATTCACAACGAAGACCACTGCAGCTGATTGAGCTCATAATTACAAAACAGTGGGGAAAGTGTTTCTTTCTTGGGGTTTCCATGAAAAAAAAAAAACAACCACAAAATGCAAGCCAGTGTCTGTTCTCTAACCAATACTGCCAGTCCAGAGTACAGCTTCAAGAGGATCCTTCCCAAAGGTTTGCTAAATGCCTCCAGGGCATTGCATTTGACGTGAGCCATTGGGGTCCCACAATCACAGCTTTCTCCTCACCCAGGGGCAGTGCTGGGAGCACCTCTGGGGCACAGACCCTCACACTTGATCTTTGTCTACCAGAGACAGCCCTTCAAGGATTCAATTACCAGTTTCCATGCCAGCCAAAGCTTCCAGCATACCTGCCAGGCTCAATTAGTGTCCAGAATACAACTGGCATTCTTGAAAGCAACAGTCTCGTTGCTTTATTTCTTAGGAACAGCATCCATCTGCTCTCAATAGCTCACATCTGGCATATTGTGCATTAGAAAAGAGCCTTGATCCTGTCCGAAGGAAATCACTCGTCCAGCCAAGGGACCCATGCATAACTGAGGTTAGTATCTGAAGTTACAAATTTAGTACAAATCACACAGTTACCTGAGGTTTCAAATTCCAGAATTATAAATTCACGTAGGGTTATTTGTTTTGGTTTTATCCCTAAAACACTGCTGTTACATAAACTGCTGTGTGATGCAAAACACTTATAGAGAAAGCACGGAGGAGATTGTGTAGGAACCCAGAGATCTACAGAGAGCAGAAAAACATTCTGAAGCACTGAGTGCACTCCTGCAATTAACAGTACATAGGAGGAGGGAGGTGTTACTCAGTTTAAACATTCCCAATTTCACATCCTGGCCCTGCCCAAGGCCATGGTGCAACTTACTACACTAATTAGCCAGCAAGGTCTTTATTGTTGAGATATTAACCTATTTATTTTATCACTATATTTGCATTTGCTGCTGCTTTATTTTATTCTACAACCTTATGCACTGCTAATACTGAACTTGCATGGCTTTCCACCATCACAGACCTGGCCAGTCTCAGAAGTGCCACAAGGGACGTGTCGTGCAGGGCTCAGTGTCTGGGAACACTTCTGTTTGTTGGCCCACACACCAGGGGCCTCTTCCCCTCATCCCACAAAGCAGAAGGACATAGAACGGTGCCTCTGGTTGCAGTGGGAGTAGGACAGCCAGCCAGTCAGTAGTAAGCATGCATGTGTTTTACTTGGCCCAACTCCTAAAACAATTGTTTGGCCACAATGGAAGGTGACAAATGATTCAGCAGCAACCCCACCAGGGGAATACCAGGAGAAAATCCCCAAGCACTCATGGAACCGTGCTGGGGCTGCTCTGAAACACTGCCATCACACCCAGCCACCTTCAGGTCCCACTGCCCTCACTCTGACACCCAAGAAAATCATCTCCCCAACCCTGCATGGATGACAGGAGGCTCAATGACTGCGAGAGAAAGTACACCAACATCCACCCCAATGTGGCCAGAGCTGCTACTGAAAAAAAAACAACAAACCCATGCTTGGCTTCTGGTTGGAGCATGGAAAGCGCAACCAGGATCACTGGAACACATATTAAATTAACAAATCTCTCTACCCAGACATGCATTTACTGAGATTTCTCAGAGCCATGAGTATGAGTAAGTCTGGACAAGCCCAAAGAGAGACTCTTGACACAGGGATCACCTGGGACTCCAGATTCCAGTTCTTCCTCCACTGCATCAAGATCATCAGAATTGGACATGGCAAAGCTCTTCCCTTCTTTCTACATTTTCAGAAGCAATCAAACCCTTTTAGCCAATTACTTTTTACATTTTTTTTCCTTTTCTAATCTAATAACCAGCAGCATGAATAATTTCCAGCACGGAAAATTTCTGCCTAAAGAGCTAAAATTGGCAGAGAATCATAAAACAGTCATTCAATAAAGGCCTCCAGCAACTGCAGCAGTCACTGCTACCAAGCCTACCTACAGCATTTTTTTTTCCACTGCGCTAAGAGGATCTGTTTCACTTCTCTCCTTTCAGTCCAATTTCCACTGTACTGCATCACAAGTTTAAAGTAAGGACACCAGGAAACGTGTGATAACAGGGAAGGAAGGCAAAAACCACAATTTCATTCATTCTTTCAATAAAGCCAGAAAGGAGTGGTTACATTTTTTTCTTGCAAGAAAATGCTGAGGGCAGCAGGGAAGGGGAAGGTGTTTGGCTTGAACTTTCCCAACTGTACCACGCTACACATTCAACATTTCTTCCTCTAGAGCTGCCCCAGGATGCTTTGCAGACCTGTGCTCGCAGCCAAACTCTGCCCCTAAGCTGCTTCTGGCGACAATGCTGTGCACCTCGGAGCACGCACAGCCCCAGCCAAGATGCAGAGCCAGGAAGGGAGGAAGGATGGACACGATGGCCCTGTGTGCCCTTCTCCATAAGCAACAATGCAGACCATGCAACAACAGGGAAAGAGTGCAGCTGGAGGCAGGCGCTGCTTTGGCAGACACTAATCCCAAAATTATGTCCCTCTTGTAGCAAAGGACATCCTGAGTTTGGCTACAACCTCAGGGCACCAGCAAAGAAGATGAGATGCTGGGACAAGGAAGAGCTGAGTTCCCTTTCCTTCCAGCCCTGGCCACTGCCCAACAGCTGTTCCCTGTTTATTTATTTTCATATTTCCTTGGTTACACCGGCAGCTGCTCACAGATTAACCCTTCCCTGCACCAGTAGTAACCCACAGCACTGCCCACCTTGCCTTGGCCTGGCACGATGTGTGAACCAACAGCATGGGCACAGGAGAGCAACCTGTGCTCTCACCATGGACATCCCCATGGCCATGCTCGTGGTTCTGCAAGAGCCCTGCTGGGCAGGAGCCCAGCACCATGGATGGGAGCAGTTATCCCACAGAAACCCTCCTGCACATCCAAGCCTACAAAAGGATTTCCAAGCTGACCTGCAGCCATCTGACTATTACACGAGCAGGAGGTTGAAGGCTGCCTAGCTTCCCTCCCAGTCCCACACACAAGAAAGAGGGATGTGCCAGTGAGCTCTCTGGCATATCCATAGATCACTGTGCACATTTTCCTTTTGCACTTGTACAGAGCCTGTTTCTGCAACTCAGTTTATGTTTTGGCTCATAAAGTTCAGACAGACCCCTTGGCTCATCTCCACAGTACAAGGAGGGGGTGGAGAACACCCTCTGCTTGCTCACCCAGACAACTGCATCAGATTTTCTGCAACCCAGTGTGACCCAGATTGCCTTTCCAGCCACCTCCCTCCATTCCTTCCTCATCTTCCTCCCAGTTCCCCACTCCACTCCACACCAGGAGGTAATTGCTAAGGCAGCTGCTGCCTGCTGCCCTCCAGGCTGGCAGTGAATCCAGTGAGTGCTGGTTAAAGGGAGCTTCCCATCACGCGCTATCTGAAATGGTGGGAGCCAGTGATTCCCAGCAGCAGCCCTGTTTCGGTGTGCTAGCACTTGGGAAAGGCACAGGATTAGCTCCACAGGAGTGGAATTTCAGATGAACTCCCAAACAAACAAACCCACCACCACTTGCATTGATTTCAGCTGGAGAAACTCAAACATACCTATGATCCCTTACACACCTTCAGCTCAGGGAACAAGAGATGAACTTTAACACTGAGACATACACAGTCCCCACATCACATTGCAAATGGCACTGGTGCCAAATGCAGCCTTGGAGGTTGCTTTGCTCTTGCTTTCCCAAGAATGTCCAAAGCTTAAATTCCCTCAAATCTAAACATTTCCTGGTAGAGTACAAAAGGAATGCTTACCTCTAGCACAAAACAAACCACGCTTCTCAATTTACCATGTCTGTCAGCCCTCTGAAATCCAAAACACAAGAACTGCAGAAGTGCTTACCTGCAGGTCGAAGAATTTGCTGTACCGTCGGTAGATAACTTCTGTGGATCCATTGGACCAGGTGACTTTGATAATGTACACCTGTAGGGAACAAAGGAAGACATCAGATACAAGTGACAGAATAACCCATGACACACCAATGTCTGCAGAACGGCTGAGCATCAACCAGGCAGTGCTTGGGAGCACTTAGAGTAGTTTCAGCAATACTAGAAAAGAAACAAGCTTAGATTACTACGCTCCATTGCTGCGACTTAGCTAGACATTTCTTCCAAGCTGGTAATTAAGAGAGTTCCCTACCCTAAGTACAGGTACACAACAAATTCTGCACCCCAGAACGAGACTTGCAAGGAGAACTCAAGCCTACACAGTTCAAAACTCCATCTGGTTTTCCATAAACAGCTTTGCTGTCACCTTGAGGTTTTGTTTTCCGAAGCCTGCTGTGGTGCAAATTACCCTCCGGTTACATGAAATGCTACACAACTAATCCTCGCAATCCTCAGTTATTCACAGGCCATACAATCAGGCTTTCAAAGGTGATGAATGAGAGGGGGAAAAAAGTAAGAAAACACCCCAGTTGTACTGATCTTCCATGAAGGATAACAAGCAAATAACAGAATTGGGCAATTATTTATTTAACATCCTTGCCTGTTATTCGCAGAAACCAGAGATGACCCATGATGAGATGCCAGCATAACTCTCAAGTGTTGTAAACCTCAGCCTTCACTAATTGATAACAGATTGAGTAAAATGAACAAGGGCACGTCCATTTTCTTTTTTACTCTCACGTCTCACAGAGCGCCAAAGAAATTCCAGTATCAATTCACTGATGCAGAAATAAACCTCTTAGAAGCCCAGGTGAGGGACCTGGTAGGAACTTCAGACTAACACAACAAAGAGAGAAGGCTCTTAGAACAGTGATGTTTTGGTGCTTAAAACACAATCTCTTAAGAGTTTCAAAACACTTCCTACAGAGACGTGCATTTTTCCCAATGCTGGAATGTGACCAAAATCCCAGTCCAATAGCGAAACTCAAATACCAGGAGACTTAAATGGATAACACAACACTAAACTGTCTGAACTAATCAAACCTACTTGAATGCCGCACTAAAACTCTAATGGAAAGCCATTCTCTTCTCAGAGGGCTGATGCAGCACAAGCTACCAACGTGAGGGGACCCCTAACAAACCACAAACTTCCTGGTGGAATCAATTCCAAACTAAGACAGAGAAAGAAGCAGTGATATGAAGCAAGTGCTTACTAATAAAATAAGTTCATTACTTTCAAGCCAGCAGTTCAATGACCATTTGCCTTAAAGCAGATGCTCAGCTCAAGCACAGCTGCTGCTCTGCTGTCTTGTAGGGAGCTCACTGGGCATTGCAACCACTACCTTCCAAAAAGCAAACTCAGGATCTCCCAGCTCACCTCCTGGTGAAGCTAACCACAGTCCCCTCCTTCCATTTATAATATATAGTTTTTTAAAAACCAAAGGACCTGCACTTTCTGCACACTAATGCAAAGAAGACAGAGGGTGCTTGCAGTAACACACCTGCAGCAGCTGTGAAGACCTTGATGTACAATATGTTACAAGAGGGGCTCATACAATATACTTACCACCAAAAGTGGCTTAGCAAGTACTTTGGGTCAGGCCAACACCTGTTTTGAGCATATACTCTTAGATCTCAACAGGTGAGACAAGTTGGCTGACCCTCATTACAATGAGGTTACATTGGACAATGTGGCCTCTGAAATTTCTGAGAGCATCTCCACAGATACCACCCCTCAGTGACACGGAGATGTCTCCTGGCTGAACTCAAGGCTTGCACCTGCTGTTTACATTTGAGGAATCATACCATCAGCAAACCAAGCATTAACTTCATACTAAGCAAGCATCCAAGCTGCCTTTACCCTTACCCAGGACTCGACAGCACACCAGCATGAGCTCGTTTTGGTTGGAAGTTCAGCAGATATCCCAGGTTTCTTACCAGTCTGCAGCACTTCACAGAGTTATATCACCACTGGCTGCCTGCCTGGAGAACACCTTCCACTGGGGCAGAACTAAGAGCCAACTGTTCTTCATTGTTTATTCCTATCCTGCCTTTATTTGGAGTCAACTGTTTATTAGACTGGATTTTAATCAGGATGTGGATTTGCTCAAGCTCAAATGAATTCAGTGCTCAGAAGAGTAATAGAGCCCTGAGATTTGAGGGCACACCAAGCTTTATTACATCCTTGTAATGGAGGGAAGGGGCACTTCTCCCAGCTGATGAACTTGCTCCTGTTTTGCTGGAGTGCAGATCTCCCAGGAGTCTGGATAATGGTTTCTTGCTCATCCTACTTAAACAGCTGACTGGCCTCTGGGGATAACTCCCCATCTATCTGTTGAAAATAGAAGAGACGAGGAAACCCATGGAAAAAGGAAATCCTCAATATCCATAAAAATATTGCCTTTGCAAAGCTGACTTCCTCTTTCCTTCTGAATATCCCTTGTCCTTAACTCCAATGGCCCTATCCCACCTGTTGAAAAAAAGGAAAGAAACCACACCACGCAGCAAAGCTCAGGTGCTCCTTAATTAGCATGGAAATAGCAAATTTTGTAAGGGATGAACGGTGCAGTTGTAATGCCTTTTGTAAGGACGAGAGCTATCGAGCTCCCACAGACACCCATCCATCCCTTCCTCAGGTGCTTCCTTCAGTGATAAAGGCCAATTGGAAAGCATTGTGTTCAGGCTGCACAATGGCCTAGTACTACGCCTTGTCCTGCCAGGCACAATGCCTGCCCAGGCAGCAGCAGCAGCCCTGAACTCCGTTTTGTCCTCGCAGCCACAGGTGTGGCACGAAGCAGCTTGCTCCTGCAGAGGCTGTCCCAAGGACAGGCTTTTTCCAGGCCCAGCTGTGCAGCTGAGGGCACACGGAAACTGTTATTTCATGGGTTTTCTGCAGCTCTGCTCCGCTGGCAGGGAGGCCCCGCTCCACCGAGGGCTGGGACAGCCCAGCAGATGGTGGGCAGCCAGGCCCAGGAGGGACCACAACCCCATCGCTTGGCCTGGGCCATGGCCAAAACCAACAGGCAACGCTATCTAAATATTTACAGGCCTGCCCGGGCCAGCACTGGTTTCTACACGGCAGACGGGATCTAGCTGACTCCATGAAACCTGGGAACCAACAATCAACCCTGTCAGGAAAGGAAACCTCAGTCTGCTCCACCCCGAGATCCCCCATCCCTTGCCCTGCTCCAACCCACGCACATCACATGGAGCCGGGCTGGATGGCTGAGGGCACCGGGCCACGCTTTGGGACAGGAAGAAATCACCGTGACTGAACCCTCCCACTGAACTGCAGCCATAGGACACAGGAACAGTGCCCCTGCTTCAGAAACTGCTGAAATGTGATTCACAGCATTTGTCCGACTACAGCATGGCACAGAAGAGGGGTGTAGTGTTTTCAATTTTCAATGGACCACATTCTGCAAAATCTAAGCGTGAGGCTGCCCCCATAAGCCTGAGCTGCAGGCTTCAGAAGGAACGCTTAGATGGGCAACTCCATCACAGCCACGTCTCATCACGGGGCCTCCCATGGGTAGCAGGGAGACCAGAGGCCACAGGGACAGCCTCAGAGGTGCACATGGGTCCTGTTTAGCATCAGAGGAGAGGAGCGCTTCATATTAACACAAAGCACACCATCTGCTCCCATCCCTTGGAGGGACAGAGTGGAACAAATCCTGTGCAGGGAATGGAAACCAACAGATGCAGAAGGCTGAACTCTGACAGACACCGTGGTGCTTTGGCTCTCTAGACTTCCTGCAGAGCTCTACATTACACATAACTGGCCGTATACCAACTATTTAAAAATTACTGATCGAGGAGTTTACCATCAGGACCCCATGTTTGAAACTGAGTGCATTAAATGGGAATATAAAGGTGGAAAAATGATGCTTCAGCTGTCCCAGGCTGTTCTGCTCGGTCCCCACTGCCTCTCCCACAACCTAGTGTGCAGCACAGCCCTCCCCCTGCTCCAGCATTCCTTGAGATGCAATTCAGAAGGAGACCAAGCCAGTGGAAAGTGGGACTGAAACTCTTCGTACGGGAACTGTCAGAAGTGGCAGGTTGCTAAAAGCAATGCAAATGGCACCTGGCCAACCGTAACAGAGCTGTCAACAAAAGCTGACCGTCAGCCATTGTGGCAGCAAGGGCTCTGGCAACTGCAGGGGAAACGTGCTGGCAGCTGGAGAAGGCTTCCCTGGCTCTGTGAGGGAGATCCATCCTCCCTGCAGAGCAGGCTGCGGTGGGACGTCCCTCTTGGGAAGGGCAGACATCAGGGCCAGCATGGCAGGGCTCTCCCTGACTCATAAGAGCCTCAGTGCTGCAGATCGCAGTGATTTCTGGGGACTTTCACAGCAAGAAGTGGCTGAGCACTTTTGAAGCCTTCTCAGGCCCCCAGTTTTACACCTTGCCAAGAGGCATGCTGTCCCAATGCAAGGCTACGGAGAGCGGGTTGCTCAAGCGGCTGACTTGAAGCAATGGGATTAAGAACAGATACAAAAAACAAATACATAAAAATAGTTCCCTGTTCTTGAAACACGAGGCCGTGTGACCTCCTAGAATAATCATTTCTGGACTCCCTATGTAAACACACTAAGGACACGCACAGAGCACAACCAGGAATCACAGCCTGGACTGCTCAAGTTCGTGGAAAAGGCAGAGTGCAGCTGCAGGAAAACCCAGTGCTGCAGCCTACCACCTCCCACGGCTCCTCCAAGGAGACCTGAAGAATGTCCTGGCTACAGGGGCACATGGAAAGGCCCAAAAAACAGCTTTGTGGGGCAGCATCATGCCAGCTCCCCTACATGCTCCAAGGCTCGCTGGTGTTCATGTAAACCAGAGGCACGTGAACAGCAGCAGGTTGGAAAGCAATGCTGCTGTCACCTGGAAAGACACTTCCATGGGGCCCCAGGACACCCAGCTCTGCCCACCCATCACTGGCAGGCATCAGCATCCATGCACAGGGCTCCAAGGGCACAGACAGACCTAACAGCCTCCAGCAGACAGAGCTGTCTGCAGAGCTCTTTCAAATGGGTTTGAGCCTGTGTGGTCTTGGGTCCAGAGAGACTACGTACAATAAACCTCTCTGTGGAAAACTCCACAGATTTCAAGCATCTTCTGCCAGCAGAGGGGAAAAAGCATCAGTCTCTTTATTCCACCCGCCCTCTCCCACACCCTGAGACATGGGGAAACAATGGGGAGCCCAGAGCCCGGCTGCAAGGAGAAATTCAAAGGGACCAAAGAGACCAAAGCAGCAGAGGGAGCGAACCGCAGCAGAGGGAACGAACCGTAGCAGAGCAGGGTTTAATAGAGAAAAGGGAGTGGGAAATTGTAAAAGGAAAAGAGGGAAGAAAAAAAAAAAGAGGGAGGTGGCTGGAAACAAAGAAAGTTCTTGGCAGCGAGCTGCTGTGCTTGGCCCTTCTCCATCAGCCTTCCCCGCACCAGGAGCACAGGGCTGCTGAGGGGAGCGAGGGCTGCTGTGCCCCAGACACTGGAGCTGGGACATCAGCACCAGCTCCATCCTTGGAGACCATGTTAGCCCTGTTCTGCAGACAGGGACAGCTGGGAGAAGGGCCCTGCTGGCTCAGATGGGAGCAGCAAGGAGAAGCGATAGCAGTGGGACATCCAAGATGCCACCATGGTTTCTCTATTTTAGCAAAGGAGGGAGGAAGAAGCAGCAAGGCAGAGTGCAGGGAAGACATTGGTAATGCAGCCACAGGCAGCATGAGGACAGGAACATTCCCTCTATCACAGCAAATATCCAAAGCCCACACACCCAGGACCTGCCAGGACCAACCAACCACATCCTCTACCTCTGACTCGCCCCTTCCACTCTATCCTCCTCAACAACAGCTCATCCTGCCCTGCTTTCACACAGGTCACCTGGGCACAACACTGTGCAAAAGTGCACGGCCATGCAGGATGCAGGGACCCCAAGGACAACACACTGAGCCTTGCTCAGTTACGGCGCAGGCTCCCATCACAAAGCGTGCACACCAGCTTGTTTGCTTTGAGTCACACTGAAGGTCAAACATATGGATGCATTTGTTTCCTATTTCCCACAGCTACATGAAATGTCCAGAAAATGGAGACACCCTCCAAAGCAAAGCTGTGAGGGATCAAGTCACAGACCTCCGAGCAGGCAGTGCGATGGCCCTTGAGGCTGGGGCTCACTGCTGAGCTTGCACATCAGCTTTCCACCATCTGCACTGGCTTTGGCAGATGCTTGCCGGGCAGGATTTGGCCCTTCCTCTGAACTGCGACATTCAAGATTTTCTCCAGCCTTAAGTAACATGAATGGGAGAAAAATGAAGGTTACTTGGAATTGGATTGGTGGTTTCACCTGCAAAGGTTGTGCTCCCTGAAGCCTCAGCTCTCTTGAGAAGTGAAGAGTGGGAAGGTCTGATCAGCTCTTCAGTGCCGTGCAACAGAGCAACAGCAGGTGCAAGAATGGATCCAAATCTCTCCCCATCTACAAAATACGCTGCCCTTGGCCTGCCCTAAGCAGAGCATCAGCCAGCTGACAGGGAACAGGAGGAGATAGAGCATCAAAACAACACCAAGAGCCCTCAAACTCTCAGGGCCAATGCCAGATGCTCAGAAACTCTTCAAACAGACTCCAGCATTCCAGGTTCAGCATTACTTTATACAGTCTATTTTCATTTTTCCAGCTCAGCTAATAGCCACCGGGTGGATTTCACTCCATTTATTTTACCCTCCTGGCTCCCCACAGGACATTCCAGCCATGCCGGCAGCACAGTAGCCCTCCACAGAGCATCGCACTGTGGAGAGTCACTCCCCAATGCTCTTCTTAATCCAAGCAACCACTATGATTCACAAGAGGGAAAAGTACAGCAGATGTACATGGTGCAATGGGGCCAGGTCCCCTCAGAGCTCTGACCCAATGACCAACTCAGCACTGGGTGGCTGTGACACAAGCCCATGGGATGCAAGTTTCCCAGAAGACATCTTCTGCTCTATACATATTAAGCACACAGGAACAACTGACTCTGTAGATCAGCAGCCCTCTTCCTCTCCCCAGCTGAGCATTCTTCTCCAAATACTCAATAATCAATTCCAGATAAGCAATGGGGTTGGGCTGTGTGATAAATTTAACCACAAACAGCCTCCTAACTGCAGGGCACAGAAGCAGAGAAGTTACCACCATTAATTTGCAACTTCCAAATTAAAAAATATAACTTTTTTAATGTGGTTTTAGTCAAACTTGTTTTTAAATGCCTATCAACTCTATAATCTAGACACCAAATCCCAACACCGCTAATTACTTTCACAAGGCACCTGCAGATCCCAATGAGGTGATTAAACACATGTGGGTAATGCCTTGTTTCAAGTTTGCCATCTTGTTAACCGGGCTTACAAAATAAATGCACGCTGCACACTTGGTTGAAATTTCCCTTTTTCCAAGTGACATATGTATGCATTGAGGTTGGGAAAGGAAGGCCTGTAAGAGCACAGCCCAATACGCCAGCAAAAACATGCACGTGCTGCTCCTTCTTTCTTGATTGATGTATATGCAATTCTGTTTTGTGCCTGGGAGCAGCCAGTTAGAACCATATGAGTTAAGGGAGTGTTCTTGGCAGACAGGACTGTGGAAACTGAATACAATTCAACTGCACGGTAATTAACACGTGGAACAAAACACACAAACTGTGGCTGCGTTAAGAAGAAAGCTCCCGAAGCTTGCAAGAAAACAACCAATGTCTAGATTCAGTAAGCCAAAGCCTTATTCCGGGGACTTCTACTAGAGAGTAACCAACACAAAGCTATAAAAAGATCTCACATGGAGTCCTTTAAAGGAAAATCTCGTCTGGTTTTGTTTTGGGTCTTTTCTGAATAAACATTCATTTATCAGAATTTGAGACGTGGCCAGACAATAGAAGTGACAGTCCGTTACTCTGTCGCCCAGAACAAATATTTTTAAACTCCGCTTTTGGAGTTTGCCTTTCGAAACAAATGCAGTATGGACCCAGAGCTCTCACCACCAGCGTTCCCGAGCATCAGAGCGCCAAGACATGAGCTGTAATCCCTGCAAATGTGACTGCAGGGAAACGTCCCAGCGGGCTGACCCCCGCTCGCTGCCTGACAGAAGGGGCCCATTTGTTCTGAGCAAGCTGATGGAGCTGTGCATGTCCCTGCTCACTGCAGGGGAGCTGGACTGGATGACCCTTAAAGGTCCCTTCCAACTCTTAAGGATTCCATGATTCCTTCACTCCAATAACGGGCTCTGATAGTTCCACACTCAGTTGTTCTCCTGACAGAGCGCAGCCTGCTATGCACACCCACCCAAGGAGCATTTCTCCAACTACCCCTTTTTCCCCTTACCGTTCAAATTAAAAATGCAAATGGCACACCTGCAATTTAAACACCAGGCTTAGCAGGTCAGGAGGCTGAGAAACAGTTTTGCAGCTGCAGAGCGAACTGGAGGCTCCTACAACTTGGAAGCCTGGCTCTCCTTCCCTTCTCGGCCCTTCCGCTTGTACGATCTGAGCTGGTTTGACAAGAGCAGGAGGCAGAAGTGTCAGCCTCACACCATGCCAACATCACAGAAGTAAAATCCTACCAGGAGCACAAGGTCAGCTGCAGGGGTAAGCAGCAAGGCAGCAGCACACCAGGCTGGCACTCTCACACTAGGACTGGAAGCACACAAAGACACATTTGGGCATTTCAGTGAAGACACTGGGCTGTGTTTGGCTCTCCCATTAATCCCAGGGGGTACCCTCCACTGCTGCCATACCCAGGGGAAAAGGGAAAGCCCAGAGAAAGGCTCAGGGAGTGATGCTTCCCACAGCTCCGCCTCCGTCTGAGCAACACCAGCCCCTCACAGCCAGAAACACAGCCTCAGCCAGCTGGGAACAGGCCACAAAGGGTTAGAAAGGATGGAAATACAGAGGCCCTGTGCAGCCTCTGTCCCTGGAAACTGTTACATGTGACATCGCTAGTGGGGCTGCAAAACTCAGAGGTGTTGGAGGATGAAGGCTGAGGCAGGGCTGGAAGGAGAACTGCAGCACTGGGTAAATCTGAGAACTCTGCTGCCCAGCTCCAAAATGGCATCAGAGCATTTTTTGAGAAGATATATACACTCCTAAACCAGCCCTTCCCCCAGCATGGGAAAACGTGTCCTGCTTCAGACCAGAGCTGTGAAAGCACAAGTTTTTGTCTCGGTTACACAACACTTCTTGTACCGATCACCACGGTGATGGGCAAAGCCTGAGCACAGCCGGCCTCTGCCCCCTGCCCCACCGCAGGGATCAACAACAGCTCTGAAACAGCGGTTTGATCTCACTTCTCCGGGAAACTGGAATGCCACGGCTCTGCTGCGGCCTCACACAGCCGACACAACTGCACCTTTGTCCTGCTGGATGAAGAGCAGAGGCCGGAGCGGAGCGTTCCAGGTCAGCCGCAGGTCGGGCAGAGTGGGGGCAACGGGGAACAGCCGAAGGACCCTGGAGCCGCTGCACTCAGGGACAGCGCAGCGTTTGTTCCCAAAGAACAGACACGAGAGTGCAAAGGCTTAGCACATAACATTTAGTGGCCGAGTTGGGCTCGCAGACTGCCAACAGATACAGTCTAAAGAGATGACTCAGCCGTGATTTGCTGCCCCTCCTCTCTCACTCTTTGCAGGAGGGGAAAAAGAAAAAGAAAAAAAAAAGGATTTGACTCCATACAATTAACTGGCGTTGTGAGTCTGCCTCGTTCCGATCGATCCCCTCCAACAAGGCGAGTGCTCCATTCACTCCAGCACTGCCCTGGCACGCTGCTGCCCGCCCCTCCCTGCCCTCCCCAGGCTCAGCTCGTGCTGGCTCACGCGGCCACGCTTGGGTCCAAGATGAGTACAGGGGAAGGCTGGAGGCAGAGGACTGAGCCGCCAGCAGTGCAGGCAGCAGCTGGCTGAGCACCCTGGCTGCACAGCTGACTGTCATGAGCTCCATGTAAACGCTCTGCTGTCGCCTCCACAACCCCGGGATCCAGACCCAGGAGCTGCCACCCAGCCAGCAGCACCTCTCTCTTCTCTAAAGTGCTGCTGTCCCATTTTCCATCCTGATAGGATTACCCATCCTGTGCCCAGCTGCCCTGCCCAAAGCACATCGCACCCAGCACTCAGGCTGCACGTCCCAGCAACAGGGACATGGGTCTGAGGGACAGCAGGAGCCCAAGGGCTGCATGGAGCCCCAGCAAAGTATGGGAAGGCGCAGAAGGGAGGAGCAGCCCCAAGTGACCCCAGCACACCCGTTGCAGGACCAGAGGACGATGCAACAGCTCTGCCAATACAAACACAACTGCACGCAGCTCATCAAGCTGCCTCATGTACATGGTGCTCCGGATCCAATGCGCTGCCCAGCCAGGATGAGTAACTCTGAGATGGATGCAGCAGGAAGGGGGCACAGCCAGAGCTGGGGTTGACAGACACAAAGCCAGGGAAGGACAGGAGGAAGGGGGTGGCAAGGGGCTGGGAGGCAGCCACCATGCTGCAGAGCCAAGGCGCTTCCCTGGACACAAGGGGAGGGCTATCAGTCCTCCTTACCCTTTCCTTAATCCTGGCTACTGCTCTCCTCAGGCTGTTGCCACACACGGTTCAGGGGAACCCCTGAAAAGCCCATGACTGCCCAGAACTGCGGCTGCCCGACAGAAGTGGAGGAACACTGTGTCCCCATAACCCAACAGCGCTGCGAGCACTGTGTCACTGGGTCACCCTGCTCCAAGGCGAGCGGGGCGGGGAGAATATCTCAGTCTGTGCTTTATTGCTACTGCCAAGATTCCCCCACAAAGTCTCCGTGGATGCCTGGAAGCACACCAAAGTGTAAATAAAAACAATTAAAAAAAAAAAGAAAAGAAAAAAACCTCAACCCCCTCGAGGAAGAGGCAAACCCACGGCTGCTCGGAAGATGCCACGGAGAGTGTAGGAACGTGATCCTCAGGCAGAAGAGGTACAGGGCACGGCTCGGCAGAGGACGGCGGCACCGTCCCAGGCACAGAGGACAGCAGCCGGCTTCCCCTCGCACCGGAGCCCCGCAGCCAACAGGTCCCACGGCCCCCACCCGCAACACGGCGGATGGATGCGCTTTTCGGACCCTCCCGGCAAACCCACCCCCGCCGCCCCGTCCCGCAGCTCCACTCCCCGGCACATCTCCGCGTCCCGCACGGCGGCGCCCCGGGAGAAGCGGGACAGAGCCGGCAGCACCGCCCTCCTCCCGCCCGGAGCTCCGCCGGGACCGGCAGCGCCCGGCCTTTGTTTGCCCAGGGCCGGGCCGGGCGCGGCGGAGCTCCCCGAGCCGAGCCACTCACATAGTGCTTGTTGGGGATGCGCCGCTTCTGCACGTCCAGCACCTTCACCTCCGCGATGCTCCGCCTGGGCATGCCTCTGCCCTCGCAGCCCGGCGGCCCGGCGGGGAGCGGCGGCGCTGGGGGAGGCTCTGGCGCACGCAGCCCGGACCGGAGCCTGCAGCGCCGCGCCGAGCCGAGCCCGGCCGAGCCGCCCGCCCGCTGCCGGGGGAGGGAGGCGGCCCCGCACCGGCCCGGCCTATCCCAGCCGGAGGGGCGGCCCCGCCGCCATCCGCTTAAAGGGGCGCGCGGCTCCACCCGGGCCGCGAGCGTGCGGCCCCACTTCGGGTGGTGTAGGAGTGGCGGCTCACGCGGCGTGGAGAGCCGCTGCACGGCTCCGCACGGGAATGCAGAAGTTGCGTCGGCCCACGAGCGGTGCTTTTCTAAGCAGCGCGTGTGGAAAAAGCACTGGAGGGCTCCGCGAGCGCGCCGTGCCGCTCTTTCTTCACCCCGTTGCTATATTGCAAAGCAGCGCCCCGGGGCGATGCGGGAGCGGGAGCGGGAGCCGGCCCGGCTTCCTGCTGCCACAGCCTGCGGCTGCTCGCCCTGCCATCCATGCAGGACGGGTCCAGGTCTGTGTGTATTTTCTGGCTTAGAGGACCTGGACCTCTCGACCCCACTCTTCCACAACTGCCCCCAAGCTTTCCTGGTTTGGTCACAAACAGCAACATGCCTAAAGCACTTCGGAAATGAGTTGAGTAGAACGCAGAGGTGAACTGTCCTACGCAGGTAAACTTCGAGACACTTCAGAGCTGGGGGCTGAGGCACTGCACTGCCCTGCCCCCAGCAGCCCGCTCCTTGGCAGGGAAGGCAAGGCAGCAACCCAGCACTGCTCCGCAGCAGCTCCACCCATCGCCCGCTTCTTCCCAGCAGCGACTCAACACATGGCATAACCAACAGTTCTCCTCCCCAATGGGCTTTTAATTACATTACGAAGTTACCCAAGCATCACGCTGGCAGGTCATTAACTTTCATATGAATTTAATTTAATCATAAACTCATCTCACTCCTCGGCTGCTCCTTAAATGCGGCTTGCTTGTGCTATTAACTTTGCTATCGCTGCCGCAGAGAGCCATGGAGGTGCAGACAACAGATGTTAACCTGCAAGGTGAGGGGAATTCAGTGAGATGTGGAGTCGGAAATGCCACGTCTGCTGCTGTCCCTCTCGCTTTGGGTGCCGGCTTGCTGTGTGACTGCGGGATGCGAGGTGTCTGCAGTGACGGTGCTGGGCATGCTGGTCACCTGCATGCACTGCTGGCCTCCTGCATGCCGTTAATTCGATCTAACGGAGCGCACAGGCTGACCCTACATCCCTCGCACACTGAAAGCAACATAGCCAGGCTGATCGCTCTGCTGCTCGCTGCCTCTGGATGTTGATACAGAGCCTGTCACCTACACACCCTGGACTCACTGCTATGGACCCCGGGATCAGCCCGCACGTGCCTGGGAATGTCAGTGAGTGTCAGCACCGGTGTGAAACCACGCGCACAGTGAGCTGTCACTGCTGCTTTCAGCGTCAGTACAAGACAGGCCCTTCAGTGCCCTGCATGCTGGCTTACTGCCTTTAACACTGGCCCTGCAGCCGCTGGTGGGAAGCCGCAAGAGACAGCCATCAGACCCCAGTGGCCGTGAGAGGGAAACCTGAGCAGCCCAGGGAGACCGGGCCGGGCTCTGCCTGGGCAGCTTTGCTCTCAGCTCCCCATTCAGTGCACAGAGCCTTCAGACGTTCCTCTGCTGCTGACTTCACTTCCTGAATGCTACAACATCCCCACGTGGAGTAGCATGAGACTGAAGGCAGAAGCAGAGCATGTGAACAAGCTCTCGTGGGCCCTCGGATCCACCCGCGCCCATCCTCAGGAGTACACGGTGCTTCGCTGCCCGCCCACTTCCAGCCCCTCTCCGCTGTGCTCTGGATGTGCCCCACAGTGAGCGATGCAGTCTGTAAATCACACGAAGGGAACAGGCAGCTCGTTATGCGCAGGAGGTTCTGCTGTGTCTTCCAGTGCAAACCCCCTCCAGGCTGCGGACGCTGGCAGAGCCACGTGGCCGCCCAAAATCAGTCAGAAGCACTTCAGCATCCGCACGGAGCGGCAGGGCTGCGGTGCTGCTGAGGTTCCCGATCCCGGGAGCCCGCTGCAGCTGCCACCTGCTGCCCGGCGAGGGGAAGCGCTGCCCGGCCCGGGGCACGTTGCAATAGGCGATGCCCGACCCCCAGCCCGCAGTCCTTTCTCTCCCCGGAGCTGCCCGAAGGCCTTCGCAGCGTTCCCGTGGGGGGCTCGGAGCCCACGGTGCGCAGAGGAGAGCGAGCAGAGCCGAGAGCGGCACAGCTCTCGTGCAGCACAGGCTGCTTCTCCGGGATGTTGTCTCTGTTTTTATGAAGAAAGATTTTTCACTTTGGCAGATAATGGCTATGGAGTACAGCGGTACTTTCCACCTATTTATAAGTGAGAGCTGTCACGGTGGAAGCTCCCTCAGGCGCTGCCGAGGACGGGCGGATGAATGAAATACTCCCGAGATGCTCTGAATGAGGCCACCTTCCACCAGGGCATCCCAGGGGACGGCTCATTGCGTGTACTCAGCTACTCCATCTCTGACTTACTGCATCACGGAGCAAGGAGACGGGCAGCCCGGTGCTTTGCAGCCCGTGCAGCTTCTGTTAAAGCCGGGCAGTCTAAAGAAAAAGAAGGAAAAGGAGCGATTTGCGTCCTTCCCCAGCAGGATGCAATGCTGCTCTCCACCAAGCAGGGGCACCCGAGCACTGCTCTCACCCATCGAGGAGCTGCTGAGGGTTTGGGTCAGAGTGAGCTCCAGCATCGTCGCGAAGATGCAGACACGCCCGGGTTTCTCAGTGTGTTACTTTATTAGAAGGCTCTTTACATCGTCGTGATGAGTCCACTGAAGAAGTTTTTCAAAACACTTAAAAATCCTTTGATTCAAAACCCACATTTAAAAAGTGCCCCCCCACCTCCCCACCCGGATTTATTTGTGGTTACTTCTGAACAGGAAACAACAAAACATCCTCTTCTTCAAGGGAGGCAAAGTAACCTACCTCCCCATAAACGTGACAATCGTCAGATGTGCTCCCCTGCCCTCTGCCAGGAGAGGGTTTGGTGCTACAGCCCCAGCGCACCTGGAGGAGCAGAAACAGGCAGGGGACAAAACCATTCCCATCCTCTATTAGCAGAAGCAAAACCATGCTGCTAACTTCAGGCTGTGAGTAAGCTGGAACTGGAGGAAGGCGCAACCCATTTCCCTCAGAGGATCTAACCAGATCTTTAAAAGCCTCCAGAAATAGCCCCCATCCATCGCCACAGCTGCACAGTATTCAGAAGGCCATCAGAGGGGCAGCAGCCCCCTTCAGCTGGACAAGGTATGGGAGCAATGCTGAGCTGCAAGACGTCCTTCTGCAGGGCACACGTTCTGAACCAGAAGCCACATGCCAGGTACTGCTTCCTGCAACAACCATCATCTTACAGAACAGCTGCAGCCTGACCCCAGCAGGACAGGGAACTAAACCACCGGGGCTGCTATCATACACTTCTGTCATACTAAAAGGCTGAAACAAGCACATTGTCCTGGTTCAGGATCAACCCGCCTTCATTTTCATGTCCCAAACTGGTTCTGTCATCGTATCTGAAAGGCACAACCATGCTTTTGGAGCTGGGAGAGGCAGCCTCCCTCGGGCAGCCCATTTATTGCAAAGTCACCACGCAGTCTGCTTGCAAAGGGACCCAGCACTTACATCTCTAGGCTATGTTTATTAAGACATTAATGATGTGGATTCAGAAGAATGTTGGAACAGCCCAAATGAATGTAGTCTTGCTAGTTTGCAGGAAGCTTATAAATACGTATTATGAACTCTAAATGGGTAGAGAATGCACTCCTCAGATAAAGGTCTGGGAAGGACCTGGAGGCTGACTCGTTCAGATAAGAGAGCTGGGAGCACAGAGTGCCACACACCACCTTGTTCTGAAATGGCAGTACATCTCTGAACCGATACATGACATTATAAAAGTTATTTTTTTAGCAGGGACATTTGTTCTTACACAGAACAATTATCCAGACATCGAAGAGAGAAAAACCCAAGTGCTACCAGACACCCTTTGGCCACTGCCATTGCATGAAGAGGGCCGTGCTCAGTGAGGTCTCTGTTCCCTTTCCCAGGTCCGTGCTCTGGGTCCCACCCAAAGCTCAGCTACACAGTGCCTTGTGCTGATGCAGAACAGCACCCACCTGAGACATTGCCATGGAACAGAGGGATGGAAGGCTGGCCTGCTGTTGCTCTGCTCAGCCTGACACTAAGCTGAAGGCCAGGAGAACCATCCAAGAGACCTTCTCACTTCACAAGGAGATAAAGCAGGGTTAACAAGCCACCATGACCTGTCTTTGCATCTCCTCTTCCCTTGTATCCCTTGTTTCAAGACTCCTTTGCTTCTTCCTGTGACCCTGACCTCAAAGGGGCTGACTTACATGGCCCACACATATGTAACACTTAAAAAAATATCTCAGGCACATTTGTGACCACAAGAGCTGTTGCAGTAACACCCCGTGGCCAACCCCTCTCTGCATCACTGTGGGACTGACCACCATTACAAACTCCCACATGCACTTCTTCAGGAGACAAAAACCTGCAGGCAGTCGAGAGGCACAGTGATGAACCCCGTGTTATCAGCTGCAAGTCTGAAGCCTGGCAAGATAACGTTAGCCAGGTGCAGAGGGATTGTGGTGCCTGCAATCACAGCAAATGAAATGACAGTGAAAAACTGAAGGCACTCTGACAGGTTGCCCAGCAGGTCCCTTTTCTTCACAGTCTGTGCTGGGAGGAAGAGGAAAGAACGAACCCAGCTCACTCTTCCAAAAGGAAAAACATCCAAATCACTGTCTCCCTTGAGACAAAGAGGGCCATGGCAGATACAAATAAATCTAAGGCAAGCGTGGGGGGCAACAAGGCCAAAGCTTGCATAAGACACCACCAGGGATGCTTTGTCCCAGGCTGGCTGGTTACAGAGGACTGGGGAGGAGCAGCCTAACCACTGGCAGTGTGCTTGAGGCCCTGTCTGCTGCTCCTGCTCAGGGCTGGTATTCTTCAGTTCCAGCTGTTGAGCCCGCTGAGCACCAGGCTCACGGCACAGGCAATGCATTCAGCTAACAGTGCAAGTAAACCACAGAAACTGTCCCCCCCAAGTCATGAGCTCTGCTGAGCGGTCCAGACTCTGGAAAAGCCTCCAAAACATCCAGTAGCATCTCCCAGTAAAGGATAGAGGCACGTTTCTGATAGAGACAGCACAGGGACAGGTGTGTGCCGTGAGAAGAGGCTGCTGAGAGTCTTCCAAGTCCAAGATGCCCCACTGCAGCCTAGGAGAATGCAGCAAGGCCCAGCTGGTGTCCTGCCAGCCACAGGGTTACGAGCTCTCTGTGGAGCTGAATGGGATGAACTTGGTGTGTTTGGTTGGGGATGCTGGGGTCTGTTCATCTGCCTCCATGCTCAGCTTGAAAAACATCTCCTGCTCACGCTTCTTCTGGTTCAGCTCATCCTCAAGGGCCTAAAGCAAAAGGAAAGATAACAAAAGGTACATCTGAGAGGGTACCAAAGCTCTGGACATTGCCCCCCTCCAACCATCCCAGCAGGACACAGCCCAATCTGCAGGGGGTGCAATACCTTCTTCCGTGGCCTCAGCTTGTCCCGCCACTCCTTCATGTGCAGGTTGTGATTCTCATCCAGGGACTTCAGCTTCTGCGTTTCGTGTTCAATCAGGAGGTGACACTTTTCATTCTTAACACAGACCACAAAGCAAAACACTCATTAAGGAAGTGGGACTGTAAATCCTGTGGTCCAACAAGACCTGCAGTAGCCAGAGGGCATCCAGAGCACTAAGCTCCAGGGCCACTTTGCCACTTCTAGCTCACTGCAGCCACTTTTACAGTGGCTGGAGCTTTTCTGCACATCTGAGGGGCACAGGTACCTGCAGCTGCTGGAGCTCGTTCGTGTTGCTTTCACACTGGGCTAGCATGTCCTTCATCTGTGTCTCGTGCTTTTGCTGCTGGTGCAGCCTCTCTGCCTTTTGCCTCTTCTCCTCCTGCTGAGAAAACTGGAAGAGAGGAAAGCAGGAGCATGTGTGAGCATCGCTGCTCTGATCACTGCAGCAGGTTAGAATTTGGGAAACGGTTTCTTCTTTCCAACCTGAATTCCTCAGTGAAGCACTATACCCCCAAGCCAACCCTCGACCCAAGTGCGTGGTCTGACCTGTTTTATCTTCTCCCGCTGCTCAGCTGCACTTCCACTGGAGTGGATATGAAGGCTCTTCTTGTACATGGCCATGCGGGTTTTCCCTTCGCTCCGCTGGATTTTGGGGAGCCGAGCTTTCTCCTGCTGTTGCCGAATTTTCAGCTGCTCTATCATGCGTTGGTTGTACCGCTGCATCTGCTCCCTTTCCTGCGATGTACAAGACAAGCTATCAGGAGGAGACACGCGTCAGATGTGCCAACCTTTGCTCACTGCTGTGGGAATCCCCCAGCTGACATACAGGATAACGTTTCCAGAAAAAAAAAGCAAGCCATAAACCCCATCAAAATTCACAGCTGCTTCTTTTGTATGTTAAATGCAAGCAGCACAGAATATAGATCCCAAGCAATCCATAGAATCACCAAAGACCTACAAGATCATCCAGTCCAGACATCTGCCTATCACCAACAGTTCTCACTAAACCATGTCCCTCAACACAATGTCTAAACGCTCCTTGAACACCTCCAGGGTTGGTGACTCCACCACTCCCTCAGCAGCCCACTCCAGTGCCTGACCACTCTTTTCAGTTATCTGACCTGAGTGTTATTCTTGTCCTTTTGGATTAATAATGACCAAGACCTTCAACTCCTAGCCCACATTCCACTCTCATTTAAATCCTGAACAGGAAACATCCTTTACATAGACACCCAAAGACCCACCAAGCAGCACACAGGACCATTACAAGAAGGAGCTAACTGTTCACCTTCTCATGCTTCCTGAGCAGCTCATGCCTCTGGAGGAAATACTGGTCCTTTAGCTGCTGCTTGACAAGCTGGTGCTTCTCCTGCTGCTGACGCTCCTCAAGATCCCAGATGCACGCCTCCCGGTCTAAGGAAAGGAAGAGAGTCAGGAAAAAACCCATCCCAGCCCCTTGGCTCAGTCACACACAGCACCTCGAGCATGAGTGGTCCTACAGGTGGAAGCAGCAGAGCAGATGTAGAGTGTGACCACTCACCACCTGTTTTCCGAGCAAAAGTGGTTGCAAACCATATTAGAGAATCATTTCTTGCAATTATGAAGTCAATTGGTCTATATTTGTAAAGTGCTTTGAAGATTAAAGCACTATTTATTATTATTGCTAAACATTTCGACAGGATCTGGCAGGGCTGTTTTTTCTAAGTTCTACCCTGCCAGCTTGCAACTCTGCCACAGCAGCTGTTGCGTGGGATGAGCCAGCAGTGGATGAGGCCATTGTCACAGCATTTGCTTTCTTCTTTCTCAGCCTTTGCCACCCACCTCTCATGAGCTGCTGCTTTTTGTTCAGGCACTCGCGTTCCTTGTCACAGATCTCTTTTTTGTTCTGGGCAGTGATGTTCTTCATGGCTAGCTCCAGATCTTCCTTCTGCTTGGCCAAAAAATCCTGTTCCTGGGAGGAAACAGCAATAACAGCATGAGCCTTCCTCCTACTGCAACGTGAAAAGCATCTGCTGGTATTTTACAAGCTGCCAATCCCTCAAGGAAGAAGGATGCTTCTATCTTCGAGTAGTGGCACTTCTCTCAAACCTTACCATGCTTTGTTTTCTTTGGGCAAAGTCATCCATCTTCACCTTCATGTTCTCTTTGCGCTGTTGCCGTGGCAGTTTTTCAACCTCATTCTTGACCTTCAGAGAGGGAAAGGAGATTTATCAGCAGGTAATTTAGGCCAAGAAAACACCGTGGAACATTGCTAAACATCTAGACCACAAGAAACACCCTAAAATACTGAAGAAAACCTAAGAGCTTGCTGCTGAAATGCCAACAGCTGCTTCTCCCTTGAGAGCTGCTATGGAGAACTGTTTACACTTTGCTGGAAGGAACAGATGCAGGAAGCCAGCTTCCCTCCATCTGACCCCAAACACACCTCCTTCTTCTTCTGCTTCAGCTGCTCCATGAACTTCACGTGGTCCCGTTCCTGCTCTAAGCGAATGCGCTTGGCCTCCTCCCGCCGGCGCAGCGAGTGATCTTGTTCCATCTTCTCAATCTGCTGCTTCTGCTGCCGCTCAAGGTTCTCCAGTTCGGTGTCGTAGAACTTCTTCTTAGCCTGCACAGGAAGGGAACACAAGTCAACCTCAGTCCCCTCTGAGCTTCATTTTCTCAGTTTTTTTTAAAGGCAGGTGTAGGTGTCCTCACACAAACTGAGCCTCTTTACTGAAAATAGAGGAAAGAAATTCGTGCAGAATGATGCACGAAGTGCACAGGGCAGAGCCACCTCTAGCACAAGCTTGAACCATTTTCTAATTTCTTCTAGAAATGATGCATTTCAACACTTTCTCCTTGCTTAAGTCCTGATCTGCAGCATCCCACTGAGACACACAGCCCTGAGCAAATATTAACAGGCAGCAGAGTTCAAACATAATGTTTCTTTCTCTGCTCCAACACAGCCTTTGTGTCTGAACTCCCTGCAAGCAGCAGCGATGGAGAACACCAGCATCAGTGGGGCTGGGCTGCAAGCTGCCACAGGGAAATGGTACAAGAAGCATATGTGGGGCTTTTGCACATTGCACCATGTGGTGAATAACCTCAGAAATGAGAAGTGACTTCCTAAGATGGCAATTCACAGACGTGGCACATCAAGACTTTAAAAATCTAACAGCGTGCAAATGATTGATGCCTCCCAGCCTGCTGCAGGAAGATGGGGCTACCAGATGCACAAGCTAAGGTGAATTAATAAAGGGGTATTTTAAAGATGGCTCACTAAAGCTTTACAGAGACTTGACTACAAAACCATTTCACTTCTGTGTACGCTGCCCACAGAGGGACTAAGTAAGTCAGCATAATGTATCCAATTTATACTCAAAGACTTGCCAGTTTTCCTGCTCTCAGATCCTGACCACACTGCTTTCCTATGTGAAGAGGTTTTTTGTTGTTGCTGTTAAACACTACAGCACTGTAACTCTTTTCTCACAGTAGCAATAAACAGACACGCAAGAAAAGACCACTAAAGAGGAATGTCCTGAACAACCCTTCCCCTGCCACACTCTGCAATAGCAGTGTTCCCTAAGCATGTATCACCCACAAAAGGCTCCATCCTCCACAAACACATCCCATCCCTCAGATCCCAAAGGGCTTCTCAGCTGTTCTGCCACAACCCAGACAGCACTGCCCTGTGACAGAGTTTGCTGGGACGAAAAGTCAAAGCAGCTAATAGCCAGCAGCTCCCCTTGCCCACGTACTGTCATCTCTTGCTCAAAGCGCCGGAGCATCTGCTCCAGCTGCAGCTGATGCTTGCTGTTGAGCTGGGACTGGTTTCGGTGCTCCTCCTTCTGAAGCAGACGCAGCTCCCTCAGCTCCTGGCGCCTGCAGAGGGTTAAAAGAGAGAAGGAGAGAGAAACACCATCAGATGAGCTGCGTGCCTGAGTGGAGATGGCAGAATCAATAACCAAAGCACTGCAGGAGTGAATGAAAACTGCATGGGCATCCCTTAGCTACTGACTGCTGGAAGCACAGGCAGGAGGTAAAAGCCAGCAAAGCAATATGCATCGTTCTCTGTGACACCAGATCACTTCAAGAAAGCAAGATGCTAATTACATTAACTATTGGCAGGCTGTCACTTTTCATAAGGACAGACTGTTAGCACTCAAGCCTTCTCCAACAAGCCTTGACAAAGTTCCTAAGGTGACACTGCAGGCAATGCCTACTATCCAGATTATTGCATGTATGTCTTGAAAACATGGCTCAGGGCAAGCTAGTGTTGTGCTTGCCTGCTCCCAACACCCTGCATCCGTTTGTGCTCACACCTGGGTGACAGAAAGGGCAAAAAAGACAAAGACAAAACCCTGCCCTACCTACCAAGATGTTGCATCACTCCCCTCACTGAGGGGAAGTAAGGCTGAGAGAGCTGGGCTTTTTCAGCCTGGAAAAGAGAAGACTCTGGGGAAACCCTGCTGTGGCCTTCCAGTACCTAAAGGGCCTTATCAATGAGATGGACACAGACTTTTTCCACAGGCAGATAGTGACAGGACTGCTTCTACTTGTGGAGAAGATAACGCTGCCCAGCCTGCCTCCCTGCCCTCCCTCCAGCCTGGAGGCCAACTTGCCTGAGAAACCTCATCTCTTCATCCTTCTTCTCATCCTCGCTGATGATCTTTGAGGTGGTGACACTCACCTCTACTCCATCCACCACAAACTTGCGGGTGCGTTTCAGAGTCTTGTTGTGCATCCTGGAATCCTGCATTTGGCAGAGGAGGAAAGAAAAAGGCCATGAAGCAGCCCCACTGCTGCACAGGGTACAGAGCTGGAGATCTCAGAGCATTTTTGATGCCGTTGTTGATAAAGAATAAACACAAGAAGGAAAACACATCAAAGCAGGCTTGGAGTCACCATTCAAATCATTCAGTCTTTTCTATATGATGGATGGAGTAGTGTGATTTCCACCCAGCAGAACTGCAGTGCCTAGAAATGCACAAGCAATGAAGCTGGCAGTGTTTCCTTCTAAGTCCCCTGGGCTCTCTGACCCACAGGTGCAAGGCAGCTGAGGCTGTGGCTCCAACACAGCTACAGAGAACTGAGCCAACCCTGCATAACATCTCTGAGTTCATGTCCCTCTGGCTCTCATTACAGTGCTTTTCTAATCACAAGCAGCTCCAAGCTCCTTACAGCAACCTCCACAAAGCACAGCATGGTATCACTTCTACTCAGGCTGAGGAAAGCGAAGAAGCCTGCATCCATTTACAGGGCCTGCATCTGTAGCCTGGCTGAAGGGCTGCCACTGGGCAACGGGCTTCTCTGGCAAATAAATAAGGGCAGGGATACCTAGATTCACAGAACCACTGAAGTTGGAAAAGTGCACTAATACTATCTAGTCCAATTGTCAACCTATTATCACCATGCCCACTAAGCCATGTCTTTAAAGCTGTGCAGTCCTATGGGAAAAGGGCAGTAATGAAATGGGCTGAGACTGCCCAAAGTCCTCTTGTTCTTACACTGATGGCCACTACAGAGAACATGGCACAAGAGCTTCCCATGAGCCTGCAAGAGTCCAAACAAGCACCCAAAGAGCCTGCAGCAACCAGAGACAGCTGAAGTTTAACCCTGGCAAACAGCTGGGCACCACAGAGCTGCTTGTTCACATCCCTGCAGCTGAATGGGGGGAAGAGAATCAGAACGGTGAATGTAGGAAAACTGTTGAGATAAAGACAGTTAAATAAGAAAGAAAAATAAAAGAAAACAAAAGAACTCTACAACTAAAGAGAAAAGAACAAGTGATGCACAGTGCAATTGCTCACCAGCAGCCAAATGATGACAAGCAAGATCCCAAGCACTGGCAGCTTTTATTGCTGGCACCCTATGGCAGGGCACATCCCTTTGGTCAGCCTGGGTCAGCTGTCCCAGAGCTGTGTCCCCTCCCAGCTCTTTGTGCATCCCAGCTCCTTGCTGGCAGGCAATATGAGAAGCCAAAAAGACCTTGACTCAGTGACTCAAGCACTGCTCAGCAATAGCTAAAACATCAGTGTGTTATCAGCACTGTTTTCATTACAAATCTGAAACATAGCATCCTGTGAGCTGCTATGAAGAAAATGAACTCTGTCCCAACCAAACCAAAACGAAGAGCAATAGAAGCACCAAGGGTAATGACTTATCCACTCAATAACAACGTAGCAGTACCTTAGTGGATAGAACAACATAGAAATTGTCCCTTCTCTGGCTGCAACTTGCCTGGCTCTCTGTGCACAAAACCTAGCAGCATCAGAAACAAGGGCAGCACAGGGCTTCTCTCTGCAAAGCAAAGCCCGGGGGAATACTCCGTATGGAACAGAGGGAAGGGGCAGTAAGAGAAACCTGCTTCCACATCTTTTCAGTAAACAAATAAGCAGTGCTCTTTCCTCAACCGTAGAACAGGAGCCCCTGGAAATCACAAAACATCCTTGCATGAGGAACACCCAGCAGCTGGGAGGAAGAGGAATTGAGCTGCAGGCAAGCTTGAGAGCAATGAATTGCACCACAAATGCTGCTGGTTGAGGAAGGAGCAGCACAGGCTGTACTTCCCCATGCCCCAACAGCTTGTCGAGCAAGGAAGAGACACCAGCAGGGAATCCAGGACCTTCCAGCAGCATTACTCCTGGAGAACAGCTCTGCTCAAAAACCTTGCTTGGAGAGATATGATATCGTTTGTTGAGACTGCCCCCAGTCTCTCACTGGGGCAGACCAAACTGCCATCTAACACACCTGTCTCTTTGATATTTACTCTCTGTAAAGTCAGACAACTCCTTTCCCCTTCCAGGAGAGCAATTACACACGTGGCATCATATGTGTATTCAGCTAGATCCAAGGAGACCAGGTGGCACAGGAAAGGCAATGAGGGGTAAACTACTATGCAAGAGCACCACACTTCCCTTGTTGGCAGATCTACATTGAGTGTGGGCTCCTGCAGGGCAAACCAGAGGAAAGCTTTGCCAAGAATGGAATTTGGGCACATTGCAGTGCTGAGAAGTTATCCCTCATGAATGCTACTGGATAAACATCTTGTGCAACATATCTCTTTGCCCCCTCAAGTCACACACATTTCTTCCCCTAAAGCTCAGCAAACATCATTTGAATTATTTTGCTTCTTCATCTAAGACACGCTGACCTGGCTGGCTCTGGCTCACAAGCATTCCCAGCCTCCAGAAAAACTCTGCAAAAGCCAAAAAGCCTGGGAGGCCTTCGAGCAAATCACTGCTGACATAAACCATGCCAGATGTACAGCAGGTTGGAGAACTAAAGAAAGTCTTTTCTGGACTGGTGCCTTCCTCCTGGGGGTAGGTATTCTAGGAAAGAGCAGGGAATGATGGGCAATACATAACGTTTAGGAAGTGATATTTTGAGTTCTCTGTTTGAGCTTGATCAGACTGCACACAACTGCACAAGTCAGGCATGGCTCCTCCAGATTTCTCCAGGAGCTAAAATTAGCCACAGAGCACTGATCTTTCATTAGATTTCAATGCCTGGGACATGCAGCAGCTCCACTGGGAGGTTTTCCCCACTTTGAGGACATGCCACATGCTCATGGCACAGCTTAACCCAGCACTGCCACGAACCTTCCTGGCTATCCCACCGAACAGCACTCTGCTCCTGCGTGGCACTGAGAGATCTTTAGGTCACGCTAAGGGATAAAAGCCAATGTTCCTGGACCTCTGCTGTCATCCAGCCTCTGTGCTCTCCCTTGTTACCCACTCCCCCCCTCCAGGCACATGGCAGACTTGGGGCAATTCACTCATTTTTTCTGCAGTCAGGAAGTCCAATGTACGGAGCAAAAAAATCTTCCAAAAAACCTTCTGGTTTCTCAGGAAAGAGTTAAATGAGGTATAGATGCATACATGCACACAGTCTATAAAGGAAAGGATCTAAATTTCAGGGACTTGGCTAAACAGAATACTCAGCATTTCTTGTGGGTTTGCTGCTCTTCCTGCTCAACATCCCCTACCCGGTGCTCTCACCTTCAGGGAGATGGAACCACTCTCTCTGTTGAGGGACAGGTCAGCAGACAGGGAGATGGTGAGGTCCATGCTCTCTGAGGCTGATGTGCTGCCAGAATCCGAGTCCCCCTTGGCCCGGCTGCCAGGGAACACTGCTGATGAATCCAAGCTTCCATTGGCAAGTTTCTCCTCTGGGAAGTTTTCCAGGTGGCTGCTCTCTGGCCGGTCCACCATGCTCCTACGCTCCTTGCTGCTTGGCATGGGCTGCTTGTCCCCTCCTGCTGAACTACCCCGCCGTGCAGACAACGAGATGATGTCTGGTTTGCCTGGGGTGGCTTTCCCTTCATCTGGACCAGAGCTGACCAGGATTTTAGTGGAGTGGCTGTTCACCAGCTTGTCACTGTCACTGCTTATCCCTTCATCTGAGACTTTATCACGCTGCCCGTTCACCAACTCCTTGTCAGTCCCTACAGGACCGTTAGCTGTCTTGAGTGATGAAGAGTCTGGAGGTTTGTCCCCATCAAAACTCAGCTGACTCGCTTCAGAGGGGTCTCGCTTGTGCTTCCCAGGCAGCTGAAAAGACAACAAACAGAAGATGCTGGGTTTTGCACTACTACTTCAACATATCTGCAAGTCCCCATGCTTCAGAGTAAAGTCGCCCACAGCTGAAGAGACACTGTGAAGAAATCTTCCCTTTTAGGACATCTTCCCCGGAATACTGATGTCTCTTTTCAAAGGAAGAAAGGTAGCTTAGTGAAAGCTCAGGCTCTTCATCCTTCACAGCCCTGCACACAGCATCAGCTCTGCGCGCTCCCCTCCCATGAGCTGGGCCACCCGCCAGCACCACTGATTCCCTATGTCCTCGACAGCCACTGAAAACTGGCCCCTCTCTGGTCACAAAACTGCTTTCCCATACACCCGAGGGAACCCAGCAAGGCAGCAGCCTGCTCCCATTGGGGATCTAGGAGAAGACACAGGATTCAGCCTTCTGCAGCCAGGCTGGGGGCTTTTCATCCACTGCACTCTGTGCCAAGCCTGGCACCAGGCTGGCAGGGGAGAGCTCACCGAGGCTGACTCGGACGAGTCATCATCCTCTGCCTCATCCCGGCTGTCCTCGATCTCCTCCAGCACCTCCGCCTTAGCCTCAGCCACCAGCTCACGCAGGGCGCGGTTGCTGGTCACCTTGCTAACGAAGGGATGCTGAAAAGCAAAGTACAACATGTGAGACACCAAAAAAAAAAAAACAAACAGAGCAAGGGTGCTGAGATGACAGTAAGGTACACATCTTGCTTTTATACAACTGCAGAGACCTAAGGGCATGGTTTTTGCCAGCATCACTAGGATTAACCCCCTAGATGAATTTACAGCTTTGTATGAGGGAGGAAACGATGCTGAGGTTAAACCTCAGCTCTGTAAACATGTTCAAAGTGCAATCCTCTGCAAAGCTCAGTTATGTCAACATTCCTCCCAGAAAGCACCAGCTGCATTTAAACAAGGAGCTCTCATTGCAAGGAGATGTCCTCCTGCCTGCTGCGGGTGGGCTGACCCTGGGGTATAGGTCTGAGCCCTCAGGGCATTGCTGGGGCAGAGCAGGGCAGCAGGAAGCCTCTGTGAAAACACAGAGAGGGGAAGGTTTAATTGAAATTGAGCTCAGATCACTCAGTAAACAGTGGCATGTTTGTGCAGAGCTTCAGCAGGAGGCTGGGGAGTCCCTGTGGTTCGCAGAGTACATCATGCACTTCCTCTTCTTGACTCAGGTAAACACGCATCCGCCATGGGCTGCCCCAGTGACAACCAGAGCCATTCCTCTCCCATCTGTCACTGTGCAGCTCCCAGTGCTTATGGGGACAGAGCCCTCTGCACAGGCTGAGCTGAATGCAGGGTGGGAAGGATGCAGCAAACATTCTCATGTTGCAGTGTTTGCACTCCATGGAGGGTTGTTTTGTTACTTTAGAAGGTAACAGGAGGAAAACAGTTGCATTTAAATTTGGTATAACTAGTTATAAAGTGAGCTGGCTGCCACTTGGGCCTTTTTAGGGAATGGGAACCACTTGTACTCCAGCTGGCATCAATAGGAACTCTGCAGCTTGCACCAATGAAAAAAACATAGCTGTTGCTTTTTGGAGCATCTTAGTGGCTAAGCAGTATTGTGGCATTGCTGAATGAGAGCAAGATTATCTGAAACCCATCTAGAGCTCATCATCACCTTTTTTTCCCCCCAGAAAAAGAAAAGAGAGTGAAGTTCAGACGCCCATGGCCCAGTGAAGACCCAAGGAGCAGGGCAGTCCCATCCTGGGTACTGCTGGTTCCTACCTCAAGCAGCTGGGCTGCACTGGGTCGGGTCTCTGGGTTCTTGTCCAGTGCTGTCTTCAGGAAGTCTCTGAACTCCAGGGACCTTCAAGCACAGTCATTGAGAGCAGCTCAGAATACAGAAAGACCTTAAATACCTCAGGGGAAAGCTCTCTCTCATGGGTTTTGTATCTCCTTGCAGCTGGCCACAATCCCTGCTTCACTCCCAGCATGGGAAGCCCAGCATTCAGTTTTTCAGATTATTTGTAAGAGAATCAGCAACATGGCCAAGCGAGGGACTAGATCTTCCCTTATCTGTGATGGCAACAGGCAGCAGGACAGAGTGCCAGCTGCTGTGCCAACACCCTGTGCAGAGAGATCAGGAAAGGACACCTACATTTGGCTTTCCAAAAATCCCAAGAGAGGCACTACTTGGGAACAAAGATGCTCCAGGACCCAACCCCCTTCAGCCCCATGCATGACTGCAAGGGACCAGAAACCCCAGAGGAGGGCACCATCAGCCCACAGAGCACAACTCCCAGATGAAGAGTGCATCTCTGACTCAGTTCTGGCTTCCGAGCAGCCTCAAGGGCAGCACTGACCCACTAGCAGTCAGTGGTGGCTCACTGTCCTTAGGGATCCTGTCTACTGTCTGTCACAGAGCCAGGAGCTTCCCTCAGACAGCAGCTCCCGGGGTCCCAGCACAAAGCCAGACCCCAGATCCCACACTAGGATCTCAAACTAAACACTGCTGTGATAAAAGCTGGCTCTTCTCTTGAGGTGCTACACAAATTGGAAGACGTGCTCCAAGCTTTGCTGCCCAGTGCGCATCACAAATCCCGGGGTGCCCCCTCTCACCATTTGGAAGGGCAGCTGAGTGTGGGGGGGTCAGACTTGGCAATCTTCAGCAGGACTCTCATGGGGTTGAGCTCATGATGGGGCGGCTCGATCTGGGCCATTTCGATCAGCGTAATTCCCAGGGACCAGATGTCTGCTTTGTAGTCGTACGGAGTGTCCTTCATGGTCTCACACATCACCACCTCTGGGGCCATCCTGCAAGGGGCAGAACAAGGAGCAGGGGTGATGCCACAGCTGCTGCCGCACTCAGGAGCCTCTTACCAAAGATTAAAAACACTTAAAATCATCAGTAGTGCAGCACTGGAAAAAAAAAAAAAAAAGGCCTTTCCTCCCAGCTCTGGGTTTGGGAAGTAGCAGCATCTTGTCTACGGGTCACGGTCCTCCCTCTTCTGCAGAACAGCTGAGGCAGCCCAGGCAACCCACGAGAACCCCCAGGCCATTGACATCTGGCACAGATGCTGCTTCAGACAATAAATTAATACTTGCCGACTCCATTCCTTCAGCAAGTTGGGTGATTTAGAGGTTGCATTTCTGGAGCGAGGAGTCGTGCTCATGTGCTTGGAGCTGCTTCAAAGCACGTTCCACCACCCAGGCAGAGGGGAGCAGCCAGAGCACACACGCAAGCACATGTGTGTACCTCACTCCTCTGAGCCTGTGGCACGGCAGCACCACGGGGCACTGTGACACTGCATAGTGCTCCACGCCACCGAGGTTCCTCGTGGCTCCCTTCAGGCAAGAGGAACCCTTGCACATGCTAGTGGTGGCCCAGTCTCCCTGTTAAAATCCTCGGTAGGACAACGTGGACAAAAAACGCACATCCCATCAGCTCCACGTTTCTGAGCAAGTATCATTTTCAGAAGAGCGAATCCATCGTGCGGCTCCTTACGAAGGCAGGATTTCTTCCTCATCAGGTCACTCACCAGTAAGGGGTTCCAATGAAGGAGTCTCGCTTCTGCAAGGTTTTCACGTTTTTGGCAGACACCCCAAAGTCAGCTGCAAAGAGCAGTAACATTAGATGCTGCAGGAGAACTGAAAGACCCTTCTGAATTAGCACACTTGGCTGAAACACAGATTTAAAGGCAAACACACACTTAAAGAAAGAACGCGATACTACGTGCTGTTTCCAATATACAGAGCATCAGAAATTAAACTTGCTTTTGGGTACACAACCACCAGGGACCTCTCCCACCCATGTGCTATGTATGACATAGGCCGAACAAACCACCCCTGCTGTAACCCAAACATTATACATTTAAAGGGAAGTTGGGATCTTTCCCACAAACAAACAAAAGCAGCTCCATGACAAATTTCTCTTAACACTACTACTTCATAACAAAAAGTCTCATTTTACTCCCCAAAAGACAAAGCACTGTTGTATTCTTTGTCTTCTTTTCAATCCTGTACACAGCAGCAGCTGCATGATGCCATTCCCTGACTCTGTCCTCCTACAGACATTCGCCAAGCCAACACAGTAAGACTTGAGGGAGGCACTGAGCTCACCCCATGTCCCTTTTCTCTCCACGATGGCAGTGATGACATTCAGAGGACTTGCTGTCCATCCACAGCCTGAGCCCAAAATATCCTTAAGCACAGGTCGCTGTTGGCTCAAGGCAGCAGAGCACCTCTTATGCCAGAGCACAGAAAGGTGTCCAACATCCTGGGCTGGCTATGCATGGGTTCCCATTTTACAGGCCATCCACGCATCTCCACTGGCACCCACAGACACATCCCATGAGCGCCCACTGGAAACCCCAGGCAATGTCTAAAAGGGATCTGTACCTTTCCAACTAGACTCCAAAGAGAAGGCTGCCTTCTCATCCTCCCAACTAGCTGGACACCAATTTAACTCAGATCTGAAGTGAACTGGCAAAGTCTCTCTTTGGCACCACTCCCCCTGTCACCACCAGACCTGCTTTGGAGATAAGACAAATTCCTTCAGCTCCCAGCCCTGCCAACTGGCACCCCTCACAGGATGCTCAGCAGGACAAAATGCATAGAAATCAAGTTCAAAATATGATTAAACAAATTCATGAAAGAGAAGTCCATCAAGGCTCTGGCTTGGGGTGAACTGGGAGGGTCCTCCCTGCTCCACACCACTTCTGTTGATCAGTGTAGAACCCTCACAGTGCTGCACCCTCCCACCAAAAGGTGCTGCACCCACTGTAGCCACTTCCCTTGTCAGCTCATGGGGCACACACAGACTGGGACCCCCAAGAAGGAAGGCAGTGACATCCCTTCCCCACCTGCCCTCCCAGCAGCCCATCTGTGGACATTGTGAGCGAGAGCTGACCATAGACACCTGCTTGGGACCAGGCAGTGATGCTTCTCAACCACTTCTTTCCTACTGTAATCTTTAACTCCCTACCAGGCTACAGAATACACTGTATTTCCATCTGCAGCAGATACTGAGAGAACTCCTCAGCTAAGCACAGCACTCTGCTTGATGCTGGATTTGCCCCACTGCATAACAGAAAGTTTTCTCCCATCTTTTCCTGCCTTAACTCATCAATCAGCAGAGAAGCAGGACAACTAAATGTGCACACCATCCCAGTCCCACTCCCATGCATACAGCTGATATAAGAGTTGCATCCATCGATCCCAATCATGTTACACTGAAACACAGCACCACAACAGCCTCCCCCAGTGACTTAGTGTAAAATGGTCACAAAAGCAGCACCATCATCAAGCCAGTGCTCACACAAACCCTGTGCTCACCCAGCTTGATGTCGCCATCCTGTGTGAGGAGCACATTGCCAGCCTTCAGGTCCCGGTGGATGATTTTTTTGCTGTGAAGGTAGTAGAGAGCTTCCAGCATCTGGCGGCAAATCACTTGGATCTGGGGCTCAGTAAGGCCCCGGTCCAGCTCTGTGAGGGAAGAAAGGGCTGTTAAACGGGGCAGGGACTTGAACTGTCTTCCCCTGAGCCTCAGTAAGGCATGGACAATCCTGTCAGACCATTTAAAAACCACTGTCCATGGAGACCAGTGCAAATCAGCTTACTAGCATAATTTGTTCTCAAAGCCAGCACTCAGCTCGGAGCTCCTGGTCCATGGCTTCCTACTGGGATGCACAGCAGAGCTGCCTGGTCCAGAATCAGCAGATGATGGGGACAAGGACACAAGCGAGGCTGCAGGGGCTGCTGCATGACAGTCCCTGCATGATTGGAAAACAGGTCCCTGACTGAGAACTGAGTCACTGCAGACAAGCTGGGTCTCACCTGGCACAGGGACACTAGAGGACAGTGCTGCAGGGAGCAAAGAGCTGAACTCAGCTGCAGGTGGCAGCAGGGCTGAATGCAAGTGTGAACACTCCTCAGCTATACCCCATTACCCCAGGAGTTGTCCTCTATCGCAGCAATGTAGTGTGCCCCTGCCCACGGCTCTGAGTGGAGGGACACTGCCTCCCCAGTGAGGAAAGGATGAGCACTGCAATCCCTAAGCTGTTTTCTTATGGTAGCAGCAGCTCACACCCCACTGTCTGTCCCTGCTTCTGGACAGGGAGTCATGCGACCACTGGCACGACTGCCCTGCTAAGTTTTTCCTGACTGCCTTCACCATCTAAGACCACTTTCCAAAGCAGCAGCTCTGCAAGTCGTTAGACCTGCAGATGGTTAGCATCGGCCCAGCCTTGCTCCCTCTCTCCGCAAGCCCACTGCAGTGCATGTTCCCCCCTGCACTACAGCTGGGTGCACAGCAGAGCACGCTGAAACCAAAGCAAGCGTGAGCCAGCTCCAGGGCGGAGCTGGGGGCTGACGGGTGGACCCCAGCAACTGGCTTAGCCCTCTTTGTGGAGCGTTTGGCAAAAGAAAAGCTTTGAATACTGCTGTGGGCAATAATTTTGAGCACATTCTGGAAACAAAAGAGAAAGCAAAGCCTTTGGAATTATCTATGTTTCAGAAGGGAATAGTGCCCGGGAGATGACTCTGGGCCAGGGGTACAAGCCAGGTTGGCCTCATGGAGGGGACAATACCTCCCCTGGGCCCTTAGAGCCCTAGGGTGGTTTTGAGGTACACTCACACACTCCCAGTCCCAGTGGTGCTATGTGGAAGGGAGGAATTAAAAACGGGAAGATTCCAGGAATTGCTGCAAACTGCAGTTTATTTGGATGCTTGGGCTGTTTTCCAGATGACTGATACCATACGGAGAAGTCAGTGAGGAGACCCTGAGAAATCCACCACAGCTAGCCCAGATGAAGCATCTCAGCCGTCCCTGGGAAGCTGTGGGAACCAGCACCCCTGCCCCAAGCAGATAAATATTTAAAGCCCTTCAGTCAGACTCCGCCTTCTCCCCCATGCCTTGTGATCTGCTGATCCCAGCAGCATTTACATCACAAAAGGACATCAAAAGTAGCTTGGAAAACACCCAGGGGCTGCCACACCTTGTGCTCCAGGTAGGGAAATAGGCAAACTCATGGGACAGGAGCAGCAGCAGCAGGAGAGCCGGGCTGCCTGCTGTCCTGGGGTGCACCCCATGGCACCGCACAGGATGGGACCCCCCCGCCAGGGCCGGGCACTCACCCAGCATGGTGGCATCCACTGCTCCGCCCGGGCAAAACTCGATCATGATCTGTGGAAAAAAAGAGGAATTACAGTCAGCTCCAGATGCCACCAACACAAGCCTGGGGGATAGGGGTGAGGAAATACAAAGCGTTCATTTTGCCATTCCTGCGTGACAAAGCCGCCCGCTCACAGCACACAGGCACCTTTCCTCACTGCCCACATGGCAGTGCTGAGGCTCCGGCCCTCCCCAAGACACGTCCCCACTGTGAACCATAGATCCCACTGCACCCCAGGGAGCTGAGCACGGCCCCATCCCACAGCTCACGGCCCCCAGCCCTACCTGCGGGCCTAGCCAGAGCAGTCGGCCTCAGCTCCGCTCCCCGTGTTTGTTTACATCTTTTTCCATCGCATTTTGGAGCGAAGGCTGCTCCAGAGACACAGCCTTGCCAACAGGATGAGATAGCTGTCATAGCTGTGAGCTGACGTGGCAGGGAGAAATCAGGCAGGATTTTGTTTGGGAGGGATGGGAAGGGCTATTTGGGTCTTCCAACCTCCCATTACTCAGTAGTTCATTGCTCTCTTGACTTCGAGCAATTTGAGGAAAAAATATGTGAACAAAGAGGTTGAGTGCATCTGCCAGATCGTTGCTGTTTGTCTCCCAGGGACACGAGCAGAACCCTGCCCATCTCCCATTGCTGCCCTCCCCTCTTCTCCCCATTCCTGCCCCACAGGGCTGCATCCACCAGGCATTAAACATACTTGGCACAAAGCACTCGAGAACTTTGCAGGCACTGGGGACACAAGTCCCACAAGGTGCAAGATACAGGATGCAGGGCCACGGCATAGTCCAGCACCACTAAACCTCAGCCCACAGATGCACAGTCTGCAGGGAGCACCCCTGTCTCTGAAGCCTTCTTTGGGGCCAGCTTGGTGCTGACCCCAGCTCCTTGCTTATGTTCAAGGCAGACAGAGTTGCTTAGATAAGCAAACAAAAAATTTCAAGCAGGCAGGGGTTAAGAAGGACAAGAGACACTTCACAGCCTAGTGCCCCAGCAAGCTCTTCTACTCCTTGCTACAGCAATGCAGGGTGACGTGCTGGAGAGGCAATATGCCAGAGTTTACTCTGAGGACAAGGACTGAGCACATTGCAGGCACTGTTTTTCAGCACAGCTCCCTGAGCTGAAACTGCCCTTCACAGGGAGTTCATGTCACTCAGTGCTGCTCCATCCGAGAGGAGGAGGTTCAATCTCCCTCTCCCCATGGTCTGAGATCTGCAGCTACAGGTGATTCACAGCTCAGCCCTTCATCCTGTGCTTCCTACACAAGGTCACAACATACGTTATTTCTCAACCTGGGCCACGATGGAAGACATGGCTGCTTTGTTCTGGAGACGGGGCAGCAGGAGCAGGGATCCACTGATATGCAGCACACCTCCAAGTGTGCCGTGAGAATCGGCCCTGGTCCAAGAGCAAGAGGGGAGACAATGCTGAGAGAAACACAGACAGGTTGGGCAGCATTACACAGGCACAGTTGGAGGAAGCAGAGAAGAATAACCAGAGGCCAGGAGGGGGAAAGTGTTTTGAACAAGCTGGGGAAGTGGCAGATGGAGAGAAGCAATTGGGAAGACGCTCAAATGATTTGAAAATCAGGAGAACAAATTTGTATTGACTCAGAGCTGAGTACAAGGCTGGCAGGGAGGAAGACAGCGGGCCAGGAGAGCCCTCACAGTAACAGGCAATGCGATCACACTTCTTACTTGAGTTTGTACCATTAACTACAGCATCAGCACTTCACTAGCAAAGGCAAAAGTTGCCTCTGTGAGGAGAACTCCACCGTCATCCACATGCAACTCAGACCTGTGAGTGCAAGCATCACTTCTTCACACCACTCTGACTGGCATGAGAGCTGCCTGCACAAATTAACCTGTCTCATCACTGAATCACAGCTGCAGTTTGGCTCATCCCACGTGAGTAATCCTTTCCTGTTGGAGCCATGCACCTTGGGAATCACCTGCCCAAAGACAAGGAGTCTCCAAGTTCAACCCTCAGGTTCAGTCAGCAGAGGAGACGTGATGAGAAACCCTCCTGTGCCACCAGGCTCAGCTCTTGGCTCTGAACAGTCTTGGGAATCCCAAGACTTCCAGCAGCCCAATCCAAATCAGCTGCTAATGCAGTACCCAGGTGACATGGGTGCTACTATTGCAAATGCCCAACAAGAAGCTGCACAGCTCTTTGTGTACCCCAACCTAGCATTTCCTGAAGCTCCCTCTGCAGTGCCTCCAGCTTGAGGAATGTATTTTGAAACTGGGAGGAAAGCAGAGGGCTCAGTGAGAGCCAAGCCAGGTGGGCACAGTGCTGAGATCTCCTGCCCTAGGGCACAGGCACTGCATGCACCACTGGCACAGCTGGATGTGCTCCAGAAAGAGCTGCTCCATGGAGAAGAGCTGAGCATGACAGACCCCACTCTGGGTCAGCATGGGCTACACTGCATCTCTATTAGTGTTCCATTCTGGTTCACAGGCTAGCAATGAGAATATTAGGGAAATATTACCTCTGAAACAGCATGAATGTGTGTGCTTACGCAGGCACAGCAGGCTGCAAGCCAGCCACTGGGAATATGGAAAATATATGAAATTTTAAAATATGCATTTTCAACAAGGGCAGAGATGCCAAATAATAATTATGGGTGCGGCTAGATAGTCTGAACATCCAAAAAAACCTAATGGGCTCATTTCAGCCCAGAAATCCTGATTTAAATAAATCCAACTCCCAAACCCAGAGCTCATACACCACACGTACAAACCTTCCTTCCAGGAGCAGGGCCAGCTTAAAAATAAGTTTCACCATCAAGCCAGGTGGGAACACAGGCCTGGTGTCAGCAGCGTGCAGCCTCCTCTGCATGCAAGCACTTGGATGGGGGCTGCAGGGGGCTGTGCCTGCACCTACCCAGCTGGGAGCAGGCAGGGAAGCAGTCCATGCACTGTCCCCAGGGTGGGCACCTCACTGCTCTGGCTGCAAAGAAGCAGCAACTTGGAGGAGCTCAAAACAAACAAACAAACGAGCTGCTGGCAAAGAGCCCATGCAACAAGGAGACGTACCCAAGGGCTGTGACTTATGGGTTAATGCTTTGCTTGGGACTGCTGTTACATTCCTTGATTCACAGGCAGACAACACCTTTGTCTACGTGTCTCCAAGGCAGGGCTGAATCTGTGACCTAGCTATCAGCAGTGCTGATCTTGAGCTGCCCTTTGCCTCCACTCCGTGCCAAGCTAATGCCTGCCCTGTGCTCAGCTGCCTTCAGCTGATGGGTGAGGCGTGGGGACAGGGCTTGCTGCTGAGTCTCAGCAGCCACGCACAGCCCAAACAGCCCCGTGTATTTGTGAACCAGGCTGTAGCCCCATGTAGGCATTGTAAAAGCAGCTCCTTCAAACTATGTGCATTGGGTGTGCAGCCCCCCTGCCCAGCATCCTCCTGCCAGCTGCAGGGTCTCCAGCGAGCAGCCCGGGACAAACATCCTGTTTGTAATGACTTCCTCCATGAGAGAAAGCCAGGGGCTTCCTTGCTGCCTGCTCAGCCTGCCCACTGCGGAGGGGAAGCAGCAGCAGCACCAGCCCTCCCTCCTCCCTCTGCTCCAAAGCAGTTTGTATATAAAACGAAAATGCTCCAAGTGCGTTTATAAGCCCAAAGCTGTAAGTACATCTCACAAACATGTGCAGATATTCACCATCAGCTCCTGATGCTGAAAAAGGCAACACAGGGGACCCTCCCACACAGCCAGAGCCCAGCAGCCCTCGCTCTGACAGCTCAGTCAGGGGACCCGCCTGCTTTGCAGCCCAACAGGACACACGAGGGGCATGCACAGGATGGATCTGGGCACCCAGATTATAGACACAACAAACTGAAGTGTGAGCGATGTGCTCAGCAATCACGGTGTTCCCCAGAAGAATAAACATACGTACATTTGTTGAAGCCACTACGACTTCAATTACAAACTCTTTAAAGACACTGCTGTCCTCCTCCTGCTCAGGCAGGGCTGGCTCTGCCCTGGGTGCTTGAACTCCAGGAGCTTGCAACGATAGGAGAAAAAGAACTACAAAAAACAAAACAAATCTTATCTCAAAAGGTATTTCAGCAAACACCGGATAGTCGCCTGGGGTGGAACAGCTGATGTCCCTGAACTTTTACTGAGGTTTGTAACTGAAGCATTAGAGCACACACCCTCAGCTCAGCCAACTTGTTACTCATCCAACTGGCACGTCAGAGGGCAGAGGCCCGTGAACTGTTCCCTCTGCAACGGCACTGGAGAAAAGCCTCTCACAGGCAGACAAAAAGAAAAGGAGAAAAACCAAAACAATCAGCTGGGAAAGCTGTGGGCAGCTCATCATGGCAGTGGGGGCCCTGGGCAGGCTTTTCCCACCAGTACACTGGGCTGCACGATGCCACTGGGTCTCTGTGGGCTGGAGGAGCACTCTGAGACAGATGTTTGCTCCTAGCACAACAGGGGCTCTTGCTGTGATGTGGCTTTTACAGTGGCACACTGAGCAGCCAGACTGCTCCAGAGCACCCCACCTCCCTTCACAGCCCTGTGCACCAGCAGGCACAGGAGGTTGATGCTGTCCCCAGTTCACACTGCCTGGCCATGAAACTGCTTCAGATCTTCAGCAATTTCCTCTCTCAATGTGTAGTGAAGGGTTTCATTTGCGTTGTACAGCCTGCTGCAAGGGAGCAGGTAACCCACAGCATCCTGTGCCTGTGCTGCCCACATCACCACGTGCTCTGCCACGCTGCTGGGGCAGCTCAGCTCTCCATCACCACCACAGCCAGCACCGTCTGGCTCCCCTGCCTCATCCCCCTGTGGGGAAATTAGAAAAGCACACGTGGGAGTGTAAACTGTGCTCTGTTTATAGACCAAGCTGTTAAAGCAGAATGCTTTTCAGGTTGCCACATTGCCAGCGATCACAGCCCCTGACGCTCAGAGCTCCCACAGGGATGTTGCAGTTCACAGCTCTCATTTATATCCCTGTTTTCCCAGAGTTTTCTTGTGCCGTGCCCTGCTCCTGTTTAGGAGGGAAAGGCTCAAGGATGAAGGATGAGCAGATGCAGATAATGGTGCACACCAACCCTTGGCCAGCACAGGGCTTCGCTGGCATCGCCCACCCACTTCCATGAAAGCAGAAGAAATAGTAAATGGTAGTGGGTGGAGACCGACCAGGTCACTACAAATCCTTCACATTCAGCAAAGTACAAGAGGAAAAGAAACAAAACAAAGACACACAAAAAAAGGAAAAGAGACAGAGGCCCCAGCTGCCTCCAGGCACTCTCGGTGCTGCAAATGAGCTGAGCTGCCCAACACAGAGGATGGGTGAGGATGGTGAGGGATAGCTACAGGGCTTGCCATGAACAAAACCCCAGCGCCTCTAGCATTGTGCCGACCTCTCGTTCCTGCAGAAGGCACAGGGTGCACAGCCCTGCCCAGCCATGTGCTGGGTCCAGCTGCCCTGGGGAGGGGTGGGAGAGAAGGAAGGAAGGAGCAGACACCCCACCCTCAGAACTCCTTTTCAGCCCTGCCACAAGAGAGCTGGCCCCTCTTTTCTGCATGGGGATTACCCGAAGAGGGAAGTCTGGGTCCTCTTCCCCTTCAGCAGGGGCACTCCTCAGCAGCATCACCTCGGGTTAAAACCACAAGGCACCTACCCCCGCCTGCATTTCAACAGACTTCTGCATTGAGCAACAGCCTCTGCAGCTGCAGAGCTGCCAGACCCCGCTCAGCAGGAGCTAGGCTGCGCACATGCACGAGGTTGGTCCCTGCAGAACCCCTAGTCCTGCTCAGCTGGTCAAGTGCTGCACAACAGCAAAGGCTTCAGCCCCAAAACCTAGCACCACCCTTCCTCCTGTAGAAAGGGCATCAGCCTCCAGTGCTTTCCTTCCCCTTCTCCAGCCCTGCAGAGTAAATGTGCAGGAAAGAATGTCCCACTCAGCCATGTGTTGGAGCCCACCTGGGGAACAGAGCCCCTCTGTGAGCCACCCACACCTCCAAAAACACTTCCCGGCTTCAGAGTGGGACAGAGCCTCCCTTCAGAGCATCCAGCCTGGCTTTCCCAGAGCTTCCCCATGCTGTCAACCCTGGCACTGTTTCACCCTCCACAAAGGATGACTCTCCTGGCACTAAGGTGGTGGAGTGCAACAGAAGGGAAAGGAGGAAGCAGTCTAGACTTCCCCCATCTGTGACAGACTCAAGGAGCAATGACTCGGCAGCCTGCCCTCCTGGCACCTGGATGGGATGGGCTCTTCCCCAGCCCTCCAGCAGCAGGGCAAGCAAAGTGTCCAGACATTCTCTGGGGCTTTTGGTCTTGACTCAGCATCAGGATGGAACAATCCAGGAAAGCATCATCCTGCAGCACTCAGGACTGCTTCCAGAGGAGCAGAACATTTCCCTGCTCCCTCACCCATGGCAGTCATTCATTGGGTCCTGAATTCCTACACTGCCACTCACCTCATAACTGCAGGGAAAATGAAGGATGGAGGTAATAGATAATCTTGTTCTTAAAACTGCACATTACTGCAGCACCAAGAGGACACCACTGGGGTCAGAAGCAACTGGATGGAGAACAAGATCTGCACAAAACAAGTGGCGGGGACAACTTTTGCCCAGACACACTCGCTGAAGCAAATACAAGTTGAAGCAAGAAGAACATCAGTGGTCTCTTGCCCAAGAGCCACCCACCATAACAGATGTGGACCTCAGGAAAGCGCAGAGCCCAGTCCTGCCCATGGCACAGCTGTCCAGAGGGCAGCCTGCCTCTGTCAAACAGCACAGCTTGCCTCCAGCTCATCAGCCAGGGCAGATTGGCAGCAGGTGAACCTCATCAGAGCCACATTGAGGCAGGTCACAGCACATACTGCCCTGTCACTAGCTCCAGGGCAAGCAGTGATTCCCAGTGCCTTCCAATGCACCAGAGTAGGGTGGAGGTCACCCCTATCACTGCCCCTCCAGCTGATGCTCCCCCTGATCAGCTGAGCCCATCCTTGTGGCTGCAGCAAAAGCTTGGGATGAATACAATCCTCAGAGTACGAGCAAGGAAGTTGAGCTTCAACCAACACAAACCCCACAGGACAGAGCTGTGCTCCATCAATGGAAAGAACAAAGTGATATATTTAGGCACAGAAACCACATTTAGACACTGTCAGGGGGCATGTCCTTTCCTCCGTCTGCTTGACATCTGAACCCAAGTTCTGCTGGTTAACACTGCAGTTACACTGCTCTGCTGGCTGGAAGAGGGGACAAGAGCAGGGAGTCAGAGAGGACTGTGGTGGAGCCCTGTGCACAGTCTGCCTCTCTCGTTGCACACTAGGGTTGCTCACAAGCCATCCCCAGCAGCCATGGGTGGATGAGCACCCACAGAAGCCCAGCACTGTGCTACCCTGTATAACACGTGCTGGCTGTGCCATCAAACAATCCATTGCTGCCACAGAGAAGAATAAATGTCAACAGCTTGCCTGACACAGCAAGTATGCTGTAGGTGGAAGTGAAATAATTAGCTCTCTGTAAGAGAGCGCTCCGAGCTTGCCAATTTTCCCTATAGACAAGGACACCATTCAGAGACTTTAAATATAATAAACCTTTTTTTCCCCTCCCCTCTTCTGAATAAAATAACCTACAGAAAAAAAATATTTTTTGAAATAAAAAAAGGTCTGTCCTCATAGCCAATGAAGGAAAGAGGCAGGGCAGCAAGTATGAAAACCCAAGTACCACAGAGTCACTGAGACCAAAGTCAGAGAGCACAGCATACTCCTCCTGGAGCACAGAGCTTCCTGCTGATTGCGTGGAGACTGCGGATGGGTTCTGTCACAGCTACATCACTCTGAGCTGACCAACTGTTTACTTGAACTAACACCCCCTGGCTAGCAGAAATATCCCCATTCCTACTGAAATTTTGGTAGAGCAAATCAGACCTATGTTAAGGATAACCACAGAGTTTTGACACTGCAAAAAGCATCCCTCCCCTTGCTGGAATCACACAGAGCATTTTATTTCTTTGGATAAAGTGACAGCCAACCCCACTGAATTCACAGTTCCTGACATCGCTCTCCCTGGCTATAGGAACACAAAACCACACTGAGGTGATAGCTGTCTGCCCAGGCACAGAGCAGCGGGGCTGAGATTCCCCTTCTCCCACCAAGTCATTTGAAGTTCAACCTGCTCACCAGGAGCATTTGGCACTGGGTGGGCAGCAAAAAGCACACAATCTTTTAAAATCCAAATAGCTAAAATGAGCAATGAGCTAAAACGATCTTCCTTAGGCAACAAGCAATATTTCATTCAGCCCATCCCCAGGATGACAACAGAAGAGGCCCAGATCCATCTCACAGGACGAGCTATTGCTATGTAACTGTTCAGTGAAGGCTTTGAAGCCAGCGGAAACCACTCGAGGCTGCGAGGTCTGCACAGTGACATCCCTCCCTCACAGATAAAAACTTCCAGACTATATCTGATGAAAAAGAAAAAGAAAAAGATGTCTAAAACTGCAGTCTGTCACTTGTTCCGGGGCACAGCTGTGCTTCGAGGCACCATCTCCTATACACAGGTAGTTCATAAATATTCATTTAAATGCAAACATAGCTGCTGAGCATTTCCCTTGGTAAGCCAGCCCAGTGGGAATGCGGCTCATTGCGATTCATTCCTCAACAAAGTTATAAAACGCTTTGAAAGTGAATTTGCCTACAGGCTTGTTGTGTGCTGCTTTCTTTTCATAAAGTCATGGCCTGATGGTTAGAGCCCTGGACTGGGATTCAGCACGCAGGACTCATTCCCAGGTATCATTTACCTGCTGGGTAAACTTTAGGCAAATTCTTGTCTGTGCCCCAGCTCTCTCTTTTAATAACCAGAATAATGACACTTAGTCTCTTTTATGAAAGCATTCCACAGTGTATATGACAAAGGGATGCAATCACTAGGCGTTATTAGTGCTTCAGTAACCTTTTCTTGCCACATTATCCTCTATAGTGGATGATACACAAAGGCTTCTTTTCTAGTTCATGTTGTCACATTGCTACCTGCAGAAGTGCTCTTGAACTTGGCTTTGCTACGGTCATATGCCTGCTGCATAAGTCATCCCTGGTGCTTTATCAAAATCATTTCAAGTCAGTCCCTGCTTTAAGGGAAAGCCCCAGTTTTACCCAGAACAGGATTGCCAGAGAACTGCCAGCAGCTCAACAGCTCCAGCTCTCATCTGCAGAACGTTGTCCCCATTGCTGTGCACCACACCGCCCAGCTTAGAGCAGGGAGGGGAGAAGTCAGAACCCCACATCTCTGGGAAAGGCTGCTCACCCTGCAAAGCACCCCTGCTTCCCTGCAGGCTGTAACCACCCCTCCTCATTAGGAAAGTCTCATTAGGAACCCAGTACTGTTACCAGCTTTCTTTGCTGTTTGTTTTTAAGAAAAGGTACTTAAGAGAATTAAAAGCTGGAGATGCTTTTTGTAGCCCAGCAGTCTAGTGCATGGGGTAATGAGCATCTCTTCACAATACAGGATTTTCAAGAATGCCCAAGTCAACATCCATATCAAAGGGGTAACAACCCAAAAAGTCCCTGGCTGAACAGGTCAGGGCCTGCCCACAGAAAATGCAAAATGTTTTCCTATGGGAGGTACAAAGACTGGCTACAGAGCTGCTGCCTAACTGCAAGCTACATACCCCCACAGTGGGCCAGTGAGAGGAAACTCTAAGCTGATTGAATTAACCATCCCCAGAACACCACGGCAAGGCAGGGTTACCTGCATGCTACAGCAATTTATGCTTTGATCTCCAGGAAACATCTGTTTATTCAAAAGTCCATTTGCTATAGCAACCACGGTTTATAGAGAAGGAGTGGGGGTGAAGAAAGAATCCCCCTGTGCTTCACTAGAAAAGCTGTACAGCCACTGGAGGAGTCATATATTAAATACTGCAGCCAAATGATAGAGTATTTTCCAGAGCACCCTACAGCCTCAGTGCTGGAGGATCTCGACAGGGATGTGCTGGTGGAGACACCACAAAGCCCTGGGAGCACAGACCTCCTCGCCATCCAAGTGAGACCCTCCTCCCCATCTCCTTGCTGCTCCTCTGTCTGCACGAGGAGGCACTCGGAAGCTGCAGAGATGCTCAGAAGCAGATCAAAAGGCCTTTCCTTCCTCTGAGGTCTCAGCCTGCATTCTTGTGGAAAGAAAGAAAAAAACCAACATAACAAAGAAACCCAAAGTCTCAAGAGGGACAGAACACGCGAGGTTTGTTTTCCTTTCCCATGTACTCAATATTATCAGCACAAATTCAGCACCATGAATTCCAAGCATTCGAAACCCACACCTTAGTTGTCCCATTTTGCAATCACAAAATAATGTTAAAAAGCCTTGTTTTCAAGTTGCACACAAGTTGGGCAGGGGGTGTCTGCCTCTGTGTTTCCAATTTCCACAATACACTTCACATGCAGAATGTGACCCAGCCACAAGGACTTAAACCAGACTTTTTTAATAGCTTGTGATTCTCAGCTTTCATTTGGTGCCCCCGTTTCCAGCAGCTGGGATTTATGCAAAAGAACATCAAATGCCACAGGGCTTATAATAAAAATAAAATCAAATCACGAGAGCTCCCAGTATTGCAGTTTTGCAAGCCTTGCTGAGCTGCTCAGCCTCTGCCATGAGCACAGAGCAGACCATGGGGGAGGATTGGGACAGGAGAGCAACCGGTGCCGAGGGCCCTGCATCTCTGCAAAGGATTTATATACTGGAAGGAGTTTCATGCTGGACACTGTCATGTCACAAGTTATATCACTAGGGACTCACTGAATCCCTCCAGGCCCAGCCTGTGCTTTGCACTGGGGTTCTGTTCTGCTGTGGGTGAGGACTGGGGCTCTCCTCCTTCAGCGTGGTATAGATCAGATTTAAAAGCAAGAGGAATTTGCTGGTTTATGCCTTTTCACAGTGCCATTTCAGCACTGTGTATTTACATGAAGCTGTTCCAAGCTATGCCACTTCCCTTCACACAGAAAGGTTCTTGCCCCACGAAAACTGAACATCCCCTTCTGTTACCCGCAGCACAGCTCAAGCCCCACCTAGCAGAGAGAACTTCTGGGGTCCAGGCAGCCCGGGTTTCTTCTCATATTTTCCTCATTAACTCAAAACTCAACAGGAGAGTCAACAGACTGATATAGCAAGAGCACTTCTGAGCACTGCCAGCTGAGACCGCTTGTGGCACAGATCAAGCCATAAATTATTCAGACCAAAGCACTCCTGCCATGTGGGAGGCTGGGCACATCTGGAGCCTGGGTGTGCCAGCTCCTGCCCCTTCCTTGTCCCTAACATTGCCTTCCCCACACAGCAAACCATAGGACACACATCCTCTGGGCCCTAAACTGCAGCGGGGTCTGCACACCCACCCTGCAGAACATCTGCAAATGCTCCAGGAAAGCCTTGCTCCAAGGACTGCACAGGCAGAAACTGCAGTGGGATGGAGAAGGCCAGATGGGGAGACGTTTATATACGGCTGCAGATCTTCCCCCGCAGTGCTGATGACCAAGAAGCAAAAACCTTTGACTTCAGGGAAGGCCTGAGAGCAACTAGAAACCTTCCAGCAGGACAACAGCATGGTGTATTTACTTCCCCTAAAGCCAGTAAAACACCACAGCATTAATAGGAACACCCTGAGCACTGAAATGGAAATGCCACTCAAATAATTAAATCAAGGGAACGATCCTCTCTCCGAAACAACGGCCAGGGCTGTCACGTCTGCCCTCACGGGACAGCCTCATACAGGAGGCTCTTGTTCCATCAGATTCAAAGAGGCTGTTTAATTTTAGTAGGTCGGCAAGCATATGACATTACAAAGCACTTTGCAGACAAAAGCAGAGCAAAAGAGATCTGCAATCCATTTTCCCTTCAGGAAGGAAGGCAAAGCTTCCTATTGCAGGAAGGAGGTGGAAGGGAAAGGGGAGGGGGCTGACATTTCAGTGAGCTGGCGAGGTCAGCGTGTGCAACACAGGCAGACTGGGGAGGGAAAAGCAGAACTCTGCAGTACAAGTCTGCCCCACCTCACCTCAGCTCGCTATACATTTGCTTGTTTCATTTTGCCAGGATTTATTTTGCTGCAGTGTTGTCCAAATCCCAAGTCCCCTCCTAGGGAAGATGTTTGCCTTTCACTTAGAACAGCACATATTTACTTTTGTCCTTTAACACACCCAGCGTCTCAGCACCATGATTAGCAGCCATCTAAACACTAGGTCTTCTGACAACTTCTAAGCCTTCTCCCTTGAAGCAAGACAACACACAGAAGGAAGTGCTGAGCACGGCAGCCTGGCCAAGAAGGATGTCACAGAGAAGGATGTCACTGAGCAGCTGGGAGCTTCACTGATGCTTTCTTTTTGAAGAAGGGACACTGACAACACTAGCATTCCAAGAGGTGCTTGCTGAACAAGCAATAAGACAATAAAACAATATTTCTGCAGCAATGCTTAACCAAGGAACGAACTGGATGTGAGCTGTGTTACTCAGGTGGTGGATCTGCAGCTCAGCCTGGGCTCTGCCCTTGGTTCTGGGCAGGCAGGACAAGCTGTGAGCTACAGCTCGTGAACAGGGAGTTATCTGAGTCTAGCAAGGGCAAATACACATAGGGTTATGCACCTGTGCTGGGAAAGTGCCTTCCATGCTAACCTGCTTCTGAAATTAAGGAATTAGCAGAAAATTAGGAGCGGGAGAGGAGGGGATGAGTAGAGACTGTAGCAGCTGGGCTAAAGGAAAGCAATGCAGGGAGCTGCTGTTCCAGGCCTCACACTAGCCCACTGGGCTGCTTTTTGGTGTACCTGCTTTTTGTGTGCTATAGATGCTGAGCCAGAAATAATGCATGAGCCAAAAAAATGGGGTTACGCTTCCATCAGATCCTTCAAACGAGGGGGTGGCTGGGAAAGAGGAACTCATCAGTGCTGCATATTCTACCTCTTCAAGCTACAAAAGGTGAAAAATCTAACAAGTCTGAGTTTCGCTTCACAGTTAAGATCTCTTGATCTTCCCTGGGCTATTTATAAGTGGCTTTAGGTAGATGACAGTTTGCCTGTCAAAGAAAGTGGGGAAAATCCAGCAAGCAGAGCACAGTCTACAAGGCATTACTAATTCACACTGATGCTCAAAGGTGCTCCAGAGGTTCTGCTTCACCATGAGTTACCCACTTTCACTCTGCCAAGTGAGAAACATACAAGTCACACACAGGAACCACCTCTTACCCACAGCTTTCCTTCCCAATAAAAGGCTCCCAGCAGCTTAACGATGTGCGGGTGATTGCAGGTCGCCAGTATTTCGATTTCCACCATGTAATCCTCCAGTTCATCTTCATTCTTTGTTTCAATGACTTTGGCAGCTGCTAAGGCACCGGTTTCCTTATTCTTAGCCTGCAAGACAAAACCAGTATCAGTAGGTGAGGAGAGGGAGGAACACGCAGAGCTTGCACAGTTCCTCCAGTATCATCTGCAACGCAAGGATGGGAGCCTGCAGATGCACTGCTGCTCCCCCCAGCCTGAGCAAAGCTATAGACCAGGGATGAACACTGACAAGGAGATATCTCCTTTTGTTTGTAGCGTGAGAAGAGATGGAAGCACGAAAACCTCAGAATCTAGAAATTCTCTGATCACCCTGTAGGCGATAGCTCCAATATCCAGCCAAACTCACAGTACAGCAGTGAACCATCACCACTCTCCCCACACTCTTCCTCAGCAGGACAGTTTCTGCAGTGCATAGTGGAAACATCGGGATGTCCTCCTCAGTGGGTAGAGCACCGAGAAGGAAGCGTCTCCATTTCTGAGGACTGTCCAGCATTCCTGTGAGCTGTTCAGATCATGGTAAGAAAAATATTCTCATCAAGCTGCCCCGCTATTTCATACAGTCCCATTTAATCTTTTCATTGTAACCTGTTTCACCCAACACCTAGAAACACGTCCAAACCTTTGTCCTGTTGCTTGGGAAACCTTGCCGACTTTCTCACTCCTTATGGGGGGAGAACAACTCTGCTGTTCTAAGGGTTAACAGCATGGGATTAGGGCAATCCATCACCTCCAACCTCTCTTCTACAAGCAGCACCAACAGCTGCATAGAAACTGTTCTGCCTGTAGATGCTATGCACCAGAAGGCTGCTAATGCTAGGCCAGCAGCACGAGGCACCGTGCAATGAATGCAGTGCCACCATTCAGATGTTCTCCAACTGATGTCCATTTGCTTCCCCCAGAACTGTCACGGCAAATTGGCATTTTGCAGTTGGAAATTGGCACAGCTTTTGCAAAAATCTGCAACCAAATGCAAAAAGGGTGTGTTTGCAAGACATCTGTACAAAGAGCTCTGCTGTCAAAGCGTCATGGGCTAGGTGAGGGGGCGAGATGGATGGAGCTGTTGACTCAGGAGCTGAATGCCATTCCCAGAAGTGCACTGAATCAGCAAGCTGAGGAACAGGAGAAATCCCCATTAGCTCACCCATTCTGTTCCTCTACTGACACGGGGAGCCCTTGCAGTATGACTTCAGCTCATTTCCCACTCCTTGTGCCTTTTCCAGGCCGCTCCTCCCAGGATCATGACTGCTTCTCAAGGCAGAAGTCACAGTGGGGATGCTCGTGCTGAAGGAGCAGTTGGAACCTTTCTTACTCCTTTGTGGTTTATGTATCCGTGTCTGCAAAACGTACATGGGAGCTTGCAGCAGGATTAATTCCTCACGTAAACACCATGAGCCCTGCTGAACAGTTTTACAAGGCTTAGGTGAGAATATCACTGTGTATTACCAGCCAGCCTGTGGAAGGAGGAGGGAATGAGGGAAAAGCCATATAACAGACAGAGGGAGAACATGGGGGTCCTGACTGAATTCACACTGGTTGGCACCAACCTCTGTGTCTTTACCACAGGGGAAAAACCCATTTCTACCTGGGCCTGCTGCCCAAATGCAAGGCAGCAGCTCATGCTAATTTCAGAAGAAAAACATTTTTCATTGGATTTGCGGGGACTTTTTCCCCTCCAGTTTGTGTCTTAAGTTGCCACCAGCTACCAGAGGAGAGAGGCAGGCCGGGGCAAGGAGCCGGGAGAGCAGCAAGCACAGGGAAGCACATGGTGCTTCCCAACCTCCGCACCAAATGCCCCACCATGTTTGCTCTGCACTTACCGCCCTGGGAGGGAGCCAAGGAGGGAAAGTAAATATTGTGAGACAAGGTGGGGCTTCCCTTGGAGGCCAGCTACCGCATGGGCCCACCAGCGGGGCTCAGGACAGGACTCAGGGGCCCTAAAGGTACCCACGGAGCCCAAGGGGCTCAGCCTACTGCCAAGGGCCCAGGGTGGTGGTCCTGAGGGCCCAGGATGCTCACCAACCCCAAGCACGTGGTCCCCATGGTCCCAGCACCCACCCAGCCTGCAGCCCCAGCTGGCACAGAGCTGTGCACGCAGGTCTAGAGGACACAGTCCTGCAAAGCAGGCAGTGGGTGGGGGTGCAATCGCAGTCTGCGATCTGATCTTATTCATCGTTACTCGTGTTACTAACGGTGAGTAGCCCAGCAACATCCAGATACGGCTTCCTCTCCAGATATGAGCCTGTTAGCACACTGCTTTGCTTTCGGTGCAAACATGCTATGGGTGAAATCATACCGCTGGTGACAGCCTCGGAGCAGAGGCTGTTTTCTCCTCGACTCGCCTGGCCCTGCACAGTGCCTCACCACATTGTGCACGAGGCCAGCAGGAAGGGCTGGGAGGTCCATGTGGCTTTGGCACAGGCCAAGGGTTATCTTACGTGTCAGAACAGCAGTTCTGGGACCTTACAGATGCCCACAACATAATCAGCTGTGCCTTTCCCCACCACTGCGGACTGTCCTGAGTGAGAGCACGCTCCTGGCCATTTCTGCATTAGGGGAGACACTGGGGTTGCAGTTTTGCAAGGGACAGGACCCCACGAGCTGCACAAGTTGGCTTTCACTAGCACAAATTTCCTCCACCGTGACAAGAGCACCCAGGCCCCACCAGGCAGCACTGCTGACCCCTCCTGAGCTGCCCATGATCTCACCAAACCCAAACGCAGCTTTCCCACTCCCACTGTGCCAGCCCTGCAGCAGCCGAGGGACAGCTGTCCCCCATCATGTGTGTGTCACAGCCCTGCTCTGCAGCAGCCAGATGTGCACAGGCAGTGTCAAATTTTGGCTAAGCGTGCTGTGCGGTCCCTGTAACTCACATCTGGCAATCTCCTCCAGCTTCTCAGCTGGTATTTTCCTGCAGAGATATTCTTCCAGGAAGGTTTGTTTGGATGTTAAATAGGCCAAATACTGACACTGCTATGTTTGCAAGCCAGTTTCAGGCATCTGAGGCAAGCAATGATGCTTTAGGGCTTAAAGGCCTTTCCTGATTTCTACTTGCCCTCATGCAATAAGTCAGAACCTACCCCAAGACAGCACAAAGCAAAATGCAGATCATTCCAGCCTCAAAAAGCTAAACCAGCAGTCACACAGAAGCAACTTGCACCTCCTGTCTGTGAGCTGCTGACCTGGGCAGTATTTCTCACAATGAGGGGACACGGTGCTGGGTTTGGGAAGGCAGCATCCACTGCTTGCTTTCTGAGAGCCACAGGATGGAAGAAGACAATTGCATCTCTACAGCTTCACCTTCATCAGGAGGTGCAATAGAGTGTAAGTCCTCATTTTACATCAAGGGAAATGATAACTCATCTAACGATAGCTATTTTCATTTCTTTGGGATTTAAAGACAGTAATATAGAGGAAAAGAAAACCAAAAAGATTCAAGAGCACCACAGGCTGACTGGACCAGCAGTGAGATTGTCAGACAGCCACAGCATTTGAAATAACCTCTACAGAATGCAGAGACGAGGAAAGAGTTTCTGTTCCTGCACAAAATACCCCAAAATGCACACTCTGATGAATTAGTGCTCCTCAGACCACCAGATTTTCCACTGAAATCTGTGGGCTGAAGAGAAAGAAGAACTGCTTGCTGGTGACATCCCAAGAACAGAAATTGTTTGATGCCAGTCTGTGACCTAAGGCTGGTCAGTCAGCAATAAAAATAGTTAAATTAAAAAGAAAAAAAATTCACTTCCATCATATATCTTGTCTACTGCTGGGCATTCTAATGCCACAGATAATTTGTCCCTGGAGTGCTAATTAGCACAAAATATAGAGCAGACAGCTGCCAGCATAGTGCCCAGGATGTGCTGCTGAGCTGTAGCTGGATTCATTACAGTCCTGGTATTTAAAACCCGAAATGCCCTTCTGGCCCTATGTGCCTTTTTGAAGATCAATGCACCGCGTGGACACAGGCTGACAGGTCTGTGCAGAGACAGGAACAGGGCATGCACTTCATGGGAGAACACGAATCAAATAAAAGTTACCCAATTTTAAATAGAAGTTACCAAGCTTCCAGAAAGCCATGCGAAGAGCCAACACTTGGGATATAAGGCAAGAGGGAGGAAGGACCTCGCTGCAGCCCTCTGGAAAAGATGGGTGTGGGGCATCCTGCTCCCAAACACACTGGGAGCACCAGGGATCCAGCACTGCTCGGAGGCAGCAGAGAAAGCACTGCTCAGTTCATGCATGTAAGGGCTAAGAGGTGGCTGTTCAGGTGACACAAAAGGCTGTTTGGCCTTTGCCTGTGACTCACCCTGTTGTGAAACCCAGGCTCTGACAAACACAGGAACCACGTCAAGCTCATACAGAACGCGCTGCCGGAAGGCAGATTGTTCTGTCCTTCCTGGGGTGGCAGCACTGCCATGGCACAGCACAGAGAACATCCCCGCCAGCTCTCACCCACCAGTGACAAAGAACAGAGCTGGCAGCCAGCGTGCTCCAAGCAGTGCCACAGCAGTCCTGCCAGTGCTGTTTGCCACATGGATGCCTGGGGGCTTCCCGAGCCTGGGATGGCCCTTTCTGAGCTGGTCTGCAATTATGTGCAGTCACGTTTCTGTCCCTTCTCTCTGTGCACTGTGAGCTGATGCCTCAGGTAGTACTGAGCTGGGGGAACCAGAAGACCCCTGGCCTCCCTCCAGCGGAAGCTGAATTTGGGGATTGATGGTTCTGGCTTGGTTTTCCATGCAGCATATTCCCGTTGCTTGTCTTAGTATGCAAGCAGCTGCTTGATTAGGTATTTCTCAGGGATAGCACAATGATTAATTGGCTTCCAATGAACTCTGCCTGAGCTGTCTGCATCAATAAACACAGAGCAGACAGGCTCAAGTCAGTGTTCCTATTATTGCCAAATAATCAATGGGAGCTGAAATTACTTCCATGTCCGATGAGCCCCACAGAGCCACTTCAGTCTGCCACAATAGCTCTCTTTAAGTTATTATTACTGCTTCTTTTTTTTTTTTCTTTTTTGGAAATGCTGAATTCACCCCACCCAAGAGTAGCAGGCAGCAGAGCTGGCAGTGATGAGTGGGCACAGCAGTGCAGCAGTGTGGAGCCCCCAAGATGCTGAGCCTGGCACAGAATCACAGACATGCAGAATGTCCCAGGCTGGAAGGGACATGAAAATTGTCGAGTGCGCTTCTTGGCTCTACAAAGGACCACCCAAGATTCAAACCTTCCGTCTGAACGCCTGCAGCCTCATGTGCTGCACCCATCACACTGCTGGAGCCATGGAGCTACATGGGCCTGGCACCCCTACCAGACACAGCACAACGCAGGCAGCAGGCCGGGCAGGAGGGCTGCACCACACTGCTGCGCTGGCAGCTGTGGCAACGCCTTTGCAAGAGTTTAAGGGGAAGTGGAAGTGGCTTGCAAAACAAACAGAAAAGCGTTAGTGAAAATGCAGAGATGCCTTCCTCTGGTTTAGACATGCTAGGGGCAACAGAAAGGGACATAGCCAGAAAGTTCGAGCAGTGACCAAGGACTTCTGTTCTACGTGGACAAAGAAAGTGACCGGAGCATGGCACACGCACCCCTTCCCACCTTAAAGGCTCAGCAGCAGCCCAGCAGAAGGCAGTGGGTGCCAACATACCCAAGCAGCAGCATATTGGCTGAGGTGCAGAAAAGCTCCATGCAGCGCTTTGAACCTTGTACCCAAGCACAGCAGGAGAAGCTGAAGGAATGGTGAGAAGCTTCTGTGCTGATACACCACACCATAACCAGCAGGAACTGAGCTGGAGGCATGGTCCCAACGTGAGCCAGAAAGATAAAAAAAGAACAAACCACGTGAGGTGCCAAGAGAGGGAAGAAGAAAGCTTGACACAGATGAAACTCTTCTGGCCTGTACAGTCTCAGAGTATGGACTCACAGACCATCCTCCAAACCACCTGGAAGAGCACAGTGGCCCAAGTTCATCATGCCTTCATTCAGTCACCACCGCTGCTTTGAAAATAATAATTAGAACATGAAAAAAAAATCAAAAGCAACAACAAAAATACCATGAGAACACTTTGGAGTGTTTGCATCTTTTTGCAATGAGTTTAGCACACAGTGCTTGGCAGTGGGCTGAGCAGCTGTGCATGGGGCAGGGGACAGGGCTGGGACAGGCAGGGGACAGGCCACACGGCTGTGGGTGTTCACAGCTACATGAGCACCCACGCCGTGCAGCAGTGGGGGTGGGTTTCACCTAAGGTTTATTAGGAAAGCCCCAGATTTACAGACAGCAGCATCTCAAAGACAGGAGAAAGTACACTGTCCCCATCCTTGCTTCAAAGAAACTGCACATGCAAGAGAAAAAAATTAAACAGATCATGGGACATGTAGGGATTTTTCTAAGAGACAACGACTGCTACATGCCCGAGGATGAAAGGCCCCAGGGCTTGCTCTGAGCTCTCCCTTCCATGCAGCCCACCACGCACAGCACTGCCAAGCTCCTGGCCGTGACACAGAAGTCATTGTCAAAATATTTAGGGCATGGAGAGCGATCCCACTCCCCCTGCACACAGAGCTGCAGCTCAGCAGAGCTGAAGTCAGGCTTCTCCTGGCCCTCAGTGGGGACGGAGCAGTGCATGTGTCAGTGCATTTCAAGTGAACATTAAGTTCAATCAAGTTTAAAGTTCAACCAAGTTTAAAATCGTTGGGCCGCTGCTCCCTCAGTAAAGGAGTGATGTGTTCTCATTCCTCTTCTCTCCCCATGTGAAACACTTCGTGAAAACCTTTCAACTAGTCCAAGGGACAAGGGAAAATCATCCTCTCACCTTTTATTTTCTACTTTTGCCCTATTTTTATGGACCGAGTTGCACTCAACTTCAGCTTTTTTCCTTTTTTTTTTTCAGCAAAAAGCAAAGCTTGCAGTTCCACGTCCCTCTGCAGCACCCTTTCCAGGAACCGGGTGTTAAACTCTTTGTGAACCAAACTGCCAGAAGTGAGCCCCACTGACCTGGGAGCAGCCCTGAGCCCGCGCTGGGTTTACACCACAACTGCACAGCACCTCCATCACGAGCTCCTTGCCACCCTCAATCCAAAACAGAGCATTTAGAGCCTGAAGGGCTATACACGAAGTAGTAATGCCACCATAACACATCAGATAACCCACACAAACAGCTCTTGAAGCTGCATCTTACAAAGGAAAGCAGAAGCAGTGCCAGAGGCACTCCTGGGCAGTGCTGTGGCACAGCTCCGTGCTGCGCATGCTGACAGCAGGGTGGGATGAGCTGCCCCAGTGTTGTGCAGTGTTGGTGGCTGCGGGCAGCTCTGCTTGGAGGGGACATCCCATCCCCACCCTGCTAGAGGAAAGCGTTATCAGGGCAGCACCCCATCAGCACACACTGGAGAGAGGAGATAGCATTCAACAAGAGGCGTGGGGAAAGCAAAACGACCCCATGGTTCAACAGACAGCAGAGAGGCGGCGAGACTGCAGGCTCCTTCCTGCAGAGCCCGTGCTTCTGCTAGACCCAGCCTCGTCCCCAGCAGCTCACCCATTCCCAGCACCCACGAGAGCCAGGGTGCATCCATTCCTGCTGACGTTAAAAGGGTCCGAGCTAGGACAGTGTGTTTTTATGTTTATATTGCATTTATTTTGCTAACTTCATACTCTGCTTGCAGCTCCTGACCACCAGCCTAACTAAGCACATTTGGCACACAGTGAGCTCTCTGCTACCACTGCCCTATCACATCCACTGGAATTACCAAAACCAAAGGACTCAGAGTAAAAGCAAAGAAGAAACAGTTTCTCCCCACCCCCTTCCTACTTTTCAGCTTCATTACCCTCTGCAGCAAGTTTTCTCTGTTGTCTCGTACAATCAGGTCCCCTTTTGCTGGAAAAAAATGAGGAGGCTTTATAGAGAGATAGGGGAATCCCTATAGTTCTCTGTAACTGTGCGTTTCTTAATGTCAACCATATATGTTTCAGGCTCTTGATTATTTGTAACTAACACACACCAAAATCAAGCCCATCCTACTTTTGTGAACAGTGTCAAACCAGTTCAGCTCTGCTCAGCTGAGGGCCTGGTGAGTCCAGAACAGCTCCCGAGTGCTGTGCAACACAAACAACAGCAACAGCACTGCACAGCTGAACCCTCCTTCCCCTGCTCAAACCCAGCATCATAAAAATTAAACCCACTCCAATAAACGCAGTTTTCCTACCAAAACCTAAATTTCTCCCAGCTTGGAGCTTTCTGGTCATGTTTCAGACTGTTCTGGGTATGAATAAATCCCATTTTTTTGTGCTGCTCTCACAACCCAGTTGAACACAGGGAGGTAGGGCAGGATGCAGGCACAGGTGGTGACATCACATCCCTGCATGGAGGGGTGGAGGGCAGGAACTTCATTCAAGCATCCTGAAACTCTCAGTGCCATACAAACACGCCGACTCGCTCCCAGTGATTGCTTTGGTGTGAAAAGCAAACTGACTTCAAAGCAACTCAAAGAGGATTACAGTTTGTCACTGCACCTTGGCCTCCTACATTTCCCTTGTGCACAAGGGCTGGTTTGTTTGTTCTGGGCTTTCCTGGCAGCTGAGCACTAAGGCAAGCCTAATCTCTCACGTCACCATCCTACAGCATCATCACTAGGGTCGTGCTCCAGATTAGAACGACAAGGGAAGACAATATGCAAGTTAAACCTTAACGCAGCAGGAAACAGCCCTGCAATATTGCTGCTGGCTATTACCTGAAACAAGGCTTTAGTGTCACCTGGATTATTTGGGTTCTCAAAGTCTTGTGCGAGAGCTCTTAAAGGCCAACCGTGTCCTTCAAGACGAAGGGTGGGCACAGAAGAGTTCAAAGATGGAGAACTGAAGCTTGACCAGTGAAGCAGAACAGCCCTCTCCTCCGTCACGAGGTTAGCCAGCACCCCACGCCCAAAGCAGACCGAAGCCTACATTTAGCTGTTAAAGTACAATTCCAGCTGTAGACAGAGTGAACTTCGGGTTATAACCTCACGGCCCGCACTGCGTCACGCGCGACAGCCCACGTCCTCCTCTGGGTTGAAGAGGGGATGGAAGGAGATGGAATGAGCTGCAGACACAGCAGTCCTGCTGCATGGCAGGCTGTCGGCTCAGCACGCGAAGCTACCTCCAGAGTTTGAGGCAGTGTCAGGCTGGGGTGCAGAGCAGAGGCATTCAGGTCTGACAACGGATTTAAAAACCAACCCAACTGCTTTTAAGGGTTTTCGGTGGATTTTTTTTTTTTTTCCTCAGAAAGTTCACTGTTTTGGATATGCTGAGCACACTTAGAGTGGAGGAGATATAAATGAGGTGTTCCTCTGAGTTTTCATTTGTCTCAGGCGCCCATTAACTTATTTTACAATGTTTACCTCATTCCTCTCATTGCAGAAGAAACCTGAGCAAACACAAGCGAATGATTACCCGGGCAAGAGTGAGCGTTGCTATATACAAAGTGGTTTCCAATATACAACACCAAGCAAATGGGTCACAGAAGAACTAATTAACACAGGTGGCATTTTTAAAGTGATAAATATATTAGAGATTAAATCACAATTGGAAGCAATTGCGTTATATTAGAAGCATGGATCCTTCACCAATGATTTCCACTTCACGCCTGATTTTTAAGAGTCCTTTTCTCAAATAACACGGCAATAAGTAGATGAAATGGATGGCAGAGTGCTGTCCTGGCCTGAAAACAGCCAGCTCCCTTCTTGCCCTTCTCTTGGCCACTGCACACTTCTCAGTTCTGAAATGGCAATACCTTGCTAAATGTTCTTAGGAGCCTGCCAGAAAGCTGCTGCCAAACAGCTCATTCACAGCTCCGCTTCCAAATGATCTCTGCAACCAGGGCAGAGAAGCTGGAGCACAACCTGCTCCTCCAGCCAGCCCCAGCATCCCACCCACCCCAGTGCTGAGCAGCAGAGCTGAGCATCGTCGGTACCGGGTGAGCTCTGGGGTGCCAAGTCCGGTTCGGTATTTGGCCCTGAGAACCCTAAAGGTGAAACTATCATGGCACTGTACTCATCGGAAGGAGCTGCGCTCCTCTGCTCGCCGAGCTTCCACACACGTAATGGCACCCCTAGAGGCTCGCAAAACTTGGAGGCAGCCCCGAGACGGCTGCCTTCCCGGCGAGCTCTCTCCATTCATTGCTCCGACAGCCTGGCACGGGTTAGAAGTTTGACAGTTGAGAGGGAGAAGGAAAAAAATAAAATAAAAGCTAAAAAAAGAGAAACAGAGAGAGAACGAGCGAGCTCCTCTCTCTTCTTGCCCCTGACCCAAGTACGGCCGCACTTCGGTTTCACTGAACCAGAGTTCTCCCGCTGTCCCCGCTTGCAGGAGGAGAAGCATCCCCGGTCCCCGCCCGCTGGGCCGAGCAGACACAGCCCGGCGGGACGAGCGGGGGTCCCGGCAGCACCGCGGGGGGACCGCAGCTGCCTGGGAGCGCGCACCCACCTTGTACACCTTGCCGAAGGCTCCGTCCCCCAGCTCCCCCACGACCTCCCACACCTCGCCGGGATCCAGGTCTCTCCGAACGTGCTCGTACTCCTTGGAACGCCGTTTCTCAAAGGTGGAAAGGCGCAGGATGCGGCGGAAATTAGCGAAAGCCATGCTGCCGGGGCCGTCGGCAGAGCCGGGAGCACGGCGCTTCCCACGCACCCCCCCTCCCCCCCGCCCCAGCTACCGGCAGCCGCCCCGGGGCAGCGCGGAGCCGCCCGCAGCCGCGCACACGGAGCCGGAGCCGCTCCACCTGCTGGCCTGCCTGCCCGCCGCCCCCCCGTGCCATTGGCCGGCACCCGCCCCGCCCGGCCCGGCCCGGCTCGGCTCGGCTCGGCTCGGCACTGCCGTGCTGCACTACGCTGCCGAGCCGAGCTGGGCGGCCGCCAGCAGAGCCGGCTCACTGAGCGCTGCTGGGACCCGGCCCGGTGCCGGTCCGCGCGCTCTGCCCGGCAGAACTTGAAGCCCCTCTGAAAAGCCGCAGTGAAATCGAGTATTGGATGGGGACATCTAGGGGAGAGAGCCGACGGTGCAGCCGGGGGGGTTTTTTCCGAGCTACCGGACCTCGCTATGGTCCTTCTCCCCGTGCCATCGTCTACCTCCCCAAAGAGCATTTGACTCCATCATCTCTAGGCTGCGGGCGGCTATCGGGCATCTCCATCCCTGGCAGCTTCTGTGAACACAGGGAATTCAGGATGAGCCCCATGCTCAGGGCTTGTGGTTCTGCCTTTCTGTGGGCAGCCCCGGCAGAGCAGAGCTCTCAGCTCACGTTCATTTTGCAAACCCAACTTAATTCTCTGGAAGTTTCTGAAGCAACTCCGATTCAGCACAACATTGAAAACAAACTGTGGCATTTTTCACCCTACGCTTGCTACCCCATAAGCAGATCTGCTGTCTCTGGGCTTCATCCACACGGGACTTGGCTACTGGGGGGTTGGAATGAAGAGCAGCTGCAGTCCCAGCACACAGCCCCGGCCCTCCAGCGCAGCTCTCTGGAGGTTACCTGGCCTCACGGGACCACTCCCAGAGACTGGGATGGATTTCAGCCCCCACTGAAGGCATTCCCCCCTTCTTTGCTGTCTCACAGCCCATAACCCCCCTTGATTTTGTCACTACCAGCCCCAGGTCGGCTTCCAGTGCTGCACAAACATGATAGCCAGCTCCTGGCCACCGTGAGCTGATAACTGACACACAAAAGGTGGGAGATAAAGAAGGTCTTCAGCACTGTACAAGCAAGATGCCAGGAACATAGGGCAAGAGGGGATTCTGGCTCAGTGAAGCTCATTCCTCAGCACAGCCACGACCTCATGGTGTAATCCTTTCCATAAAGCAGCCGTGTTCTGTGCTACAGGGCGGGCAGGTGTCTTGCCAACAGCTTCTGCATGGGGCTGTTCACAGCCACAGGTCGCTCCTCCTCTCCATCAGGTGACAGAGAAGTGCTGGCCTCAGCTGGCACCCCCAGCTCCTGGGCAGCTGGGGCAGATGGGAATGGACTATAAGGGACTGTGGGTGGGCCGTGGGTTAGGAGTGACACCTCCAAAAGAGAATTCTTTTCCCTATGTTTCCTGTTGATTGATTTGGTTTTCTTTTTTGTTCCCCTTTCAAGGGCGTGGGCTGGAGGAGGAGGAAGTCAGAAATGTGTGAGTGCTTTAACATTGCCTTCCGTGCAGAAACCGCTTCAGAGATCAGACATCTCATTAATGCTGTCTGTTAACTCTGAGTGGAGTTGGGCCACAACGCGATGAGGAACAGTGACTTCAACGGTGCTCCAGGTGTGGGGCCGACTTCTGTCTGCCTCTTACACATACGTGTGGTGGGGAGGGTCTGTGGGCCTGGACGTGGCCATGATGCTGCTGTGCAGGCATGAAAGCAGAGGAGGGATGGGACAGCCCATGTGCAGGAAGCGCTGGAGCTCAGGATTTCCTGCAGGCACAGCCAACGAGAGGTCACCTTTATTCTCTGGACAGCAGCATCACCTGATAGTCCACATATTCTTCAAAGCAGGAAATCAGTGCTCACAGACTGCTTCTAAATCTTTCTGCCCCCAGACGGAGCCAGTTCTCTGTGTACTCCTGCAGGGAGTGGGATCTGCCTGCGTCGTGCTGGAGCTGTCCCCTGTTAGGGGCTGCCTGGTGACAGGGATGCTGTGAGCGAGCTGTGTGACATGGCTGTGAAGGCTCTGCTCTCCCCTGTGCCAGCCACGCCCAGCCCCAGATGTTATGAATCGCAGCCACATCTGGAACTCATCGTGCCGTGGTGGAGAAACATGGCAGGGAGGTGCCCCATTAGCATGTAACATGTTTGGGATGAGCCGCAGGCAAGGAGCTGGAATCAAATTCTCCTGAGCTAGCTGGGAAACAGCGTGTTGGAAAAGGGGACAGGGGCTGAGGCTCGGGGGTCTCTCTGAGTTTGAATTAGCCAAGGCTGTTTTGCTAAACTATTTCCAAAACCAGAAACTGAGCTGCGCAGAACTGGGGATGTCTGCAATGCACTGCATTGACATCCAAGAGGAGAAGCAAAGTCGAAGGCAGAGGGCTGCGGCCATCCTGCCAGCTAGAGCTCCCAGCAGCCCCAGTGGGAGCCCCCTCCCCAGCTGGGAACACTGCAGCCACACTCCTCCTCCCCTCTGGGCTCAGCTCACGGCAACCAAGCGGATGGGATGACAGTGTACAAGGCAAGAAACCAAAGCAATGGAGCCCAGAAATGTTGTGTTCTGTTTCCTCCATTTCACATCTCCACTGCTGTACCAAAGTGGCACCTGAGGAGGAGGAATCACACAGAATCAGAGAATGGGTGCAACTCGGTTCCCCTCCATGTACCACAACAGTGGCCCTCGTGGCACTAGGGATGACCTCTCCCACCCCCCAAACCATCACACGATGCTCCGCAGCCGTTCTGTGATGCGCAGAGGCACTCTGAGGCTCAGTGCTGGATCCACTCGGGTTTGTCAGCTTGCTGCTGCTCTGCTCTGCATTAGCAGCACACGCCTGGGGGTCAGGCAGTCCCTGCGTCCTCGTTACTGCTCATGAGGAGTGGTTTGACTGAAGGAAACGCTGCTTTCTATGTTAACTCAGACACTTAATTAAAGCCATGTGGAGAGAAAGCCAGAGAGGCAATTTCTCCTGCTAAATGTTGGCTGTTTACCCCCTGGATGCAGCAGGCTGCTGAATGTATTTCCCCTCTCACCTTACACACGGCATCACAGCGTTCAACCTCCTCCAAACACACTGCCATTACAGACCTCCCCTAATGAAGCTGTGAGGCTATAGCATCAGGGATTAATTAGGACAGAAGTTTCCTGTCTGTGAGCACAGCTGCTGACCCCACATGACGCACGCCCGCAGCATCCACCTCCCCGACCTCTGCTCCGAAGAAAAAGAACCGAGAGCTGAACCCACACCTTTCAGGGACAGAACAGAAGAGAATGCAATGAACAGTTCCTTGCAAAGCTGGATGTGACCATCGTGCCCTACATTTTTAAGAACCAGCAGCTGGCAGCGTTCAGCACCCACCATGGGAAGGAATGCCTCCTCGGTCCCAGCGCACTGCGTGACTTTTCTGCGTGACAGAGCGCAAAGAACTATCAGTACGGTCCCAATATGAACATTAATTACATCCCATGTTAGCTGGAGTGGAACAGAAGCAGTCTGTGTAACACAGCTCTATACCTTGTACATTCCCTCATGCTCATATGACAGAATCATTAAGGTTGGCAAAGGCCACGAAGATCATCAGGTCCAACCTCACCCAACCCCCACCTTACCCACTGACCATGTCCCTCAGTGCCACATCTCCACGGCTCTTGAGCACCTCCAGGGATGGTATATGCATTACATATATAAATAATCCCTTCTCTATATATTGGGATATGCATATACACACATAGAGGGAATATATAAATTTAGGCAAACTGTTTGCTTCCTAATTCACATTGATTCTACCTGGAAAAGAAGATTAGAAGAAACCCCAATCACTGAAATGTTTGCTGTGATACCATTGGACCAACATGGCTCACAAAACAATTATTCATGCTCCTCTGATGCAATCAGCAGTTAATCAAGACTACGAAGTGGTGACCTGAATGAAGACAACGTACCAGCTAATGTAATTACAGAGTAATGACTGCCGCTGGGCGCAGCGCTGCGCTGCTTTCCTTGGGCTCTCCATGGACAGCACACCTCATGGCAAAGGACTCTGTCACACACCAACATAGGACCATAAAGAATGCAAAGACCACGAGGATGATCGGGTCCAACTGCCAGCCCATGGCTGCAACCGCTGCGTGTGATGCCTGCCCCAGAACGAGGCACTGCTGCACCAGAAGCTCATGGAAAAGCTGTGGAGTTCCCATTCAGAATTCAAGGCCCTGCTGCAGAAACTCGAAGAGAAAAACAACGCCGCGCTTATTCCTTAAGGCATGGCATTTCCACTATGACTTTTATTTTCAGATGCAGGAAAAGAAGAATTGCTCTTTTTCTGTTTTCAATACAGGAAATTCTGTACAGCATTTCCAACTCAGATGGTTTGCTCCCAGTGGCAAAAGATCTTCCTTAGGTTAAAAAAAAATAAAACAACACAGAATTTAACAGTCAAAAGACAACCTACTTGTGCTTTGCCACTGATTAAAAATGTGCACACGCTACTGCCACACATCAGCCAAGAAACAGAGGTACAACAAAACCACGGAAGGCATTGGAAGTGACCTGATGTTCACAGCGTCTCTGTGTAGGCTGGGACTTCTTCACTGATGGAGTGAGCCAGGGAGGGGGGCAAAGTCAAAAAGCGTGTTTTACACAGCAGTGTGCTGGATGCTAAAAGATTTTATAAAAATCACAGGGGGAGAAGCAATCAAAAAGGTCACATCGCTGGGATTCCCTCGCCCTTCCTTCCTGTGCTGTGTGCTGGAACCGCGTGCGCTCCGTGTCAGTGCCAGCTCCAGCACCATGCCCGACGAAATACGGATGCTTCTTTCTTACATGGCACACACAAACAAACTGCATACAAAAGGTTTTACCATAAAAATGAAGATATTTATTCAAGAAGTACAAATCTGATGGTACCAGCCATCTTTGAAAACCATTACCATGAGGCAGAGAGGACACAAACCTAAGTCTCTTGCTCAGGACATGTGAAAGCAAGTGTCTTACGAATCACCAGCTAATGCCATCATGTCAATCACTGCTCGAAAGCCACCTCTGCTTTTTAGACATTCCCTGGACTTGTGAGGCACAAACAGGGTTCTTATTACAAGACCAGTTAGTTATTTTAATGAAGCCATCCACTAAGAATTAATTTGTTTTAATTTTTATCTAATTGTCTCCAGCCTTTAACTGGACTCCAATTTCCTATGGAAACGAGGACTTCGAGATGGGCAGGTGCAGAATTTTTGGAGCTCAAGGTGAACTGGGAGTCTTAAGGCAGGAGTCAGGATTTTGAGTTCTCTGTTTGCCCCATGGCTCTGATCGAATGGTCAACGTCTGTAAAATATACAAACACGGAGTTCTACCGGATAAATACCCAACAGGTGCCCCTGCTGGAACACTTCTTCATGGACAGTCCAGCAGACACGTTTATGACAGGTCTCAAAGTCCACAGAAAGAAGCCTGCTGGTCAAACAAGTCTCATCTTCTAACTGCTGATGTCTGTAGGCTCAGCACCATGCCACGTCTCCCATGGAAGGAGCTCCAGCTCCTATGAACAAGAGCAACACACACATGCGGCTACGAAGCGTCTGAACGGATGAAGCGTGGAGGAGGAGAGCCATGGGCAGAACAGAGCGATCCAAAACGCGTGATGAAAATGGAAGTCTCAAAGCAGGCAGACTTGTATATACAGCCACTGACCAACAGAAGCATTGCAGCTGCAGACATGAAGCAGGACATTCATCTTCTTTGGGAGAAGGTGGGAGCGCAGCTGCTGAGTTTAGCCCAAAGTCTTCCTACAACCGTTAACTCGCAAGGCAGAACACCAACATCTCAGGGAGATCTTTTGTTTGTTTGGTTTGTCCAAGCAAGTTTGCACAGCATAGAAAGCTCATCCTTCCTCCCCAAAGCAACTGTTCAAAACCTCCTTTCTCAAAATCCCTCTCCATGCTGACCCAGGGAGCGCGAGCTGCCCGAGAACTGCCAGCCACAAGGGGTCGGGATATGGGGAAGTGAAGGGCGAAGGAAAAAAGCCCCTTTCCAACAGAGCCTCCTTTTATTTCAACAGAATGAGCAGCGTAGTGAAAAAGCCAACAAAAATCTTCCTCTCCTCCCTCCCACCTCCCCCCACCCCAACGTAAACATGATCTGCAAAAGATGCAGGGAGCCTGGAAGGTATTTACAGTGATACAGAAAAAACTGTAAAATATAGACCAGGAGTCAGAAACGCCGCTACCTCGTGTCTCTGAAGACAGAAATGGAGAAATGTACAGCATTCAGTTTGCCAACACTTACACAGCTAAAATGCTTTCAAAATCCCATGGCTAAAAGCATCCCGCCGTCTCAAACAAGCTAGGATCTTTAAGGGTATTGTTGAAGTCTTTATGTTACTCACTAACAATAGATATATATGCAGAAGCATGTCATACTACAGCAATACTTTTGTCGGTTGGCCATCTGCTCTATGGAGTGTTACTCGCTCTGCACGTGTTGCCTTGTTGTGCCAGCAAATCCCACCCCTCCCCTCCCCATGCCAAGCTGTGAGCTCACCGAGGAAGGCAAAGAGGAGCTGCCTGGTGGGTGAGCTCATTTGCTGCGTTGTTTCTATTCCTTTTAGCATTTGTGTGGTTTTTAAAACCCAACTCGTTACACTGCTGGTTCACCTCAGTACATCTGAGCTCCAGAGAACAAAGGCTTCCAGAAAACTAAGAACATTCACAGTGTGGCTATTCCCAGCTGTGTTCTCTGTACAGGATACCCAGCAAAGCACAAGCAGCCAATGCAGTGAACTGGGCTTGTAGGTGCTGGGCACTGTGCACGAGTGCTGTCAGTTGGCTGTGGAAGACCCACAGCACCGTGCTGCAAGTGTCCACCATCCTGCAGCAGGCACTGTTCCTGTCCCCTGCCTTCCCCGCCACCCAGGAGTGTGGGTCTTTACTGTTTTTTCACTTCTGGATCAGGCAGAAGCAACAACAAAGGGCAGAAAAATCTGAAGCACATCAGACAGTAAAAAATGTCATCGACTGGTTCAATTCGTGGCCAGAGTTGATCAGCAATGACATAAAGGGCTGATGGGCTGAACAAAAAAATAGAGCCCTATTTCTCCTCATCTAGGTGCACTTGGCATTGCAGTTCATGGTTGTGAACATCACCAAAGCCACTGCACCACCTGTGCTCTGCCCACAGCACTGCACAGCCCAGGCTGCCAGCAGCACTGAGCTCACCACTCAGCATATGCCCACACTGCTAAACACAGGGGCAGCCCCAGCGGGCTCCTCTCGTCCTCCCCATTTGAGCAGCCACAACCCTGCCTCCATCCTATTTCTCCCCAGGGCATTTCAGTATCCGGTAAGCCTTGCTCCAGCCATGCCTCCCCTGCTCTGCACTGGAACCAGCCTTTCCCTCTGCCCTGCTCTGGGAACCATCACGAGTTCCATGCAGACCCAGCCTGGGTCCCCTGCACTGGCATTCACACTGCAGACCACCTCAGAGGACAAAGACAGAAGTGACTGTTCTCTCAATGCATACTGCAGCCTCCAGGAATATACAAGGGATAAGTTAGTCAGCATGCTGTACGCTTTCCTTACTGATTTTTATAATATATATATATATATGTATTTGCAACTGGGAACTTTTCTCACATTAATCTTGCGGAATTTGTTTCCAGTAGGGTGGGTGCTACGCACATCTGCACGTTTTATAGAGAAGAAATGAAAAGATTTCGCTGCCACCTGTAAAAGCATTTCTACCACTGGAGCTCTGTCAGTTCTGGCTGTGTGCTTAAGTGGCCAGGAGAGAGGAGAGGCTGTCAGAGAACAGAGCATCTTCACCAAGCAGTTCTCTGCTCTGCTCAGAGTGCACACGTGACACAGCCTTCAGATCATCACTTTGCACCCTGCCAGGAAAGCAGTTAACACCAAACATCATCATCTGCTACAGCACAATGCAACTGATGCCACTCTTGAGAGGGGCAAGAAGGAAAGAACAACGTCTCCCGGCTCCTACGTGGTCTAATCTCAAAAGCTGGACATGGTGACAACCGCCTGAATAAAATAAAAACAACCCTCCAAAACATATCCTTCCCAAAGCAGTGCGTTAGTGTTCAGTTTCAGAAACGTCGCCCTGGTTTTAGCTTTGCTCTCTCTTAATCACTCAGCACAACTTCCCCTTCCCAGAAAGGACTGGAGGGGAGTGACCATTCACACAAAGATGTACAAGTACGCCTCACGAGACAAGGAGAGTCTTCCTGGCACAAAGCTGCCCTTTGCCCAGTGAGATATCAAAGAGATCTGAGTTGTTTTTATATCAAATAAATATTTTTCCCTCTGGAATGCAAAAGATTTGGCTGCAAAACCCCAGTACAAGAAAGCATACTTGTCATAAAAAATTGCACAATAGAAAACTGTTGTTCTACATCAGTATTTATCAGCCTTGATTTAATCTCTGAAAAGGAAAAAGAAAAAACCAAAACAACACAAATAAACAAAACAAAAAAAAAAAAGCAAAAAACCAAGTCACTTGGGTGCTTGTGAGAACAAGAATAATGCTCATTTACACAGCTCTGCCACTACACTTCCATCACCCTGCACAAACTGTAGGAGCTGTAAGGAAATCGCAGTGTGCAGCACAGGGACCAAAATAAAAGCTGCTCTGAGATAGAGAAGAAATGTGCGTGAAATGTGGATCTGTTTTCCAAGAGGTGAAAGCTGGCTGTGCCTGTGCCTGCATCTGCTTCCACCTGTTGGGTAAGACTTGTGATGTCGTAGCTGGGACCCTGGTCCTGCTGGCTCTGCACTGATACTTGTGCAGCAAGAAACTCCTGCACTGCCAGACACAGTGAGTTCTATGCAATGCATCTGGAGTCAGATGGCCAATCCTAACCCAGCAGTTTCACTAGCAGATGAGTGAGAGCTGAGATAACAGGAGCTTTAGATTGCAGATTCAGAAAGGGAAGGCAGAAATCTATGAAAAAAAATCCAACCTGGCCAGCGTGCCGGACCCTCGAAGAAGTGATTTCACTGATGGCTGAAAAAACAAGCACACCAGAAATGAAGTTTAAAAGGAACAGTGGATTTGATCTCAAGCAAAGGCATTACCAGACAAGGCTGAGGAACAGAGCACATCTCTACCCAGCGTAACTGACGATCAGATTCTTCCCCCCCAGATATGTTTGTCAGATTCAGATTTTTGAGGCTAAAAAAGGATTTGTCATTTGCCACAAGGGCTCCTCTTACATTCTGAAGGGAAAGTACTGGTGATTGGACACCACAGCCACACGCTGGGCTGCTGCTGTGTGTTGGTGAGGGTATCTCCAGATCGAGAATGACTGCTGCTTCAAATGACACAGGTAAAGCTGAACTGTGTGTGCTCTTGTGCTCTTACCATTTTCCACACGGAGCCCTCCAGAGCGGAGCAGGGGAGGCTGCAATCCATTGCATTTGGGTGGAACTGCATTCGAGCTATAGCAGCGGGCACACCGGTGCCACCAGACAACAGCTGTGCACTTCATCTTTAACTGCAGACCAGCTCACCACTCCTAGCTAGCTTGTTCCAAGTCAGTTTTAATGCTCTGAGTGCTATACAGTACTTCGGCAGGCACGTACCCGGGTGCCAGTCAGCCAGTAAACTTCAGGCAAAGTCAGTCTTGTAGCAGGTTTACAGTACAGTACGTGAGAGAATACGTTTACGAAGTTATTGCCTAAGGCCCCAGCAGGCCGTGTCCCCAGCGCTGGCACCAGCAATGGCACAGGACTGCACCGCCACCTTGGAATGTACAATTGCTTGGGCTGAGCACGGCAGAAGCTGCCAGAAGGATAGGGACTGAGCCCCAGCCCTGCTCCCTGCCCAGGGCTGGTGGTGTCTCAGCAGTGCCTGGATGAAGCCGTGCGTTGGGTTGGCCAGCAAGATCCTCACACCACACAGCGGGACCTACGCAGGGCGGCTGTGAGTCCTGTGTTAACTGTAGGTGGTGCTGATACGAAATATCCATTTTTATTTTTTAAATCAAAGTGCTCTTACTCTTATTCCATGGATCAGGACACCACCTACAGTTATAAGGGTCATTATGTGTTTTTATTAAGTGAAAGACAACCTTTTCCCTCCCTCTTTGCACACCCTCCCTTCCCCACTTCTTTCTTTGCCCTTGCCCCTCGCTGCTTGCTGTTGTGTTAAATATGAGATCAGGCAAACCCCAAAGGCCAGTTTACATTTTTATGTTTTGTTTTTTGCAGATCTCCATCACAGATGGAATTTTTTTGCTGGTCATTTCTTGAAACCAATCCATTAGCAGGACAAAATGAAAGAAGAGAGGGCAGTGAAAACCAGTCCCACGACAGAGAGGGAGAGGAGGAGAATCGATAAACAAGCAGAAATCAGTTTTCCACCGGGGTTGGGTTTGCTAAGGGCTGGCTCACAATGACTTGCACCACGTAGTCCTTTGGGATTTTCAGCTCCTCCAGTTTCATTTTGTCTGCAAGTGGCCGGCCTGAGAAGAACCAGCGTTGGCTGCCGGGCTCCACTCCCTCCACGGCGTGCAGCCTCCTCTTCATGTGGTACACCGTGTCCATGCTGCGGACCATGAGTTTGAGGTCTTTGCCTGTGGACAGGCGCAAACGGAGCTGGCATTCGTGCCCTGAGTTGGGCGGTGGGTCGGGGATGTCCAGAGTCTCCAGGTCGCCCTTCTCCTCGATCATGTTGATGGGCGGAGCGAGGCAGTAGACGGGAAGCTGGTACCGGTTGCCCAGTTCATCGTAACACTCTGTAAGAGCACCTGGAGGGGAAGAGAACAGGAAACAGTGAGTGTGGATGCATTTCATGTTTAAAACTGAAATAGTCACACTTGGGAGCATTAACCCCGCTATTAAGACATTGATTAAGCCTCATTTCAGGTCTTAAAGGATCAACCTTAAGTTCTCTTCACCTCGTTTCCATGTGGAAACTTGGGGTTGAACTGAAGCACTCCCCCAAATGCACCCAGTCCTCCAGACAGAGCTGGATAAAGGAAGAGATGGAGTGAGCTGTTCTCTACATGGACCATACAGAAGAGCATTTTGCTGGCAGCATGACCAGGTATTTAGGGCATGCAAACATTCAGAAAATACTCCTGCGGTGAGTTACGTGATCCCAAACGTGTAATGAAAAGACAGCGGAAACTGGAAGCGAAAGACCACTATGAAAAGAAAAAGACTTTGTAATTTCTCTAACACTGAGAAATAGCTGAACTGGTTTCATATAGGCTTTATGTTTTAGTGTTCACTGCCAGAGAAAACAAACACAGCCTCCCAAGGTGGTCAGCTCTGTTTCCATACAGAGTGAGGTGTCATCGCTGGAGCAGTGACACGCGGCACACACAGAACCAGAGCACATCAAAAGCAGTCCCACATCCCTGTAGTGTCAGGAGTGATTTCCATCTCCTTGGACTCCTGAGAGGTTCCCCAGGATAACCTGCCTGCTGCCATAAAAGATGGGGAGCTGCTGTGCTGCCTTGCATACAGCACATCCTTCCCTACCGAAATCACACCACACACACACTAAACAGCTCAAGAACCAGGACTCCAGTAGAACTAATAAATGTAAGCTGATTTTTTTTTTTAAACACAGTATGAAACACACCCTTTGTAAAGGCATTTCAAGAGCTACCTTGGAAAAGCAGCAGCACGTTCTTTGTAACAGCTTATGGTTGAAGTGCCAGAAGCCAAGAAGTGAGCCCTGCTACGCACAGCACACGTCACCGCCTGCAGTGAGCCAGGGAAACAAGATGCCAAGGGAACTGCATCCCCACCACAACAGAAATCCCTTCTCGAAGGAGTAAAAAATAAAACAGATATTCCCACTCCAAGGAAATGCTTCCCCAGTGCCTCGGCTTTACCTGCTGCTGCGAATTTCCACATTTTTGCCCCTAGAGGGGGCACGTTCACTTGCAGCATTATCCATCCTTCTGTAGTTGGAGCGTTTGAAGAGAAGCCAAGTCCTTGAGCTACGGAATATTTAAAGAAGCGCTCTGACTCGGCCCTCCTGCACACAGCAAACACCCAGCTGCTCCGTGTCAGAAACGATGGCTTCTTGTTTCTCTGTTTTTTTTTTCTTTTTCAGGCTGGAAGCTTCTACACGCTGACAGTGGGCTCCCTTCAGCTTTGCTGTTTGATCAGCAAAATGAGCGCACTGTTAACACTGTAACTTGGGGATATGCCGTGTCACTCTTACTGGATATGTGCTGTCTCTTAGCCCCCCTGCTTTTTATTTTAACTACTTTTTAAAGGATATATATATATATTTTTGCTGATGAAAACACACAGAGGAGATGTTCAGCTAAAATATCAGCCCCTTCAGGGGACTTTCTGTTGGTACCTGTAGTGCCAAGAACACCGTGCTGTAACATCTATTGAGAAAACAAAGCAAAGAAGGAAATCCAGACAAATACAGCACTCAGTGCAGCCTTGCATCATTTATGAATCTCAGAGCAAACCAGCTTGAACAAAACCATATCGGCTCCAGAGCTTCCAGGATACTTTGTGTGTGATTTACGTAGTAAAGCCCGAAGTCCTCATCCTTCAGCTTTAAAACGTTCCTTTCATTCTGCACACCTCATCAATTTCGTAAATGGCGCAGTGCTGAATTCTGGATCGTGGCTCACAGAACCAAGCAGACAGTTTGCTGCTGAAAAAGGAGCCAAACCCCAACAGTTTTTAAATTTAGCTACTGCAACTAAAATTGTCTCATTCTGCAAGAGCCATGCATTTTAACAGGAGTGTCCCTCTTTTGGAGAAGTATACTCAAGAGCTGATTCTCAATACAATGGGGTAAGCTTGCTGTGGAATTTATTCATCATTTACATCCTTGCCCAGCTGAACCAACATCAAGGTCGAGGCACATGCTACAAACATTCAATTGCTTAATCATCATCAGATAAGTAAAGACTATAAAAAATCCTATGAAGGAGCAGCCAGCTTGGAAGTGTGGGTGTGTGTTTTTAGGTTTGCTTTTCTAGTTCTTCCAAGACACCGTAGAGGAAACCTCTCGCAATAACAACTGCACAGCCCTAATGCAGCATAGCCTCACAGAACGGGTGGGGTTGGAAGGGACCTCAAAGATCACTCAGTTCCAGTCCCTGCTGTGGGCTGGCTGCCCCTCACCAGCTCAGGGTGCCCAGGGCCCTCTACACTAATGATCAGCCTATGATAAGTTGCTAATGTCACAAGCTACCAGAAACCTAGCCAAGAGAAACCCATTCTTTCTGTCTTGTTGGTAAAAATACTCCAGACTCTTGAGCCGCATCACATCCAGAACATGGAATGGGACATAAAGCAGACATGTGGATTAAGGCATAAAAGCAGCCCAGTGCAAGCAGAGCTTTCATTTTATGGGTGTGCACCTACGTCAGACCCACCTGCAGAAGCCCAGTGGGACAAGCACAGCTCTGTGGTTGTGAGGCTTTTGGTTGTGACTTTTGGAGAGGGTTGGGCTCCACTGACAACCTTTAAAATGTTGTAAATGGCTCAAAGGCAGGGTGCGAAGAAGCATCATGTTGGTTGGAGTCCAAAATTTAAGGGAAGGCTGAGTGCATTTACCAGAAGGCATGGCGAGTTTGGAGCTATTTTAAGCAATGCCTGCAAGTGCAAGTTGTTGGAGAGAAGGAGAAGTCAAGCTCGTTGCCCACAGGGGTGCTCCCATCACTGCAGCCAGTCAGAGCTCCCACCCAGACCACGCAGTGAGCCCTGCACTGAGCACAGCAAGCAGAGGCCTGAGCTGCAGCCCCTCACAACGCTGCTGTTTTAACTCTGAGCCCTCCTGCATGATGCACCAGCTTAGGACACTGAAGTTGTTGAGCACATAAGGACACAGAAAATAACGTGGAGCTCTCACGAGAAAACAGAATGAAAAAAAAATTACATATAATGTTTTGAAGGTTTCCCTGTTACCCAGGCAACAAGGGCCCCCAGCAGCCAGTTATGGCACAGCAAGGATGCAGCTCCTTCAGAGGGAGGAGAAGCAATTGCTGCTCACGTGGAAGATCACAGTGTTACAGAAAGGCTTACAGCAACAGCCAGGAGAGCACAGACCAAGCGTGTCGATACTGTAAATATGCAGTAAATACTCAAGTATATAAGCAGCTCTCTAGATGCTAACGTGACTTAATAAACTCCTGCACAGAGTACCCAGACAGCAAGACAAAGAACTGCCTCTGAGCAAAGCCAAGGAGAGAAAGAAGTAAAAAGCCCCACTAAACTCATAAGCTTCTCCAATGCTAGAAACACAGCAAGGTGTTCGTGTGTGTTTTGTTGGTTTTCTTTTTCAGTGTTTCGAAGTAATATAAACTTGGAGACCAGGGAATCCTGGAAAGAATCATAAGACAGAGCTTCTTGTTGGTTGCCACCCAGGTAGGAGACAGCTTGATAGTTCTGGGCAGAAGAATAAGCAGATGTGATCCCTCATGGAATGGAGCATGTGGAACTGGATCATTCCTAAACAAGCTGCTTCACAGGCTGTAAAATGTTGCTTTCCTAAGATGATGAGGATGTGCATGTTTTTCTGGAAAAGGACTGGCTGGGAGAGCATTTCCACCCCTGAGCAGCTTGGTACTTGGACACTTTGTCCTTCCACACATGCATGCACCAGCAATTTAACAGACCTAAGTGGCATGAAGGCAAACTTCTCTGGTTACTGAAATCAGGTGACATGATCACAGTCACTCAGAAACACAGAAAGTCTTCATGCATTTTAATGACATTTCTTGAAAGCTACATGCTATTCCCTCCTCAGAAAAAGCTGTGAGCTTCTTGTCTTCTGTTTCTAAAGTGGCTTTTATTTCTCTAAGATTTTAAGCAATTTGAGGAGCATTGTTCAGAAATGCCCTAACAACTGAGCAGATTTTTCCTCTTCCCCTCCCTCAGCCAGACTTGCTGCACGAAGAGGAATTAAACCAACGTGAAACAAAATCTAGCACTGCAATGAGACTACCTACTTTAAGGAGCTTAAGTGTCTGTGTATAACACATTTGCCCAAGGAACAGCTGGTTCATCTGTTTTTCTTACCAAAAACTCCATTCCAAAACCAAGCTGAGCTTGGATTGCTGAATAAATTGGCAAGAGCAGAGTTCTCACCTGTATACTATTGGTTTCTATCCCATTATAGGTCACAAATGCCTGAAAACTCATTACAAGCATCAGAAAACAAGTGGGTCCTATTCTGAATACTACAGTACAATTCTTAGAGAGTGATGATTAAGGTCAGGCAGAGAAGCTGAGCTTTCTCTTCATCTTCATTAGCAGCTGATTCCAGGTCATGGCTGGGAAACACAGAATCCTATAGGAAAAAAAGTGCACTGACGTCAACAGCATGCACGAGTGGTGCAGGGTGACTGCTCAGTAAGAGAACGGGTCGAGACAAGTGAAAACATGCAGTGCCCTGTTCTAGCTCACCTACAACCAATGCAAACTGTGAGGAGTTAAAAAGAAAAAACAAAACAAAACAATTTCACACGAAAGCCCATATAACTTAATAACCACTGAAACAGATTAGCTCTGCAGTTAACAACGGGAGCTTTCCCATTTTCTGGAGGGCACCGCATGGGAGCGCTGTGGAATGCTGTGCCTCACATCACGTATAGAGAACAATAAACCTGCTCTAATCATTAATGGTGCAGATGAAGCGTTTCGTAACAAGCCACACAGACAAGTGCCCTCCTGGCCTCTTCCTGCTACACTTGCACAGGCTATGCAAACTCCAACTACCATTAGGCTACTGTACAAAGCCGTGCTCCACGAGCGCTCACCTCACACAGCTCTGCTCTCCTCTTCAGCCTCTTTTATTCCAAAGAACTTACCCCACCATCATAAAGAATGGGTTTTGTAGATAATAACTGTTAATAAATACCATTTCAAGTTCAATGGAAAAGAGTTCCTCCGTTAGGGGACCATCATTGGTCTGGCTCAGCTCCTCAGCACTGCTTGTCCCAGAGCCAGGAGACCACCGTGCTTTGGGAGCTCTGTGCTGCTTGTGCAGGAGACAGGGAACAATGGCACTTGGGACAGCACAGCTAGGGGGAGGAGGAGGACATCTGGGCCTTCTGCTGCTACCTTTGTAACATACCTCCCTGTTCCTTGGCAGGAGGACTACCTTGTGGCTGCTCTGTGCTCACAGCCACACTTGGACGTTCTCCATAAAGCAAAGCTCACCTGGGCTCCAAGATGACTGATAAAATAATGTACATGCAGCTGGTTGAAGAAGCTTGGCAAAGCAATCAGCTGCACACACCTGCAGCACAGCTCTGCACTGGACAGCCCCTTGAGGCCCCTTACTTGAATGATAACCAACAGTCAGTCTCCACCTGAGCATCCAGACAGGGAAGGGGTGTGTGTTAAAGGCAGGAATTGGGAACCAAGCTGGCAATCACATAGGAGACCACTCCTAACCTGCAGGTTTAGGCACACAGGAGGGAAACCCAAACCATGATCACTACATCAGCAGCACCAGATACCAACAGGAACAAGAAGCAGCAGCACTGCAAAGAGCAGTGCTTGTGCTCCACAATGGTATTTTGTGAATGCTCCTCTGCCAAAGGATCTGAGAGGAAATGAGATTTGTGCAGCTCTTTCTGCAATAATGTGCTGCCTAAGAGGGATGTGCATTACCCAATCTGAGGTACATCTCAGGCATGTGTTGCAAATTAAAGCCAACTGGTCTGCACACCACTGCTACCTGCATTTGTCGAAAACTTTTTGTACTGGGTTGTATTTTTGAAGGGGAGAGAGGGGACAAGCGAGGTGCAATGGTGTTTCTTTTGGGAAAATGTTGGTGTTGATTTGCTAGGTGCATCTCTGGACATGCAGATCCTCTCCCTTCATCATAACAAGAGCACCAGCATCAGTTATTTCATTAGCACTGATTAACTGAGCTGAAGGTGAAAGATAATTAACACTGCCTTCTGAAAGATAGAAATTAGGTAAGCAATCCACTTTTCTTCAGATTTCAAATGGTAGTACTGCTCAGAGCACCTCCTGCCAGTAAGTTTCCACCTCCCTTTCTGCGCAGACTTTTGCTGTTATAGGAACTTTAGAACAGATTCACCACTGAGTATTTCTTTATCCAAATGAGGTCGGATGGAGAAAGTCAATTATGTATTAATGCTCAGTAGCTGTCACATTAACAGTACCATATGTACTGCCATTTCTCTATCACTCCCTAAGAACTTGGATCTAATATTGCAAGAAGGTAACAGCTTCCAGGAAATGTTATATCAGGGTTCATAGATGACAAGCCTTTTTTACTAATGAAGTATTCATGCACTATCCTGCTTTGCATTTCATTAAAATGGATGTCTGTCTAGACAGGCTTCTTGGATAACCAGATTTTTATTTTTTAGTAAAAGAGCTCCTTTGTATGCCCTCTTCATTTGCATTTGCTGCAAATATCCATTTTCTTTCAAGGGGGTGAGTTGGTGCTAGGGTAAAAAGTACAGTATCCCGATCACATCCCCTTGCAGACAGCTAAGCAGGCAATGGGACCAGGTTATCTGTTCAGTGTGAAGATGCACAGAAGCAGAACTCAGCCACAAAGTTGTCACTGCCTCTACAACCACTGAATTTTCAAGCACTCTGCCAGCAGGGAACACTTAGCGCTCAGCATACAAAACCCTATAAGTAAAGATGTTAAAATGGAATACTGGATGGGAGGTTATTAACAGCATTTCGTACAACTGTTAAGAGGTTTTTCTTGCCAATGAGGTCTCATGCAAAATTCTCCCTCTGCTCTCCTGATTCAGGCCTGTGTAAGTCTCCTTCCAATGCAGAACTCATGGATGTTTGACCGTGATGCAGCAGAAAGGTCACCGCAAAACACAGCATAAGAGCTCTCAGCATACAGGCACTTCATTTTTCAGAAATAGAAGAGAAGGTGCCATTCAGACTGGAGAAACCACATTTACAAGAGGACTCCATCATTCCATGAACAGTGGTGTGTTTTGTGGGTGCTGTTTTAGGTGCGCTGAGAAAAAAAAAGCCTCCGTCCTATACAACAGGACACTGCAGAGTAACAATACACCAAACATACAGCCATTCAGCCTCACTTTCCTACCACGACACTTTGCTATTTCCACTTACTCCTGGAAGACAAGGTAACTGCTGTCTATCTGCATCTCACTTTAAAAGGATTTTCCTTTAGCTGAGATCAGCAGGGACACTATCGATCAATACCGCTGACTACTCCAGCATCTGACAAATACACAAGAGCCGGCTGAGCTCCCTTCCAAGTAACACATGGCAAGAAACTTTACCTTTGCTTGGGACTGACCTCTTCAGGTGCAATCCACCCACTCACTAACATATCCACCCCAAGATGCAGCATGTCCTTTTGCTTATCAGGCAAAGGAAGCATGGGCTGACCAGGAGAAGTACTGCTGTACACAGGGAGGCTCAAACAGCAACTAGTGACTGCTGTAACTCGAGCCACTCCATCCCTGCATGACTAGTGTTAGTGTGCTTAACCTTGAGCAATCCCCTGCCAGCCACACTGCCCTCTCTGAGCAGCAAAATGATATTTGAGACTTGGTTTAGTCTGAGCTAGAAGTGGATATGGATGGAAATTTGGCTCAAGACAGTACTTATTATAGCCTGAGCTAACACAGCAGTGGAGACAACTCCATGGACTAACATAAAACCAAATGTAGGCTTTTATGGAGTGTGCTGAAGTCCCACATCTGTTTGCAATGAGAGATGGACACGCAGAAAATTTCTGCTCTCTAAGACTAAACAACGCTACCCCCCATCTGCATGTAGCAGGGGATGGAAAGAAAGCACAGAATAACCTAGACAAGTTTGCCCTGGAATATTCTTTTCTTACTGCTCCCAAGCTTGCTCATATCCCTGAGTCAACATTCAAAGCCAAGTTAATGAGTGCAGGAGTCATTCATTTGCATGCTCAGCCTCCAAGGATAACCATGAAAAATGTTAAAGGCTCCAGAGAGGCCAAGCACACTGACACAACCCCACATTAGTATCTACATCCGAAAATGAGAGTAAGACTACAGCAAAGGACTATCTAAAAAGGGCAAGGGGATGATTAAACAAGGTTATGGGAAAGATTTGAGGCAAGACTGCAGAAAGTTTATTTTATGTAATATCCTCTTCACCTCCAAGATGCTGTTCCTTTAGAATTATTTATAATGAAATATACATATATAGATTAAGAATAAAGGCAGAAGACTGAATGTTAAAGGTGTATCACCCACACACTGAGACCCTGAAATGTCTTGAGATTAATTCCCCAAGGTACTTATTGAAAAAGGATGTAGAAGATTAAAAGTATTAGAACATCTCCCCCTCTGAAGATCGCTCATTTGAAGAAATGGCAGCACCTTTCACTGGCTTACACTGACATTTTCTACAACAAACACATTTTAAACTCTTCGTATTTCTTTTTCTCATTTTACTAGCAGACAGCAAGGCACATTAAGCAGATACCTAGTTTCCTGGCTGTAAGCATCCAGGAATGGAGTAAATGTCCACTGTGGAGTATCTAATAAATCACGCATCATGTCTTCACCACTGTCACACACCAAAGGAACATTATTCACTTAAGGCAAACATACACTCCTGTCTGCACAATCTGCACTGCTACACCAACGAGGACAGTCTGCAGCTCCTTCTGAGAAGGATCTGAGACATCTTTTCATCATGAGGCCGATTTATTTTGAGTATTTTATGGTTGTAACCTACAGTCTGTCTTGTTTGCTTTTTTTTTCCTTGAAGGAGTTATCTGTACTTCCCTGATCATATATTAATGGTAAAAAAGAAACAAACAAACAAGCTGCAGTTTTGAAAATAGCACTGTACAGTCATCCTCACCACAGCAGAAAAGGCAAACTAAAACCAAAGACAGGAAACAGACGGGTATCTGCTACCAGGGGAAGAGACTTGAGAACAGTCCAAGCAATTACGCTGATGAAACTTCTCAAAATACCTTTCAGAGAACAAGAGCATCAGTTAAAAATACTTAAAGAAAACAACTGTAGGATGTAGCTGTAAGTGGGTTTCTATTTGAAGGGTTGATCGTTTCTAACCTTCACTTAGATTTATAAATATTTCAGTCACACTGCTTCATATCCTGATGATTTGCTTCAACATTCTGTACAAGGAAAATATGGAAATCCAGCACCCCTCAGACAGGATGCTGTGCATCTACTTCAAAAGCATTAATTGTGGCAGCCATGACAGAGAGCATCACCTAAAGTTGTAACTCAGGACTTGAGGGGTTTTTGAGAAAATACACTCTGTTTCAAGGTTAGGAGTCATGTGAAGTGCCCAATCCAACACAAGCATCAGGGACACATCCTTCGCTGGCACCAACACACCTCACCAGAAGCAGCAATGAATGATTCCTACTGAAAACACGAGTGATGAGAAAGCTGCTGCTGGAGCATCATGGTGCCAAGCACTCGCCATAAGGAGATAAGGAAATGAACAACATCCCTAGAAGGGATCTGGGTACTGCCCCAGCTTGTTAGCTTGAAGCAATTGGAAAAAGCCATTCTATGCCTTGGTCTGGAAATAAGAAGATGGGAAACAAAATGAAAATAAAAGAAGGGAGTGCATCAATAAAATAAAAGCCCTTGCAGTAATGATGTGCTAACCCAATTGAAACAATTATCTTTAATTGCCTCATTCATTAGCTATTGTCATTTCCTCTCATTCTTAACTCAAAGGTCTCTGTGCTCAGTTTTCCACTGCATACTATGCAAGGGTTGCAATACAGAGAAAAACCCAGCCAACAGGACAAATGTTAGCCTAGCTTGTTATTTCTTTACTTCAGATGGAAAGAAACAGAGACTCTTCAGAGCACCAGGTGCTAGGCACTCTAAATGCAGCCTTCTCAAGCAGAATTCACCAATTACAAAAGAATATATTGGCATTTTTCTTGAAGGGCTCAATTTACAACAGGCATTTCTCAAATGATATACAAACAGGTGGCTCTGATCTGGCCACAAGCTGCTGAGTGACAGCCTGGCAATGGGCAATGACCAAAACATTTCTCCCTCCCCCCTTCAATCACACTGCTGGTGTACACCATCCTCACACACAGTGGATATACCCCTGAGCTCTTGGAAACCTGGCATCACACCCAGCTGGGAGGGAATGGAAATGAATAATCCATTTAACAGTGCTGTTAAGAATCACTTTGGGACGTGGTAGACTAGGGTTCCTCTGCAGTGCACTGCACTTTAAATATGTGCTGGCTTACATCCTTGCTTTTCTAAAATACCCACAAGCTGCTGGTTGTAATGGCAAGGGCCCTTCACAAATGATCCCTTCCACAACCACCTCTGAGGCTGCAGAACTGTCCTAGCAGCCACCTGACTCCCAACTCCTGCACTATCCATTGAGTTGCTAGAGGCGCTCAGAGCTATATTAAAAACAGAACTGCTAATGGATAGTGAAGTCAACCTGCAGTTGTGGTGAAGGATATTTTAAACCTAGAAATATTCTCTGACCCTGCTGTGTCCCTTCAAACAGATGTACTGGGGGAACAAGGAAGCTACACACAGAGGAAAGCAAGCAACCTGTTTAGATCTGCTCTACTGTTTAAAGCTTTCAGGGTCCTCAGCCACGATTGGTTTTGGGAAGTCAACTCTTTCACTTCACCCTTGCTCTCTTGAATCAAGAATGCACGTTTCTCCTGCCTTTTGTACAAAAAAAGTGTGAACATACGCTCACACTCTGCTAACGTAAGTAGTTTTCAGTATATGCCCTGCTAAGATACACACTCTCCCCTCCAAAGTATGAAAAGCTCTCAAGATGAGGGCATGGCAAACAAGCAGCCCCATCTTGCTGTACAGAACTGACACTCTGCTTCCTTACATCCCTCTTCTGACTCAAGTACAATGTAAGGAATTATATCAAATGAAAAAAAAAATACCAGCAGCTGGCTTTACTATTTAGGAAAGCAATCTTTTATACCACTTCGCATAAAATCAAGGCTTTCTCTTCTGTGTCTAATAGCCACCTTCACATAAGGCTCTGCTTGCATGGGTCCTTTTGGAGCAAAACCTGGAGCTAACACAGGAGAAAATGGAACTGAAGAGTAGAAACAATTGGCTGGGAGATTCCAGGTCAATGCAGGATTGTGCTCTTCAAGTTAACTCCCTGCCCTCCTCTGCTACAAGGCTTTCAAAAGGGAAATGGGCAAAGCACTCAAGAGCTTAAGAATCCAGAGCTCCACTTAAACATAAAAAATCAAATCAAAGGTTTCTCCAAAGCTTTCAATACCAGCTCTGTAGAAGTTACTTGGAAGTTGTTTCTGCGGCGCTGTAGTCTATAAATGAATGCAGCACACTCGCCCATTCTCACTGTGAAGGTAAACAAATGCATTGCTTTGAACATCCAGGAACTGAAATAAAGTGCAGTATTTTCAGTTTGGAGGAGTTGATCTCACTCACATTTGTAAACTGAAAATCTCCTCCTTGAAGTTTTAGCTTAAAGAAAAAAAATAAGTAGCTGTAGCTGCCTGTCATGCAATGAGATCATGTGATGAAGCTTGTGGACTTCTAAACCAAACAACTACAAAATGGTTGGAAACAATGTGAAGCAAGGCCTTTAGAAACGATTGAAGCATCTCCCAGCTTGCATCTATACTTAATTCCTTTTCGAAGGACAACAAAAGGTGAAATCATTGGTAGAAATACTTATTTGTCTTTTTAAATTTCACATGCATCCAGGACAAAAATTAAACACTTCTCTTCCTTTTACCAGACAACTTGCTAGACATAAGTATCTGGCCAGCCATAAACAATGACAAAGCAAAGGGGACCTTCCTGACACAAGCCCAACATCTATAATGCCTCTGCTCATGCACCAGGGCTGCAGCACAGGCACAGTACATCCTCTCTTTCCCAACACCACTCATGCAGGTGCCTTCCTGGTAAAAGGTGCCTCCCCAGTGGAAGGAGCCATCCCACCAGATGGATGGGCTCAGCCTACGGCAAAGGGAACGCTGGTTAGTGCGGAACCTACAATTAGACAGCTACAGCCACTATAAATACCACTAGCATTTCTAACAGACATCCCAAAAACCTGACCAAGTGTTCTGGATCCACAGAAAAACACAATTCACCATTACTTCAAAATTTGAGTGCAGACCATGCATCAAAAAATATTTTCTTAATGACACTTAAAAGGTCTCTTCAGACAAATAAGCTGTGAGAAAGCAAATAAGCTGCTCAACTGGCCTGCAAAAACTAAGCAATGGATACAGCAGTTCAAAGAAGCAGCTTAAACTTAAAAAGCTGAGGGTACTACTGTGAAATGTACCATATAGATTTTTGCAGCTATAGTTTGATCAATGCAGTAGTTAAGATGTCAAACGTAGCTACTGCACACAAAGAAGGGCAAAAATCAGAGCTCCACTTTGGGAAGGACTCACTTTAAATGAGACATACTACATAGTTGCTGTTACAGATCTACCATACAATTTTGCTGTGGATATTCTGGAATTACTGTACAAATTTAAAGATGAGCATCTGAGCACCTGCTGACTACCTCCCACTGCCTCCTTTCCCCATGCCCTGTCTGGCAGCTCGCTTTTTGCGACACTCGGTTGGGAGCCTGGAACACAGCACATGAGATGGACAAGCAGGGTCCTTTGCAGGAAGCTGTCTTACAGCAGCATCACACCCCTGCATCCCTGTGCAACACCTGGACCTCAGCAAAGGTCAGCTGTGTGGCAGGAGTCCTAATGCTCACAGAGGACTAAAGAATATGACGGGTATCCCCAGCGAGCAGGGAAAACAGCAGAGCAGGTACATTTTCTAGAAGGTGATGTACAAGCTCTACAGCAGAACAAAACTCACATCTGATCTCGAGACGATGTTTCAATACCTCTCAGGAAAAAAGGTCTGTTTTCTCTCAGTATGGCATAAAGAAGCCCTCTTCTGATTTAGGATTTGGCTTTAATACAAAGAAGACCGTGTCTGTGATATGTAATTCCTTGCATTAAATTACTAGTAAGCAGCACAGGCAGTTCAGTGCTGACACAGCCCCAGAAGCTAATAAGATCAAGTGCTACCTTATCTCCACGGGTACAGAGAGCTGACTGGTTCCTCTTCAATAAAAGCATTTCCGAAGAACCTTCAAATTCTTACGGCCCACTCCAAGACCAGTGAGGAAGGTGCAATACCCACCTCAGCGGTCAACAGAAGCTCTCCCAGTGATTTACTTACGTAGCAGAACAACGTCCTCAGGACTTTCAGTGCCATGAGTGCAATCAGCACTAAAAGCAGTGCTGACACTTTGCCAAACACACACAGACCACAGGCTGCTCTCCCACTTGCCCAATATCATGCAGCGTCTGATCACATTCAGCCATCTCCCTCTCTCCCCTTCACCCTGTACTCTCAAAAGTCTCATCTGACAGCGTGAAAGCATTTACAAACAGAAATGGAGCAGTTTTCAACATAGGAGAGGGCAACTTCCTGCATAAAATAAAACCAGTGAGCACTGCCGTAGCACTGACTATGAATGTCAAGCACACAAAAATCAGTGTGGAGCACATCCATCCTGATGGTGTGCTGAGCCATGGCTCCCTGTGACCATCTCCTGATGTGCTGTTTTGAGATGCAGGACTTTAAGTCAAGACAAGGACGGAAGCCACACAACATGTCCTTTCAGATGATGAAAGCCTCAGACATGCAAATGCACACAGATGAGAGGCGTAGCACAGAAGATGCATGACTTCAGGCACAGGCATCAGGAGCGAATCTTCAGTTCAGCAGGCAAGCAAGTACTGCAGCATGATGCAGAACTACAGCTCAACAGCAGGGGAAAAACAGCTTAGCCACAATCAGATATTTGTGTTTGAGCTAGTGTAAAGGTGAAGAGAACAGGCTAAGCATGCAACACCACTGCTGTTGGCTTGAGGAGGCTTTTTCATGGTTTCCTGTTGAGAATTTCATCTGAAGGGGAAGAAAGTGCTCAGTCCACTGCTATAACATTTCAGTGATTTCACCTGCTTTTCCCCAGCACTTAAGGTAAATACGTCCCCACTTCTCATGATCTCACGTGTTACACAGAGTAAATGTGACAGTTCTGCTTACATGCACAGAGCCAGCACTGCTCTCCAAGCAAGCACACTGCAAGATGCAGCAGCTGCACCTGAAGGCACAGAGAAGCTGACCGCTCCTGAGCACAAAGCCACCAGGCTTAACAGAAGGGACCATTTATCGTTCAAATAGTATTAAACAAGCTAAATTCAATACTCTAGTTACTATGCTACAGTAGATTAAGTGTCCATACTGAAATGTAAAAACTCCACTTAACCCCAGACAGATTCTCATTAAAATTAACTACTTTCAGTATAAGTTCAGCTTGACACTAATGTTTGGTGCAGACCCTAATAAAGTACTACACTTTCTAACATTTTTTTTGATAGCTGAGAAGTATATAAAAGCATTCATTAAACTTAAATGGGTTCATTAATAAAATATTGAGGATGTGCTACTTTAAGACATCAGAAAAACGTATAAATTGGAGAGAATGTTATTTCTATTTTTAAACACATCCCACAGAGGCACCCAAGATAGATGAGAAGTGCTAAGCCCAGCCTACAAGCTTATTTATTTATTTAATACTTAGGTGCTATTTTTAACTGCAGAAGACAGCTGAAGGCATCCATTAGAAAAATTACATCGTTTTGATTTGTCCTCAGCCAGGTGAGAAAATGCCGAATGCAACGTTAAAAGATGTGTTTCCCCCCCACACCCCCCTAGGTTTTTGGAATGAAAGAGCAATTCCCTTCCTGCAGGCTAGCATCCCCAGCTGCTGACTGCCTCCACTCATTGCTCTGAGCCCCTCTTCCCACACCTCTGAAGGTGTAATTCTGGAAGTGGCACACAGCATGCCAGCACACGGGGACAGGCAAAATGCAGAGGAATGGCTGTGCTGTTCTGTTGGTGTGGTTCTTTCTTAAGCCTCAGTTGTACACAGAAAATAAATGTGAGGAAATGCCATAGGCTCACACTGATGTACTGCATAATTCTATTTTTTTTTGTCAAATAAATGTATGTTAGTTGGTGCCTGTAACAGTTTCCTTTAGGAATCAACACTCTTTGGTGAACTATGAGATCAAAGAAAGAATGTCTCATCCCCATCTGACAAAGGAGTCCCATCACAAATACAGATTTTCATGTGCTGAATTACCAGAACTACACTGTCAAAACGCTTTACTCAGAAAAAAATAGCCTTGATGTGATTCCTACACTTCATCTTCCAAAATGCTTGCTTTCCTTGAGGAAATACAATATTTTATGCACAGTGTGGGCAATCTATTTCCTATTTTCCTCTCATGTGAAGAAGCAAAACCTAAGCTCCAAGGAGGCACGCTGGCACACCCAGGCAGTTCCTATTAGGGTTTGTAGTGGACTTAAAGACAAAACAGGTGGGTATGCATACATGTTCTCTCAGGAAGGCCTGCAAGCATTCAGTTTGCATCCTAAATTTGAACAGTCCGAACCATAGTGCCTTTTCTGCAAGGACAAGTAAGCAGCCATACGAAATAAGAAGGGTGCAAAGCTGGATGAGGTAACATGAGTGACATCTGCACTGCTGCACCATCAGAGCAGAGAGCAGGGAACCCCATGGAGACAGAGCTACTGGCACTGGGAAGAGCTCTGCATGACATTTGTGAGCAGACATAAATTGTGGTTGGTGGCACGAGCCAGGAATGCACAGAGTTCAGTATTTAATGCACAAGCAGCAGCCACATTCCTTAAAGCCTTAGCAGCTCCCTTCTTCTTAAATTTTGCACAAATTGAGTTTTTGTAAATAAAGATCTGGAGAGTTCTGGCATTACTTGGAACACGGAGAGTTTGTCTGTTCTACCTACCTGGAGACAAGCTCAGCTGATAACAGCTGCCCTGCAGACAGAAGGCATTCATCATCATCTGTACATGCATGACACCAACAATGCTTGCTGACTAGGAAGCACTGGAGTCCCTACATGGAGTTGCTTTCTCTGTAGTGGAAAGGTCACACGACAGAGAACTATGCAAGCAGCCGATGAGTGAGACAAGTGCCACAAGCAAAAAGATGGATAAAAAGCAAGTAACTCAGTTTTGTGGATACAAAATCACTGCACCAAACTCGAGATTTTGGATAAGTGCTCAAAATGTTCACACTGTTTGGAATCTGACCAAAGGCCAAGTCCGCTTAGGCAACAGATGCTCTAATTCAAGCTTGATTCCTGCCTTATTGCTGAAATATTTGGAATATTCTGTGACTGGGGGCAAGAGTGGGTTAAGATGGCTCAGGCTAAGAGAAGAAAGATTAATGGAGGTACCACCTGGGACAGGGAGGACAAGATTAATGGAGGTTAGGGTTAAAACAATGTAACGGCTGAATGGTGGGTAAGCAAAGACAGTAAACTGCAAAACCACAGCTAGTTAACAACCAGGTGGAACTGGATTACTTCCTCGACCTGCAACAGGGTGAAAAGGACACAGCGAGGAATGGCCTTCATCTTCAGGACCCCTGCCCACGACCGCCAGAGGGCTCTGCACATGCTCAGCCTAAAAGGCAGTACCTATGGAAATGATTTCCTGAAAACTGATTGTAATAGTCCGCCCCACTCTCAGGAATGCACTGAATATGTATGATTTGTGCTTTTAAAGATGTAAGCACTTCTCCTTTCAGTGTGCAAGTTAGGCAGGGCTACCCCCCTTGCACCCAGCGTATGTGCCCAGCCCTGAATAAACATACCTGCTGTACAACCTAACCCTGGGTTATAGAGTTTGTTTCCACAAATCATCTGTATGTGGGGCTCAGAAAGTAGAAGGCAATATCCTCACCAAACCATCTGCTCAAGGGCCAAACCTTCAGGGTGCCCATACCTGTTCCCCCTCAAGCATTAATGACACTGAAAGGGCTCATTTCCAGGGCAAAGCATTCATTCTGAATTCCTCAGATCGTCCAAAGAAGAGAAATGAGAGTTATCTGCGTGCTTTCAGATTTTTACTTGCAAGCAGAAAGCACTGGGACTAAAAGCCCAAAACTCTGACCGGGCTCAGCAAGCAGTTGGTCAAGGAATTAAGTGATTCAAAACATGGTGGTGTCAGAACTACTCACAACTCAATCTCTCTCCTCAGGGGTGAAGTGTATGGACATAAGGTGACTCCATCTCAGAATCCAGACACTCTTTTCCCAGCAGAGCTCAACTGCTGAAACTTTCCCATTTGAATGAAATCCTCCTCCACAATTACAAGCTGTTGTGCCACTCTAATGAGTGGAAGCAGAGACCTAACACGTCAAGCAGCTTCTCTGCATGACTGGATGCCATGAATATAACATTCCTCCTGGAAGTGCTGTTCACATGTACACTTGTGCAACATTTAAACTGAATACATATTCTAATGCTGTCAAAATAGCTCATTATCAGGGTCTTGTCAAATTCCAGTGCTGCATTATACAAATAATACCCTCTCTCCACAAAAGCATGCTCTGTGATTCAGATTATCGTTTTCCAAAACAATTTATGTCTCTGTCAGTCTGGTGTACAGATATAACCACAGTCAGACCCTCTCTGCAGAGTGAGTGTTCATAGACAAAGACTTTTCTTCACAGTAAGCTAAAATCTGACCTGGAGAACAGCTCATATATGCAGTAGGAAACCACCGTGGAAGGTAATCCATATTTTGTTGGACTTAATCCATTTATAACATTTTTTTTAGCAAGTAAGCAAGACAATGTGATGGCTGTTTTATGCCTTGCAAATCCTCAGTCTCTGAGACATGATTCCCATGGGTTTGAATGGCAACTCAAAATTATTGCCATCTTCACTAACCTACTTTGCCAGACCCCTCTCAACCATACAGTTATCATTAGCTCACTAGCTGTCTCAAAATCTAATTTCTTTTGGGATGTTTTCAGCAACACGGATGTTTGGGAAGGAAAAAGAATCAGTAATTTTGTCTATTTAGAAGGAGAACATTTTGTTTTCTGGACATCATAAATATAATATGTTATTAAAAATATAGTATTGATATATAAAATCAAGAACCCTGAGAGGTAATATGTGGTATGACAAATACTTGCAGAAAGAGGCCTTCTGACATCAGTTACGTTTTAGAGAAATAAGTCATCTTAGGAAAGGAAGGGAATTACTTCTCTCTCCAATTGATTAGGACTAATTATTGACATAACTGTAGCAGGTTTGTATAAGAAAAACTGAGATTTACTCAGCATTGTCAGGATCTGAAAATAATTGACAAACTCCTCTTTAAAGCTACTACAGAAATCATTTCCATACGTGTAACTGTCCTTGAAGCTGACAATCAAGCCAGCAAAATACAAACCTCCTTGAAAACAATGTTCTGGAGGACTACAATACACTGCCCATGAATTATGGAAAAGACAGGTCATATTGCGGCCCTGAAACTTTCCACCTCTCAGCTAGGTTACAGACTGAGTGCTGAACAGGAGTGGGAACGTCATCCTGAGGCACAACAACTAGCAATGCTTCATGCTTCCGTATGGAAAAAAAGACAGCAAGACTACTAAATCCACTTTCCAAAGGAAATGCAACAAACAGTGACTTCTTAAGGAAACTGAGATCCTGAACATCGACAATAAAAGGATAAGAAGAACTAGCTGTATGAGCAGTCAACCTTGTGAAGATTCTGAATTATACTTTTTTCCTCTTCCCAGGAGACCTAAGTCAGCATATATACAGTGCTGTTTATAAAGCACTCAGTTCCATGCGTCTGGGGCAACAGCCCATTCTTTGGTATAAACCTCTTTATCCCTCTCCCATTTGTTTTCTCTCTTCCATATTTGTATTGAGCATAAACAGAAGTGATTCATTTCAGAGGGGCAGACTGAATAAGAACAGAAATAGGATTTGGAACAACAGCGAAAGGGAAAGCAACTGAAATGGTGAGTGCTTACTGTCTTGTGTGAGAGCTTACAGCAGACTGACAGCACCAAGTTTCTGGTTTTTCACACTATTAAGAAAAGAAACTTTAAGAAGAAATTCAAGTGTCACAGATTCCCACGGGATCAGGCAAAAAGCTACTGCCTTGGAAAGGTAGACTGGAAAAACTGTATCTTTGTACATTCAAGTGTTTTACAGGATTAGGAAAAGATAAAACTGTTACTCACAGAGATCAGAGCTTAACCTGCCCACGATAAAATGTAACAGATCAAACATTCATACTTAAATAATTGCAGAAACGTAGGTTTCCTTGGTCCCTCTACAATCATTTTGCTCTGACACACCAAATAGAAAGATATTGTGGATGCTGAAATATGAGTACTTAAACCTGTTGCATTTCTCAAATGATGTTCAGATTAAAAACTCGTTTGCTTAACCTCCCGATATGCTTCTCACAGGCCACATCCATCTCAGACGAACCTACCATGTGGTAGTGTTATGTTTGCACCATCAATGATTGCTTGTGCCAGTTCATGATCATTGCTCTCAAAAGCGTGAGCAGCAGCCTTGAGGGCATCCCAAATCTCCTTGCGGCCTTCAAAAGCTGGTGCTGTGTCCCAAAACTCGTCTCTCTTACTGCGCAACTGTCCATCCGTCATGGGGTAATCACTTTTCCATTTCGGTTTCTCTTTCTTCAAGGGCTGATTACGACCAAGAGCAACTGTGGAGTAAAAAGAGAAAAGTTCAGAAAAAAAGTTCCAGCATAAAGTTACTCAAGTGTCCCTTGGTTATTCTATAAAGAGAAAGCTTAATTTTGGGCAACCCTGATCCTTTGTGTCCCACCAACCTTCTCCAGGAGATCGCCTTCCTTCTGCTGGGATCCAATTTTAGCACTCTGAAGAAGTTGAGGGACTACCTTGCATTTTGCTCAGCTACTGCAATGCTCTGTTAAGTGCAGACTTTTACAAGCCTAAGGATTTTTTTTTTGCATCTTCTTTTAAATGGTTTTAATTCAGAATAAGTGTGGAAAAGCAGATAAGATGCGCAAACACTAGAATAGCCAGAGATGAATCCCTGAAGAATATCCAGGAATCTGTCAAGCTTTAATGAGTAGCTTCTTCATTCACAATAAACATGAGAGCGTTTGTTTTACTTTAACTACAGCTATGTTTATGCAAAAGCCAGTTAAGATAATCACTTAGGTCTAATGCTGGTGGATTAAAACTACCTGGTCACTTACAGCACTGCTGAGAGCACACTGAAAGACTTCTTCCATTTTTTTGCTTCTGCAAGCAAGGTGTAAGCTTGATTCCTGTCTGAGCAGAATGCCCAGAGGTGCCTGGGAGCAGTGTGAGTGCCTCTTCCCTACACATGGAATAGGCTCTGTCATTAGTATCTGCCCCAAATATATTCTGGTGACAGAAGAATCCTTCATTTGGGCTCTTCTGTTGTGGTCCATGTGAGGAAGCTAGGAGACATCCGTTCCAAGTATAAAAGAATTGAACGAGCACTTCAACGCTGTGAGAGCAACCAGATACATATTACTAGCTTCCAGTATGCTACAAAAATGAAAATGAAAATTGTGCTTTCCAAGAATTCTTTCACAATTTTTAGTCTCTGACAAATAAAACAACAGTCTAGCTGTCCAACACTGAGATGGACCAGGGAAACTTCTATTGCCATCTGAGGCACGAAGAAGGAATTGAGCTACAGCATAGGGAGCTAGCTACTTCCCCTGGCAAGAATCTGAACCCTGCTGGCAGCAGAAATTTTGCTGAAATGGGACTCTGTGACAACAGTACAGGAAGAGAACAATGACAAACCACGAAAGCAGATCTCACCACCACTCATCTACCACAAAACCTCAAGTACATAGCTTAGATGGCTCCAGAGGAAGCAAGATGTCCTTCAGCAGTCATAGTGTACTTAAGGGTGTTTGGGGCTGAAAATAAGCAGCTGCATCAACATGGAAAGGTCACAAACACTACATGACGGCTCCAGAACGTTCCTGAGGGACAGGTAAATGTTACTAGGAGTATCAGTAAGGATCCCACCATGACATCCTGTCTCTGTGAAGCATCTGGGCAGTCCCAGGAGAGCAGAGGGACCACAGCTGCTACCAGGCCGTGGAAGCACAAGCCAACCTCCTGTCACCCCACATCTGTGGGGCTGAGGCCTGAACTCCTCACATGGGAATGCAGCTTCCCAGCTGCTGGAAGGCTCCTGGTTAGTCTGTGAGGGCTGGAGAGCAGCAGGACAAACACAGGCTTACCTTCAGCATCCTGCATCCCACAGCTGTGCCTGCACAGAAGCAGGCACACTGCCTTTCTCCAGAACCACTGACTTTTCTGTCAGAGAGTTGGCAATAGCTATTAAACAGCCTTGTATCTCTCCCTAGTGTTACTCTAGTGCTCAGAATTCAATGAAAGGATAATCTCATGCCTAAATATCCTTCACAACTCTTGATCTAGACCTACACTGCATCCCACGTAACTAGCAATAAGATGAATGGTGATGGCTGCACCAGGGGAGGTTCAGGTCGGATATTAGGAATGATTTATTCTCTGAAAGAGTGGTGATGCACTGACATAGGCTGCCCAGGGAGAGGGCGCAATCACCATCCCCAGGGGTGTTTAAGGAAAGGGCAGATGTGGCACTGAGGGACATGGCTTAGAGCAGTCACAGGCATGGGACCCAATGACCTTAATGGTATTTCCAACCTTTATGGTTCTATGATTCTGTGAACCCCACATTTAGCTGCAGCTTGTACTTTGCCTTTAATTACAGTTCCTTTAACACAAGTATATGTGAGGAATAGGGGAGAGACAAGATTGGGAACATCAAATTTCAATATATTGGAAATACTAGTCTCAGGTGAGCTGTAACACTTTGCCTCAATATCCTACTCTGATACTCCTCCTTCCTTGATCTTTTTCTCTTGCCACAGTCACGTTCAGCTCTGCTTTCAGGACAGCAAGCATTGTGTGTTGAGACCAACCACCAGTGTCTGGTGATGCAGAAGGGCCTTAGACTTCACATAGCCTTTAAGGAAATTAAAACACGCTCATGGTTAGAGCTTGCCCCCTTATACAGTCTGATTTTCTAGGACCACAGAAGCATCTACTTCAATTCATAGCTCAGAATGACATTCACACTTAAGAAGCGGTGACGTAAGTCATTAGAAGTAGAGTATTTAATGGAACTTCTGATGGCAAGGTGACAGGCTCATCTATGCGAAGCCATGAAGCTTCTTAAAATCTAGAAAGAAAATGATGGTAGAGAATTTATTTGCACTGGAAACTTAAGTCAGATCACAATCAAAAGTAACAAATGACAATTGCATGGCACTCCAGACGTTATTCTGCATCCCATGCAGAAACTAGCAATAATAAACTTCTGAAACAGAATCCTTTCAAGTGACCACAAGCATTTACTGCCTGTTGTTTCCATGGGACTGCTTCCACAAGATTGCTTCCATTTGCTTTTCAAAGAAGTGCTGACCATTTAACAGACTTCAGAACAGCAAACCTAAGTGTTTACAAAACACCAAGTTTCCTGGCAAAGTCCCCATGTTAATGGTCCAAGTCTTGGTTGGGTACACGGGCAGGGAGCTGCTGATGGCTCAGCAAAGAACAATGGCAAAGGAGGCAGTCCAGACAAGATGCACTGCATGCATTAAACAGTATGTTATGAAATGGTAAAAACATATGTGGTAAAATGCTTGAGAGCAAGGAATTGTTTCCTTATTAAGGGTTAGCAGTCAGAGCATGGAAATTTCAGACAGAATAAACAGGGCAACACAACAAATTTGGGTCAGTGGGCATCTTTTCTTCCATTTTACTTCAGCGAACATCTGTTAGCACGTACATTCAATGGATGTTAATCTATCCCACAGGGCACTCTCCTCCTGCCCAACATGAATTATGGAAGCAGGCTAAAGGCACTCCCTGCAGTCCCTGAGCACAGTGGTTGTTCCTGCAGCAGGAGCTGCACGAGGCCATTTCTCTCCCCTTCCCATCCCTCCCTGCCCAAGACAGCACCTAAATAGATGGGTCTTCACCACACAAGAACAGCAGGGCAGAGATCAAAAGAGACAGAGACTTCAGTAGTCTTAAGTAACTTTTCCCTAGAAAGACAAGCCTGCCTATAGACAGCGGGGATGAACAACCAAGCATTAATTTCTCTCCAAGCTGGAAAGATGGAAGCCATCCATCCCAGCACTACGCCTTTAAACATAACTTGGCTTCATGAGCTGCTATTCAAAAAGGTTCTTAACGTGTTTACTATTTATTGGAAACGTTTCAAGAATCCCCTAAAAGCTTTAGGCCCTGTGGAAGAAATATCCATATCTCTTCAGCTGTGTGAATAGATGGAGCAGAAATGATACAAAAAGCAGTAAGACGTGTAAAAAATGTAATGTGCAAAATAGCCAAAATCTCTCATTTTCCTCTTGATGTTTCAGTAACTAAAGAGAAGTTCACGTAGTGATGTTTCTACCATCAAAGTTTTAGACAACATCAAAGCTGTAATAAGGCTGACAAAAATGAGCTGAATCCTCGCTGAAATGAATGTTAGCAGTTTGTCAGGTATTTACAATGCCAGTTTTATAATCCTCACTTCAGAAGTTAACTACAGCTCAGATGAAAACGCTGATTTCATTTAAACCATGTACATCAGAGGCACAACAGCTTGCAAGATCTCAAATAGACAGTCAAATCCACATTAAATTTTCACCTTACATCACTTCAACATAACTAAGAAATTATTAATACCCTTCTTGAAAATGTGAAACTGTTTTCTAAATGCCAAAAAGGCATGCTCTTTCTAAAGTAATATTGAAAGTCTCAATAGATGGCAATGGTTGATCTTTTGGCAAGAGATTTATTTAGATGGAAGCGCAAAGACCATTAACAGTCTGCTTTTCAAAAAGTCAAAGGTCAGCACATTAGTGACACCTCAAAACAAAACAAAAAAAACCTGAGGTTTTCTTGCTTCAACAGCTCACAGACACTTGAACTTCCTAGGGCTCAGCATGCAAAGGGGGAAAAAATGCCTGTCTACAGAGACACTGTGGGATACAGGGGGTCAGGGCAGGAGAAGGGACAGCTGTGATGTGCTGTTCCTACAGATGCAGAATCCAAGCACTGATCAGGTCTCCACCCTGCCAAGGGTCCCTTACCAGGCTGCTTAATCCCTCAGAGCAGCCTAAGACTATTTCAGAGAGACAAGTAAGCTGCTTGTGCAGCAGTACATGATGCCTTCACTTCACATTCACATATTTCACAACATGGATTCTGCAGGTTTGTTTCCTTTCCCTTCAACTTCCCAGGCAAAGCAACAGAATCAGTAGGTTATCTATGCCTCAACTGAGCTTACATCTGGATAAATCCAGATATTTAAAGCAGTTTCCTCACAGAATGTCAAGAAGTGTCTATGCAGAACTCTTTTCAGACAGCTACTGTGTTTGTTATGCCTCTGTCACCACAGATCACAGCACTGCTGCCTCCTTTGCAGCAGGCCAGATGAGCAGAAGCAGCTGGTAGCAAAGTCTCACACTGAATGCCAATATTCAGTTAAAGCACTCGTAATTCCTAGTTTATAAACTCATGAACTGCAGCACTCAATAACCAAATGGGATAATATTTCTGCCCCAGAGAGCTTACTGTCAAATCAAATGACACAATGCAACAGCCAAACAAGACATCAGACAACGTACACTCTACACAGAAGAATGGGTGGATCTCTGCTTCAGTGCTGAATCTGATCTTCCTCCTTTGCCTCTTATTAACTACCTAGGTAAACCCCTAAGACCACAGGATTTGGTCTGTTGCAACTGCCTGAGTTATCTCCTGCAACTGAGTTGAACCATAACCATGTAGGGAAAGGTCCCTTTGCTTTCAGTCATCCTCATGCCAGCTTCCTCCCTCTCATGCCACTTTTTAGGAAATCTTACATCTATTTCTTTAAATGGGGTTAGGAATAATATTTGCCTGCTAAATTCATGCAAGTGCTCCACAGTGAATTTCTTCCTTCTCTTTCGAAACTGTTGCTTGTAGCATCAGAATTCTGCTACTCTTGCAAGAAAACACAACCAAATTTGGCCAAAGCATGCATCAGAAATGTCTCCATGGGCACACAGCCCACAGGGTGTGGAAAGCCTGACAGCACAGTTCTCAGGAGTCCTGTGGACTGGTCAAACTCTGGTCTGGGGCTTCAGGCCCAAAGCTGGTGATCTCCACACATTTAGCAGAAGCACAGCAAGAGTGATGCACATCAAGCAATGAGCAAAAGGAAGATAGGCGTGGAGGATTCCTCAGCCTGGAGAGCACAGGTTAAGAGCAGATATGGGCAAGTGTCAGCAGAGAACATCAAAATGTTGAAATGACAATAGCACTGGTAAAATGTAGTAACATATTAAAAATAAACACCCAATGTATCTAAGAGACGGAGACAACTGCTTAAGTGTTAAGAAAGGAAAAATTGTGAATGAAATGTGGGGAAAAGAGCAGGAACATTTAACACAAGTGCTGAAATGAGGGCAGAAAATTAACACAACGGAGACTGTTTGAATAGGAAGAAAAAAGACATTTTCCAAAGCTGTTCTCAGTGAAGAGGCAATGTCTGATGACTGCCAGGCTCCAGGGGAGGACAGGAGCAATAACCATCGAGGAAACAGCAAGGACCAAGCTCCGCATGAGCCAGCAAGGAACACAGCATGCAGCTCCTGCTCAGTTCATTTAAACTGCAGGTATGCACTGCTTCAACAGTGGAAGTGATATCCTCTCAGGGATAGGGTACAAAAGAAGAAGAAACAAAGGGTAATTATTGGAAGATAGTCATGAGACGTTAACTAACTATTATACAAATTGAACTAATCAAAAATAACGTTTGAAGAATTGCTTTGCAGTCCAGGATCGGTTGCTAACAAAATACTTCTCTAAGATAAATGAAATGCAAAGTAACAATTTGCTACCGATAAAGTTTCTTTTGGTAATGGTCCCAAGGGTTTCCCTCCCCAAAATCACAGAGTAGTACTCTATCATCAAATGACTCTCATTTTAAATCTATTTTGCTCCAATTTCCTCATAAAGCATTTTGCAATTCAGCATCAATATCTAGTACCTGTCTTTGTAACCGTCTCTGGTGTAATCCATCCAGACAGTGAATGACAATCACATTTGGAGGAAAAGTTACTACAAAGGGTAGGTGCAGAAGAACAGAGAAACTGGGGAGGGGGGTAGGGAAAAACGCATTGCATCTAGGAGGATGACAATCTGAATTACATTAAGTCACATAGGCTTATACAATCTAAACTGCATTAAGTAATGCAGACTTACACAACAATGGGAAAATAGCAGAATCCGATGTTTACTGCTTTCCACATTATTTTTTCTTCTGGAGGCTACATTTTGGCAAGGCAAGAACAGTATTTCGGAAAGGAAGTTTCCCTGGGCTGTAATAAAAGGTTTTCAGCCCTACGTGTCACCGAATAGTCCAACTTTTATAACAAGTAAAGGAAGGAACATCAAGATTTCACAAGAAAACTGAAGGAAATGTCTATTAGGACAGCCATGAAGGCATTTAAATCAGGGTAATGCTTCCAGGGATGCTTAGGACTGGGAAAGTTACAAACTTTCCAAATGCCTATGTCTATCTGTCCAACTGGTAATGCTTGAAACTAAGTTTTCCATGAAGGGAGATCGTAAAGTGGGAGGGAATGAAAACTACCAAGAAAAACTATACCTTCCGAGAGGAATTCAAGTTCTGTATTTGAACAGATGTATCATCATGCTGGTGTTAAGCAGTGCATGCAGTCTACTGCGGATGAAGGTGCCATCCCTGTGCCATCCCAATGGCTGCTGTTAGGACTGTGGATGTCACAAAGCATCACTCGAAGCAGGAACAGGGAGCACACCTTCCTTGTTTCTCAAAGTTTCTCTTCAACTTTTACCCGAGATCTTCCTCTAAAAGCAATTAACTGTACAGAAACAGCAGAGTGGTAAAAAATGTAAGTTATGCAGGTAGGCAGCTTTGGACAAGTCATACAGAATGCACTCTGCAGACACAAGGCACTAGATCCCTGCGGAGTCAATCCAGAGGCTTCACAGCAAGAGATAAAACACACGAAACAATGAAGGCGTACAAATGTGCTACACAAAGAGAGTTGACTCTAATTACCAGCTATTACACTGTATTTTCCATTGCTCCCATCATTTTCAACAGGAACTGCAGAAGAAATCAAGAGTGCCTGGATTTCCAGCAGCTCATCTCACCACCTCTCACATTTCAAGGAAACTAACAGTACTGCAGCAAGAAGTCAAAGCTTCAAAGCTGTGAGAACTCAGACCCAAACATCCCAGCCCATCCCCAAACACACCCAGGCTCTGCCCAGCTACCCAGCAGTCTTAACACCTTGTCTGCACTGTGATGATGAACGTGGTTTTCACAGAACTCAGAAACCTATCTGTGCTCTGTCTGTGAGGTGCAGCATGCAGCAGAGAGCCAGCTGGTGAGAGGTGAGAGTCAGCCTCGGGTCTGTTCATTCACATTTTATGAGGATGGTTTCTCTGCTTCCAAGGCTGCAAGAATAGGACGACGAACCCTGACATTTACAAATGGTCTAAATGCTGCAGGATAGAGCAATAATGCAAGAAAAGGCACTGTGAGGTTCTCTATTGTTATTTGCCTCAACTTCTCAAACAATTTTTCAAGGGGATTTTTTTTTGCCTTGTCTGTCACTGAAACCTCAGCACTATTTCCTAGTATTAGTTTTATGGCTTTATTATTTGTTTGCAGAAGCTTCAATGAACATTACGGTTACTTCTGAGCCCTGCCTGCCCACTGGGTCCTTGCTGGAAGCACAAGCAAAAGATTTTCACCTCAAAGTTTTGATACGGTATCTCTTCAGACAGTAGAAATGTTCATGGGAGCAGTCAACACATCCAATCCTCAGCACCTCCACCAAGGGAGGACAGCACATGGAACTACATGCTGTCAGGAATGCTGATGGCCAGATGGTGCCCACCTGCCCTGGCTGCACCCCAGAGGCATCTCAGAGCCACAGATCCTGCTCTGCAGCAGGCAGGGAGCACAGTGCAGAGACACTGACTGCACAGCTTCAGCCCCGCTCTGGTAGATGAGCTTCAAGGGACTGCCCTTATCAACATAATTACCTTTCAGTGCTCTTTACACTAGAATCTAAACTATTTCTATCTCTGGTAGATAGGAACATTTTGTTTTCAGTTTGATTCAGAACAGGAGAAAGCGTTTCCAAATCGCAGCACGCAAGCGCCAAGACCTTCACTGTGCACTGTGACAGCACATAACCTGGGCATCTCATTGGGTACCTATGGCAACCACCATGAAGAAAGCTGTCAGCAGGACTCAGTGATCCTGATGGGTCCCTTCCAACTCAGGATGTTCTATGATTCTGTTTGAGATAGGCTGTACAAGGTGGTTAAGTTCAGGCTTGGTTGCAACTGAGAGCTTGGCACCAATGCAGCTTCTCACGTGCAAAACAAAACACAGCACACTGCACAGAAGAGCTGGAAACCATAGTGAGAACGCAGCAGGAAGCTTCTGCAGGAATCACCTAAAAACCCAGTGTGCTCTGTCTCCTATTATGCGGAAGAATGCAATTCAGCAGTTTCACTACGAACATGCCAAAATCCTGTTGTAGCCTCTCCCTCTTGTTCCATCAGCAAGGGAACTTCAGCCACCTGGTAAAACCGTACAGTGAGGTTCCTGCAGCCAGCTGCATGCCTGCTGCTGATCAGGGAACAGCAAGAACCAGAAAACTTGCAGCCAAAGTGCTGCAAGTGCTTCCCTGCAAGCCAACGGCTGAGCTGTGTGCGCTTCAAGCGAGACAAAGGCAGCACCGTGCTCAGCTCAGCATAGCCTGACTTCCCAGGGGCTGTGCCCATGGAGCAGTGCCATCGCTGAGGATCTGCCGTGCAACGGAGCAGCACAGGGGTGTCACGAGTTCCCTGCATTCACCAAGTGACAGGCAAGGTCATCAGCTGTCAGTCTGCTCTCTAGTGCACCACAATTTTGCTAACGTTGGAAGGACTTCAGAAAAGAATAATAAATCAAAGGCAGCCTTATAACTCTAGCAGGATGAAAGATAAGAATTCTTAAGTTAATAATTTTTTTAAACAATGCATCCAGCTCCACCCTGATTAGGTGCAATCCTGCTGACATGCAGCCTGCAAGCTCTTGCCAGCTGAATCACATATGGCCGCATGCACTCTGATGCTGCTACTTCTGAAGGCTTTCATGAAACACCACCAGTGAATTTCCCCTATGATAATACAAAGTTTCCCTTTGCTGCCCCATCTCCTGACCCAGCAAAGAGCTGAGAGGGGAAGCATGGGGCCAGGTGTGCTCAGGAAGGATCCTAGCACAGATGTCACAAACTCCAGAGGGGAAAGAACAAAAAGCCCCCGGTTAATGACGGTTATTTTTACAAAGATCAGTGATTAAATTAGCTTAGTTACAGGGCCCAACTCCATATCTTGAATGTATTCCAGTGACATAGCTATTGGCAGGGCTAGAATTTCACGTTAGCCAATTAATTAAATGCACTGCTACTGCATCTCAGCTACTTAAGCTCATCAGTTAATTAAGAGATCAGTATGAACTGAAAATAGGCATTTCACCTGACACACATACCAAACATACATTATCTTAATGATTTAATTTTACAGTTCTGCTTTATGTTCCACAGGCGCCATTTAGAAAGCCAAACAGCAATTGCTCAGTGTAAGGAATGGGTAAGCCATGGTAAGCAAACATTTAAGGATTTAATCAATAAGCTCTGTTTCTCGCACTTGCTGCTTCACTAAGCTCTATTTTACAAGGCAGTTTATTCCATGATGAAATCACTGCTTCTCACTCACTCACAAATCATTTCTTTATCAATTTTTAGATGCTTTCGATGTGCTTCCCATTTAAGAGATGTTTTAACAGTTTTGCTTCGTGCTCAGTAGCTGTTCTGCTTTGTCCCAGCTGGCACACACACGGCAGCAGCTCTCCATGAGGTCAGGCTGCAAGCTGGGGCTAGTCAGCATGGAGAAGAGAAGGCTCCAGGCAGGCAGTGCCATGGCACTCCAGGACAGCAATTCCATATGGGAAGGTCCATACCAGCATCTCCTGACATCTTGAGAACAGGACCAGGATCACTTTCTCTCGACTATAAGCAAAGCTGGACTGTTTTCCCACTACCACCAGTGCCTGTTCATGCTTCCCAGCTCGCGTCTGGTGCATGCAACTCCCTCCTGTGCTATAAGGCAGCACGGTGCCACAAGGCTCCAACAGTGACACGGTGCCAGCCATCCTCTTGGCTCTGGTTTCCACATGGAAACATATAGATCATTGAAGAAAGGTTAAAACATGCCAGGAATTGAGTTTTTGTGGTAAAACTGGTTTTCAATCGCTACCTTAAATGTAAAGGAGAGAAGATATTACACAGAATCAGAGTTCTGGGTAACAACTTTCAGCCAATTATTATTCTGTAATCAGAATAAAGGTTTACTTTCCATATTGTCTTGCTACATAATTAATAAGTAGCTACAGTCCAACGATAATAATTCATCATTAATTAGCACAGCTACCTTTGAGTAATCTCTCTTTTTGTGGTAAATGCAGAGAAATCCCTCTCTTTTGTGCACTACACGTGTATAATGCAAGATGACAAAGCTAATACCATCTGATGCCAATGTGCAACAAACTCTGTTCAAGGGCTGGGGTGGTTTGTTTGGTACTTCTTGTATTTTAGCAGAGGCCAAGTTGAACATGTTCTGCTGGTTCAGTCACTTTTCACTTGTTGATCAGATTAGAGATAGGATTTACAGGACTGGTCAGATATCAAGACATTCCTGAAAGGCTGTTTAACAGGTGAAGCTTCAGAACAACCCACAGGAGCTTTTGTTACCTTTTACCCACAAGCAGAACTTCTCTAGAACTGCACAAAGCATATCCATGCTATTTTATGTGCTGTTTGCTAATAATGCCCAAACAACTTAAAAGACCGAGCTGCAAAGATCATGTCTGTATTAGGCATGCAAAACTCTGACACAGAACTCCTTTCCAAGTACACCTTCTGTTAAGAAAACCATCCATATCCTAGAATTAGAGACATGCTGTAATAACGAGGGTCCTTAATGCGCTGCTTTGATAATTAGGAAGTTATCATCTGTCATCCTAACCCAAAACGAAAAGTGTACACAAATATGCAAAGTCTGCAAAAAAAAAAAAAAAAGCTTGTGTCTCACACTGAGGCAGAAATAAAACTGCTCCTAAATGGGAGCGCTTGCACAAAGCAGCCTTAAAATCACATCCCTTTGAGGACATTTTAGCCCCTGGTGGATGCACTTAAAAGGAGGAAAAAAAGAAAAAAAAGGGAAAAAGAAAGGAGGTAAATTGTAGCCTCTATTTGAGGACTATTGACACAATCCAAATCTAAGCATTTAACTGAAGGTATTGAAAGCAGGGGCACATCCCCACAGCCAGTGAGCCCAGCATCCTCATGCAGTGCCCAGCTCAGTCCCAGCTCAGCCTCCTACAGAGCCCACGTGAGATGAAGGACCCAGGGTGAGCCAAGGAACTGCTCTCTTCACTGAAATTGCTCAAAGTAAGATGGATTAGAGCAGCCAGAATCCTTCCACCTTTAGTATATTAATTTGATCTCCTTCAAATGGCCCCAAATGCAGGAGCCTTCAGCTCTATGAATGCACAGAGCAATGCCTGCTCTGTAACGAAGAGCAGCACTTCCAACAGACACAACAGCACTTAAGGAACTTCTCTTCCTTTGTAAGGAATGGATAACTAGGTAGTAGGATTTACATATTTAATTCTCAAAAGCTCAGCGCATGCTAAAAGCATGCCATGCAATGATCATGTTGGCAAAGGTACAAGCCACTGAGTACCCAGCAATAGCTGCAACAGGCCTTGAATGTGGGCTACCTCCATCTTCTCAAAGAAGTGCTCACCATAGACTTGAGTGAGCTTATTCCTCTATTGTTATCACCCGTTGTAAGCAAAAGTAGCACTGTTTGACAGAAAACATGCTCCTTCTCTTATTTCCACATAAGTTAAGAAAGAAGCGCTGTAATAGCAGATTGAAGCAAGTCTATGTTGACAATGAACTTGAGAGCTTAGTTCTTGCAGGAGAAGTCTTTGGCCCTGAGGTTAAGGCATCATCTGACAGCCACCTCTCCTCGATCCTTTTCCCTTACTTAGTGAGAAAATACACTTAAGCTAATTTAAGGATAAGAAATACCAACAGGTAATGAGTATGACAGCATTGGCAAAAAGAAGTTCTTATTTGGGCCATTTGAAAACAAGCCATCTCCTGCAGAGTTCCATACACTTATTGCACAGGTGCAACCCTTTGGTTCAGGTGAAGGCACTACTGAAAGTCTTCAGCAAAATGCTGCTTACAGGGGACTAAGGGAAGGACTCACAGAACAGCTGGCTGCAAGAACACTTCTGATTGGCCCCTCTTGCTGTACTAATTGCTATGCTCTATTGAGCAAACTATGCACACAGAACGCTGCTTCTGCAAAACTCTGATCAGGGCACCCTGCATCCAGGGCCCAGCCGAGCAGGGACCCCACTGCTGCCTCCCTGACGCTAGCAATCCCATTGTAAACATGACAGAAAGCCATTCAGATCCTCCAGTGAATAGAACAAACACACAAAGAAACTATTTAAGTTTTCTTGCTTTCAAAAGCCTGTATCAAAACTAAGAACTAAAAAACGTACGGCCGGGATTGGAAGCCATCAATCCAGCACTGTTATCACAGCCAGCCCCTAGGCAAGGGTTTTTTTCCAACAGTAGTTTCTCTTTATTATTTAGGCTTTATCTCTGGTTCAGATAACTATGGCCAGCATCAGTACCCTCCCATTTCCAGCAATATTTAGGCACTACTAGCAACAGAGGCCATTAAAAATAACCAGAAAAGCAGCAAGAAACAAAAGATTCCCTTGCCGTGGGAATAGTAATCCTTGCTGGGGTATGTCCATGATGAGTACAAGCTACTTAGAAACGGGTGGAAAAACCACCAGAAAGAATAAGTCACTGTTCATATTCTTTTCATTCTAAACCTAAAAGATTGATTTCCTGCATTCTGAACAGACTTCTATTTTTACAACTGAGCTGTAATTCCCTTCCCCAGATCATGGTGTTTTCCTCTCAGCTGTCACAGAATAGCTTGTGCCTTCTGATTCATTTGGTAGGAACTGAGTAGAAAAAAAAAAGACCAACCTCTGGCTAACAATGTTCAAGGTATGCCTATTCCTAGATAGCATATATTTGCTGAGATGAAATTTTCTAAGCACCTGTAATGAGCATGCCTTGCTAACATCACACATTCTCTATTCCCCTCTAACACATCATTCAATAGAGTTATAACCTAAAATTAATACTTTTTCATTGTTTTTAAGTCAGGCAGAACTATTTTAAATCCCATTCTCAAGGCAAGGATCTCTTCTTAAGCCTTCCAGTAGTCCTTAAAAAGCAATACAGAATATTCACTGCCCAGAACCATTCACTGAATCATCCTAAGATAAATTTTGTGGAGTAAAACCAGCATTTACTCTCCTAATTGAAAACAGCTTATTCATATGGGCTCATTATTCAGCATTAAAATTGACTTCCATACAAAACAGTCTGCACTCTTCTTAGAAAATACCTGTTTTCCAGGAAACTATGTTCCTTATTTAGTAACCTTCAGCATGAACAAGGGAATTTGCATTGGAACACATCAAAACAAGACAATAACAAAAATGGGGCAGATACTTAAATCTGACCTGCAAGGAACAATACCTCCTGCTGGAAAAAAATCCCTTATTTTCTCATTTTTTAATAATAACAAAATACTACATGAGAAAGTAGGAAGGGCAGCTGCACTGAGCCACTAGAAGCAGACTTTATCAATGGGAGATGAATCCAGCTGGGAAATTTGGCAGGAAGAGCAATCAGTGACAGCATACTTGAGAAGGCAACCCTGGAAAGAGTTTAAGAGAAGATTAGGTTGGTTGGTAGCATTTCTAATTGTTTGACACAGCACTGAACTAGAAAACACAGACACCTCTGCCAGCACTGTCATCTTGGACTTTGCACAGCCTTGCTTCAAGCTGAAATGTCGTTACTTGTATAAAAACAAATAAACAAAAACTATTAACGGGTTTGATCATCAGACAGCAGTTCCCACAGCATCTCTGCATGAAGGCTGCCAGCAGATGTTAACAAGACAGGATGCCTGCAGGAACTGAACTGCCTCCACCACCCCAACTACCCATATAGCATTTTTCCTTCTGACTTCTCCTCCCTCCAAACTTAAAACCAGTTATTAGAAAGAATGCTACTTGGGAGAGTAAGGCACAACAGACCAGCGAGCCTACTAGAAAGGGTGTGATACATCCCAAGAAGACAAACACACAGAACTTGAGCTTCACCTCTACTGGACTTCAGCGAGTGAACGCTCACAAATCACTGCAGAAGTGAGACTTTACACAAGGCCACTACCTCAGGGCACTAACTAATGGAAAACACCATTAAAAAAAAACCATACAAAAATTTCAAAGTAGTTAAGCTGCTTTGAGAGGTTTACAGGAAAATAAACTGCTTTCTGTATTGTTTTCCTCACTCTGAGAGGAAAACCAAGACTTTCAGAGCCTCTCCTGTGGGTGACAGTTGGAGATCTGGTGGGTTCCCTATGGCCCAAGGTCCCTTGCTGCAGTGCTGCCTCGCGATGCTGAACCACACATCCTTGCTTGCCTTCCCTGACAGTGCTGCTTCTCCTTGCTTCTCCCAGAGACAAGACCAAAGTTCTGTATTCCCCCTGGTTCCCTTCCAAAGGCATTCTGCTGAGGCCAGAAACTGAGTCTGTAGTACTTCTGGAGCTATTTTTGTGCTGTAGTATCAATGCAGTGGACGAAATGCCCTGGATACGTACAATGAACATGTTTGTTTCAGTTGCAAAGTTCCATCGCTGTCTTAAGTACCATCAGCATGAGGCTATACAATACGTGACTGATTTAAAGCATGTGACTTCAATTGAGCAATGCAATTTCAATACACATGTGGTTTTCTGTTGGAACTCAAGCTGTTTTGGCACCAGAACTAGTTTTAGATTTGGATAGGGATACAACGGAGATTCACAGATGTGAAAAACTGATGTAAAAAATGAGCAAATAAGAAAATAATTATTTGAGATAAGTTGTCTAAGAGTAGTATTGATAAGCGCTTCACAGAACACAAGCCATTACTGAATAGCAGAACATACACAGCAAACCACGTTCTTTGATGGTAAATCTCTTGGCATACAGAATAAATAAAAAAACAGTCCACTATGCATTTTACTGAGCCTGGTTATCAACATATAACTCAAATTAGTTCCAACTCCTTAAAGAAAGTTCAAAGAGCGTTTTGACAGCCTTCCCCAGCCCTGGAAGCACTAGCTCCCAAATGGGACGGTGGTTCCCCACTCTGTGGTGGGCACTCGGTGCACGTGACACATGTGCAATGCAAAGCACAGCTCTGCTCACCCTCTGTAGCAGGGCGTTCAGCTCACGTCCCAAACACAACCACACCAAAAGCTGCAGGAGTGAAGGACGACGCTAGCGAGAGGTGTGAAGGACTGGAGAGCAAAGCTTCATCTCAACTTATGCTTAACGACTGCTGCCACCAAATATAGCTTCCTCGAGAGTACATGCAGCAAATGCTGGTGAAATTGTTAGTCTAGCCTCCATGCAATGTTTATCGTTTCCAAATCATTTTCCTCGTTCCTATTAACATTTCCAAACAGCTTATTTTCCTTTGCCTTCAACCCACAGTTCATTCTGTGTTATGGGTGCTCCATCCCTAGAGGTGCCCAAGGCCATGGATGGGCCCTGGATAGCCAGAGCTGGTGAAGGGTAGCCAGCCCATGGCAGGGCTTGGGACTGGGCGGTCCTCGAGGTCCTTCCAACACAAGCCATTCTATGAGTCTATGATAAGTGTGAGAATTAGCCATTTTTCTTCAACTATTTCCCTTTTCACCAGACAGGCATTACCCTGCAGTTGCCAGTGTTCCACAGTAAGCTCAGTTGCTCAAAAGCAGCACGTTGCCAAATAAAAATTGGCAGGAGGAAATGGCATTTGCCAGCTGCAGGTGCTATCTGCTGTTTTGTAGGTACTCCTTTACAAAAAGACTGTATTTATCCCTACAGACGAGAAATCACAGGAGATGATAGTTCTATGGCAGAAAAATAAAGCGACAAAGTAAATGCCACGAGAGATCCTTCTCATGAATCTGGAGTGCCCTTGATCACAGCGTGAGAGCAGAAACTGAGTTCCACAACTGAATTTTAAAAATACAAAGGTAGCAGGTTTCCAACCCCGAACTATTGTGCTCTGCTTCTGATGCAATTTCAGGCCCTGAGAGTATTCTCAAAGAACACGCATCTCTAATGAGAAAAAGGTGAAAAATGCCTTCCTACATTATAGGTTGTCTGCACTACACAAATTATTTAGTTGTGACGTTTGTTAGAAATCACAAATTATAAAATGTTCATCATTATGAGCAAAATTTCAGTTATTTATAGATAAATGTCAATAATGGGAGATTGAACGTAAACACTCTATGAAACATGAGATGACAATATGACATTGTACATTTCCAAATGTGCTAGTCTATAATCTTTTTCTCCACGGCAGCACCTGTTCTCATTTAAAACCACTGAAGTACTCCTCACTGCCATTTGTAAAGAGCCTTCTCTTTCACATTTGAGAATGTGGGAAAACCACGTGATAGCTCATGCATGAACTCCCCAGCCCCTCTCCTTTCTACCTCACTTTCAGCACAAGGATGTCTGTATGCACATATACACACACACCTGAGTTCCTATTGAAGAAAAGATTCTTCCCTTCTAAACTGTGCCCATCTCCTCCCACAAATGGCTTCCAAGCAATGCTTTGAATTTTTTCCTGTTAAATCACATTCACTGAGGAGGGGAAAAGGGAACAGAAAAAGACATGGGGAAAAAGAAGAATGTGAGAGCTGATAAAGTGGTGTAACGGGCAAGGCCTCCCCGTCCACCTGCATTTGTCCTGCATGTACTTTTCAAATACACATTAGCTCCCAATGGGTCAAACAGATTCAGATTCATTAACTGCATATATTAGTGCTCGTGCACCTCTTACCTGCAGAATCTGCAGTTGCTCTGCTTCTCTGACTACTGTGAAATCTCAGGATGACAGGCTGCTTATGTCATTTCAAACATTTAAGGTAGCCTAAGAGATACCAGCACCACTCAGCATTTCAAATGGAGGCTTTAGATCACTTCAGAAGGTAGGAAACAGATTAGAATCCACTTACACGATTTGCACTGCCCTGTCTTTGTCCATTGCTCACTTGCACAGCCCTAACCCAAGCCTGCCAGGAGAGAGCTGCTGCCAGGTGACAGCTGGGAGATCAGCCCAGGGTCAGCAGAGGCAGAAATGTAAAATTCAGGATCTGGCTGAACCTCAAACCACATCAGACATCCTGCATATTTTACTGCACACAGGTCAAGACAGTAAAAGATCCAGTTACATGCGATGTTATAGGTGTTTTCCATTAACCGTACAAGCAGTGTAACATGAGCACTCCAGCAGCTTTTGGATGTGTCATTTGTACTGCTTCTGCCCATCTCCGATAAACCAGTACGAAGCACTGAATTCCACACTTCCCACACCAAAAACACAGTAACAGCATGAGGAAAAAACTATTTTTCTTTAAAATAAATAAACAAATATTCACTTCTTTTGCATCTCAAGCAGTGGAACATTTCTGTTCCTTCAAATCTTAAATTTCAGCCAGTCAACATATAGGCAGCAGATTAAGTTGCAACTGGAAATCCCAAAGTCCAAGTAAAGCTGTTCATCCAACAGCCAGAAACCAGGTTACTGACTTCATTTTTATTCTTCCTTCTGCTCTTTGTTCTTCATAGAAAGGGTGGCCCCACTGAAACCAGGTCAGTGAGCCCTGCTACACTCCTGTATCACACAATGACCACTTCAGTCCCCACACCAGAGCCTGCTGGAGGGCAAAGGGGGCCGTGGCACTGCTGCTGCCCATGGAACGACTCTGACGTGTCAGTGTGCTCAACTTGTTGACCCCTCCACAGTGCCAAGTGGCAAGGAAAACATCCAAGGCTTAGCTTCACTGTGAGTAAATACAGACCGTCTGTTGGCAGTAAACAAAATGCAGAGAGGACTGAGAGCCCAATGTGTGCACACACACTGCTCACATCGCCCAGCATCCACCCAAGGTCAGCTACCTTCCAGCACCCCAAACTGGGGAGACATCTAGCTCAGCCTGCTTGCTGTGTTCATAGTATGAGTAAGATGATAAGAGCTGTCTAAATGGAATGGCTTTTAAAACCAGATATAGCAACATGCAGAAAGGCTTATTTTCATTATGTGCCTTTAAGACCTACAGAGCTTCCAGCTGGAAGAAGAAAAAACAAACCTCCATGAACTACACCCTAAGCACCTGCCTAGGGAAGATGAAAGCAAACCAGCAGCTCCTGCCTTCAGGCTGACACTTCCCTGACATACATCCAACTGATGCCACATGGTCTCTTCAGCTGCAGGACTTCTGGCTGCAAAGGCTCCTGTCCTTCCCTTCCTGGAGCAGAGATGCCACTGGCACTAGGAAAGTGAAGCATGCAGCTGCATATTTGGCTGTACTTTTAAGTTACATTTTCATGGACTATCCCCAGCACAAATGGAAACCAACTTCATCCTGCATTTTCCTCAGAGCACTCCTTTGGAAAGTCATGATGCACAGCAGTGTATGTGCTGGTACCCAGCCCCTCTGCAGCAGAAGATGGCCATACCACAACAGTCAAGCTCAAAGTCACTGCAATCTGATGAGAAAGAACTGGGAGGATTGTGAGGCATTGACTGACCAGGAAAACATCTGTTGTTGTAGCAGGCACAAGCAAAATTTGCTCATTTACATATATATAATAAAATTATGTATGTGTGACAAAAAATACAAAAAAACCCAAAAAAATCTATAAAGTCTAACAAGAAAAATGAAATAAAGTGTAAGAATTTGCTTCAACTGAGCCTGAATTCTAAGTGAAGGAGATGCTGGTAACATACTGGTTACAAGCTGGTAACAACCACCTAAAAGACTAAGTGACATACACAGCATTTCCTACAAGACAGAGCAATTGTGCCTCTTAAAACCCACAGAGCAAAAAAGGACAGTGATACATAAAGCAACAGTTGCATCCATTGCTGGAATCATCATCCTGTCAGAAGTTCTTCAGAGTCAGTTAGATGTCTATTTCTAAGAGCTGGACAACCAGATCAGCTGCAGCTCCTTGATCCTTCCTGGCGCTCACAAGAGGACCTGCAGGAGTGGCCAGGACCTAACTGCTAGGCAGATCTTTATTTCTGGATTCAATTGCATTATAACTTGTGACTCATAAACTGTATTGTTTGACATTCATATGAAAAATAATAGCTATCATATTATCCCACTGCAATAAGAGGGGATTACTGACTTTTTTTTAGGGTTTATTCAAACAGGCAATGAATAGTGTGTTTTCATTTATCAAAAAATCTCCAAGGCATAAAGAATGTTCAATTTATTATATTTAATATTCAGTGATTTCAACACCGAAATCCCAAACAGAGAAATTAAAACAAATTGCTTCATCTAGAAACCAAACAAACAATTATGCAAAGGAACAATGCCAAAAAGGAAACAGAACAGCTGCATTAGTCAGCCCTTATTAACAGTAAAAATTATACCTTATTTCCTTTCCTAAGAGTTATTTGTTAACACCTGAAAAACAATGTCTATGAGGTTACAAATGGTATCACCAAACTGATCTTCAGGTGCTCTCTTCAACAATCTGCACGTCCCACTGAATCTAAGCAGGCTGTGGGTGCCCAGCCATTAGAAAACCAAGTCATTCATTAATGGCTTTTATTAAAATGCCCTGATAAAAACCACATGTACTGTTGTTGAAATCATGAGAGATTTACAAGTTGCGAGAACCATACTAAGCCTTCTTTATTCTGTTTTAAAGCTAAAAAACACAGCAGGATGTGACGTCCTATGCTTGCTCCAAATTTAGTATTACAGTTGCAAAAACATACCCAGCATCTTATCTTAGGGTTGCACTATAAAACAGCAGGAACTACCTGAAGTCTCCAAAGCAGGTTGTTTGGGAACACTACAATGCCAGGAAGGTGCTACGAGCTGGCAGGCACAATCCTCTGCTTGCCATCAGCAGCTAAAACACTGCAAAATGCAATCTGGGAGATTCTTTGTATGTTGACACACAGGGTACGCACCAAATGCTATTAACTGCTCAGTCATAAGATCCTTGTTTAAAAACCCTGTGCTAGCTGTGCATGGGCCCACTGTATTAGCCCAATTGTGAGCAACAAATCTGACTACTTAATATGCAAATTCCCTTGGTCAGCCTTCCATAGAAGCACCATGAAAGCAGTTATTGTAACTCCAGATCAGACATGTGATATACAGCACGACACAGCACTCAGCTGAAGATATTTCAGAAACCATCATCCAGCCACTGAAAGCAGAGGTCAAGCCTGGCACGTGGCTTGCTAGAACTTATAGCATCAGCACTGTACCAAATATTGCAGGAATCAGTTATACCTTTCACACATCCTGGTGTGGCGGTCAGATGTGCAGCCTTATTTCCACTTGCACCCATTATCACTGCTGGGTGATAGGGGCAACAGTAATGGAGACAAATTTCAAACAGAACGAGTCTTACCTAACAAAGGAGGGCAGTAAGAGCTCCAACAGGCAGCTCACATCCCTTCAAGGAGAGCACAGCAGCAATCAGACAGCTGCAGCCAAGAGACTTAATCTGTAATGACTCCTCATGCCAGCACATCAAGACATCGGATTTCTTGCCCTGTGCTACTCTGCACAGATAGCAGTCTCTCTGTACTTTGGGAAGTAAGACAAAGTAATATGCAACTAGTAACAGAGAAAGAGTCTACCAGAAGATAATGAATGGATTCATTTTTCTCTTTCACAACCTTCCCTCATCATCCCCTCCAAGAAAAGGAAATCTAAGAAGAACCCTCCAAAAAGGACTTCTACACAGAGATGCAGATTTTCTGGTTCACGACAAGCTGAACATAACCTGATAAGCTTATAGACCATACTTGTGAGCACACTGAAGTGCTCTCCAGTAGTTAGCTAACTCCAAACCCAATGCTTCAAAGGTTTTTTGAACAGCGGAGGTCATCACACTACCTGTACACAGCCAGAGAACAGCTATTTCTCCCCTGATTTCCCTGTCCTGCAGAAACTCCACCACCTCTGACAAGGCACAGCAAGAGTAGATTTGTTGCTTGGCTCCTGAAAGCTTGGAATGTCTGATGGGAGACAGCTGAGCTAAAGCAATGGGAAAAAACATCTGTGTCTCCATACAGTCATCTCACATTGTTCTTTTTATCTCCTTTAAAGAGTTGCCAATAAATCCTCCTCACCATCCAGGACATCCACACACCACCACACATCTCTGCTGGACTGTAACGCCCCGAGCTTTGAGACAGGATTTTTTTTCTAAATACAACAAAACCGTTCTATCAAAATGAAAACCCACTAAAAAGAGCAGTGATAATGAAACAGGTGGTACCGAGCTGAAAAAAACATTTCATCTCCAGCAGGATGGGCAGAACAGCATCTGTTTAATTCTTGCCAAGGAACAGACTCCTCCTGCTTTGGTCAATGGGAACAGAACACACAGTAAGCTGTGCACACGCAGGCGAGGCAGTACTTGTTCTTACACTCAGAGACACACCTAAGTACATTATATAGTTCTCTGGATAAATGCAAGCATCTCTCTGACCTTCCCAATGGGAAAAAACAAAGGAATTGCACGCAGATAGGGCACTGTCAGCTCTGCTGAGCAGCAGGAAAATAACTGGAAGTGCCGGTGACTGACAAAAGCTCAGAGGACAATACAGGGATGTGACAAATTCTCATTTTAATTCCAATGATATCATCTAGCAGGATTTCATCAGCTCTTCACTGTACTGTAATAGATTGAGACTGGTATGAATTAGACTTCAGATCCAGCTCCTGCTTTTATGCAACATCAAACACTGCTGTTACTATCTAATCAATCTCATGACTGCTTGTCATTCTTTGAGAAACTTTCCTATTCTGGGGAGAAAAAAAAAAAAACAAAGCTCCTCCAAAGTAAGACTACCAGAAGCAACATTCTCGCTAGAACACTTCTATTCTATAACATCTTCCTGAGATTTATAAAATGAGGTAGCTCTGCTGATTGACAGCAATTTGAAAGTGATTACACTTGAGTTGGTCACAAAACAGCAGTTGGAGGAAGTAAGCCTTGTTATCTTAAGGGGCAGGCTGCCCTTCCGTCCAGGAAGGGCTCAAAAATGACACTCACTTGGGGCTTCAGCTGGTTCATTTTCTGATGCCTTAAGACATATGCTCCTTCCAGAGTTCAAGTCAGATTTCATTCCCAGCACGGGCACACTTTCAGAATTTGTAACCCTAAGGATTAGCAAAGGCTGGACTTCACCTTGGGAGTTAAACGTAACAGAAGAGGGACTGAAGTTCTTGCCCCTTAACCTATATCCCCACCTCCCCTTTGTTTTGGAGAAACAGAACAGATATGCAGCCTTACAAAACAGGCTATAGCACACTGCAGCTCACTGTTTAAGACAGTCCTAAGAAGGACATAATTCAACTGAAATTACATCACTTCTCACTTGAACAAGACAACCTTAAGGAACGTTATCCTCAGAGCGTGAATCAACACGAGCCAGCTGACATGCATTCTGCATCTTACATCTCAAACAGTCCAGCTGCTGTTCTGATGCACCAGGCACAATAGGTTCTTAACCCAAGAGCTGCAGCATGTCACGCCACATAAACACGATGCAGGAACGTGCTCCAACTAGGTCTTCCTGGGACAGCAATCTTTAGACAACTTGAATGGAAATCATCTACCTCTGCATCGCTACCAAGCATGTAATTAAGCACTATTTCACAACATTAGCAAAACCCTGATAATTATGTTTCCCCTATCTCATTCATTGGGCATCAGAAGCAAGATAAGAGTAAGGAAATTAAAACACAGCCATTTCTGTGACACAGTCTTGCCCCATAACACCTGCCTGAAAAACTGCCAACGTGGTCTTTGGTCAAGATGTTATAGGTAAGTGATGATTTCTGCCACTTTTTCCCTGAGTTCCATGTCCTTTACTCAGTTTTGCATCTCGTACTGGCTGGTAAGCTTCCTTAACACTGGACAGAGCTTGTAAGAAAATCTTAAAAAAAAAATAAAAAATGAATTACCTATTTTAAATAGAGGAGAAGAGCAAGAAAGACTTGTACTAGACAAAGCAATAAGATTCCCTTTAATGAAAATGATGTGATTAAATCCCACACAGCTGGACTTCCCCGTAGTTCTGTAAACTACATATGTGGCATTAATCAGCAGGTGGCTGCTTCAGCCCTAACTGTAGGAACTGCATTTTTGTATGTATTTTATAGAACGATAGTAAAGTCACTGATGTGACAGAACACCAACTAGCGGGGCTGTCTGAAGTAAAATCAGAGCAATAGATAACACTCTGCAAGGTATACTGGAAGACGTACATCCAGGTCAGCATTTCAGCCCGGAATCCATGGCCCCTGTATGCACAAGGACAACTGTCCTGTTGGTAGGCTGACTTTAAACGACCGCACACCACAAAAAGCTCTGCTGGAAAACATCAGGGGTCCACAAACCTCAGATTGAAAAAGCAATCATTCAGATGTTTAGGTGGAGGGCAGCACAAGGGCTGAGGCACTTACACCGCAGCAGTGTTTGCACACAGGAGGCGTGCACTTCCACACAGTGAGAACACACTGCTCCAGCTTCCGAAGTCACTGGAAACTGACCGCTAGCACGGGTGATCCAGGCTAGAAGAAAGCATCCATCTTTCTCGAGGAGAATAAAGAGAAAATAATAATAATAAAAAGGGGAGGAGGGGACACAGCCCAACCCACGGCAGTGCCAGGACCTAAGTTATCTGAAGAATTATTTTCCACACACCACAAGGAGCTGAGCCCAAAGAAAACAAAGTTCCGGAGCCCCGGGCAGGCCGCTCCCCCGCCCCTGTGTGCTGCGGGAGCGCTGCGGGGCGGGGTGCGGGAGGGGGGGGGGGGGGGGGGGGGGCAGCGCAGAGCCCCCAGCCCGGAGAATCCGCCCGCGGAGCGCACACGTGCTCCGGCACCTTCCCGGCGAGACCCGGGGGCAGCCCCTCCTGGGGCCGAGGGCTCCGAGCACGCCCGCACATCGCGGTGGGAAAGTTGCGGCCCGGGCGGCAGCCCCGCGGCCGGGAGCACTGCGGGGAAGGCGGGCGCGGAGCGGGGCAGCGCGGCTCCCCCTGCCTGCCCCGGCCTCGCGGCAGGCCCCGGCCCGCAGCGCCCGCCCGGGGTCCCCGCGCCGCGAGCAGCCCGCCCGCCCCTCCCCGCGGCCCGGCGCTCACCTCCGGTGCCGTCCGAGTTCTCGTTGAGGCTGCCCGAGGAGTCGTGGTGGGAGCCCACACACCCGCCCATGGGGCCCGCCCGGCCCGCAGACCCGCCGCTGAGCCGCCCCCCCACCCCCCTCCCCCTGCAGCCGAGCTCCGCGGCCGGCCGGGCAGGCGCGATGGCTGCGGAGCCGCCTCCTCGCTCCGCAACACCGCCCCCGGGGCGCGGCCTGCTCCCGGAGCGCGGCTCCGCCCGCGGCCCGCCCCGGACACACGCCCGGGCGGGGTCGGTGCTCCGCGCCTGGCCGGGCCCTCGGCAGCCCGGCGCATTGGTAGATTGCGGGCGTTCCCTTTTTATTTATTTATTTATCCCTGTGCTCTTTATGTTTGGGTACGAAAACGAAGTACACGCAGGCTCAGATAAATCCGTATCCTGCTAATAATCGGAACACCTCTGCGTTTGCAGCCTGTCAGTTTGAATTAGAAAGAAAGCTGAGTGAAATCGCTGCCTCTTGGTCAGATGGATCTGGGCATTCAGCCCTCTGAGAGGAGAGGCTGGAATTTTTTCTATTTGTGCCCGCAGGGCTTATATTTATAGATACATACGTAAATATATTACAGCTTCTTAAAGGGGGCTGTAAGAAGGGGACAGTTTTTAGCGTTGTCTGTTGTGACAAGACAAGGGGAAATTCAGCTAAAAGAGGGCAGATTTAGTTTGGATATGAGGAATTTTACAATAATGGATGTGAGGCACTGACACAGGTTGCCCAGAGAGATGGTGGTGCCCTGTCCCTGCAGACACCCAAGGTCAGGCTGGAGGGGCTCTGAGCTCTGATGGAGCTGTGTGTGTCTCTGTTCATTGCAGGGAGTTGGACCAGGTGGCCTTTAAGGGTCCATTCCAACTCAATTCAGTGATCCTGTATTGCTCTAGCAGCAGTCTCGCTTTGGGCTTGGAGACTTAAGAGTTTGTGTGCTCCAGATGTACAGGTGCTCTCTGGAACAACCAGCAATAAGTCAGAACATTCAAAAGTGAAAGTGATGCAAAAAATAAAACGTGGTAACAGTCCGAGTTCTGTTTTCCCTGCACATTCTGCCTCACACAGTAGCTTAATCTTTCAGTACACAAACAAGCAGAAAGCAGAACTGAAGCTGAACGTATTTTACATCCTTAAAGATGACTTTTTTTAGAGTTAAAATACGGTCTCTGTTGGTAGAGCTCATAGCCACCACAGTGAGAACAACACATGGACAACTCCATTTCTAGCATTAATTTTCACATGTATTCCTCATTCTGGAAGACCAGCCAGCTTTTGGGAAGGCACTTGTGTCATTAATTAAAATCCCAAATGTATGAGATAAGCTGAGTGCAAAAAGCTGAGCGCTTCATTGAGAACAAAAAGACGTTGAGCTGACCTGCTCTGTGGGTCTAAGAATGTCAGGAATTGTAAGAAATGTGGGCAAAGATTATAACATCTGCCTGTGTACACACTAATTGCAAGAAAATGAAAAGTTCCTTTTCTGTGCAGAACTTGAATCCAGAGGAAGAAAACACAGTGCTCAGTTGTTTGAGTCGTAATCAGAAATACACTGGCTGCTTTTCTTTGTTTGTTTGTTTAATTTTGATTGAACGTAATCAAAATTTTAGCAATAGAAAGCCTTCTCAAAGCATGTTTCATGAGAAGCGAGGACTGAACTTTGCAATGGAAGTTTCTGCACTCTAATCTTGGCTCTGCCCTAGATAATCACTGTGGCCTTGGACAAATCACACAACCTCACTTGCTCTATTTCTGTTGGTAGATTAATGTTTGTCTACCTATCTCTTGGGGTATGGTTAGGATTAATTAATTCTTACTCTTCATTACTTGTTAACTGCTGCAATGTGTGGGATGTAAAACACTTTGAAGATCAGAAGTGCCATTTCACAAATTAAATGGTGTAATGAATTGGCTATTCCATGCAGGTGCAATGACCCTATACGGTTGGAAATGATTCCTTGCAGTTGTAAACCCTACAGTGCTGATGGCTGCAGGGTCTTCTCTTGGTACAAGGTGCTGCTGAACTGTGTGTTGTAGCAGGAGGGTCAGAGCGATGGGATGCCTGGCCCAAGGAATGAGGCACTGGAAAAGCCTTAAGTGGGCCTCCATTTGTATTGCCTGGGTTATTTCCTATACATTGCTATGTATTAAAACATTTGGTATGCTTCACCCAGCTTTGTCTCCAACTGGGATCTTACTGTTTGCTTGCAGTCACTGGTGGTGGTTTTTGCTGTCACATGATGACACAGTATGATAAATCTCTGTTCTCTGATGACTCATCTTTGCGTGGGAACAAGCATGCGATGCCGACAAATTACACCAGTGCTGAAACTTCTGTCTCAGGAATCAACATTTTGATTTTCATCTGCACTACCCAGGGCTGTAGTGTCGAAGTCTTATCACTGTAAGGGAAAGTCTGCCCAGCTCTCTTTCATCCTTCTTTGACAGATGGGAGAGGGAGACCAGAGATGGGGTTATTTGCCAAAAGTCCCACAGGAAGCAGAAGCAGGAAAGAACTGCTGAGTCCAATCAGTGTGTGATGCTGAGCTCGTCTTCCTCCTCAGAGATCCTGAAGAAATTTAGCAAGTTGCTATTTTCAGATTTACTTCCACATGGCTCTCTTCCTGAAAGCGAATGAGGCTGTAGCCTCATTCTCAAAGGCAACACGATCGAGGTTTCCCTGCCCCCATATGATGCACAGCACTTTCATTTAAATGCAGTTTTGAGGAATGCCAGCTCCCATTCCAAAATTCCCGCCAACAGTTTTTAGGCTGACTCCAAGCTAGTGTAATCTGTCTCTTAGAAAACCAGACCGAAGCATCCAGTATCAGTCCCTACTGCCTAGAGACCACAAAGTTGTGTCTAACTGATGTTAAACTGGGCAGTTTGTTTTCGTGGAAAGCTGAAAGGAAACTACTGCACAGAAGGGATCTGTGGCAAGGGAACCTCATCAGACATTGGGACACTGACAGCTGCCTGAGGATAAGCACAATGACTGCCTGCCTTGTTCTGTGCCCACTGGCAATGCGTGCCCTTCAGCAGGGCTCCAGCAGCACGAGTACTGCTCAGAGCACCTCGGCACACCTGAGCACACAGCTGCTGCATGAAGTGCTGGGACAGGCATGCTGAGTTACTGGGGGATCTCCAGCTGGTTGCTGTCAAAAGAGAGTTACATTTCTCTCCTGATCTTGGCCAAGCCCCGCTCCCATTCCTCTGGTCTTCTTTTGCAGGTTTTTGTTGTTCTCTCTGTTAGTAACAGAAGGAATTGTGAAGTTTTAGACTTATTTTGTACACTTCTGCAAAGCTGTGTGGTTTCTGTCCTCAGTAGCTGTAGAAAAAGGGACAGGGGAGTGGCTATAAATTGCTATTTGGTGTGCAGTCAGATGTGACTGTAGGAATCTCCATCCGTAGTGGGGGTGGTGGATTCTATTGCAGGAAGTCACAAAATTCCCCCAGATATTCCTTACTGTCAGTTTCACTGGTGGCAATACCTTCTGCTAGAGAATGAGAATCTCTGCTAGAGAGAATGCTAGTTATTAATTGATCATTCTGCACCAATGCTATTTTACAGGGACCACAGAAATTAATTTGTGCATATTTTTTACCTTGGAAGCCTTGAAAGTGGACAAATGGCTCAACCCTGAGCTTAATCCTTTTCTATAAATAGGAAAGATATGGATATGAATGCTGGACGATTCGGTGGATAAATTGGTTGGACAGTTGCAGCCAGAGGGTTGTTGTCAATGACTCTATGTCCAGGTGGAGGCTTGTCAAGAGTGGTGTCCCCCATGGGTCTGTCTTGGGACTGGTGCTCTTAGACATCATTATCAGTGACACAGAGCATGGGATTGAGTGCACCCTCAGCAAGTTTGCTGATGACACCAAGCTGAGTGGTGCAGCTGACACAATAGAAGGAGGGGATGCCATCCGGAGCAACCTAGGCAGTCTTGAAAAGTGGGCCCCTGTGGACCTAGTGAGGTTCAACAAGGCCAAATGTAAGGTGTTACACTTGTTTGGGGCCAATCCCAGATATGTGTACAGACTGGGAGATGAACCCTGAAGAGAAGGTCCTGGTTGTGGTTGTCCCAGAGCTGGAGGAGTTGAAGGCCACACTGGGTGAAGCCCTGGGCAGCCTGATATAGTGGGGGGCAACCAGCCTATGGCAGGGGTTGGAACTGGGCGATCTCTAAGGTCCCTTCCCCCCTAAGCCATTCTATGATTCTATGATTAATCAGATAATTATTTCCCTATTCGTGTCTTTAAAGCCAGAAATTTACATAGTTATGTTTGTCAAATATTATGTGGGAAAAGCCTGCTATAACTGCAGGCTATAAGTGTGCGAGCAATTCCACTCTAAGTTCTGTTTCTTGTCTGCTCTGGATATCAAGAACTTACAAACTCTTTTTTTTTTTTTTTTAATGGGTAGCAGGGGGATAAATTGCTAAACATTAGGAGCTGGCCAGCAGGTACCACCATGGCAGGCACACAGTGAGGCAGCTGGCAAGTGAGCTGTCCACTTTCATTTTATATTTCATGACAGCTTTATTGCTTCTTCTCCTTTTAAACACAGTTCTCATTTTTAATAAATTCTGACTACTGCAAGCAGATTTCTAACCCACAGACCCAACCAGCTCCTGTCAACTTGAATTCTCTGAATAAGAGACTTACTGGTTGATATTTATTGCTTTGTCACATCAGGGAAGTATTTCTAATGTTCAAAATGCACATTTTTAAAAGATTAGCCTGGAATGCTAAGGAGACGAAAGTGAACCGCTGCTTCCCTCTTGTGGCGTTCCTCCTGATTCACACTGAAAGGCGTAAATATAATAAATAAAAATTGAAAATATTATTTTTGCATTATTCTGATGACGTTTACAGAGTATCTCTTTCACACTAGTCTGCAGACAAGTGTTTATTCTCATCCTGCTGTTGTTGTGGTGCTGGATGGAGGCTTTCTTCCCGAGCTGTATGAACACACAAAGTGTCAGCCTTCAATACGCTGGTAGAAGAAGTCAGAAGCTTATCTCGTGAGGATCTGCTGTTTGTGGACAAGTTCTCCTCCTCTCTCAGCTGCATTTGAATCGATTCTCTATTTAGGGGTAGAGGGGAAGGAGTGGTGCTTGAGTATCATGTACCAGTGTGCTAAGTAATGAAGTGGATTAATGGCAGTGGGATAAAGTATGTGGGAAAGCTGCGAGCCTGCTTGTGTGTGCTGATGCAGCACAAGCTGTGTTACAGACTGCTGGGCCAGCACAGGGCAACAGCCAGCACAATGGGCTGTATTATTGCATTTCTTCACTTGCTGCTATTATTGTATTTATGTCTGGAGGGCTCAGCCAGAACCCCCCTTCTCCATCTGAAAGGACACTGAAGTTTCAAAGGAAAGACATGGAAATGTAGGACGTGGTTTACATTAGAAAAGGAACATAGCAGGGGACAGGATAAAAATATCTGTGGTCATGAATAAGTGTGAGGAGTTGAGTCAAGAGATTTGGATTTACTACTTTTTTCTTTTTTGTAGTGCAAGAATGAAGGCATGTGCTGGTGGTGATAACGGGATCAGCCTTAGCTGATAAAGGAGCTTTCTTCCACGGAGCATGTAACTGAGCAGAGAGCGTGAGGAATCGATAACCCTGAGGGCTCTGCAGAGTTTGCAGAGGTCTGTGTCTGGAACTGGAGATGCCCTGGGGCAGCCCTCATCCACACCTGCTGCAGGGTGCTGGGTGCAAGGAGAGGACCCGGGTGCAGCAGAGCCCCTCAGCTGCTTGCTTTGTTAATCTGAAGGCAGAGGGGCCTCACGTGTATCGAAGCAGCAAGGAGGAAGGCATGTTGGTGGTGGAGTCAGGGTACGTGGGCTGCTTCACAACCCATTGCTTCTGTCTTGGCTTACCACCAATGGACACTGAAAACTTCAGGAAAGAAGTTTGTGTTCACATGTTCCTGGGTTTTAGCTCTGCTTCCCAAACACAAAACATTTGAAATCTGAGCTGTTTCCTAGACAAAACATCCAGACAACCTCCTCACACAAGGCCGAAGAAGTGGGTTCACTTGAGGAGAAATCACAGTTTTTGGAGTATGGAGGAGGAGGGGTGGAGAAGAAAAGATGCTACCTCCTGTCAAAATGCTTTTGATACAATTAAAGCTGAGCCAGATGGTAATGGTACAGGCTAATGTTACCATATGGCAGGATCAATCACGTGAGAAATATGCTACATTAAGGAGCGTGTGACACTGATAGATGTTAATATTCCAAATATTTGAGACTTGTATCTTGAGTATTCTCATGGCCATGTACAGGAGGAGAGGCACGTGGTCAGGAAGTGCTCACTTGGACTGCAGTTGTGCTCCAGTGGGAATTTCCTCCTCCATGCTCCTCAGCAGTAGGAAACATCTGGTATGGCAATGGCTTCACGCTTCCCATGTCACACCATGTACGTGGCTGGGCAGGTGCTTGCTGAGGAGGGAAATGGTGGCATGGGGAGGCAGGGGGCTGACTGCACATGGGGCACCCCAGTGAGTCCTGTCTGCAGCTGTGCAGGACCTCCAGTGAATCTGTGTCATGTTCAGAGTGTGGGAGATGTTTCCCATGTTGTTGGGCCAGGTGCTACCGAGAAGAGGAACGATGGGACATCTCATCTCCCAGATTTGTGCCAGGTTTTCTAATTGTGACATGTGGTGGTATTCAGTGGTGAAATACTGTGTTCTCTTTTATATGGCTGAGTTTTACATGGAAAGGACAAAAAAAACAAAAAAAAACCCCAAAAAAAAACCTGAACAAAATCTCCAGCATGCACAACACATTCACACTGAAATGTTGGATGACTTTGCCTGGATTTATGTCAAAAGCTTGTCTCCTCCTGTCACTATTGTCTCTGAGAAGGAGCTTATTCCACATATACTGAAATTCTATTGAGCTGGAGGAGTTATATCAGGGATGATAAACTTGGCTGAAAATCTGTTTTGAACTTTTGATGATAATATTAAAAAACAATGGCGACAAGAAGAGATCTCAGCTTGTGACAACTGTTGTTTGTCTCCTATGCTGTATACTGCCTCCTGCTTTAGAATAGGATCCTATTGTTATATTTCTGATAAACAAAGAGGCAAATTCTCCTCTTGCCTTATTTGTCTTTGTATGAATTGAGGAAAATAATGGTGACTGCATGGCATGGTGCAAGTGAGCAGTCTTGGCCTGGCCTGGTGGACGTGGCCTACAGCACATGCAAGAGAACCAGGTGCAGGACATCTAGAGAGAAAACTGAAAATCCATGAATTCAGATAAATAAGAGTTGCTTCAATTTCTACTTCAGAACTCTGAGCTCTTCTGTGAACCACATCCAATGAGTTAAACTGGAGAGATCCTGGGATGGAGCGAATGCCACCTCACAGAATAGAATCAGAGGACAATTAAAGTTGGAAAAGATCATCAGATCCAACCCCAACCCACTTCCACTATGCTCACTGATCATGTTCCTCAGTGCTGCACCTCCACAGTTCTTGAGCATCTCCAGGGACAGTGACTGCACTCCCTCCCTGGGCAGCCTGTGCTAATACCTCACCACTCCTTCTGAGAAGAAATTGTTCCTAATATCCAACTTTAACCTCCCCTGGCACAACTTAAGGCCGTCACCTATTGTCCACTTTAAACTCAGTATAGGAAAAATTGAAGATAGAGAAAAATGGTTTAAACATGTAAAATGGGATCACAGAATCACAGGATTGTAGGGGTTGGAAGGGACCCGTAGAGATCATCGAGTCCAACCCTCTGCCAAAGCAGCTCCCAGCCCAGGTTGCACAGGTAGGTATCCAGGTGGTCCTTGAACATCTCCAGAGAAGGACACTCCACCACCTCTCCGTGCAGCCTGTGCCAGTGCTCTGTCACTGCACTGTGAAGAAGTTCCCACATACATTTGTGCAGAACTTCCTGTGCTACAAACTGCTGAGAAGAGTCCGGCCTCATCCCTTTGCCTCCCGCTCCTTAGATATTTATAAACGCGGATCAGATCCCCTCTGAGTCTTCTTTTGTCAAGGCTGAACAGACCCAGGTCTCAGGTCCTCCCTTATGAGGACCCAGCCTTTCCTCATAAGGGAGATGTTCCACACCCTTTATCACCTCTGTAGCCCTCTGCTGGACTCTTTCAGACAGAATACTCCAGGTGAGGCCTCACCAGGGCAGAGCAGAGGGGGAGGACATCCTATTACTGTGCATGGAAACAGAATTCTTAAACTTGTTCTTCAGGACATGAGTCAACCCTTTTCTGTTGGATCTAGCAAGAAACACCTTTTGGGGCATGGTAACTGAGAAATGACAATGGCTGAGATTCCTCTTTCAGCTTAGCCAGTTACAGAGACTGAGTGGATTTGCTTGGCAAGTGCTGTCCTTCAGGTTCTGATGATGTGGGACTCGTGGGACCATTGGCATGTGGTGGCACACTGCACACACCACAGCTTCATGGGGAGTGAAATGCATCTGTCTCAGATAGGGTGGTAGGTCTGGTAGTCCATCACACTCATCACACGTGTACTCCACTTTGGATCCCCACTCCACAGTTAGTTTTTAATGAATGAACCCCATAAAAAAGAAATTCTCTTTTTAAAAAGAATTTCTCTTTTTCTCTGCCAAACACAAAAATATGTGAACTTCCTCCAGCTCTGTCAATATCACTGAGCATCAGTACCCAAAAGTAAATTCTAGGTTAACCACTGTAATCAGAAAAAAAAATACTCTGCACACAGGCAGAAATGATAATGTAATTGGTACCATCACCCTTTCAGTGATGCTTTGTTAGGTATTTCTCATTTTGCATTTGTATATTCAGTTTTTCCTGCCTAAGCATAGCTTTTTGCCTTTGTCCTCATTGAGTTTCAGCTTACAGATTTCATCCCATTATCCAGAGCAATTTGAATTCAGATCTTGTCTTCTGTAGTGTTTACAATGCCTCCTAGTTCATAAGATTATATTATCTTTGCTGTCATACAGATCAGTTATTAATGAACATGATGAATAAACCAGGCTCATGCTTGCACTTCAAATGGCCTCTTTGGGAAGCGTTTTTCCTCCTGCTTATGCACCCAAATGATGGTGATTTTGTTTATGTTCCCATTTTGCTCACATGCCCCTAATTTGCTCATGAGACAGTCATGTAATACTGAGCACACAGTCTTTTTACAGTCAAGATATATCACATCCGCTTCGCCCTCATTCACCAGGGCTGTTGTTCTGTCAGAGGAGGAAATGAGATTGATTTGATGTGATTTATTCTTGAGAAATCCATGCTGGCTCTTTGGTGTCATTTTATTATCTTCTAGGTGTTTATACCAATTATTTAACGATTTGTTCCAGTAGCTTTCCAAGAAATAGAGTTAGGCAGGCTGGCAGATCACTCCTGGGGCCTCTTCTCTCTTTTTTAAAGCTGGGCACTGTTTATTTCTCCTGTCTCTTGGGGCCTGCCACCATTGCTTCTCAGAGATAATCACTAGTGCTTTAGAAATTTCCCTGGCTGGTTCCCAAGTGCTCCAGGATGGAATCCATTAGCTCTGCTGACTTAAGGACATCCACCCATTCCCACACACGTTCTTCCCTTATCATACCCAACCCTGAACTGAGCACAGCTCCCAGAGAGGGCACTGTGACAGAAAGCATCCACATCCCTCCAAAATAGGGTCTAGATGCAGGCAGAGAGCTGGAAAGTCCCAGCCTCCAAAGCACAGACATGGTCTGGGCGATGGCAATGAGCTTCTGAGCTGGAGGCTCTCTTCAGTAAACATCTGTGGGAAAAATAAGATTGTGGTTTTGCAGCCATTAGCCCTAAAAGTCATGCTAGCAAACAGGGATCATTTCTTGATCATTTCTTTATCATCACATTGTCATGGAGTGTAAAACTGTGAAAAACTAGTCACACATCCACAATGTTCTGTGAGGATGTCTATGGCCCAGAGAAGGGTGTAAAATTCAAGGCTTTCTGGAAGATGAACCCCTTATAGCTGAAACTGTGCCTTTAAACTTCCTCTCCTCTTTTCTCCTTTTGCCATTCCATGACCTAAAAGAAGGACTGGGCATTTTCTGCATCTTTATGTCATTACATTCTTGGCCAGGTCTCACTCAGGTGCAGCTTTACAAATGTGAGACATCCCACCAGTGCCAGTCACACACGTAACAATCAGCCCATGTGGGATGTGCCGCACTCTCATTTGGGTAGCATAGCTGGTTACACCAGACTGCAGAAGCACTGGGGCATGCATCTTAAACATGAAAATGTTATTACTGGCCAGGCTAGTGGGCAGAACAGGGTGCATGCTTGAAATTTCCAAGTGATTTATTGCGTTTATTAATTATTAACTCTCAGATTGCTAGAAATGCATTTACAAGGTCTGGGAATAACAGTGGGCAAGATTAGATCATCACGCTTATACCTTTCACAACAATTCAGCTTTTTATTAAATTTCCATCCAGGAGGAATCTTTATGCTGATGAAATTATTTGAGGAACTATAAAAAACAAAGCAAAACATAAAAATCCAAATTGCATTCAGAATAGAGAGAGGAGGTTTTATGAATTTGTTGAAAAGCATTTATCACCTTCAAACACACCAGGGTTAGCAAAATCCAGTTTGTTTTTAATTTAGCTGTTCAAAAGAGATCTAATGGCTTTTCCTTAATACTTAAATTACCCAAAACAATTAGAGAGCTTTATATACCTCTCATTAAGCTTCAGACCACTAGGGTGAGCCAGACTATAGCCAATGCCAACTGCTTTGTGGCATGAAATGGAAATGATATTTCAGATCATGAGACCCAGAACAAATAATCGAAAGTGTGTGACTAGAGCTCAACCCCTTCAGCTCAGAACTTCACTTCTTCCCACACCTATGGGCCAAGGGGCTGCCTACCTGCTAAAAGCCTCCACCTAGAGAAGGGGCTGAAGTGGCTCCTACAAGCACTTAAGAATTCTGCTAACCAAAGCGTCCCCCACCTTGGCACCTCTGCCTGGGAAGCAAACAAAACGCTGTGCTAGAGGAGCTAACACGAAGAGCAAACGAAGAACATTTTGGTTTAGATTCAGCCTGCCCCATGTCACGTTGTGCTTTGGTGACTGGTGTAGGGGTTCTGGTTTACCCAACAGCTTAGCCATCCAGCTGTAAGCCAGCTCCAATTTGGAAATGAAGTTAACACTGAGCTGGAACTTAGATAGCCAGCCTTTCTGACAGCATACAGCTGGAAGTCCCCTTATAAAGAATCAGCCTTGTTCACTGATGGGATACACTGTGCTAAATCAAGTTCAGAAGCTTGTTAGCACTGAAAATGGAAGGCATGAATGCTTATTAGTAAAGCCTTTGTAGGTAACATTGTTGATCTAAGGGTGTGAGTGAGACAAATTCAGCAGAGAAAATATCTTTCATTACATTGATATCATGGGAAAAATGAAGACTGAAACTCTTGAATGCACAGCATTCTCATTAAATCCAGAAAAGAAAGAGCAAACAATGCTATTCACAGATTGAGGTCAGCGGCTCCAAACTTAATTTAACCAGTAGGACAAGTGGAGATAGAGAGGATGGGTGGTGCACTGGGAGGTGGGAAATACTGTCTTCCTGCTTGGAAATCAGGTGGTGTTTTCTGAGGAAGATAGAGCTGAAGATGAGGGATGGCAACAGTTGTAGTGTGCTGTAAAAACCTCTGCTGAGCCCATGATTTAATACTTGGAGCTGTTAAAAAAAAGCTGTTTTGCAGCTGTTTGTAGTGAATTGGGATAAGTTAACTTGCATGTGAGCAAACATAAAGCAATTAGAAGTATTTGAAGTAGAGCAGTACCCCCTTCCTCCTCATTTTCCATGCTGGGTGATTTGCAATAACCTTCAACTGGAGAAATGCCATGAACACTTGCATTAGAGAACATTGAAAGGACAGTAGGACTCTCTAAGAAAAAACTTCTTGGAATAGTTGGAGAAAAGCCTGCCAAGTACTTGTGTTTAGTGCTGCTGGATAAACAAACAGGGCTCCGCGGGCTAGCGCAGTCAGCTCTACATCATTTTGGTAGAATGGTCACAGAATGCACCTCGTAGAGTTCTTCCAACACCAGAAAACAAAGCAGTGCTTTGCTGTTATTTATCCCTGCTTTCACTGATGTCAGCCACTGAATGGCCCTTCAGGGGGCTCTGCGGCCCTGAACGAATGGCAAAAGATGTGTTCTATTATTCCAGAGCCGACTGAGCCTGTGGATGCTGCAGACTTGAAGGTTTCCCTGGTAGTGGCATGTCCTTGTCACAGGACTTGTATGGAGGCTGACCTCGCCCTGGGGTTGTCCTTTCTTCCCGAAGCTGGAATCAAATCTCTGCCTTGGTCTAAGCAGAGCAGAGATGCTCCTTGCTGAGCAGAAGGCAGTGTGGGGTCCTTGTGCAAAACCTGTTGGACTGTTCACTGCAGCACATCTTCATTTCTGCTTCATACACCTCTTGCTCTGCAAGCACCCAATTCACAACTAAATGTCAGATGTTAGGTCTGAAAAGCTTTAAGAAGATTTAGGCAGTGGGATTCCAAACTCTTTTGTGACAGTGGGGATTGAAAAGACTCAGACCTTTACTCCATTGAAATAAATGTGACAGGAATCCTGCCTGAGTGCTGCATTTCCAAGCAGTGATGTTTGGACCTTCACAGAGCACTGCAATCCAGAATGGAGATTAGATTTCATTCTGTGGAAATGTGCCTGTCCGAGAAGCTGTGTAGCTGCATTGATAGAGCCAGATTGCTCTCATCTCCCATGGCATCCTGTTCAGAAGATAAATCACCACGTGTTTAGGTGCAGCACACGAACAGTGGAAGGAGATGCATGCAAGAATATGGGATGAAGGATGCTGGGGCTCTGATAACAGTGCCAGTTTAAATGTATATCGAAGTATGACCTTTCTTCTGCTTACATTGCAACTTATTCCCTTGCTTCCCATGTTGGAGGATGCTTGAAATGCTTTGACCATGTGGCTCTCATCTTCATGCAGGTGGAACAGTCATCTTCTCCGGACCTTTCCGGTCTGAATGACTCAGATCCCAGTGGTGAGGCTGACTTCCTCCAAGACATTTGCTTCACCAGTTGTTTGGAAACAATACACACCACTGCTTTCAGCAGCCCCACCTCCTCAAGTGCTCTGGCATATGATTCTTAGGAGAGTAGTCATGTTGCTTCTTTACAAAGAAAAATAAAGGAGAAAATGGGCACTTCTTCCTTGACATCCTCTTCCCTACTCAGTACCAAGGTGAAATACAGACATGTGCTTCTCTTCTCATATGGTCATCCTCTTTAAACACACTGTGGCCCTGGATGCTGCAGATGGAAGGACTCCAACAAAGGCACCTGGTACCACTCTGGTCTTGTTAAAGGATTTGGTGTTTTTGACAGCACTCACAGTTCAGTTTAAATCTCTCAAATGTTTTAAACCTTTCTGTTGGTGTATTAGCAAGAAAACGGTGTGTCATCTTGACTCATGCAGAAAGCTCACCCCAGGCAGAAGTCAGAAATAACTGCAAGCTTACACATTTCTTACATTTCTAAAACAATATTTTCTCATAATGCTGGCTGACAGCACCAAGATACACAATATTAAGCCTCTTTCCCTCAACAGGGCAATTTCATTGTTTTATGGCTCTGTATTTGAGTAACTCCATCTTTGTCAAAGAAGGGACAGTTAGCACAAAGCAGCAAAGAAGGATGTAGGGAAAAGCAATAGCAGATAACCAGTACTACATTACCTAAAGGGTGATGGCCACAATATAATCAAAGCAAGAAAGGTTTGCTTACCCATCCCAAAGATCAGGCTCACAAAATACTCCAAAAGGAAGGATCTCCAGGCAGAAAACCTTCCCTTCCAGCAGCCAGACCTTAAAATGAGGCTTAGGGAGGGGTGGAACCTGGTGAATTCTTTCACCTGTGCTCCCAGGTCTGGCTGTGCCCCTTCACCAGGTGCTCAATCATTGGTTTAGGCCATGACTTAGCAATTTCCATGCAAACAGACACGTCTAATGTCAGCACATGCACAGTGCACTTTTTTGGGGGAGAGGGGAGCTATCTTCAGGAACAGGCCATCTGATTTGCTTCCTTTCTTGAACGTTTTTGAGTTCCCACCCCACAAACTCCTCTTTCATTTCCTTTCTCTTTCCATTCCTTATAAAAATCAGCACAGAAATGACAAGTTTTGACAAAAAGCGTTTCCTTAGAGTTTGTTATGAAGTTCAGGGAGTGCAAAAAAGGGACAATTTGGAATTTTGCATCCAAGGCCATCTGCAACCTCTACCCTCAGACCGGTGTCCCGGTCCTTAAAGGGTGGGTTTCCCCTCACGGTCCCTCAGTCTTGCAGTGAGGAGATGGTTAGCTCCGGGGCTGACAAACAGCCCACTGAACAATATTTGTTCCACTTTGCCAGGCAGCAGAGGAAAGGCTCTCCTGACACTCCTGGTTCCATGCTGTGCCATGCTGTGCGGCCAAAGCAGTGCACTTAGTGGGATTTGGGAAAAAAGCATAAATATTTCAGCAGAGTGCTTTAATAACTGTTTGTTTGCTCAAACAGTGCTGATTCTTCGGTTGTTGCTATGGTAAAACACGTTGATTTAAACAGGAAAGTGAACACGGACTGGAGAGACTGATTCCTCATGTTGGTATGTATGTTTGCCCCTGAAACTCATCTCATCAGCAGAAAGTAAGGTGGAAATGCTGATCCTGATGAGGCTTCAGCCAGGCAGTACCCTTAGTGTTCACCCCTAGCAAAATAGTGCTGGATGTCGTCACCAGTAGTGTCTGTGTTCCACAAGTTGCACTCACTTCAGTGTTCACAGCACAGGAATAGGGATTTCTTCCTCACACCATGTTATTTTTGAATATAAAGTCATTGTTGTGAAGCACCAAGGCTGCAGTGGTTAGGCATCACCCCTTCGTGTGCCATGCTGTCTGTGGGAAGGGAACTGGAGTCAGTGCTAGAGAACTACTGCCAAAAGCACAGTGCAAATAAAGAAAATGTGCTACAGCAAATAAACAAAAATGGAAAGGCTAACAGATAAGGCCCCAGCAGGAAGCTAGATGAATTGTGCCACTTCAGCTGTGCTTGTTTAGACCCGTGTTTATTTAGCAGATGCCAGCATCTCTTACTTGGAAATGCTGGGCAATTCCCATTCAAAGAGAGCACTCAACCTTGTGTGTCCATTGACTACAAAGTGTTTAGCAAAGAAGTGTGACCTGGCCTGGAGAGGACATGCCCTTTGTGATGCTACAGGGGAGTTGGTATGGGAGCAGGAGCTCACCATACCTCATTTTAGTTCTCTTAACCCAGCTGGGAATTTCAATTGTTCAGCTGGGAAATAGCTGAAGGAGCTGCGCAGTGCCTTGGGCTGAAGCCAGCCTGGTCTCCGTGCTGATCAGATGTTTGGTGTCTCTCTTCCCATTTGTGTTCTTGCTTTGTGCCAAAGAACAGGGGCTGGCACAGGTGGCCTCGGACCAGAGATGCCTGCTGAGTTCTGCTGAACCTCAGTGTACTGCAGACAGCCTGGCCAGCACTCCTCCTCCTGCAGCTCTGCAATACTTGTACCCGTGGGATCCATTCAGCCAGCAGCTGGCCAGCTTACAGGCAGAGAAAAGGTCTTCAAACATTGCGTCCAATGACTTTCAGACCAGGATCTGAGGTCCTGGGGATGCTGTGAAGCAGCCATGCTTCCTGCAGACACAGACAGAATTTGCACGTACACAGCCTGCCCTGCAAACGCAGCAGTGCTTCCTGAGAAACCATCTGACAGCTCATCTTCAGCCAGCTCTCTCCCTGCTGTCTGTTGCAGCCTTGCTAACTGCAAGCCACAAGATTCTAATAAGCCCTCCAAATTTCCAATCAATAGTTAATTAGCTGTGGACGTCTGGTGGACCGTGCAGTCAGACGGAGTTGTCCGAGCACAGCAGACTCCTGCATTAAGTCTTCTAATCTCTGCGTTCTGGATTTTTGAGAAGGAGATGGCAGTGTGAGCTAGCTGCACATAGAGACATCCCATCCAGACATCTATACGTGGCTGGAAGGGACTATTAGTTGGCCTCAGAGGGAGCTGAAACACATTTGTTACTACTCTGCATCTCCTTCTCCCGCTACATCTCAGCTGCACAAAATGGCATCTGTGTGCTTTAAAGCAAATTACCAAAATCACGTGGGTCTGCCTTGCAACTGCTATGATTTGATCAAATTATGCTACCCGATTTGAAAACAATAAAACCCAGTTAACACCCCACAGAAGGATGTGATAATCTTTTTATTGAAACTCTTTTCATAATACGTACAATATAAAGCACATTTTATATTTACAGTGATACATTTTATATTTACAGTGATATTTACAGTCTTTCTCTCTTTATGTGGGTTGAAAATTAACTCAGAAATAAACACTGCGAAAATCAATGAGTACTTCATCCTTTGGCCCCTGGGCTTGTTTATTCACCAATAACTTAAACTGCACAGCCAAAGAAAACCAATTCTCTCTTCACTAGGTTCTGGTTGAACAGCTCCCAAGTAGCAGAAGTGGACACATACTGCTATTGTTCTCTGCTGCTACAGTAGCCAAAATCTGTCTGATCTGCTGGAGGTTGAGCTGGGCAAACAAGAATTTGTGTTACATGGAAAGTGATGCCAGGAACGTAGCAGAGGAAGATGTCCTCAGGGTTTTCAATTTGTATGGGCTGTTAGCAATTGAGATGACTGAGAATTTTCTATAGAAACAGGTGTTTTTTTTGTTGTTTTTTTTTTTTTTTGGGGGGGGGTGTATGGGGGAGATGTCAGGAAATGTTGATTTATTGAAGTGAGGAGAGTATGAGGAACAGTGCTGGACATTTGCCAGGTGTAGTCAGTGCTGAGGAACTTCTGCATCCATCTAGTAACACGGGTTGAGGAAAAATCATGAGATAATCGATAGGAAACCAGGTATGAAATGATCTGGAGCACTGCATGCACATTTGATCCCCACCTGCGTGCTGATCAATACAGCCAATAGCTCCTCCTGGGAAAGGAGTTGGAGACACCACTTATACATCAAAGTCTAAGTAGATGTGAGGATGCTGCCAAGTGGGAACGCTACAAACTTTGTAGCTTCCATTGTAAGCTCTCAAGTATCAAGGAGAGGGGATTGCCTGGAACAACACTGGCTGGGATTGCTGTTCTGCTCCAGAGCACAGATCCTGTTTTGCCATTAACTCTTTCAGCGAGAAATGTTTTGTTCTGCATCAGTGTGTTAGAAAGTGCCTGCTGCAAGTACAGCTATAACAAAGCAAACATAAAAAAAGGAAGAACATTTTCAGGGCTGAAGAAACTTAAGACTCAGAGTGGCTGCAATGTCATCCTATGGGACCCTATTTATTGTCTCCCCTTTATTGCCTCCCCTGTTTTAGAGATATCTAGGTCAAAATCTCCTTTTGTGTGTGGAGAAATACTCAGGAATCAGAAGATAAAGGAAAGGGCTGCTTTGCACATGCATTTGTGTAGACAGATTTGTCTGAGTGCACCTTTGTAAGCAGCACTACATCTCAAGGTACACGCAACACAAAGCTTTTCCCAGGTGAAACCCGAACTGCATGCACACCACAGCCCCATGCAGCTCAGAGACACAGCTGAGGGCCAGTGACAGGCAGGGGTGATGAAGACACCAAGCTTGGTTCGGACCACAAACACTTCGGGCAAATCACACTGGGGTCTGAAGCAAACTGTTGTGTTGAATCTTCTGTTGCAAAGACAAAAAAAAATCAATCAGCTCATTATGTTCCTTTCCCAAAAGCCTTTGGGGAGTTTCTGCAGCACTCCCCAGATCACTGAAGCAATGCCACACCAAAGGGCTCTGACTGTCGCTCTGTACTTGGTGCTAGGCCCCACAACCCCTCCTTGCCTCCATCATCTGTTCACCCTGCAGGGGGTTGGCAGGACAAGTTTTTCTATCATCAGCTGCAGGAGAATAATTTCTCCCCTCTCCAAAGCCAGAAGTAAAAAGGGAGATGTCATTTTCTGGCCCCCAAATGTTCCACGTTTCTGTTCACTCCGCTGGGGAAGGACAGGGTGTGCGTGTCTGGCAGCTGCGTCCTCTGACATGCAGACGTGCTCCTGTTCCCTGTTTTCCAGCCAAAGCTTTGCAGGGCTCCTGAACCTGCAGCTGGCCACTGCTCCCTGAGATTGGGCACTCTGCTGAGAAAGTACCTCCCTGCTTTGCTCACAGTCTCTCTGATGTTGTTGGGGTGCAGAAAATGAAACGTGAGGAGGAGCTGTGCCTTCCCTCTTCCCAGGCAAACTTTACCTCTGGGAAGGAGATCTATTTTCTTGTAATCTCGTGACTTTCTTCAGCAAATGTCCATTTTTCATTTATGAAAAGTTGGGTTGGTAAAGCAGTGGAGTGCAAGTAATACCCAGGAATTGCTCCATGGCAAAATTTGTATGGTGTAGTGTTGTCATATGTGTTTGTACTGCTCCAGGCTGACACTGCTGGGCTGCACTGCACAGCTACATAAATGGGAGTTTGTTTCTGCTTCAAACCGTTCCTGGATTTTTCCCTACATCCCTTTCTATTGTTCATCTGGATTGATAAACATAATGCAGACCACTTGTTGTGCTGCAAGGCTTTATTATTGCTCACAGCGCTGATAGGAGGTATAATTATGTTACAGATAGCACCAAATGACAGAAGTCTGGAGAGTACAAAGAGAGACAAGCCTCACTTATCCACCACTTGAATAAGGAACTTGAATAAGGAGACACAGGGAGGCAATCTTGTGACTGTCCCACACCACCTGAAGCTCTCCTCACCCTGTGGGGATGAAGCAGTGAGGGATGGGTGCAGACAGAAGCAGCAGCTGCATGTAGAGCCAACAGGAGCATGCATGGCTCTGCTGCATCCCCAATGGCAAAGGCAGTGAGGGAGAGAGCCCTCAGCATCTCCTGCTTCAGCCACGGTCTGTGCACCAGACTGCAGCTTTCCCATTAGCGGTGTTTTCCAATCAATCTCATCTCAAGAGGAGACAAGAAGAAAAAAATCTTTGTTTTTCACCCACACCTCTGGGCACAATTGCTAAAACCTGATGCTGCCTGTTTGGAAGGTGGATGCTGTGAGAGACACATCACTGGTGCAGAGAGAGATGTTCCCAAACCATGTGCAAATGGGGAAGACAACAGGAATTGGTGCAATGTCTCCTGCACTGCAATGTCTCCAAGCTGCAGCAATGGAGCAGCAATGCTAAGGAAGGGAACCTGTGCATCAGTCCTTCCTGCTGCAGGGAAAGATAACCCTGCTGCTGCATGCTCCCAGGGCTGAGGTTGCTGAAGAACACCACCTGCATGGGAAGTGGGACAAGTCATCCTGGTTCCAAAAGCCCTATTTCTGGGGCTGCAGGGTTTTGTTACTGCCAGGAATCACAGGCATCTGATTTTCCCATTATGAACAGGGACTAGTCCATCACCACCTCCCCCTCTTGGGGTCCAGTGTGTGCCCCCTCCCTGGCATTGAAACCCAAGCTACCATCCCAGACACTGTGTTCTTTCGTTGGGTGGTGAGAAAGCCAGTGCACCTCATCTGCTGTGTGAGTAGATCAGCAGGGCTGTGCTCAGGCAGAGGCTGGTTCTGCAGCCATGGGCAGCGAGCTGTGGGAATTAATATACGGGCAAACAAAGGGGAAGCAATCAGGAGGGAACATGATATCTGCAGTGCGTCACAAAGCAAGGGTGAGCAAATATACTTTCCAATTAAATGATGAGAAAGAAATGGAGGGGACTGCAGGAGGGGAGGGGAGTGAAGAGAGAAGGGCCTTCTCCAGGCTTTTTTCCCTGTGCGTCATCTTTTTTTTTATTTTTTGCCAGTGGAAAATGCCTGTAAGAAGCAAGCAAACCTAAACGGTCACCTTTTGGTTTGGTTCCAAACACTGTGATACTGACAGTGGGAACAAGGGCACTGCAGTGTGGAAGCCACTTCTCCAGGAGGTCCTGCTCCTTGGCCTTGGCTCTGAAGGGAGGGAGGATGGTATTAACCTGTGGTGCTGGAGAGCCAGTTGCTGCTCCGGATGGGGAGCTAAGTTTACATCCAATTGCAGAATTATTTTGCAGATTTGAACCCTCTTCTGGCTGAAATGTTGTGTTTGATGTTGTTTTGGAGAGGTCTGTTATTTAGAAGCCTCATACTTATGGCTGCTGGTGTCAGTGAAGGCTGTTCTTTAAGGAGCTGACAGTGGGAGTCAAACACTCATTCTGAGATACCATCCTTGTGAATTAGCCAACATTTACAAGAGAAAAAGAGTGTCTGTGCCCTACAGGATCCACTCTGCTGTACTCCTCCTCTTGCACTACAAGTCTGTCCTTTGGCTGAATGACATGACAGCTTCCCACCACCTCACGTGGCAGCTCACACTGCCATGATTGTTCAACTAATCCTATGTCAGCATCATATTTGGGGCATTTAAAACAAGCTTTGCTCTACAGACAGAAAGGCTTAAACCTTGCTCCAATGGGCTGCAAGTGCTAAACCCTCAGCATGCCTTCCCCATGGAAATGGGGAATATATCCATCTTCCCAGAAACATGAACAAGCCCTCTGCAAGCCCATCTCTATTTGTCATCTTGAAGTCTTTGTGTGTGATGCTTGCTGGCTTTTCCAAGCTGGGCCATTATGGAGCTGAAAGTCTTCTCCAGCTGTATCCCCAGATCAGCACAGAAATGCAGATGTGTTAAGATGGATGTAATTATGAGAGAAGGGGAAACGACTCTGCATATCAGCACAGAGCAGATCTCTGCACATCTTGGTGATGCTTTCCCACACCGCTCTGCCACAGCGCTGCTTTCTTGGCTCTGCTGCCTCCGGCTCCATCCCAGTTTCCTCCAGGAGGAATTTGCTGAACATGCCAAGTTATGGCTTGGTTAAGTGGAAAAATTATTCTTGGTATGACACCACGAAGCGCAAATGAAAAGCTGGTTCTTGGGGCTTTACCCATGCCTGCCAAAAAAGCTCTTTATTAGCACAGGGGAAAAAAAGAGGGCTTGTCTTCATTGATGCTTGAATAGAAAAATCTAATAAAAATTTAGTCTGCACAGCATCAAAACATTTTTATTTCCTTCTGTAATGAAAAAAAAAAGAAAAATATTATTTTGGCTCAACTAAAAACCTTTCATTCCATTCAATTTTTGGATAATTTAACCCTTTGGTGCACTCTTTTCACAGAATGGGACAATTTTGACAACAAACATCACTTCCAAATGTAATCAAAACTAAAATTGGACCACTTTGGTTATAGCCCCAGAAACAACGTATTTTGACTTATTCATAAGTGCTTTTGTATCTGGAAGGGCTCAAAGAGTTCAGCCTTTTTTTCCTTCTTTTTTATTTATTTTTTTGGACAGGGTGTGCTGTAAATCTACTGCCCTCTGGAAAACAGTTCCCACAGTATTAGTCTCAACTTTTTTTCATTTTCAGCTTGTTTTAGCTGAGTTGCTCTCAAAGCGCTACTGTAATCACATGCTTTTCATGCAATAATTGTTTACAGCCAACTTCAACCCATCTCCATCTGTGCTTTATCAGTCGCCACCACTTAAACAATATTTTCTGTCAATAGCTGTCACGAGCTCCCAGGATACTAATGTGTTTGGGCCACACAGGGGATGAGAAGCTCACAAATTGTGGGGAGTAAATGTCAATTGCCGAGAATAACAAGAAGTCTGATCCAAGTGGAAAACAGTCTCTGTGAAGTAGATCTTACGCTCAGAGGAGGGGAAGTGCCAGCAGTGAGGAGGGGCAGTTGCCAGGCCGGGGACTCTTGGCATCTTCTGTGTTCCTCATCTGGGAGGACCTGGTGTCCACGGTCTCAGCAGGATAGGGAGAATGGGGCAGTGGGGGAGGAAAGAGGAGTGATGGTAATCTCAGCCAAACTGGAGGTATCCAGCTCAGGGTTAGTGTCACGAGCACCCAGGAGAACAGCAAGGAGCACGAGGACCTGCTCCTGCCCCGAATCCTGCCCTAGTCTGACACAGAAATGAAGGGACCTCATGGAGCAGTTCCCTTCCTGGCCTGGCAGCAGGAGCTGGTTCCCCACGCATGGCTGGGGCAGCATCACTATTCAGCTCACCTCTTGGAGCAGCTGGCTGCCTCCGAATCTGCTAACTCAATAACAGTGCTGCCCTGCAAATCCTCTTCAGGCAATGAATCCTCTTTTACTCAAGAGGCTTATTCAGTTACTCTCTACTATTTCCAGTAGGGGAGGCATTTTTATTGCAGCAATTCAATAAATTAGCAGGGATTGGTGTCAGTAACCTCCTTGCAACGTCAGAAATGCAAAGCTTCATGTGGCACCAATCCCATTATGGGCCTAATCTCATCTACTTCTCTACAGATAACCGTGTGATAAGGGGTCAGATTTCTTTGGCTGCCTTTGTGAGTGTGCTAAGCTTATTATCCTCTCCTCATTCCCTACAGGAGACAGGCTTTCACCTCCTAACCTCTCCTGTAATTATTCACCCTCTGTTAACAGAGCATGGCAGGTCTGGCTCTTGAATTCCTCTTAATATGATATTATTTATCTAGCCACTGTTCTCCTCTCAGTGGGCTTCCAGTGATGGCCTTTCCCTCTGCTGCTTTTCCCCTCTGTCTCTGCAGGTCTCCCTGCTGTGCGGTCTGAACTCTTACAGCGTTTCAAAGGCCATAAGAATCCTGCTAAGAAAAAGAGCTTACAAGGAGAGAGGACACGAGAGAAACACTCCTTGCCAGGTTGTGTTTATTATAGAGAAATGAATGGACTCTCTGAATAGCCCATGCTGCGTTACTACGTGTTGCCTCCTGCTCTTCACATTCCCCGCTGGTAATAAATATTTGCTTCTCTTCTAGATGCTGGATTGTGTCAGGTTTCATTTTCTGAAAGATTTTTAATAAGAAAATGGCTCTGTTTGGTAAGAAGACTTTCAATTTTTGTCCCCAGCTGTACTTAGTTTATTGCAATTTATGGGATGAATACATGAATACACTTCTGTTAGCACAGGAGTGGTTTCAAACGGTGCCGGCTGGCAGAAAATGGGATCCCTCCCATCAGGATGGTTTGTAGGAGGGAAAGGGGTGGCACGCTTTGGCAGACTCCTATGAATCACGATAAGAAATGCTTTAGAATTACCCTTCCAGAGAATGGAACTCAGCAGCAAGTCCCAATTACACAGTGAGCTACACAGCCTGTTTTGTAATAGATCATTTGCACCGGTCTTGCAGCTGTCAGCTGTGAAACACTGCTTTCTTCAGAAAGGTTTGTGTTAACACAGACACAGTCACAGATCTGCAAAGAGTGTCAGTGGGCACTGCTTGTGTGCAGGGTACAAGACCACATTTGTCCTACTCAGACCCTCTCCTTCCATCTATGTGCATGTTACTTTTTACCATGGGTCCCTGATACAATTATTTTTATCACCTCAATTGATGGACGAGATAGTTGGGATGCTCAGTCTGATGCTTCAGATGTCAAAGTTCCTGCCCAGGCTGGGGGATCTGGACACAGAAAACCATAGGACACAGACACACTGTTGACTTCAGGTTCCCTTGTTTTCTCTTCTCCCAGCCTGTGGATATCTAGCATTTCTGTGGCTGCCTTCACATTGTTTCTCCAAAGGCAGCCAATGCTTGCTGCACCTACCTCATACATTGAGCTTGTATAATTTGTTAATCAGCTGGAAATTATATTCTTTAATCTTGGGAGCAGCATCCTTCCTGTGAATTGGTAAATGCACCAGGAATTAAATCCTCCATCCATTTTTTTCTGTTACTGCTCTTGTTGGCACAAAGGAGCTGAGGTGTCTCAGATCCACAGTGTGCTCTGAAATCACTGCTGAAACTCTCATAAGTCCATAAACTAGAGCTCAAAATGGTCTACAACCAAATAAACAAACAAAAAAAATCCTTAGTGCTCCAAGCTGCTGTTCAGCTGTTACTGCTGGGAAAATTGATAGAGCATTCAGGAAACCTGGCCAAGTCTCTGTGCTAGTATCAAATTAATACCAGAGCTGAACTTAGAACTTAGGAGCCTCGATGTGCCTCGAACTTATGAGCCTCGAAGGTTAAGAGCCTTCGAGTGTGCCTCGAACTTATGAGCCTCGAAGGTTAGATTAGCCTGCATCTAACCACAGCATCAAACAGCTAAATATTTCAGCTTTGGAAAGCAAGGATTTTTTTTCTCTATCTCCATTTAACTTTGGAGTCTGGATGCAGAGGCAACAAGGTGGTGATTGTCATCTCTGTACAGACACACCCAGTACCTTCAGAATACTTTGAGCAGAGCAGCAGATCCAGCAGCGAGCTGCCCAGTCCTTCAGTGGCCTGAACATGATCTGCCCTTCATCAGACGTGAGCAGGATGCTACCAGCATCTGCCAAAGCTATGACAAAAACGATCCCAAGAGCCCAATGGTTACTTTTCACTCGGTGCACAAGCCGACTCCTGGGAAAATGAAAGACCTCTCACCCCAGTGACACCAGGAGTGTTATTGGGCTGGCTCCAAACCCTTCCACTTTTAATGATGCATGATGACATGTTGGTGGAACCTGTAGTGCAATGGGCTCTATGACACCCCCTGTCTTCAGTGACACACAAATGGGACTATTTACAAAAGTGAGATGAAATGAAATGAACAGTGCAGCCGAGCCAGCAAGTGAACTTCTGTCCTGTCTATGCTTCCTCTGGGACACGGGAGGAGGGGGATTGCTAAATGACCAAGCTATTTCTCATCATACATTATCTGTGGCTGCAGGATTGCTTATTGAAAGTCACTGTGCATGCAAACAGTTTGGATTTGGGTTTGGAAGAAGAAATCCTGAATTATCAAGGATTATTGTTTTTAAAGAATTTGAAAGAACAGCAGATTGGAAGGGCTGCTCCACACAGCCCCAGAGTCCCTTTCAGACTCTTGGATGTATATTCCTCTCCTCCAGAGTCTGCACAGACTGTGTAAAATAAATTCCAATTGTTTGAAAAAGGCTTATTAAGTCTCTGTCATTGTAGCACACCTGGAAGGTGTGACCGTATAAAGAAGCACTGCAGGGTTTCCCATTCATCTGTTAAGCAACGACAGATAAGTGGTGTGTGAACAGAAAGCAGAGGGCAAAATTGATGCAATAAATGCAAATGCAGACTATGCCCAACAATCTCCCACATGTTTTAATACAGAGAAGAGACATGTACTTTCTGGCCCAGCTTGTTCTGCAGGGAGCTGCCCCCATTGACACCCCCGGGGCCGTTCATCAGAGCCTGCAGAGATGCTGCCCGCCCTGCAGCCATGCTCTGCAATCGCTCTTCCCGCTGCTGTGTCCTCCAGTGCCAGGGCTCTTTAGAGTGCTTTACTGCAATCATCCAAGTGTGGTGGAAAATAAAAATCGCTCTGTTCCCTCTGCGTGCTTGTGAATATAGTGCCAGCAGCTCTTCATAAACTTTCCTTGTTCTTCTAGCACATGAAATGTTTAATGCTTTGTAGCCTTCAGGGAAGGGTATGCGCCAAGCAGGCACTGCAGCAGGGCAGGATAATTAGTGGGGACGCAGCAAGGCTTTCCACACACTGACCCCTGCCTATAAGTGAGCTAGCCCTGGGATTAGTATCCTACTTCCATATGTAGTTTATTGCCCCATACTGTAACCTGGGGACTGCAGCACTCTCCAGCTGAGTCATGAGCTTCAGGTGTGCTGGGGCACTCCCTCTTTTTCATTGATGGGACCCCATCCAGCCACATGCCAGGCAGAAAACCCAGGCTACGGACAAGCTGAGGTGGTTAAAGAGCTACTCAGTCAACCATTGTATTGAAATAATTTCATATTACCTTGTTGTTTTCTATCTCCTTACTTTTCAGTGACTGTACCGTGTTCTTGGGCTGGACAAGAAGCCAAGAGCATCAGAGGCACAGGAGCCTGGAAAGGATGCATCAGTGCCAAGCACACAAACCAAGCACTGGGCATAGGACAGACTGACCCTCCAGGGGCTGTGGGTTGTATTTCAGGGTTGGAGCTGCATGCTAGCTGTGATTGCTGCAGGCAGCAGGGTCATGGCGAGCCTGGCTGGACCAACAGAAAACAGTGTGCCCATTAATGTTCTGCTATTATTAATTCATCACAGAGTCTAATTGTGAAATAGGAGAGGGATTCCACATGGGAGTGACCCAGAGTGGAGCCCTGGGCCTAAGCAAGGACCTTTCATTAGCGGAGGTTATTTCTGCTGCTGTTTGGTGGCAGCTGCTGGCCAGAACCTTCTGTGCCACAGTGCTTATCCAGCTGCCACAGCAAGTCCTGAACTGGGCAGCCATACACGCAGCATTTCCTTCTCCTGCACCCAAATACCCACTCTGAGGAGTTAGAGAACCTTGCTCGTGGCTCACTGCCTGGCTCTTCATCTCCCTTTTTCCACACTGGGCACTGAACAAACCACCCAGTGTACCAGAGCTGGATATCTGCCACCAGGACCAGGGACTGGAAAGCTCTTTCATTCCATGTAAACCTTCTTGCTTTTCCATCCATCACAGGAAGGGCTCCTTGTTTTGCTGCCAGGGTTAGTGCTGGCGTCAGTCCTGCTTTGGTCTGAATGTCCTTCTCTGAGAGCATTTTGTTCCTTTCTGGGCAGCTGTACATGGAGGTACACAGACATGTATTCTATGGCCACAAGGAGGGAGATGTGTCCGGGGACATTGTGTGGCCAGGAAGTGCCTGGGTGGGGCCTGGCACTGCCTCTCTGTGTACCTGGGAGGCTCGGGCCTCAGCTCTGAGTGCTGAGTGCTGAGTGATGGCTCCACCTGAGAGCAGCCCTGGGCTGTTCCCCATTGTCAGCTGAACACAGCTACAATAGTGACACCCTGTAATTCCACGTGAAGGGTAAACAGCTCAAAAAGGGCTGTTGAGTTTTTAATCCCAAGGACATAAGATTTAAATAATTTTTCTCTCTTTGATTCTCTTAATGGCTTTGCAGTAGTTGGATAAATTCCACCAAGCAGAGGGGTGCAGGTGTCAAAGAGAATGTTAATTCCTAAAAATATTTTGAAAATAGATGCCTGAGCATCAGGAACTAAACCCACTGCTATCCCCATTGGGGAAGGGGCTGCTGCATCAGCACAGCTTTCTGATGTCTCTGCAGGAGATGTGGGAACGCCTTCCTGCAGCAGGGCTGGTCCCACCAGCTGCTGTGCTCCCATTGCCCTGCCTGGAGATGCAGCTGTAGTGACACATGGAGCAAAACAGCTTTGGTACCACAGCAGGGCTTGCTTCTGTCCTTTTGCACCTTGTTCTTTGCTGACAGCCACTATCCCTGCCTGTTCTTCAGGCCAACACCTGTCCCACACCATAAGATCTCTTTCTTTGATAAAATGCCTAATGTTCATCCTTCCCCCTGCTTTCTATCAGGGTCATTCATCTTCCTGCAAGCTGGAGGCTTTCTTGGAGGCAATCACCTTTGTACAGCCTTGGGAGAGGGACATGTGCTAGCAGACATTTAGCTTATGGGGGCAGCGAGCTCCTTCTCTCTCTGGTGACCCTCAGCAGATTCACATGTTGGATTAATTGGAGTGAGGCTCCACTAGTCACCAACAACCTGACTTATCTATCTCTAGGCTAAAAATCATTTGCTTGGGGGAGATGAGTAAGGACAAGTTGTTATCAGAGGTTGCAAAGCTACAAGCAGACAGGTTGCAGAAGTTGACAGACCTCTGGAAATGTACTGGAAGTGTCTGGGGCCATGGCTCATTTTGGGAAATATTTGCCTGAACTTGACTGTTTGGGCTGACTTTGGAGCACATTCAGGCTCAGATCTGGAGTTTAAGATATATGTTGTATTCGAGATGGTACTGCAGCTTTGGCTGTGTTCTCAGAGCTCCAGAAACCAATCTGTACATGAAAATTGTAAATAAAGACTTACAGAACAGATGTACTAAAACACATCTTGGAATTTTGAAATGCTTGGTGGTGTCTGTTACAACACAGGCTATGTAACTCACTGCTCATCACTGAGCAGGTTCCCTTCTTTGAATTGGCCACATAGATGGGTACTAGTAGGTAAAACTAGAAGGTCTGATCTCTACTTCAATGCACAAAGTGAACTGCTTGCAAAAACCTATTGGTTCAGGGCCATATTTATAATGTGGACCAGCCACCTTGGCCAGTCCTTGGCACCAAGAAAGGAGCATGCACAAGTTCCCTGCAGCCACGCTGTTTGCAGGGGATGATGTGAGGGAGGCTCTGAGAAGCAGAGCTGCAATGCTGCAGAAGCAAAAAGAGCACCCCAGAAAGCAGCAACAGCTGTGCAGGTTTGGGTGCATGTGGGCAGCGATGTCCAATGTGGTGAAACTTATTTCTCCTGACATCTGCCAAGGGCACAGCTGAGCTTCTAACTGTTCCTCTCTTGCCACGCTGTTAGATTTCATGGATGAATTTTACATTGCTCAGCCGCAGCTCTGCAGCTACAGATCTGCAATGCCTTTTTGTTAGCTTTGAAACAGAACAATAACCAGAATGGTTCCCACATTTCTTTGTGCCTCTGGCAATCAGTGTAAGTGTCTTTATCTGTGGCATCCAGGAAACTTGTGTGGGCAGGGCTTCCCTTCTGGTTAGAATGGATGGAGTTTTAAAGACCTTTCTCTGCTGCCTGGCTTTTCTAGCACAATGCTACTATGCCTTTGTTTTCAGGAGGCTGCTCATACATCACAACTGTGGGCACGGCCTGCCTGCTTCAAGGCAGTTGAGATATCTGCACTTTGGCATCCACATTCAGCTGTTACATGAGGGGCTCCCACATCCCTGCATTCATCTCCTTTATTACTGCACCACAGGGATTCTGGAAATTTTAGCCAAGAGTGATGCTTCTTTTGTAAGAGGTTTCATATTCAGAGTGAAGAACTTTGTGATTATACAGAGCAATCAGGATGACGTGGAATTTCCAAATCAAGAGCGAGTGAAAATCAACTTGATCATGCTTCTTCCTTTCTTTCCTCTGCCTCAAACCAGGTGTCCTGTGGCACATCCTGCTGACCCAGCTGTGCTGGCTATAAACAGAGGCATACAGACAAGAGAGCTTTGCTGGCTCAGCATGTCATGTGGTCAACATGTGCTGCCATGCAAGAGCTGCTCTTGAGCTGCTGTGGGGAGGGTTTGCAGCTAGGAGTTGCCCAAGGGCAGACCCTGTGTGTCTTGGCGAAGGGCACAGACTCTGTCCATGTTCTATCCTCCCTTGGACTTGCAGGAGGCTAAAAATACAAAGCTGGTTCATAGCTGCTATTTTGGGGGCTCTGTATTTTCCCCCACTTTAGCTCTTCTAGCATGTACTGCTATTTTTTTCCCAGTAATCATCAGAATTGCTCTATACATGTCTCTCTGGAATGTATAATTTTAGACTTGATTACGCAATTATTACCTCAATAACTTGCTATGTAAATTGTTTATTTTAATTTAAAACAATAATAAATTTGGCTCCACTTACAGCACTGCAAAGTGATTAGCCCTGGTAGCAGAGAGGGATTCTTTAGGGAGTTCATGTTCCCCAGCACACATCAATCCTAGCAGGGTGTTTCAGGCCTGTGCTTCCTGCAGAAAATAACCGAACTGTTCCAGCATTCATACTGCTGTATGAGATGGGGAAAGGAAGACAAAATCATTCATAACTGCTGGTATAACTATAATGTTATTACCAAACCAAGGGGAGCTGAAAACAGATTGCCAGAAGCAAAGTAACTTCATCATCTTTATATATTGTGATATTATGTTTCATAAAGAGACCATGGGTTGTGTTTTCTCCTTTCCATTCGAGGGAGTGAGAGGATCAGAGATGAACTGGAAGCACTGCAGTGTTCAGTACTACTAAAGGAAATGTTACAAGGCAAGGATTCCTTTGGCTTGCCCTGAGAGGCAAAAGAGTGGTCCATCAAGTGCACAAGCCAGCTGAGATAAAGTCTCCCATCTTCACTCTGTCCCTACCTTGAGAGACAGCAGTAGGAGAAGATGCTGAGGGCTTTGATTTCTCCTCCCAAAGGGTCAGCAGCTGAATCAGGCTGCTGGAAATGGAGACCTTTATCAAGGCTGTGTTTGAAGAATGGGCTGACAGCCTGTGATAATCCATGGTAAGACACACAGACCCTTTGAGGCGCATCCAGCCCAGTATCCCTGTGCAGCAGTGCCCACAGTGAGAAACTTTCTGGGTGGCCAAACCGAGACTCAGTTGCAAGCAGTGTGGTGGTGAGGAGGGTGGGAAGCAGCAGTGCAGCCCTCACCCAGCAAAAACACCCATATGGGGCAGGGAAGAAAGCACAGCCTGGGCTGGGTGGTGCTCTTCCAGAGCTCTTTTGTGGCAACTCCATTCACATCTATTGCTCCATATACAATATTGAACCTGGTACAGGATGAAGCTATGGGAAAGGATGCTACATCTATACAGAAAGCCTAGCTGGTAACTGAGTGAGGCTGAAAGTGTGGGGAATGTTTTGGCTCAAAAGGAGCCAGATTGGACCTATTGGAGATATCTGAGTGGGGAAAAAAGCACTGACACCGCAGCAGCTCCCACCCCATCCCTGGGGAGGAATGAGGTTTGCAGATCCTTGCAGATGGTGTCACGTTGGCTGGAGCAACCAGTGGAGTTGCCGAGCCTGCATCAACACACAGACACACACAGGTTTACATGAGGAACACAGCACACAGAGGCAGACACAAGTCCAGGCTGCCCCTATGGCGCAGGCACAGCTGCACTCTGGCTGTGCTCTCTCCCTTTTCACTGGGGATCAGCAGCTCTGTGGTTCCAGTGGCACGAGCATGGAGCAGAGAGGGGATGGGAACTTGGGCACAGTCACCAGCTGATGATGACTGGATTTCTCTGGGGAGATGAAGCATGGGGCAGGGAGGTGGCAGCTGCACGTGGACCTGAGCACAGCTCCAGTTCCTTCCTGGGACCATGCTGTGCAGGGAAGGCGAGGGCAGGAAGGTGCCCGGGCATCGATGTCACCCAGGACAGGAGCCAGCATCTGTCATTGACGTCAAAGCTGACCCCCACCAAAGCTGAGTGTTGTGTTACAGCTGAGCAGCATTTAGCTCCGGGAAAATGCCTCAGCGCTGAAGCTGTTACTAATGCGATAAATGCTGGAGCTCCCGAGAGGCCGAGTGATTACAAGCTCCTCACAGAAAGCAGCACTGGCCTCCTTCACTGACAAGGTAGAACTTCAGAGCTGGGAGAAGTGAACTGGCTCTCTGGATGATGCAGACTCCAGAATTAACCTGGACTGCTTCCCATTGCTCCCACCCCACGCCCTGACCCCTGTGGGAAGAGGCTCTGAAATTGGTGCTAGGAAATCCCAAGGGTTCTTCATCGTCACCTAGAAATCGTGGTACTGCCCCATGAAAGACACGGAGGGTTGTGGACCAGGGCCAGCAGCCCCAAACGTTGTTTCTCTGCTGCTTGCCTGCTGCAGGCTGTGTGTGCTGGTACCCTGATGGAGCTGAGCCAACAGGACAGGAGATGGTGCTCAAAGCCTGAGTAATGCAGCCAGCCTTTTACATCCCAGTGTGGCTGCCTGTGCATCTGAAGGCTTGAAGTCAGGCAAGGAAATAAAGTTTTCATGTAGATCTGGGACAGGGTTACGATGTTCAGTAGCAGCAGAATTTACATGGTTTTGCTCCACTGGTGGCTGATGATCATGGTGTTGATGGGATGGTCATCTTTTAGGAGAGCTGGAGGTGGGGTGTGCAGCCAGGGCTGTGCTCTCCCCCTGGCCAGGTCTGGTGCTCAGGAACGGCTCTAAGAAAGTCAGTATCATTTCAGTACGTCCAAGGAATGGCATGAAGATGTCTGGGAGAGCTGCTCAGAGGCACCCTCAGCTCCTGTGAACTTTCTTGGTGCCAGCAGGTGTGACATCCACTGCAAGATGGGAAGTACATTTCACCTGTCCCATACTACACATTTCTTACACGCAGATGGAAGAAGCATCTTATTTTATCCTTGCCTTTGTACCAGAATGCACTTTCAGACCTTTAAAAAAACTTTTCTGAGAGAGGATGATGGGATAAGGAGGCACTGGGCACTGTCCACCCCATCCTGCCTGCCAGCAAATTCAGCATGGTTTATATATAGGCTCTGACCTGAGGCCTTCAAAGCAGGCTTGGACCCAAGTTCCTCAAACATTGCTGGAAAAACTCCACTTGGCATCAGGCAATTTACTATATGCTGCCATTCCCTTCTGCTTTTTTTCAAACCGTGCCTTCAAGCTCTGTGCTATGGAATAGCTGCTATTCTGGGGGGAGCATTTGATATCTTCCCATATCCTAACCATTCTGGAAGGGGCCACCTCCTTTCCTCCAGGCTGGGACACAAACAAACTTCCAACTCACTGCACCATCCTGGCTTCAGTGGTATACAGTGGTGGATAACCAGCAGATGGACTGTGGGGTTCAAGAGAAAAGAAGGACTCTGTCACATGCCTGCACGTTGAGAAGCTGAGACCAGCAAGCACCAGAATACGTCCATCTACACAGGATTTTCTCAGTGCAACCAGTGAGGCCAGCAGCTTTTCTACACAACTTCTGTGTTTGAAGAACATGACTTCTGCTTTTCTATTTTGCTTTTCTATTTTCTGTGAAGTTGTTGAGGAAGAAAGTTTTGTACCTTCTATTTCTACCCAATGCCTAAGGCTTTTTTTTTTTTAAATCTCTCAGTAGGAGCAAGTGCTTTAAACATCTACCCTCAAGTGAATGTTTCTGCCAACAGGTTGGATGATACACCAAATCACCACTCGCTGTGTCTGTCCTGGGACCGTAAGGGGAAGAACATAAGTTCCACAGCAGGGCTGATGCAAAGCTGGTGCAGATGACCTGCAGCAAGTCCTGGAAGGACATCACAGGTCAGCCTTCAGGACAAGCCTTTATCTGGCCATCTCTGCAAGGCAGTGGCATGACAGGATGAGATCTGCTTAGTGCAGCTGCACAAAAGCCCCTGATGTGAAGCAGTTACATGGACAACTTATCTGCTTTCTAGGAGAAAACTCCATCCCTCTTAGCAGAACTTATTAAAGTGAGTTTGACTGTGTGTTGTGAAGCAGACAGAACGGAGAAATGGGCTTCCAGGCCATACTGTGCTGGGGTCTCCCACACTCCAATATTTGTTTGTCTGGATACCTGCCAATTCCCTTTTGACCATGCAGAAAAAGGCTTGCTGATCCTCAGAGAGCTTTCTGAACTCCTCTCAGCAAGGCTGAGTCTGGAAGGAAATTCATTTCATCCAGACCTTCCTCCCCTCACACCCCAGTAGAGGAAAAGATATACACCTCTCCTTTCATGTCTGCATAGCATCCCTCTTCTCTTGCATACATGGAAAATAACGTTGGGAAAGCACTTGTATATATTTAGCTACTTCTAATTGAAGTAGCAAGCTGGAAATAAGGAGCAAAGCCAAGCTGTGGTAGCATCCAGCTCCTCACAGGCATCCAGCAGCTGCTGCCCAGCTCTAGGCCTGCAATTCAGGACACCTGGCTGTGTGCTTGGGGCAGCACTGAGGGAAGGCACTGCCCAGACAGAGGCAGAAGCCAGAAGCTGTGGTTACTGCACGTTCTCCAGTACATAAACCTAAGCTTCAGGTCAGCCAACCTGTCATCAGCACCAGCAATGCAGCTATCACTCCTTCCCCATGCAGCTGGATGTAGGACAAGTTTACAGCAACAAGAGTCAATATTTACCACCTCTTTTGTGCATTAGTGTTATGAGAGTATCTCAACTGGGGATGCTTCCCTGACTAATCTAAGCAAATGCTTCTCTTAATAAGGCAACATGATAAAAGGATGGCAGGGAGAGTGACAAAATAGCAACTGGTGTTACCCAGGTCAATAAACTGGAAGAGAAATTGCACATGGTATCAAAAAACCTGGAGTTACAGTGGGTTTGGAGAAATGAAAGAAGACAAGGCAGCAAGTAGGAGCCCCATACAGCTGAGACCCAGGCAGAAGTTCAGACACTGGATTCCTAATAGACAATGTGGCATCCTTCCTCCCTAGTTATTTCAGCAAACACAGTACTCATTTCTCTGCCATCTCATCTTCAGCTGCCATCAGGAATTCAGTCTAGAATCCATTCTTTGGTCATCTGATTTTTAGGCAGAAAGGCACCTGGGCTTTAGGAAGCACAACTTGCATTAAAGAAATTAAAATCTACAGCCTCTCCGAGGAACAAAAAAGCCCGCAATTTTCTTAGAAATATTTTCTTTGTTTAAAATGTTTGCACAGCTCTGCTCCAGAATAAGTAAAGCTGGAGCTGTGGTGCCTGTGTACCCTCCGAGTGCTGCCAAGCTCCCCCAGAACAGCCCAGGGTGAACACAAGCTGAGATCATGAAACCCACACTTGACACCGTGCTAAATTCGAGCTTAACAACCACTACACAGAAAAGAGAGGCACAGCTAATTTTCTGAACAGCAGTTGGAGGGCTGGCTCTGGTCCCAGCCCTCTTCATCTTCCTCTGTTTCAGTGTGAAAAGTCCACCAGAGAAAACTTTGCCACTGGGGATTTGTCAGCCTGCCATTTTTATTCCCATATAAACACCTCCCACAACCATTGGATTTAGTGCCTGGCAAGAACACAATTTCTGTGAGGCAGTAACACAGGCGGATAATTAGGAAAATCCAGCTCCAGACAAGGAAATATGGTCTGCAGGCAAAACACTTGGCAGTGCAGGAGCAGGCTGCACAGCTGGCAGAGGCAGGCAGCGGATTGACCACCATCCAGCTACCGGAAACATCTGGGAGAGCACAGCCTGCAGAACAGATTTGGGACACATCTCAGTAAGCGCTAGCTAACCTTCACTCCTTAGCCTATGTGAACTGGAAAGCTCACAAGGAAATTCGTATACATTGACAAAGACCTTCCCCCCCCCCCCCCCCCAACCCCCACACACGAGCTTTTTGCTCTCTGTATTGCTGCCATTGTTTTCTGTGCTGTTGTGGATTGCTGGAGGACACCCACAGCAGCTGCAATGAGCACAGTTGACATTCTGTGATGCTTTCTTGCTGTCAGAGACTACTGTGTTTGTTTTCCCCTCACTCTGCTCAAGACAGTCTTGAATGGGTCTTTAAAAATGGTCTCCAAGTGCAGCAGCTCAGCATCACCCCATTCTCTCCCTAAGCCATTGGCAGACGGGGCAGGGAGGAGACTCAAGAGCCAGTGGTAGGCTGCCTGGTTCTACTTGGACACGGGGTGGCCCTTGAACACCACATAGCCCCATCAACAATGACAACTCTGCCTGGTACAGCCCTGCTGTCCCTCCAAATCCCCAGCAAAAGAACAGGCCAGCAATGGTCTTTCAGCCAGAATAGCTGGCTGCTGCTCTGGTTGCTGTCTCACCCACCTGCAAAGGGTCTCACAAGTTGTTCATGATCCAGGTACGGCTCCTCTTGGCGCTGGGTTCCCACCCCAACAGCAAAGTCACAGTGAGAATAACTGCTGCCATACATATCGCTCTCAAGAGGACTAACCATTTCTGTGCTGGGCTCAGTGTAGTACTCTGCAGCTGGATGTGACATTAAAGGAAGCAGAGCTTTTATTGCTGGCAGGGGAGCAATGAGCATGAAGCATCCAGCTGGACTCCTTACATTTGCAAAATGAGTAGACTCAATCTGGAATTAGTTTGGACAAAAACAAAAGGTAACCATCGCAATGGCTTGCATCTGATTTTACCTGGAAGGCAAAAACATCCTTCCCCCATTTTGCAAGGTACAAGGAAAATATTCCCAGACACCTCTAAAAAGTGGTGGTAAACATGATAATTTAAGATCTAATGGCCACAATTAATTCTCTTTGCAACTTCTAGTAGCTGGAACTGCTTTCATCTAGCTGTGTATATCTGTTTCAAGGCAATTTCCTTTATTACTTAAGCTTGCAAATTGTCTGTTCCTACTGGCCTCCAATGCAAGTTTTCCAAAGTTTAACACATCTGCAATTTTATAAAGTCATTAGTTCTAATTAATAGATAAAGCTCCATTATTTTTAGAATTAACACCAACTGAGAATAAGCCACAGAGCTAACATGTGGTTGTATGTATTCATCAGGAACTTTTTTCTGAAATGCTGTGATTAAAAGGTTGAAAAGAATGAGGGTGTGAAACAAGTAGGGATTTGCTGAAGAAAAAGCACAAACTGGTCAGACACATCACCCTGAGAGCCCAAACCTGGAGCTCCTCAATGAGAATACCTAAGTTGGGCTATATGGAAGAGCCTCCATTTGATGGTTTGGCAGCACTGAACTCCAAGAATCTGTCCCAGAGGCACAGCTGAGCAGTAAACAGCCTTCTCAGCCCAAATCATTTGCTCCTTTGCTCAACAGGAATCTAAGATAGAAGAGCATCCTGGACACAGTTCAGCTGTTCCTCTAGTGGGACAAGGCTGGAAAGAAAAAATAACTGGAGCAGGAAGGCTGAGGCAGATACAATGGCAAAGTCTCTTCTCCTGTACTGGGACAGGGCACTACATGACATCTGCAGGGTGACCTTATTGCACAAGCAAATGCGTTCATAGGCAAAGAATAGAGGAAAACAAACAAGTGCCACAAAGCTTAAGTAGGAATCAGTGCTGCAGAGCAAAAGGCAGCATGCTGCTGACAGCTGAGCTGTGAGTGGCAGCACTGCATTGCTTTGGGCCAAACATGGCAGTTCCAGTTCAAAGCAGAAGTCAGCTGAGCTGTCAGCAGCTTTGGTGGGATAAAAAACATCGCTCTGCAGTTTTTATGCCCTGTTACATGAATACAAGGAAGCACCTGGGCTTTGCTAAATCAAGATAAGAGCAGTTTAAGAAGCAGACTTCTGCAATACAGCAGGGAGAGATGTGCTGAGGTGCTTTGCAAAAATCCAAATTTCCACTGAACTGAAGTCACCATCAGCTCCTTCCTATTCCTATGGTGGCAAAATTCAAGGGCAATTCAGAAAGGTTGGGATTGTCATAAGTGATGGCTTAAGTGGGTTTACATGGCCCAAATCAGAGCTGCCACAGCACTGCAGTCCCACAAGCAGCTTCCACTCAGTGAGCAGCCAGGTGAGGCTCATCTGCCCATTTGTGGCAACAGTCTGCTTCTTGTGTTCCCACACTCAGATTTCAGAGCAACTCTCTGACTACTTAGAGGACATAGAAGGCATACCACAATGAGAAAGCGAACACAGCTCTCCAGCTGCTAGGTAAGAAGTATGAAGATTTGGAAACAGCCACCCTTCAGCATCAGCAAACCTGTGGTAGCTGCTCTGCAAAGCTCTATAATTCTGAGAGTTCACAGTGCTGGAGCTGAAAAATAGCACCTACAGGAAGGAAGTGTAGTTAATGTCTGGGTTCTCAGAAGTGGATGCTTTTATTTTTAACTTTCTTGGTCAAGAATGGTCTGCAGCAATTTCCTCTGCTGATACTCATCCTCTGCTGCCACATTACCTCTTGAACCCCATGGTTAAAAACCACCCAAACTCTGTTGTGCGCTGGGTGCTCCTTTGCCTGCTGTACCTCAGCTCCATTCAGGGAGCAGGGATGGGGAAAGTAGGTTGATACAGGCAGCTATGGGGAAGGAAACAAAGAGACCCAGGGAAATTAAGGCTGATATAAGCATGTAGAAGCCTTCCAACACTGTGCAAAATGGGGCAGAGAAGCACCTCACCTGGAACTCCTCTCACATATCACTGACTGTATTCCTTACTTCCTCCTATAAAGGAAGGATTTTTTAGAGTCCTCAGAGCATCTTGTCATGGCTGATCTTTAGCATTTACTTACTTTGAATTTTAAACTCTACAAATGCCTAGAACCTTATTTTTCTCCCAAGAAAGCTGAGTTCCTGATGCAACTTTTCTACTGTTATAAATGAGGCTATAATCCCCAAAGGGCCAGTAAGCTGCCTTTAAATCTCTCTCAAAGCACACTGATTATTCCTGCCACCTTTGTGGCAAGAAAGCTTTCTCATTGCTTAGCGATTATAGGTCTGGCTGCCATACCTGCTCTTAAACTCTAATTGTATGTGGCTGATGTAACTGTAGCTGGCTGGCTGAGCAGGCCACAAGCTTGCTGGGTCTGTGCACACAGTGCCTCAATTCAATAAAAAAGGCATATAGATTTATAGGAACATTGGGGGGGCTGATGCCCAGTTTTATAGCTTTTTTTCAGTATGCACAGTGAGGGAAAAAAGCACAGACAAGAAAGATAACAGACAAGAGGAAAAGAAGAGGAAGTGAAAACATTTATTTGAAGAATTGATGCTCTGGGTGTTAATGCACTTGAGCTGCTTTGCTGGCATAGCACTACTGGAACAAACAGAGAGGAGCTTCTGCAGGCATCTACGTAGGCAAAGAGCTACCAGCTTGGATGAGAAGCAAAATGTGAGCAACCAAGAGGTCAAGGACTCTGCCCATTGTCGTGGGTCTACTTGTAGAACACCTCCTTCCAAACCAGGCTGAGCCTGGGAACACACCAACAGAGGAAACTGATAAAGTGCCATAACTATTATCAAGGCTGTCAAGAGGAAGCACAGTGGATGCCTACAGATTTTTGGAGCATGCAGCAGGGTGATGGCCTTGGTCCCAGGGAACATGGGTTGTGGCAGCTCCCTGCTACAGTGGGACAGCTCACAACAGTGTGGGACCAGGACAAGATAAGAGCTGGGTGGAAGAGCCCTCATCTCCCAGAGTGGCTTGAGGAGACATGGGTGGCACTGAAACTGAGCTCAAAGGAGTACAGATCTTCCGTGGGTGCTAGGAAAGGGAAAGCCTAGACAAGGTGCGTGTCTAAACCAAGATAAAGTCAATCTTAATTCCTGATTGTTTTATGTCTCCTTTTCACATGCACAGGACAGATACCAATGACCCTTCCATCAACTCAGATGAGCTGCTTTTCCTTCCACTGACAGGGAAAGGTGTACTAGGGCATAGCACTACAAAGAATCTTACCCTAAACTGGTACATTACCTGCCAGAAAAGGGTCCAAATTACTGGAGTACAGTAATGAGACTGGGATAACTATGGGATTACTATGTATATAATAACTATATATAACTATATAATATAACTATGGGATAACTATGTCATAGAAAGAAATGCCTTGGCTATGGTCAGTATAACACAATGGAAGGCACAGCAACGACAGCAGAGAAGCAAAGTCCTGGGCTGCAGCAAGTAAGGGCTCATTTAAATACAACAGCTGTAGACATAGAAATACAGGAAAGTAGCTGCTTACCTTCAGAAGGCCTCAGACACACAGGGATCTCCAGCAAGATATCCTTGCTTCCACTACCAACCCTTAAATGAGGTCTGGGAAGGGAGCCTCCTGGCTTCACCTTTTCTGATCACACAGGAGCATTGTGTGCACCTGAGCTCCCCTGGGTTGGCCCTGCCTTCTCACCAGGTGCTCAATCACTGCTTCAGGCTGTGACTTAGTATTTTTGCTGCAGAAGGGATGACCAGTTTGTCTCACTCTGTGCATCTTGTACTGAAATGTAAAGAGCTATGGCAGTGTGTTAACTATAGTTATAGAGAAAACTTTGAAAAGCAAGGTGTACCTTGAGCCTCAGGTGAATAGTTATCTTGTATAGCTCCATGACTTGCTCTCTTTCATATTCTCATATCGCCCAGCCTAAGATTTATCCTTGACTTCAAAATGTAGCCTCACTTTTCCTGTTTTTTGTTGGGAGGGTTTGCTGTGACCCTGGGAAGGGCAGACCACAGTCTGGCATATTGGAAAACCTTGGACACTCTCGCCCACACATATCCCAGCAGCTGCAGCTTCCTTAGAGCTGGAGCCAGCTCTGTGCACATTCCTCACACACTTGCAGCATCTTTGCTCCTTTTCACCCAATACCTTTTGGACAAAGTTATTTTTCTATGTCATACCAAGTGGTCTTATTCACCCTTCTCAGCCAAAAAGAAAACGAGGCTCATAAAGGAAGCATACTGTCATGGTGAAAAATCTTTCTGGGAAATCCAACCCCTGCAGACCCTGCTCCATTGCAGCACATTGCACTGTGTCTGGCCCCAGCTTTATGGGTGCTTCTGCATTGACCCGGATCTGAGGCACAACATGATGTCCTGAAGCCTACCAGAGAGAGCTCTGGGAAGGATCATCCTCTGCTGGAGCCCAGATTTACTCTCACACTGTTCAGGCCAGCTTGAGCCTGCCAAGTTGAAGTTAGGACCATGGGCCGGAGTCCCTGTGATCCTTGTTATGAGAGCCTTTTTCACAAGGAGCTTTGGAGATCATCTCATCTTATTTGGGCTGCCCCTACTAACAGGCAGACCTGGTGGGAAACAGGACTGCTAAAGTAGCTTTGATAGAAGCAGGGCAAATACACCATGTCAGAGCATTTTCCTTCAGCTGCCTGAGATACTGGCTGCTAGGAAACTATAAACTTCTGGCCAGGCTTGCAGTCTGCTTTGAACTGCTCTGGTGAGAAAGAAATATCTAAACACCAGCCCAGGCACCATCTAGATATTGTCTTTTGTGTGGGATAGAAATTAGCAGGACGGGCTTGAGCAGCAGAATGTATGTATGTATCCAGGGCGGCTCAAGCACAAGATGAAAACATGGGTAAATAAGAAAAGGGTTACTATGCAAGGAGGGCTCCAGGAGTGGGAAATGTGAGCCTCTCTGCCTGCACAGCAGTGTGCCAAGAGACTCTGCCCCTTGGAAGGAAGCAAACTGCCTGGTAAAGCTACCCAGCAAAGCCCTTTCTCAGCATAAATGTAAAATCAGTCTCAGCTTTCCTTAACAAGAGAAGTGTTTTTCAGTCTCTTTGATGTCTTACTGGTTCCAGACAATGAGGTATGGTTGTGCTGTTTGGTGTAGCTGAGCTGCTTGCAGCAGCAGGTGATGAAATTCAGCATCTCTGTGTAAAGAGTGGTTCCCCAGGACTAAAACCTTGCCCTGGCTTTGAAAGGAGAGGTAAGGAAGATGGAGGGGAGTGGAGAAGCTCTTAGAAGTCCAGGTGGAAAAGGCAGGTTGGTGGTAGGCATTGTAGCACTTTGTAACGTTCAGTCTCACAGAGAAATGGGAAGGTAAGGGGAAAAAATAGAAAAAGAAGGGAAAAAAGGAAAAAAAAAGTAGAAATGAAAAGTTGTTGAGGTACAAGAATGTATTTTCATCAAATATGTACCACTCAAAATGAAAATCCACTCCAAGCACTTCAAGGAAAACAAGTTGGCAGCTCAAATATAAGACATAAATGAGACTATTTGGTACCAATTTGTGCCTTTTGGGATATTGTTTCCAAGCAATAAAGATGAATAAATTATCTAAAATAGTAGTGATCAAAGAAGTTTCCGTATCAATTCAGGGAAGGACTCAAAGCAGTGTGAAAGCTCCCATGGATCAGATAGGCTGAACTGCCCCTAGGAGCAGATGGGCTTCGTGCAGACACTCATAGCATCTTACAGTTTTACAGATTTTACATTTTTACAGATTTTAGAGCAAGATGGAACCATGGTTATCATTTATTTTCCAGTGTAAAGCATGGAGTTTCTCATGGCACTTCCATTTTTGTTTCCTTCTGGTCTGGTTCCAAGGCAGAGGACGTTTTCAGGCTGAAGTCTGCAGACACCTGTAGCCCACATAAGGTTTCTAAGGAAGTTAGCTCCACACATTCTTCATAGCAAACCCCGTAAGTGACACTGATTAAAAATCTCTGTATTCACTGGGAAATTTTTAGCTGTCCATAAATGAAAGCAGTTAAAATACACTTGGAAAGATATCAAAGTTTAATTTGAAGGCCAAAAATGGATAATTTTCTTTGTAGCCAAGTATGATGAAGCAGTTGAGACATTGACAAAGAGAGATTGTCACTAAACTATCTCAAAATACTGGTTGGTGGAAAAATGACAGGCTTTGGGTCTAGGAATGATCTAAGATGAAACCGGGAATTAGATCTGTGAATGCTTTTTGACTTTAAGCAGCAGTAACTCCCAAATAAACATGGTATAAGGAGCAGAACCAAGCATGATTTCTATAAATGACGTTTTTGCTCCTCTAGTCTACTATTTGACCACAATGATAAAAGCATAGATAGTAGAGAAAGATAACACATTTGCATTTCAAAAAGTAGTTTACATTAGCCCAGGAAGGATATTGATTAATTTCTAAAGGACATCAGGCATTCTGATAAACAAGCAGCACCATGTCATATCATATGCCAAACACAAGGTCACGTTGGAAGGAATGGATTGAACACCTCGCACCGTGGGAGCATTGCTGAGCTCCAAATGAACGGCACCCATAAAGGGAATGGATCTGGGCATATGAACACAGCTAAATAAAGAGCAAGGCTGCCTGTGCCTGAAGAGTAAACAAAATGGCATTACCCCTCCAGGTTGGGGTAGGAAATCTTACTGTGCACTCTGACAGGGCCCCAGCAGCCCCAGCCTTGCTTAGCTGTGATCGCCCTGTCTAGAAAGGCACACTCTGGGATGGATGCAATATCCACAGCTGCTCAGAGCTGCCTGGTGAAAACAGGCCCACCTGGTGGTCAGGGTCCTGAGCACTGCCAGGCCTTGCTTCTAGGAATGCAAAGAGCTAAGGGAGAATATAGTGAGACATGTTGGGAAGCAAGGGCATTTATCTCTGCTGCAAATGCAAGAAAGGAATCTACAGAACTAAAGGGCTATGAATTTAAAATTGATAATTGGCCTTTTATGGGAGTCACTGTTAACCACCAGAACTCACTGTTACAGGATTTTAAAGGCTGAAAAGGTTTAAAAATCAGCTGTTCTCGAAACTTCCATGCTGTGTTAAAACATTTACAGTATTAAAGTTGACAGCAGTATCACCTTGGGAAATGTCTAATGTCCTAATTTTGACAGCCATATGAGGATCTTGAAAGTACTGAAACATCAGTCTCAAGCACATGATGGAGATGCAGTGAGATCAGTGAGAGAAAGACACCTTCGGGTCTTTCCTCACCTGAGACCTTGCTGCATGGCTGTGAGGACCCCTGCCAGCAAGCTTCCCTCTGGTTGGGATTAACTGAGAAGAGATGGCAAATGGAGTCAAACCTGAATAAGAGCTAGGGGGCTGCGGAGGTTTGGAGAGAACTGTTGAAGTGCTGGAGCTGATTCACAGCACTGTTCATGATTTCACTTCACTCTCCTTTAGTTGTTTGTCTATAAAGGGTTCATTCAAGCTTCATTTTTTAGCTAAAAGGGTTGATAGCAAAGATCTTTATCGTGTGGCCAGCTACTATTCTGATGAGCGAAATAGACAAGTGCTGCCAGAGAAGAGCCTGTACTGTGTGCTATATTTGTAACAGTGAGAACACAAAAAGATATGCCTTTGGAATATAATTGCCTGATTTCTCAGATGTCCTTCTGGATCCAGGCCGGCAGTTAATTCTCCTATCTCCAGTTTTAATCTCCAGATAATTCCAGTTGGGTACCCTGAGTTTTTGAATAGTAGGTAGTGTTTGAATAATAGGTAGTGACACTGCAAGTTTTTACTGCTTGAAAGAAACATGTCCTGGGAGTATTATTAATCACTGGAGTTATTATTCTGTAAACAGAGGAAGGAGCGGAGTAAGCTGAACATCTTCTCGTACCTGGTGCAAAAGCTGAGTTATCAGAGGAGCCTGCTCTCAGTTTATCCTCTTCAAAGCAGTGATGTGTCTTTGTTTAAGCCATCAAAGAGCCCAGACTCTCACCAGTATGCAAGCAGAATCCTGCACAGCAGCTGTCAGAGGCTCTGTGGCCTGAGTTGAGCAGAAATGGTTACAGAAGGGACAATATCCTGTCCCCAGCCACCACTTTTTGTCTGGAGATGAAAACGTAGCCCTGCTTAGAAAAGAACATGAGTGACAATATTTGAATTTCAGCATGTGTGGGTTATTTCATCTCTCTTCCTACCCTGAGGTACTGTAATTCACCTGCAACAAACCCAAGCATTTTCTCCTTCAGACAATCAGCACCCTGATGGGTGCAGTATGGGAGATCCCCAAAGCATCTCCTCCCTTCTATCACCTAAAATGATTAGTTGTTACATGTCCCAAAGCCCCAAACTTGCACCCAAGAGAGACTTTCCGGGTTTGTTTTTCACTGGTCCCAGCAAAATACAAAGCTCTCTGCCTTTTCTTCCCCTTCTGATTATAAGAAGGCCAGCAATGTAAGGAGACCAGAAATCAAGCTGATGACCCAGAAGCAGCAGTGGGACCAAGCAGTGTACTGGGGCTGTGCATTTAGAGAGCTGAGACAGCACTTTCCCCAGCCTGGAGCACTGAAAAAGCGGCCAGAGTAAATGAAACCTATGGGCTGAAAAATGATGCTGAGAAGACTAGCTAGCTGCCTGCATTACATGGTGCTTGGTAACAGGGGTGATCACACACCAGCCAAGCAGCTAGGAAAACTGCCTCCTGCAAACAGATAGGATGTCTCCAACTGAGCCAGTGTTTTTCCACTTTGTGTGTACCAAGTTCCCAGATGCAACTGCAAAGGAGCAGATGGCTGCTGCTGGCCCCAGTCAGGAGCTTCTGTCCCTGGGGCAGCGTTTGGGGCACCCAGCTCAGGACTATTCCTACCTTCTTGCACTGTGGCTCTCACCTAGAAGAGCATCCAGGGTGGATTTGTCCTCCTGAATGAGCCAGAAATGGAGACACAGGGCACATAAAGTGTAGAGATGACAGAAGAAAAGACAATAAATAGTGGCAGCCTGTAGGAATGGGCCAAGACACTCAATGGTACAGAACTCTTCAGAGGAAAAGCAGCAGGAAGGGAGCCCAAGGCAAGCATCTCAGGAAGAGCTGGAGTAGCAAGACTTGAAGTGTGTCCCCCATTCTGCACAAAGGAAGGCCATGTGCGCTCGCTGCTGGGGACAGCCTCAGAGCCAGTGCCAGCAGATGGCACTCCTGGGTGTGCAGCCACTATGAAGATGCAATAGTCTGTCCTGCAAGAGATGAGTTACAAACTGGTCATACTGGGATTGTGTATCATGAATCCCATCCAAACTGTCACTGAACGTGTTCTTCCCAGTTCCTGAGAAGTTCTTCCTAGTTCCTGAGAAACACAGAGCCTCAGGGCAGTCAGGCCCTGTTGTAGTGAAAACTGGAGGGCAAAAGCACAGCCATGCTCCTAAATGTGTGATGGTGACAGCTTGGCTGCATCCACCCAGAGGTGAGGATCCATCACAGCACTCTCCATGGCTGTCCTGTGCTGTGGAGTTTAATCCTCGGCACGAGATTTGTACTGAATTACCTTTCAGTCCTGGCAAGCTGAAGGAGCTTTTACCCAGGGCTCACTTGCCATAGGTTAACCTTTGAAGACATGAGGTGTAAGCCCTGGTGGCTCAGGCAGAAAAAAGAGGGAGTGAAACAGGAGAAAACAAAAGCTGAACAATAAGAAGTCAGCGAGGAATCGAGACCAAAGAAACCCAGTGAATATTTGTGGAAAATAGCGCAAAGTGAAAAATAGATCCGCCGAAAATGTCAAAAATGAGAGACAGTTCCCATGAAATCCGTTCTGTATACAGGGCAAATTCTTGGGAAGCCACACTTAGACCATGCAACGTAGGCTTTCTTCTAGCTAGAAAAACAATTGTACATCAAATACTGACTCACTGCTGGAAAAACAAAATCCACATCGCTTTCAGTTACAGGTGATGAAAATCTGTGAATGAAATCTACAGATGCTAGGAAAGCATCTCACGACGCTCAGGAGAAGTTCATCCTGGTACAGCCGGACCCAGTGGGAACCTAGCATGGGGAGGAGGAGGAGGAGGAGGAGGGTTTGCAAGATTCCAAGCGGGCAAATAAGTGCGCAGCAACCTCGGGAAAACTGTGCACCTCTCCCTCTAGGGGTCATGGTGACTTCACAGAACGAATGCGCAGGGCCAGGCCTCGGCACTGAGCTGTGTGTCCCTGAGGATGAGCTTCAAAGAGACACTCTGCAGCTTCTGACCATCTTCTGCCCAGCAAACAGCACAGTAGGAGCTCTGGGGCTTTGCTGTGCTGCTCTGCTTTGCTCAGCACTGCGGTGGTGCTGAGCTGCATTCAGCTGTACCTGTGTGAGAGCCATGGTTGTACAGTGCCCACGAGAGGAGTGAGGGGACTTTTCATTGAGCAAGATGCGTTTTACTGGACATACAATCCTCACAGGCAGCGCTGGGCTGAGGAGCAGCAGCCACCTCTCCTGCTTGTCCTCTGAGCCCTCCCAAAGCCTGGGGACATGCTGCCAATATTTTCAGGGTCACAAGTCACCCTCTGTGGCTGACAGCTGCCTGGGCTGGCCAGCAGGCTTTAGCTGGAGGAAGCTATTAATTTGCTTTTCCATTTTAGTTTAAAAAAAGAAAAAGCTTGTCTTGCAACCATGACCAAGAAAGGAGGCAACAGCACAAGGGAAATAAACAGTCGTTAATGTGCTTCAGAGCAATGTTTATGTTTCATTCCTGGAAAACTCAGGCTATCAGCAGTGTAACGCTGGGGATGGGCTGAGAGCTGGGGTACATGGCCCAAGTGGAGCCAAGTCCTGCCACTGCCCATTCATGCTGGGGGACAGCCACCACCAGAGCCCAGCTGTGTTGGGCAAGGGGGTGACAGCTGGGTGCTGGGCTGTGCTCCTGTCCGTCCTGCAGCCTGACAGCAGAGCCATCCCTGCTGTGTCGCTCTGAGTACTCGTGCAGCAAATGCACCATGGATGGAAGGGCAGCCAGGCTGGGTGTCCAGGGCCACGTGTGTGAGCAGACCAGAGAGGTTGCTGGAGAAAGTCCTGCTTGCAGCAAAATGCCATTCTCCACTCAAACATATTCTGGGTGCTGGGACCCGCTCAGGCAATATTTATCCCCTTGGAGATGAAGTGATAAATGGTGACATCTGTAGCTCTGATCTGTGTAACCCGAGTCAAATAAAATCCATCCCCAAAAGCCAGACTGAGATTCCTTCCTAGGCTTTGTTTGTTTGCAGCTCGCGCCTGACTCCCTGCAGCCAGCCAGGCTTGGGTTTCTTTTCATGACCTGGGTGCACAGCTCATGGAGAAGATTGATTTGCTGAACTATCAGAGAATGAGTCGCTGCACCAAGCCACTTTGCAGCAAGCGTTCCTCGTGAAGGCACTGCTAAGCCACAGGGTGAATTTAAAGAGAAATTTGCAAAGGACAGTGCTTGGATCATTTTGAAATAGCTGATGGTTTGCCAAAGAGAGGCAAAACTCATGGCCCTGACCAGCAGCATTCACTGAACAACACTGTGTTTGTCACAAGAGGCACTGGGCCCCAACCTGCTGGAATTCCCCTTTGGATGTGTTTTTCTGCACGGGCCCCTCTTTGGTCACAAAACCTGACTTAAGCCCACAGTACGCTTTTTCCATCTCCTGCTCCTGCTCACTTGCAATGTTGTTGTGTTTCAGTGATGAGCAGAATAATCCCCACACATAAATTATATTTATAGCATACCGTTGGATCTTACGGGATGAAAAATACTGCGGCAACGTAAGTTATGCTTTTTTCCATCGGTCCAGAGCAGTGAGTTGAGTCCCCTTTAGGAATGTCTTCTCCATAATTAGGAAAATGTCACGGTGACTGTTTATCTTCATCAGCGGATCTAGAGCTGTGAGTGCTGTGAGCTCCCCATGGCCCACGGCTAGCATCCCCGGATTGATCTAGCAGCAAGCGAAGGACTGAGGATGGGTTGCATCATACCAACCCACCTGCTGTTTGTGGAAGAAGGTAAAAGCAGATAAAGTTACCGTGCTGTCACTTTGCAAGGATGGTGCTTGTGGTAGGAAGGCACTGGAGTTGCCTGTGCCTGCAGGACAGGGGTGACTGCAGCAAATAGTGCATGACAGGAGGATGGGCCACACTTTCTTTAAGTCATGCATTCAGAAAGCTGCTGAGAACAAAGAGATGGAAATATCTCGAGTGGACAGGACCGTGCTTGCTTGTTGCTTTCTCATATGTTTGTTTTGTGGGATTGTTTTTTGTTTGTTTTTGTTTTTCCTGGAAGCAAAAGGTGGAAAAACAAACCTGCAAAGTGCAAAAACAAAGAGCAAACACAGGCATGCTCGGTTCCTAGTCGTGGGAGGGTGCTGTGATAGGTTGTCGTTGCTCTGGCCAGGAAGGACAAGTGGTGGGGGTATGTGGCCTCTACAGATCAGCTGGAAAATGAGCTAGTGGGAAAGGTTGGGTCTTTTTGACTCAATATTGTGTGAAAAGGCCCTCAGGTTGTGGCTCAGGGAGTGGCATGACCATGGTCCCCTCAGGTCCGTGTGTCCTGGCAGGAACCAAGCAGTGTGCACTTCACTGGTGCCTCTGCAGATCCTAACCCACGGGCCACAACCTCCATGGCCCCTATTTCAAGCTGTCCAGTGCCTCCCTGCCAGCTCCACGCTCCACTATTGCTCTTTGGAGAGCACCATGCTGAGGAGCAACCTCACCTGGGAGATCCACGAGTCCTCGCTTGGCCGATACAGATGTGTTCAAACATGATTTGTACCCTTTGATTTCACTGCTATTTCTCAGACCAAGATAACCACCTCATTAAATCCACATCTGCCTTGACAAAGCATTGGCAGAAAGACTGCAGAGGTCAGCTTTGTCTCTTGGACAGCTTAATCTACCTTCAGTCTGTAGCTGGTACAGAATAATCAAGCTCCCCAGCTCAGATATGTTCTGCAA